>NW_017253242.1:0-600000 GCF_001299255.1 Cyphellophora attinorum | reverse complement strand
AATATGTCAGCTCGTGGCGAACTCTCCACGAGCAAATCTCGGACCGGGAACGCTTCCCGGCTGCCAAATTCCGGGCACCACGACTTGTTTCGAGGAACACCGTGCTGGCCGGCCTATCTTGACCTCACGAGGCAACTTCCACTTTGATTCACTTTACGCCTTGGCGGGTTAGTAGAAGTCCCATGGTCGGCTCTGGTCCTACTGAGCTGCCGCGGCGTTGTTCTCCACGGCCTCATTTGCAGCTGCTGCCAGTTGAGCTGCCATCGGCGTGATTTGGACGCCAGTCGTTTCAATTCGGATCTTGAATTGATTTTCAATATAGCCTTCGAGCTCGTCACACTTGAGCACCGTCTGTCTCATGCTCTTATTCTTGAGGAAAGATGGTTGTGACTTGCCACAAACGATGCTGATGTTGGCCAGTCGGTCGATCAGCTGTTTGTCGTTCTCGTCGACGTTGACGGCAAAGGTCAATTGACAGTCCTGGCGACAGTTAGCATCAGCACAAGCAATAGTGAAATTCGACTTACACAACTCCAAGCTAAGCGTCGTTGGATGAGAGGCTCCTTCGGCTTGGTCAACTGGTGTATTAGGTCCTCGAGACGGTCACCACTGCCTAGCTCCCTGTTGTCGTCATCGAGACTGCCGAGTGGGGGAGGCGCGAGGTTGTAAGGACGACGATCGTTGGGCGATCCTTGACCTGATGGTGGAAGATGCGTCAGTGTACCTGCAAAACTGGCGAGTTGAGCCATTTCGATGGCTGTCATGTAGGGTTCCATACCATTCTGGGAGAATGAGTTGGGGTCTGAATAACCCGCATTGCTAATGGACGGATCGATGAGGTTGTGGTTCATGGGCAGCTCTTGTCCAGGAACTGCCAAGTACATGTCAGTGGGACTGAGGCTAGGGGTTGGCAGATAGGTCTGCGTACGCGTCGAAGGAGGCTGATCGGCAAGCACATGTCTGCCGTTACCAGCGTCCTTGATGATGCCCTCCTGTAGCGCCCAATTGGTGAGATCTTCATCCTCGCGCTCTTCCTTTGAGTCAATGATGTCTCGGGAGAAGTGGCCGCCGACGTGTTCCATTCGATCATTCCAGCTTCCATCGCCCTCGAACACACGACCGCAGAAGCCACACGTGCTTCGCATGGGAGGTTTGCGCTTTTCCATCCAGCAGCGTTGACGAACACTTTCCAGGGTGTCCTCGAAGGCTTTCCAATCTGCACTACTTTCTTGACCGGCAAAGGCGACTGATCCAGGGCCACTATCCGGTTTGTGCATTCGACGGTGGTGTTGAGTGAAGAGATCCTTGCGATTGAAGTCATTGTAGACCCGCTTGTGGCCTGGAACTCCAGGGTTGTACTCCGGATTGCAAGGACCTACATCGCAACGATAGAAGCCAAGCTGTAGGTGTTGAATTGACACATGTCGCTTCCATTCATTCTTCGAGCTGAGTGCTACGTCGCAGCCGTAGTGACTGAATGAACAGATGAATTTCCGCTTGGCCGGCTCGGATCGCTTTGCACCAGATCCGGGGCTTTTCCGAGCTCGAGGCTTTACAATACGGCCGGGATTGGAACCTGAGTCCGAGATTGAATGCAGTGAGTCTTTACGCGGTCGCGCCTTGAGTGGGCGATCGGTTGGACTGCCTCGCAGAGCCGCCGCAATGTCATGCTGGGCGATGTTTGTTCCTGGGCTGTTGTTCATTACCGCCGAGTCTTGGGGTTCTGGTGGCAAAGTTAGCGAGGTGTCATTGCAGCAAAACTTTACGTGTCGATTCAGATTCGTGCCACGCAAGCATGGACACGCGACGACCTCGGCATATCATCTTGAGCGCCTGTAAACATCGCAAGGAAGTCAGTGAACTTACTTGAGATGAGAAACTGATGGAAGTCAAGCCTCGTTGGACTGGGGATGTCGAAAGGCTGTGCGACAGCCTGAACAGCAAGGCGACGACTCCTTAGATCGATCTATTCTCCGAAACTACCTCCCGGAAGTTGTCGCAAAGGGTCACGAACGCATCGCAGGTTGAGCGGTGATGAGGGCCTGAGCTGTGCGGCAAGATGAGATGGTCGTTGTAACAGTGGACGGAGACAAGCCGAGCTTGAAATTTGAGCGACGGCTCGCGCCAAGGAAATGGCTCTGCGGCAAAATGGTTCGGGCAAGTGCTCAGAAATCGAATAGAAAGTTCTTCACGTGTCGCCAGATACTTTGAATGCGTGAGAGGGTCAGGAGACAATCACGAGCGGCTTCGCAAGTCTCAGCACACCTTGCGAGTCTATCGTCACTGCTACGAAATCGAATATGTGAGAAGGGGAGAAAGAGGGCAGGTGGGCAAGAAGCATCGGCCAGCCTTCTCCATATCTCCCGGGCCCGTTCCTGTCTCGTTCGCCCTGGTGGCTGTGCATCTGGCTTGGCCTGGCTGATCGCGTTATAGGCCGAGGTGATTCAGTTAGCTGCTTTTTGCACCTGCAGGGAGGACTCTGGTGGGCTTCAAGCGTGCAGTAGCGATGCATTGTTGCCACTCTCACGGGAGTTGCCTCGATATTGCCATGTGCTTATTACACGGGAGCTCCCCTCGACCATGTCGGTCCCGATGGGCGGCACGTAGTCGCTAACAAATATGGCCCTCACTATCGGGTCTGAAGCAGGTATCTACGCTTTCGTGAGAAGTTGCCAGTCTTCCTCTTCAAGCCTGTGGTCTGGTCTCATGTTATGCTGGCCTCGAGAGCCAGAATGGCACGCTCGATGAGAGCTCGGGAGGGGCTAGCAGACTGCTGGTAGTCGCTATAGTGGAATACAGTACGGTCTTATCGAGGACTTACCACGGCATTTCGACTCGATCTTTAGGCGCTGATGGCCGAAAGTGAGGGATACTACACTCCCCGCTTCTGGCCACCGAATCACCATAGCTCTTGAACCACCTCTTGAGTGTTGACGAGGCTCCATCTATGCGTGTAACACGAAGGCGGCAAGTATTGCGGCCTGGCTGGTTGGCTAGATGTAAGCCGGCATTTTGTGCATGTCACCTGGCGACCAGGCTGATTATATGCTTGGCCGGCGAGGTCAGATCTGGTAAATTCTAGCCAATCTACCTAAGCTGCCTCTTCAGCAGTCCCATCATCGATTTGCGCGGGTTCCTCGTCTGCTGGCACAGGCACATCGACCTCTGGAGCGCCGCTGATACCTCCATCGTCAATGTCCATGGCTCCGGGTGGTGCGAATTCGGCATCGTCCTCGCCCTCGTTCTCTGCTTGGCTCTCAGCAATATCTTCACCGTTCGCTTGAGGCGCATCATCTGCACCGTCGATCTGTGGTATGGGCGTGCCAGCGGCCGAACCGACGTCTTCCGTGGCGCTGGCATGGCCGTTCGTGGAGGGCTTCACCTCTTCCGCTTCTGACTGTACGGGCTCTGCCTCGACCTCTTCTGCAGGTGGTGTTTCTTCGCCTTTCAATGCCTTGGTATTTACTCCGTCCTTGATCTTCTCACACAATTCGAAGCGACGGCCAACCAAAGCACTTGCTCGTAGTGCGCGCCACAGCGAGCCTTGGATCTTCTCCTGCAGCTCCTTCTTCTCTTCGTCCGTCGCGAAGTCTTCGTCCAGCTTTGCGGCCTCAATCTCGTTGTAATAGTCTTCTAGGCTGCGAATGTCCTCTCTCTGGCTCGGATGTTTGAGTGCCTCGAGAGGCTCAGCATGCGCCAAGAAGTCGAAGTCTTGTGCACCAGGAGGATTCGGAAAGGGTCGTTTTCCTGTCGTCTCAAGAAGAGACCGCTGGGAAGTCATGAATACGTCCACTCCAACTGCAGGCTTCTGAATTGGTGGACATGCACTAGCCTTCCACCTTGCCCAGTTCTTGTCCCGACTAAGTACGGTGTCGACCATTCTGTAATATGACTTGCCATCATTTCCGGGGCCTTGTTGCTGCAAGAATCCTGCGATGGCGTTGCGCGTGGTCTGACAGTATTTGACATCCTCATCCGACAGTGTGAAGCCGTACAAGACTGAATTATTCGTCAGGCCTTGGTTCTTAGCCTTCGCAGAGGGTGATAGCGATAGCAGAAAGTCGAGCATAATCAGGGCTTGTGCTAGGATGTGCCGTCGAAAAGCAACATCATGAACCTCGAGGTCGAACAGATCCCGGTTGGTCAGATACTTCGGGTTGTATGGCTGTGATGTCGTCGCTCCATCTGTTTCGCCACGTTTCCGCTTGGTACCACGGTCTGGAGCCGCGGAACTGCTGGCTGTGTTGGCGGAGAGCGCCTTGAAGCAGGCCAGCACAGCCGCCATACCATCCTTAAACTGCTTCAGGCCTGTTGGCTCAAACAAAGTCGTTGGCTGAGAGAAAAGATTCTGCAGCGACCAGAATTGCGGATAGAGACTGTCCAGATCTGGAGGCGCGAGCTTGGTGTCTGGCTTCGATCTCGCAGGCAAAGGTGTGTTCCTGCCAGTCTTTTGCGTCGTGTCCACATCTACCCCAGAAGCCGGTGTACGCGCGCCTGACGACGAAGGGAAGCCACCCTCGACGTCGACATCCATCGGCTTCACAGCATCGGCCGAGGGTTTCTGGTCCGCATCAAAATGCGTGACATTTTCTGTGTGAAACACTCCTCTCAAGTTGACTGAGCTTCGATCCCCGAGCGGGAAGCTTTGGAAGAGAAAGATGAATACTCGACCACAGAAGACAGTATCCTCCGCTCGTGACAGACGCCGCAAGAGTTCATTGCAGCACCGCAGTATGACCAGTGTCTTTCTGTCGAAATTCTTGGCGGTCAGTCTCTCTCTTCTTGACTCAAGATAGTCAAACACTCTCCTACATCCGCTGACAGTCTGGCTATCGAGGAGGTTCTCGATCATGAGGAAATTCGAGGCTGGTTCGGAGAGGCCATGATCGGCGAGGATGGTGGTGATGTCGAGGAGGTACCACACCTCGATGAACGCGGGCTCGGTGATTGAGATGGCGGAGATCAGATCGAAGAGCAGCTCGCGGAGAGCAGTGTCGACGGGCGAATGATCCACAGTCCATTGGACGTTATTGTGGCGTGTCCATATTCTCCGTATGTCTTCGAGTAGATTTCCGCACTCGCCGTCGCTGACAGCAGAGTCCCGTGAGCTGCCTCTACGGTCGACTAGTGACTGTAAATGGCTCTCCAAGCACTGTCGACACGCAGCGACTTCATCGCTCGACATTGGCGCGGCTGCAATTGGGCATCTGCACGACGACGACGGTCGTTGTGCGTGGCTCTTGACCGGACGAAGTGAGCTCAAATCGGGCGTATCGGACGCTACTGGACTGGTACAAAGAGTCCTTGACAACTCGTTGTGTTGATCTCGAAAACCCAGCCAGAGTGCTCCCTGGGTGTTCAGGTGGTGGTGAACCGCGACTACAGGTATTCGTCCGCCGAAGTTTTGCCGTAGAACCTGCGACTACTCCGCAAAAAAGTTGCGATGTTCAAGTTGAGTGTTTCGCAAGTCGCAATGGCGGCACAGAGTCCTCCCTGACGAGTAGATGGCCCTGGAGTTTCGCCCGGCACTGGCCTCGGTGTCTGGCACAATGAACGGCTCGGCGTCCAAATGGAACGAACTTGCTGAGAAGCACCTGAAGTCCGCCTCAACCAGACCGCGACCAGATGCCATACACGAAATTTGGACAGCCCTCGAGGCCGACAGCTTCTCAGACCGGGCGATAGCATACCTGGAGGATCTCCGGATCTTCGAGCACCTACTCTGGCCGACTTACAGCGACGAAGCCTCAAATCAGCACGTCCTGCTGCTCGCGTTCGTTTCTCATTCGAAACAGCGCAGTGGTCTGCCATCGTGGACGCTCTATGCCGACAGAACAGACGACTTCTCGAGTCTATGCCGCCGCATATTGTCACTAAGTCTGGACACGTCGCTGTCCGTTGTCTCGCGACTGGCACTGCTCAACTTTGTCATCAGCGCTTTCCAGTCTCTGGAACACGATTTTGTGCGCAAGGAATTCGCGCCGCTGGTGTCCATTGCGACATGGCACAATCTACATGACGAGGCTGCACGGAATCGAGCTGTTGAGAAGACTTCAGCCAGAAAGAAGGCGTGGAAACTGGCACAGAAGCGATTCGACGCCGCTAGTCCGCAGGATCAAGCCAGAATCAAATTCGAAAGGTCATGGCTTTACGCCACACTGTTGGACTTCCTGCAGCGGGCGGACTCCGACAAGTTCAGCACTTCCGACATCACCTACGGCGAAAGATTCCTGGAGCTTCTTTGTGATCTGACGAGCCAACTCCCCACGAGACGCTATA
The DNA here is from genome assembly GCF_001299255.1 of Cyphellophora attinorum. Lineage (NCBI taxonomy): Eukaryota > Fungi > Ascomycota > Eurotiomycetes > Chaetothyriales > Cyphellophoraceae > Cyphellophora > Cyphellophora attinorum. Next base: position 593,721 of record NW_017253242.1, on the reverse strand, counting down.
CAAACACGCTCATCAAAGACCTGAATCTCCTACCGGTGCTGCGGCGATCGGGCCTGTACGAGAGACCGAGTCATGGCTCTATACGCGCGCTGGCCTCCTTGTTCGAGCACTTCCAGGGCTTTGCTGTGGATGAAGCCGACATATCAGAACCCTCCAGTCGAGCGATGCTGTCCGCTCATCATGCAGCGCTGGCTGACTTGCAACGTATTGCATATGAGCACTTCGAGTCAAAGCTGAAGGTATTGGCTATGTCCAATTATGGGTCAATCGATACGCCGGAGGAACTGCAGCAAAGTCTCGGTCCTTTGACCGATGAGGAGCTGCAGAAGCTATGCGGCTTGCTGGGCTTTAGAACATCATACCCAGCAGGTGTATCAATTCCTACTGGTCGTAGTCTGTGGCTGCAAATCCTGCTCGACGCCTATGCACGGCCCAAAGACAGCAGGCAATTGATGAACGCGCTATGCGTTTCACCAACAGAAGCAACCTTGTACAATAGCAACCTCCTGCAGCACGACACATACGATGGGACTCGTCCCCTGGATCTGCCCAAGCTGAACTTGCAGTACTTATCGCTGACAGATTTCATGTGGCGATCGTTCCTGCTTCATCAGGCTGAGAGCTTTCACGGTATCAGGAAAGACCTCGAGAGCATTGTGAAACGCATGAAACCCAAGCTCGGCCAAAAAAGTGGCGACATCCTCTTCGACGGCTTCTCCAAGATGGCCATGCCAATCGAGAAACCTGCTATTGTGGAGATCAGCCCGCCGAAAGTTGGCTCGAATCACCCAGGCCTTGTCAGAAGCGAAGTCATCATCGACGTCAGCAGACTCACAGAGTCAATGCGAGCGGAATGGGACAGCCTCAGGACTCACGACACTGTCTTCTTGATGGCAGTCCGGCCCGCAGCCGAGTCTAACGGCGTCAAGGATTCGAAAAAGGAGAAGAATGCGCTTGGCATCGAGCTCTTGCGGACGGCCGAGCTCGTGCAGATACTAGATGACGACAACAAGCCGATTCGAGAAACTGCGAATGGCTACGCCTCGCGGAGTCGACGACGACATCTCTTACTTGATATCGATCCCGTGGCGTTCCAAGCGGACAGAGATGCTGGCAAATCAGACATCTACAACAACATCAATGTGATAGCTCGAAGAAAAGGAAGAGAGAACAACTTCAAGCCTGTTCTTGAGACGATTCAGAAGCTTGCAAATGCACAGACCACTTTGCCGGACTGGCTACAAGAAGTCTTCCTTGGCTATGGAGATCCAACGAGCGCTACATATTCGCAGCTTGAGAGCAAGATCCAATCGATCGACTATCTTGACACCTTCCTCAATTGGGAGCATCTCAAAGAAAGCTTCGCGAATCGCGAGCTGGCGGGCAGTGGCGATGAGTCTCTTTTCAGCCCACCGTACGTTCTTGAAACATTCGCAACGACGTCGTCAGAGCCCGCCTCGAATCCAAAGAAGCGGAGAAGAGATCAGATTGAGGAGGACTCTGGAGATAGTAGGGCGCCAGTTCGCGTGAAGACATATCAACCACCAAATACGGGCCCATATCCAATCGATCAACCAAAGAAGAATTCTGTGCGCTTTATGCCCACGCAAGTGGAAGCAATCGTTTCAGGGAGCCAGCCCGGCCTCACGGTTATCGTCGGACCACCAGGGACTGGCAAGACCGACGTGGCTACCCAGATCATGAATGTGCTCTACCACAACTTTCCATCCGAGCGAATTCTGCTCATCGCACACAGCAATCAAGCCCTCAATCAGCTCTTCCAGAAGATCACTGCCTTAGATATTGATCCGCGCCACCTGCTCCGCCTGGGACACGGGGAATCCGAGCTTGAGACCGAGGCATCGTATACCAAAGCTGGGCGCGTCGAATCTCTGCTCGAGAACCGCCAGGTTCACCTACAAGAAGTCGCTCGTCTCGCTGCCTCCATTCACGCGGAAGGCGCTCATGGTAGTTCCTGCGAAACCGCCGACTACTTCAATCAGGTCTTCGTAAAGCCCGCCTGGACTCAATTCTGGGGGAACGCAAATTCTGAGTCGTCCACTGCAAAGACCATTGCCGCGGCCTTTCCCTTCCATGCCTTCTTCAGCAATGCACCCATCCCTGCTCTCTTTCCAGAGTCAGCCTCGCGAGAAGAAGCTCTTTCTGTCGCCTCAGGCTGCGAGTATCACCTGAATAAGCTCTTCATGGACCTAGAAGCAATCCGGCCTTTCGAAATCTTACGCCACCCACGCGATCAAAACAATCATCTGCTGGTCAAAGAAGCGCGCATCATCGCTATGACATCCACACATGCTGCCATCAATGCCACCGAGATTGCATCACTGGGCTTCCACTATGATACACTCATCATGGAAGAAGCAGCGCAAATCACCGAGATCGAGTCCTTCATACCACTCGCGCTGCAGAATCCCTCGCCCACCTCGGGTGCTCTCCCCCTAAAACGCCTGGTCCTGGTAGGCGACCACCTCCAAAACGACCCGATCATTCAAGACCTAGCCCTGAAACAGTACTCCAACTACAACCAGTCCCTCTTCCTCCGCCTCGTCCGCCTGGGGGTGCCCACAATTACTCTCAATGCCCAAGGTCGCTGCCGACCATCTCTCGCCACACTCTTCCAGTTCCGCTACCCAACCCTCACAAATCTGCCACTCACGTCTACGCAACCCGAGTTCCTCCACGCGAACGCGGGCTTACGCTACGACTACCAATTCATCGACACATCCACCTCAGAGGGCGCCCTGGAACGAGAACCCACGCCGCACTTCATTCAGAATCTCCCCGAGGCCGAGTATGCTGTTGCGCTGTATCAATACATGCGTCTTCTGGGCTATCCGGCGGGCTCTATCAGCATTCTCACCACGTATGCTGGCCAACGCGCGCTGATACGTGATGTGCTGGAACATAGATGCAAGAACAACGCCCTCTTCCGCCTACCCAAAATAGTCGCTACCGTCGATAAGTACCAGGGCGAACAAAACGACTACGTCATCCTATCCCTTGTGCGTACCAAGGCGGTGGGATACCTACGCGATGTGAAACGCCTCACTGTTGCCCTCTCCAGAGCCCGCCTGGGCCTGTATATCTTGGGCAATTGGGATCTATTCTCCTCGTGTCCGGAGATGGCACCCGTGATGGACCTACTCGGGAAACGGAGCAGAAAACTTTCTGTCGTGACAGGCGAGATGTGGGGTCAAACCACCAGGGAGGCCTCTGCAGAAGTTGAAGCCACAGAAATCGAGAATCTGGAGCATCTGGGGACATACGTATACCAGATGACGGAAGCAAAAGTGAAGGCTTTGGGCGGAAGGGTTGCGAATCAAGCTGCGGAGGACTCTGTGGCGATTGTGGAGGAGATTGAAGATGATGGTGATGAGGACGACGGTGTTCAGGGAGATATGTGATAGTCTTAGAATCACCTCCAGGGAGGCCTCTGTATCAAAGTTCCAAGGTTCCACCAGAAAGATCTGCTATTGCTCATGGCTTGCTTGATCATCACTTCCGTTACTGGCTGACTTTCGGAGGCTTATCGACCACAACCTGACTCTGACCTGACCTCATTCTGACTCCAATGGTCGAGTCCAACCTGATTTCAGTCTGACTCCGACCTGACTTCAATCTGACCTCGACTTGACGTCAACTTGACTTTCAAGCTGATCTCACCTCCATGGGACTAGTTCGCTCACAAGGGAAGTAGACCTTCCTATTTAGCACTTCTATCTATCTGGCGAAAAGCGAAAAAAATCTAGGAATCGACCGCCTCGATTTTGCAATGGACAGATAGAAGCTGAAAATATCTCAAATGAGCAGGAAGCCTTCCTTTTCCGCACGACTCGCAGTCGTCCGGTGACCATTACTTCATGCCCATTCACCGGACTGAGGCTGATGAATAGTGCTCAGCAAGGGGCAGTCTCGACTTGACCACTCAAGACTACCCGGACTCTTCTACATTGTCTCATGGGAGCGATTTTCAGTCGATAGGAAGCATCTGCACGCCGACCCCAGTAACAACGATGTCCTCGCCCAATTTGTCCACACAACTCACATCCGCCACATTCGTCCATCGCCGCTTTTGCCGACTGACATCTACGCGAACGTCATCAGTCTTTTGAGGCGCTACCATCACTTCCCAGGAAATCACCCTTTGATCGTTTCCGGCGCTGACGACACGCACATTCCAACGAGCGCGATCACGCCAACGAGGCGAGACTGTCTTGCTCTGTACTGATAGAATCTTCAGTCCAGTCACCGCTGCAGCATGCGCATCAGTGACCTTGACAGATGTGAAGCGTGGCCATTGTGGCGTGGGGTCGCTGGTTGTGGCACTCGCAATAACTGTAAGGCCGAGGGCGTTGTCATCGCCGCCGGTAGCGACGAGTGAGAACTGTTCTGAGAGCTTCGTGTGGTGCATCGCGAGGATACTGGATTGATGGATCCGGTGGACTTCAATTGTAGGTTCTTTAGCGCCAGTCACCATGTGTAGTAGGTTGAGATACCCACTGGAGCCAGCTGTGAGAACTGTGTAATCCTCAGGCTGGTCTGCAGACGTTGTAGCAATCCCAGGCAGCCAAGCCACCTGCATCAGGCAGAACGTGCCAAAGACAACCTCCCGCTCGAAGTGCCACTTACTTGTGAATCCAGTCTCGTCGAATTCGAAGCGCAAGATCTTGACCTTACCGTTAGAATACGCAGCTGCGATCCGAAAGCCTTCTGCACTATCAGGTGCATTAACCTGGCTCACGTCGGTGCTCATGATCCGCACATCGGCGTCTTCATCAGTCTGTGGCATCTTCGAAAGCAGCATCACTCCCACGCCAATGACTGGAATCCCGAGGGTAACGCGCCATACGTAGAGTTGTTCCGCGCCGCCACAGCTGAACAGGAAAGAGCCACAAGACGAGAAGGCTAGGTCCTGCAGTCCGGCGGAGTGCTCATTCAGCACGCATAGCTGCGTGAACTGTGTCTCGGTGATTTGGCCGTCTTTGTGTTGACGCACGGCGAAGAGGCGGATGGTCGTGTCTTCAGCACCCGTAGCGATAAGCGAGACATCATCCAGAGCTCGACGTGGATCAGCGTACGGCTTTGGGCACACAGACAGCGCTTTGATCTCCCGGCCATGCCCACCTGGTTGAAGCGCCTTGTGATCGACGCCGTTCTGTCTGTGGATGTTGAACGTGCCGGCTTTAGTCCAGACAAAAGTGCTGACACGTTCCAGGCCATCATAGTGAAAAGCCCAGCTTCTGTGAGCCCCACCACAGTTGACGGTCATAACATCGAGCTGTGAGGTCTCGTCCCAGACTACGAAATCTTTGGATCGGAAGCCATATAGAATGAGGCGATCTCCATTGCGACCCCGGTCGACCTTGGCTCCCTCGATGCAAGGGCCAAATGGTGGAGACGAGCGGTGGACCGTTCGAAAGGACGACTTTGCTGAACTTCCTGGGTGCTGGATCTCGTGGACACTGTAAGTGCCGTCTCGGCCCGTGGAAAGGACATGGAGCTGGCTTTCTCCTACATCAGACGAGATGTATGTTAGAGAGGTGACAGCGTCGGTGCCGTGTACATGACGCACGCATGTAGTAGCTTGCGCTTCATTCTGCGAGGCATCAACATTTGCGTACACAGCAACAGCTCCAGCTCGAGAGCCCAGTGTCAGTGTTGAGGTTTCGTAGCTGTAGCATCCACTTGTGACCACGAAGTGCTCAGGAAGCTGTAGCCACGTGATCTGAGTTCGAAGCCGCGTGTCCGTTTGGGACAGCCATATGGTACAAGCAGCGCCAGACATTGACGTTGCAAGCACACAGTACTCGACCGTGTCTTCACTCCGGCTGCACTGGCCGGCGACATGAAGTGATGCGACTGGTCGTATGAAGCGTTGGGACAAGTCGACAAAGATCGGTTCTCTGCCTGAAATCTCGACGCTAACCATATCTCGCAGACCGACTGCTATGAGTCCCCGTGGTAGATTGGAGCATAATCTTGTTGCGGGTACCGGGTTATCCTGAGGCAAAGAATCCCACTCCAAATCGCCTGTGCTTCCTGCCCCACACCTGGCCACAGTACCGATGTCGGTAAGCGCAAGGATCCTTCCGTCTGAAATGACGCTGTATTCTTTGAGTGGCCCGGTGGCACCCAGAGCAAGATCTTCAAAAGGCATTGAGCTCGTCAATGCTTTGTGCTCGCGCTTCTTGGCTGCGTCCAAGCGTCGAGAAACGACACGGCCATCTGCTCCACCTGATAACATGTATTGGCCAGTCGAGTCTTCGTACAGCGTCCATGCCCATACGTTCTTGCCCGAATGGTGTCGATCGCTCCAGACTGGAACAAGCTTCGTCACCATGGGCTCCTTGTCCTCCGCCTCTGGCGTCGTCTTCCAGATTTGGCAAGTACCATCTTCTCCACGTGTGACGAGCGAGAAGGCGTCAGCATCCGACGTACCATTGGCGCGCAAAAACTCCACAGCCCATATCCGAGACTGGTGACCCCAGCCAGAAGCTACAGGTCCCTCAGTGCCACCCTTGATGTTGCCGAAGCCGGTGCTGTGACCCTCACTATCTGGCGTGATATGCTCTACAGTGGGCCCAGCGTTGCTGATGCGCCAGATCTGCACGGTCCGATCATCGCTGCAGCTCGCCACAAACCTGGATTTCTGGTCTCGCCAAATTATCGCATCCGATATGCTCACACCGAAGATCGACCCTGAGTGTCCTTCGAAGCGATGCAGCGTTATTGCAGTTGCCAGGCTATTCACGTCACTCCCAGTCTGCCGGCATTCCCATACCACTACCTCACCGAACACTGATCCTGCAGCAACCAACAGGGTAGATTCATCGTTTGACTTGATGGTCCCTGAGTAGAGAGATGATCCCGGTCCAGTCGCTAGTAGATTGACGAGCTTTCTACTGCTGCTGGCTGGGTCAAGGTTCACCTCGTAGAGATTGTTGTTGGTGGTAAGTAGCACGAAGTTATTTCCGTGTGATGTGACTGCCAGTATCCATTCTTTGGTCGAAAGAGAGCAGTGGTGGATTGCGCTTGCCTCAACTCTGTCATCCCCTAGAACTTCGATCAATAACACAGCAACTTCCCGCCCTCCAGTAGCTACGACGGTGCCATCTTTCCGTCCCACTTGGTGGCAGATCTGATGGATTGGTTGTACGTCGAAGACCTTGGTCCTGCCGACTAAGATTGAGGTGCTGTCATCGTAAATACATAGACATGGCCCTTGAGCTACCAAGATGAGACGCTGGCCATCGATGGTCAGTTTGTCAATGGCAGTGACAGGAAGGCTCATAGTTGAGACGGCAATGGGGGTTTTATTTCAATCGTGTGGAAGCCCTTTTTACAAATGACGAAGGCGAGGACAGATGTGTGTCATTTGAAACCAGAAAATTTACACCACGACGAATAAGTGAGCATGTATCTGACAGCCATACACACCATGGACAGACTGGCTATTATGGATGAATAAAGACTTTTCCTAGGTACAGTGGGATGCGCTACATTGATGGAAGTCGCCTTGCTTGTCGATTATTTCTGTGTGACTTCGCTCGGTAGCTAACGTCTGTGAAAGCCTTTGGTCGTTGTTGTCGTTCATGTCCCCTTACACCGACGAATTCATGGGCCTGCTGCCGCTCAAGCATCTCATGCGGCATGATACTGGCGTCGAAGTCCATGTCTTCGCTGGTTGCTCTAGTGCAACACTCCAGCGAGGCTGGCTGCCAGAGCGGCATCAGCGGAAGGACTGCAGCCTTCAGCTGGGTCTTTCCAGATGATCTCGTGGCCAGTCATAGGCTTGTCGCAACTGGCGGCGTACTGCCGCATGCAGCAGTCGACATAAGCGTTGGCTTCGGTCATATCCACCTGCGACCTCCATTCCTCGTTGTTGTTCATGTCGGTCAACCAGTTCACATACGCATGGCACTGCGCGGTGGGCTTGCAGCAGGTTCCCAAGAGACCTGGCTTCTCCGGAGGTTGTGGCAGGTCCTCCGAGAGACCGAGTGCGGCATAAGGAATGTCATGCGTGCCTTGCATATGGACATTGCCACCCTTGACCACCTTGTTCTTGTGATAGTTAGCAGAGATTATAGGGTTGCGATATGGGTCTACCCACGTTCTTGACCTGGAAGATCACTGTCTTGTCATGACCGTAGCTTTGGGGAACAGGGGCCTCGGCCTTTTTGTATACTGCACCTGCCGTGACAGAGGTCACAGCAGCTGCGAATGCAATTGCCGCTGAGAGACGCATTTTGATGCAAGGCCGTAAAGGAGAAGGGGGAAGACCGGTCGACGAGTCAGGGGAACGTGAACGAAAGGAGGGAAGGACAAATTCGCTCGAGAAATGGCTTCCAAAGAAGTCATATACCTGGGAAGAGCAGATACGCGCTACTATCAGCAGAAAATTTGTTGAGCTGATAGTGCAGACGTCGATTGCATCGACTTACCTTTGCCTTTGCCATATTCTTAGCACTTGCGCTCGTCGTTGAGCCAGTATGACAGCGAGAATTCATGCCGGGACCCTCACAGTGGGCTTGAATCGTCTGTTGGCCGTGATACCACAGTATCAGCCAGTCCAGCTCCTCGATAAGGCAATGAACCTGGATCTCGTTTGGCCATCAGCGTACAGATGCCCTGAGCTTGACTGCAGTGGGTGTAAACAAACAAAACTCTCAGCGGAGTTTTAGGATCCATTGCGCTTGTTGTGCATGAAGAAATGCTGAGATATCTGGCTGTCCTTCTATTCTGAGTATGATCCACGACAAACCTTGTGGAACAGCGAAGGAGACGGCAACACAAGATTCTAGGTCTGGGCAACCCGAACAGCTGTACGATAACATTGACGGAATGCTTTTGCTTTGGTCCTCAGTATCAATCGTGTTGCCTTAACCAGATCAGTAGATGTGTCTGGCAGCATAAGAGTGCCATTTTGCTCTGCAGAGCTCCGTAAGCGATGGCCTGAATGAACGGAGAAACTGCCCACATGTAGGTCCCAGGTCGTTGAGGCATGAGAGACTCGGACGTTAAAGCTATCTGTTGCTTATTGCCGTTTTAGAGCGCAGGTGCGTTCATGACCTCGAGGCTGAGTTTGCGATATCTGCTCATTCAGCTGGTCATCCAGTCCAGAGCGAGCACGGCCAGTAATATTAGAAGCGTGGAGTTCGGACAACTGGGACTTGGGCGTTGGGGCGATGCATTGGTTCGCGAATTACGTGGTCATAATGATGAAGGAGAAAGGAGTCAATGATGGTGACGAACAATTTTCTACTCGTCGGCTTAGAAAGCGATGGCTGGGCAGACAGACAGGGAGGTTTGAGGTCTCCCCAAGTACACACACAGCGGCTTCGGCTACGGCATCGCATCCTTAGCAAGTGTGTAGTCGGCCGCAAAAGCGCGGTTTTCGGGCCGTAGTAAGATTTACTATATATTTTAATACGGCAAAAATTTTGCTCTGAAACAACGCACAGAATGTGATCCAAACATCCTTAGATGCTTCCGGCCGCTTGGTGTAGTGGTTATCACGTTTCCTTTACACGGAAAAGGTCGCCTGTTCGATCCAGGCAGTGGTCATTTTGCTTTTGGTCATCCTATCGACCGACGTTCGGTTTTTGCTGTCCTGAACGTCACTGACATCCAAGGACGGAGTGCTGAGTGAGTCTGCCCGGGCTCATCCATCCCAGTGGTATGCAAGGCAAACCACACCCCTGCGCTAAGGTCTCGGACGCACAAGCTCGCTAAGCCAGGAGTAGACAACCTCGCCGATCTGTTTAATCTCACGACAGCGATCACTCGTCTCCTTCTACAACATAGCCAATGCTTCGCTGGCAATGACGATGTTCCTCCATACGCAATGTAAATCAGGTGGCCGTCGTGGCCTTGACGAGCTGATGTTGTGGCCTCATGCGCGTCATGGCATTGATGGCAGTCATGAGATCTACAGGTAAGGATTGGCAATCGTTTACATTTATGTAGGTAGCTACCCGCGTGAATGTTCAGGCCGGGAGACCATTACATCAACAATTACCGTTCTCTACTGTCAACCTTGCAAGCACACTGTTTTGCAGTACCGCCTTCGCCGTCTGTCAGCGTCATTTGCCAGCCAATCATCAACATGCATTGCTCATTCGTTCTCTTCGCTCTCATCGCCTCAGCTTTGGCTTTGCCAGTACCACAGCCATCATCGGATTCAAGAAGTCTCGCCGCGGAAACAGAGCATAGCCTCGCTTCAGTCACAGCCGCGCCAGCAAAGCGACAAGAAGCTGAAGATCTTGAGCATGGCGGCACACCTTTCGACAAGCGCCAGGACGACGATGATCTCGAGTCAGCATCACCCTTCGACGACATCACTGGAAAAGTCTGAGTGCGCCTGCAGCGACATTACATAACATGTGAGGCTTTAACGAAACGAAACGACAAATACACCTGTGGCTACTGCTTACCACATCCGCGCAGTCGGACACCACCATTTCTACACACTCGTTCTAATGTATATAACATTAATGTCAGCGGTAGGCGGTCTTAAAAAGACGCCGGATCCGATCTGCCCCATATCTCTCTAGCTGCCGCTGTTGCCAGCCCACGAACACCTCCGCCCCCGGCTCCTGACAAGGCCTTCATTCCAAGTACTTGAATCCACTGACTGGCTCGATCCAAGCATACCCACTACTATCCACCAACGGCAACACCTCCTTCTTCCTCTCCGTCTCCCGATCGTTCGCCTCCTTCCACCTCTCGACCTCCCCCTCTACACTCCAATCACTAATTTCATCCCTCCCCAACCCGATCTGATGCAATTGCGTCCCACTGCTCTGCGTATTCAGCGGCAACGGCACAAAGTTCTCTATCGCCCCCTGCACCCTCCCCTCCAATATCTCCTTACACAGATACGGCTCTGCTGCCAATGGTCTCCCAATGCCCACTCCATCACAGCTATCCCCTTCAATCGCCTTCACCATCCCCGCCGCGGTCCGCAGCCCGCCTGTGACATAGACCTTAGTCTTCTTCAGCAGTGGGCGAAGCTGCTCCGCGAACTCAATGAAGTATGCTTCGCGCTTGACGGTGCTTTCCTTCTTATGCTCAAACGCCCTCGCCTCAAACGTCCCACCTGACAGATCGACGAAGTCCACTCTCGCGTCCTCCAGCATGGTGCATAACTGTCTCGCTTCCTCCGGACTCGTTCCCTTATCTTGGAATTCCACGCTGTTGAGCTTCACACAGACAATAAAACTCGGATCGTGATCCCTCACCCTCCGATCAATCTCCTTGATGATCTCAAGCACAATCCGCGCCCGGTTCTCAAGCGGTCCGCCATACTCGTCGGTGCGGTGATTAGTGGAAGGCGAGAGGAACTGTGCGAGGAGGTAGCCGTGGGCACAGTGAACTTGGACGCCGTCGTAGCCGGCTTTCCAGCATAAATAGGCGGTCTCACCCCATTTCTGGACCATGGTGTGGATTTCGGGGACGGTCATTGGACGCGGTTTGGCGAACTCGTTGCCCGCCCATTTTATGGTTAGGTGGACGTCGCTGGCGCTGACGGGGTTGGGGTTGAGCCTGTTTGTGATATTGTCAGCAGCGTGGTCGTACTGACAATCCTGGGTTGAGGGAGAGACCATGGCTTCTACATTGAACTCTGTATTTGACCGGAACACTCCGATGTACTCACCATTTCGTCCCCTGCCTCCCCGGATGGCTGATCTGCGCCACAATCAAACTCCCACCCTTCTTCGCCTCCCTCACCACCTCCGCAAACGCCTCCACCCGCCTATCGTGATCGTCCACCAAAATCGGATTCCCGTACGCTTCGACCGCGTCATACGCTACCATTGTGTTCCCAGAGACGATCATGCCAATGGAGCCCTCGCCCCAGCGTTGGTAGAGGAGTTTGTACTCCGGAGTGGGGAAGCCACGATCCGAGATGGGTGCGGATGGAGCGTTCCAGCGGCAGAGGCGCTCGGTCATGGGGGCTTTGAGGAGGCGGTTGGGTGCTGTGCGGCCGGAGAAGGGGAAGGTTAGGGGTTGGGCAAGGATGGAGAGGTTTGGGGTGTCTGTGGGTGTGGGTGGTTGAATGCGATGGGCGCCGCCTCGGGAGGAGGAGGTGGGTGTTGAGGTGTTGGCGGTGGCGCCGGAGGAGGCGCCGTGGGTGGTGCTGGCGGTTGAGGTGTCGTACTCCATGTCGGCGGATTTGGGGAAGGTCAAGGGAGGAGAGGTGAAATGCTACGAGATGTATACAATGCCGGCTTGTCACGATGACCTACCTTGACAGAAGACCTAAGATCGGTAGGAAGATTAGAAATAGACCACGCAATCTGCCATCACATCATCGAGTCGTGCCATGAGTTGTGGTCATGGACAGGTCTACAGATGCCGAGGTGAGTGCGGAGAAGTTGAGTTTCGCTTTTCTCCATGATCAAAATGGTCAAAGGTATGACTGAAAACAGAACGAGTGGTGATCTTGGGCTCGGGCATGCTATAGGGACGCTCGGGTCGTCCAGTATAGGTTATCACAGTAATCGGTTTGACGAAATCAAGGGGACGGGCGCTGTTGCTGAGGGTGATGTATGCCAGGCTGCCTGATCTCCCATTTCACGGACGGATGATGTGGCAATTCGATGTAATGATCACGAACTCGATATCTCGCGGTAGAGGGGATTGCTCTGTGGATAGTGTGGATTGCATGCCACGAAAGCATCATAGGTCACTTGGCGTTCCCCGTCGTGACTTCGACATGGTGACCTCGAATTGACCACAAACAGTTATCGGAAGGCTCCTGCAGATGAAAATAATTTCAAGGACCTTTTCGGTTTCAGATTGTGAGTTGGCTGCCCGCGTGACCTCGCTTTATGCCATCTCTAGATCTCGCTATGCCGTGATGTGATCAATCGCCCATCTTTGGTGGCGAAACCTGCAACCTGGGTCTTTGGCAGACCTAACTTCTTAGCGACAATCCCAGCGACCTCCCATGAATCTTCGCCCGACTCAACATTGCTCATCTAGAATTTCGTGAACGCCTTGACAGCCTTGCCAGTACGGGGAAGCACGCGGAGGACATTGAAGCGGACCTGTCCCAGATTAGTACCTCACGAACGCAATATCTCGTGCAAATCTTACAGTCTTGCTGAGGGGTCGGCACTGGCCAACGGTGACTGTGTCGCCTTCCTCAACACGGAAAGCTGGTGACACATGGGCCGCCAGGTTGGTGTGTCTCTTCTCATATCGGGAGTATTTGGGAACGAAGTGGAGGTATTCTCTTCGGATGATGAGGGTACGGTGCATCTTTGTGGAGATGACGGTGCCGGTGAGGATGCGACCGCGGATTGAGATCATGCCAGTGAATGGGCATTTCTTGTCTGTTCACCTCTTCTGTTAGAATTTCATTTCCTGGCTCTTTTCGCAAGCTCAAAATCGGCAGACGAAACACTGCTGGGGCTGCTGCTGATGGACTAACCGATGTAGCTGCCTGAGATGGCAGTCTTAGGTGTTCTGAAGCCCAGACCGACGTCCTTGTACCATCTTCGACCACTTCCTGACTTCTTGCTCTTCGCCGCCTTTTGCTTCTGGTTGAGGAAGATATGTGGCTGCTTCTGGTAGGCGCGTTCGGACTGGACAGTCAATTCGGTAGCCATGATTGCGGCTTGTGACTGACTGCAGCGATTGTCGAAGAAGGGAGGGAATCGGAAGTCGTGATCTTTTGCTGCGGTGCGGTTGACGATCAAGGTGCCGCTCAAAGTGCGAATCGGCAGGAACTCTTGGCGTTGGAGCGCTAGAGCGATTCGAGCGACCAAGCTTGGCAGATGCGAATTTGCTGTCGGAAGCTGTTTTCTCCGAGCCGGTGTTGACACGCCGAAAAGAGCACTAGCTTCGATCCATGCCAACGACCTGGACGCGGCTCGAGTTGATATCCACCACGGTGGGCTGTCTCTTCCAGTCGCGTGCACGACTATTGTTACGGCTTTGCTGCCTTTCGATGTTTATGTTGTAGACTCTCGCCAACAACACAGCCGTCGAGCTGCTCTTTGCGCACAATATGGACAACTCTACCGCAGCAACCTCTCGCTCGAAGCGAAAATCGATCGCACATATACCGAGTGGCACAGCAGTGGGCAAGGACAATGCGACAACAGATATAGCAGCGCTACAGCGCGCCGAAAGCGCACGATCAGTACTCAAGAAGAAGTCGCGCGGCAAGAGTCTCGGTCCAGGAGGACTCGAGGCACTCAAGGAGACGTCAGGAAATGCCACTAAGGTGCGACAGAGGCAGTCTCTCGTTCGAGCTTTGCTAACGTCGATCAGATCGATGCAACGATTCAGATCAGATCTATTCTGAAGCCGGCTATTCCCCTAACGCCACCGAAAGTCATTCCCTCGTTCGACGAATTGCGACAGCGAAGTACCAGGAAGCGCTCGCCTGCCAAATCTGGCGCAGAGGAGCTGCTCATCGACTTCTCTACGCCAGCTGCGTCGCGCACTACGAATACACAAGTGGCCGTCACTGGCAGCGAAAAGGTCATTGATCCATTCAGCCCTGCAAGGCCGATGACCGATGGCCCAGACGCGATGGTGGAGGATGACGACGAAGTTGAAGCAAGGCATCAGGCACAGAAAAAAGCAGCTCTGGATCGCCGAGCAGAGCGACGAAAGTCGATGGCCAACAGACGGGTCTCGTTTGCGCCAGAAGCGACTTTGCATACATGGAGCGTGATGGAGCTGGCCGAAGATTCGACCACAAGTTCAGCTTCCAATTCGACTCGTCGACAATCGTCCATGACGGCCGAGGCAACCCCAAAGCCTCAGTCATTTTCACCAGAAAGACCGGCCACGCCAGAAGAGCAGGTCGACGAACTCCAAGTCGAGGCATCGCCAGCACATCAGCGCGATCTACATCAGCGTAAACATCGCAGAAGTAGCACCGCACCTGTCGCACAATTAGAGGGATCCTTGGAAGAAGTTCTGTCGTCTAGCCCTTCAGGCGATATCATGACTGAAAGCAGTCCTGTCCGCATCGATGACAGTGTTGGGTCTGACACCGACGATGATACTGATGGGGACACTGCTATGAGTATGGATGATCCGACATCACAGTCGGTGGTCTCAGAAAACTCGACGAGCTCTCAGGGTAGCCTGGACGAGAGATTACGGCAAGCCGCAAATTTGGCTGGCACGCGAGGTATCGATTATGATGAGAACGGCGAAGATCTTTCCATGGAGATGGCTACATCGACAGTGACTAACGCCTTCCAGCCGTGGGCCGCAAACAACCGCGTTGCGCCTGAATCGACTGCGATGCTCGATCAGGAAAACGCACCCTTTGTCTCCACCGCGAATGAGCAACAAAGCGAGCGCGACGATCCTGACGACGGGCAAGATGACACTCAAGACATGAGCATGGACGTCACGAGCGCCGTTGGAGGTATCCTGTCTAAGGGACAGCCTAGCGCCAATCGACGAAAGTCAGTCGCGTCACGCCGACGTAGTGTGGCTAGACGTCGATCTTCTGGAGTTAATTCTGAGAACGACGATTCATCTATGGACTTTACTGCTGTCGGCGGTCAAATTCTGACTAGAGGCCCGAATGATGATAACGATGGCGCTTCTGACGAGGACCTGACCATGGAGTTCACCAGCGTCGTGGGGGGAGTGCTGGGGCAGCCATATCAAGGCAGCTCCCCCGAGAAGCCCGAAGCTGACGAGACGATGGATTTGACCGGCAATATGGACATGACTGTGGCATACGGTGGCATCCTGCCTCCCATCGAGGAGCAGACCGAACCAGTGACTGATGCCGAAGACACCCAGACTGCACCTATGGACATGACTAAAGCTGTAGGAAACATCTTCCAAAGCAAAGCGCCCACACAGAAGGCAACGCCAGCTCGCGACCAGACTCTTACCAGGTCCACTCTCACAGATCCGCGACATGCTGGAGTCCAAAGCCAGGCTCCTGTGACATCCATTGCATCAGAGACAGGTAGCCCGGACATCACCTTGAAGCCGCGCCTCTCTGGGAGGTCACGCAAGCCTCATGGACCTTCGACGACACCCAAATTCAGCCCGAAACGCATCTCTCCCGTCAGAAACTCGCCCATGAAGCTGAAAGCTGCTACACCAACTAAGCAGCTGACTCCTCTACCAGCCCGTGTCGCGACGCAAAATAAGACTCCCGTGAACACAGCGGTCGATCAGAAAACAGCATCACCTAAGCGCCTGTTCCAGGATGAGATCAAAGCACGCCAGTCTCCTGCTCTAGCCAGAAATGCCAGTCCTGGCAAGACTGCCATTTTTTCACAGGATATGCCGAGCGTGATACTCTCTGCGGTCAGACCTCAGCTTACTCGGAAGCGATCGAGTGGTATAGGCATTGATCAAGAAGGCTTCGGATCACCACGTGTGGCTGAGATGCTTAATCGGCGGTCATCCATCGTAGATTCGGCTGCTGAGTTCAAACTTGATGTCGGCCAGCGGTCTCGCTTACGGTTCGAAGATCCGCAAGAGCTAGCACGCGAGGTCGATGCTGAACGAGCTGAAGAAGAACGACGCGAAAGTGGTCGATTCATCATGGAGCAGGAAGCAGACGCGCCGCAGCAAGAAAACACTACCATGAATCTCAGTCAGATGATCGAGTCAATGACTCCGAGAAAGGAGCCGAAGAGCAGATTGAAGGGGCGCAAGAGTCTTGCAGTCGGAGCAGCGAGAGGCCTGCTCGGCAAGCGTCCCGCGGAGCTTGACCTGGACGAAGAAGACTCACCTTCAAGCCCGAAGAGACTGAGGGCTATCTCAAGGGAAGGAAGTCCAGTCAAGAAAGTGCATCTGCCTAGGCCCCCATCAAAAGAAGAGATCACTGGCCGGCTCACAAGAGCCGAGCAAGTACGACTGAACGCACTCGCAGGACCTGGTAGCACGACACCAGCTGCTTCACCACCAAAGAAGTCTGCAACGAGTCCGCATCCCGGCCCTCGCTACAAAGATCTGCCTTTGGAGCAAGCTGACGAACGACCAGAGTCTTTTGTCGACAAGTTGGACAATGTCATGGATGCCGTTGATATCTCCATTGGGCAAGATGCTGAGAAAGAGAGCATCTCGTTGCAGAACTTCCTCAACATGACAAATATCCACTTCATCGAGCTTTCAACTACTAAACGTCGCCACACTCAAGCTCCAGCTCCTCAGCGACCATCGCAAGAGCAAGAGGACAGATCAACGGAGGCGCAGTTCGCGGCTGCCAGCACTACACTACCGCTCATTGAGCTTTATCAGCATGCCACAAGGGAGCTCAAGCGCAACATCTCCGACGGCCGAAGAGTGATAAGATCTATCGAAGCCGAAACACTGCACGAGCAGCCGGCGCTCTTCCGAGAGTACGTCGACGCACGACCAGAGGTCAGAGCTGTCATGGACAATCAATTCCGGAACGGCAAGACCAATGCCAGACTACAGAGCAAGGAGATCTGGTATACGTGGCGCGGGCAGCTAGTCAGTGGCTTGAAGTCCGGCCTTGACGACATTGCAAAGGGTCTGCAAGGGGATGACAAGTTGCTGGAAGAGCAACAACGAGAGCTTGATCAAGTCCTTCCGGCACTTCAAGAACAGCATTCGTCTCTGTCGGAAGAGCTGTTGAAATTGCAGGAGCTCCGCGCAGATCTAGACAATGTGGACATGGATGCCCTTGAGCAGACACGGAAGGAGCTTAAGGCAGCCGATGAAGAGCATGCTCGCAAGTCAGCCTTACTAGACGAGCTCAAGCAACAAATGCGAGAGAAGGAAGAAGCCCTCGAAGCGGCAGAAGACTTCAAGGTTGAGATGAGTGCCCAGATCGAAGAGGCAGATCGCGTTCGACAGGAATATCGTGGCTGGCCTGTCGCCGATGTCCTTGCCCTTCAGTCAAGAGTCGAAAGTATCGAGAAGCAGACGAGCTGGAAGCTCATCACTGCGGAGGACGACACAGAAGATCCCAACGAGTTTGGTGGTGCGTTGACCCTGTCCTTCCGGGACCAGCTGCGGCTATTCTTCTACCCCAGTGCGTATGAGACATCCTCCGGCGGCGGCAAGAGACGCTCCGGGAGGAAGTCGAAGTCGGTGTCTGGACCAACAGCTCCAATCAGCCTTACATACTCGCCCATGAATTACGACGGCGAGGTCGTGTCCGGGGCAGTTCCCTCAACGCAGAATCGATTCTTCCTGCAACTTATCCGAAGTCAGCTGCACACCTTCTCCATGATGCCAAAGCGGTCAGTTGCGCCAAAGGTCGTGCTCGGGACTGTCAGTCGAGGCTGGACTCTCGCGTCGCAAGTCTCGGAGGAGATCAGGATGCTCAACATGACTGGTGTGACTACAGTGCAGATCCTTGGAGACGAAAAGCTTGGAGCGCGGACGAAACTCGTCTTCCCGGGAGGCAGCCGCATCGATGTGGAATTCGAGCTGTGCGTCAACACGCTCAACGATGGTGAGATTGCGTCCTCGACCGCAGTGTCTGCAAAGGGCATCTATGGTCCCAAGGCAAGCCTTGTCGCTGGCTCGAAGGGCCGCAAGGTTCAAGTCGCGCTCACCAAAGAAGTCGAAAGCAAAGACCTCGGCTCAGGTGCCTGGATCAGCGCAATACATGCTTTCGAGCAGTGGCTCGATGGTCAGGTCGAGAAGCAGCAGGAGAAGGTTCAGCAGAAGTCGTCACAAAAGCAGACCATTGTGAAGGCCGTTGAACCAGTCGAGAAGTCTTCAGAGCTGCCCCTAGCAGCGCCCATCCTGTCAGCAACAACAGCTATTGAAGCCGCAGCGACGCAGCTACGTACCGAAGAAGGAACAGACGCACAGGCCATCCCTCAGACCGCCTCGCGCGACCTTCGGCGCTCACCACTCGCACCCAAAAGCAAGAACGTGCCTACTGCTGCGGTGCAGAAGAAGCTGCCCGTGCCGTCGAAGCGCTTCGTCATGGCCAACGCCAAGCTATCGCAATTTTCTGTCTCGCAGCAGCAGCAACAAGAGGATACGGGTGCCACAACAGCAGCGGCCGGCAAGGAGAACGTCATCCCCTCTTCCCTGGCTGCCGTCTCTTTAGCAGCAAGCAAGCTCCAGTCCGCGGCGGCTGGGCTGCTACGCCAACCAAGCAACTACATGACTTGGCTACTGATCAGGACGACACTATGGATGTAGACACTGCAGCAAATGTCGATGTACTTGGTGTGAAGCCGGCGATACCACCTGAGATGCAGGAGCAGATGATGAATTTTGGGAGTCCCTTCAGGCGGAAGGGTGCGTTGAGGAGGAGCCCGATTTGATTGGGGCTCGGTCATTGGTGCTTGGAGAGCAGAACGTAAGCGAGAGAAAGAGAGTCTTGCATGCTATGATTGACGAGTTCGATGTTGGTGGGATTGGAACAGTGGCGAAGGACACGCTGTCATTTGGTTCGCCTAAGCTGCTGAACTGATGGCATATCCGAAATCCACACAGCGGCCTTCCTGGCCCGGTTATCATGAT
The DNA here is from genome assembly GCF_001299255.1 of Cyphellophora attinorum. Classification (NCBI taxonomy): domain Eukaryota; kingdom Fungi; phylum Ascomycota; class Eurotiomycetes; order Chaetothyriales; family Cyphellophoraceae; genus Cyphellophora; species Cyphellophora attinorum. The sequence goes on along the minus strand of NW_017253242.1, from coordinate 574,245 downwards.
GTTTCTGTATCTACTGACACTCGTGAGACTCATATCTCAATTCGTGAGTTTGGGAATGTATGTGGTTGGGTCCACGAAGAAGAGAGACAGCGTAGAGGTGCAGCACTTGGAACCAAGCAGGTGCTTAGTTACGTACCAGTGACGATGGCGAAATGAAATCCCTGGGCACCCTCTACTGAATCCTGAATAATGCATCCGGCCATATCCTCCTCGCAATTCCACCGCAAGGCAATCCACATCCTCCCCGACCCCATGTCAACTCTCCCTCAACCACGCAATCCCCTCGGCACCCTCATCCTCCTCCTCAGGCGCAACCACAACCCCCTCTGCGCCGCCCGCCGCCAGTACATCTGACTCCGCGGACTCACCGTCCCCGTGACCGCCTCATCCGTCCGCAGAAAGTCATATAGAGCCGCTGCTTCGCTCTCCAACCCCAACACGCGCAGCGAGCGCAGGATGCGGGTTAGGCGGAGATGGTTGTGGTTGAATCTCATGACCCAGTTCCTGCTCGCAGTATCGAAAGTCGGTCCGCGTGTAACGGTTTCAGTTTCCTTGGCGATAGCGTCGCCGTCGTTGTTGCTGGCCTGCAGAGCGTCCTCGCCGCCTGCGTCGTCGCTGAATTGCAACCCATAAAAAGCAAGCATCCTCTCCAGCGCGCGACGGAGACTGGCGCGGAGCTCGGAGCGGGCGAGGAAAGCGGCGCGGACTTCGGATGTGACGATAGGTGCGAAGCTGAACATGCTCTCTTCGGGCAGCGGGAAGACGGTTTGGATGTAGTCGTGTGAGGCTTCGAGGTGGGAATCGGGCCATGAGAGGATTGTGATGAGGGTGCGGTTGCGGGTGTCGGGGGAGGCGAGGGTTGGGTCGAAGAAGCGGATTAGGAGGGGGACGGTGAGTGTTGACATTTTGAGTGGTCTGGAGTGTTGAGGTGGTTCGGTGTGGTATTGGGGTGGTGTAGAGTGAGCAGGTGTGGTGTAGTCTGAAGTTGGGAGATATGTGGGTACTGGGCAATGTTCATACGACTAATCTGCCTGAGTTGAATGATATTCGACTTCACTTGTCGATTCACATGTGTTAGTCAACCGGCTGTCCAGACTGATTCCCAAGAGAGAGTACATCCAGATCTTGAGATTGTTGTTGGTGCCTTCCCGAAGCCTCAGTCCAGTGACTGCCCAGTGCTCACCAGTCGTTAATCAGTCGGGTGGAAGGAAGGCACGATTTGTAAGGCTCAGGATCAGTCAGTTGCGCTTGGAATACTTGGACGTATTTCTGCGTAGAGATGATCGCCAATAGAGTATATATTCAACGGGACCAAGTCGTGACGAAAGCTGCCGTGCCCAAGGAGTTTGCCGCTGCACGCTACGCGCCCGTTCCGCGGCAGAACAATGCAGGATAACGTGCAATTCACCTGCAAGAGCAACCTGAGAGGCACTCCGGTCTGCAGAGCAGAGGCACGGTCGAGGTCTAGTGACGTGTCAACCGGTCTCGATTGGAGTCTTGGTCATCCGGTCTGGACTAAGTCATCCACCATGATCTATTTTATGCTGCCAACCGGCTTGGGATGATGAGAGAAGTTTCTGCTCATATTGAAGTATTCCTCTTATCTGAAGTACAGAGCTGACTTTATGAAATGCTTCATTGGAATTTGCCTTCGCTATACAGTCGGCATTTCCAGAGCGTCAAGCGACCGAAAACCCTGAACGGAGCCATCCATAAACCTCGAATGTCCATTTCAGCCTCAATTTTCAATCGCCTTCTCCCCCGCGCCACCCTTCCCAGCACCCCTTCCAGCACCCTTCCGCTGCGCAGCCTCATGCCGTCTCAACTCTTCCGGCACCCTCGACCGCTCGCTTTTACCCAACATCATCTTCAAGTCATACAACACATCATTATCCTCGGGTCCCAAGAATGTAATCGCGACACCCGTCTTGCCTGCTCTGCCAGTTCTTCCTATCCTGTGCGTGTAGGACTCTATGTTTGTCGCCATGTTGAAGTTGACTACTAAGCTGACGTCGGGAACATCGATACCTCTACCAGCCAAGTCTGTGGCGACGAGCACGTCGGAACGCCCTTCGCGGAGGGAGAGCAGCGCAGCTTCACGCTGTTCTTGTGTCTTTGAGCCGTGTAAGGTGACGGCGTTGTAGCCCATTTGCTTGACATCGCGAGCGACGGCATCACAGTTGCGCTTGATATTGACGAAGACGATGATCGGTGCAGGAAAGCCGCGCAAGATGTCCTTGAGGCGGTGTTTACGTTTGTCTTCTCCAGACACAAACTCGACGCGTTGCTCGACTGTGTCGACTGCTTCGCCCACGTTGCCGATGGTGACAATAGCGGGCCTTCGGAGATATTTGCGTGCTATCCGCTCAACGGCAGCGGGCATAGTGGCCGTGTACATCATTGTTTGCCAATAGCGCTCCCGGTCGCCAAGGTGGGCGGACATGGCGCGGGCGTTTTCTGCAGCATCCGTGTCGGGTTTCTCATTGCCAACTGGCAAAGCGGAGAGGATGCGGTTCACGGGCTCTTCGAACCCTAGGTCAATCATGCGATCGGCTTCGTCCATGATGACGTAGCAGCACTGTTCCAACACGATGATGCGGCGGTCAATACAGTCTACAAGCCGACCGGGCGTGGCGATGATGATTTCGCAGCCGTTGCGGAGGTTGTAGGCTTGTTCTTCGATGGAGTGACCTCCGACGATGGAGACGACATTGAAGCCCAACGGGCCGCAGAACTTGCGGGCTTCCAGCTCGATTTGTTGAGCCAGTTCGCGGGTCGGGGCGAGGACAATGGCGTAGGGACCGTTTGAGCGGCGCCATTCGGATTCGTCCAGGCGGGGCAGCTCGGAGATGTAGACTAGGAGAGGGAGGAGGAAGGCGGCGGTCTTTCCGGAGCCGGTGACGGCAACGCCAATGAGGTCGCGGTTCTGCATGGCGATGGGGATGGCGGCGCGTTGAATGGCTGAGGGGTCTTTGTAGCCGATCTCGTCGATGATGTTGAGGAGTCGGGAGGGCAGGTTGGACTCTTGCCAGTTGCGCATCGGGTTAGGGATGGCGCCGCCTTTGGTGGCGATGTTGAAGTCCTCTTTGAATATACGCCAGTCACGTTCGCGCATCTGGTTCAGATCTTTCTTGCTCCAGTGCACGTCGATAGCCATGCGGTGGGAGTGCTCTCGGCGTCTTCGTTCCTGTTCTAGGAATTCTTTGGCGCGTGCGGCTCCGGTTTCCTTGTCACGTGCCTCGAGAGCTGCGGCATATGCTTTGGCGTTCTCTTGCGCGACCGTGTCGTCGAAGCCTCCCAGACGACCTCTGCCGAAGAATGAGGTCTGCATCTTTGAATCTAGCCACGTGTCGTTGGGTGCTGAGGTGTCTTCGTCCTCGTCCCAGCCGAAGTTGAACTTCTTGTCTGTTGTCCGTTTCCGCTTCTTGCTCGCCGAGAAGGTGGATATGTTGTGCTCCGGACCCAAATATCTCCTTCTGCGCAGCTCTTCCTGCTCTTTCTCGAAGGACTCGGCGTCGCTAGCTTTCTTCTTGGAATCTCCTGCACCAAAAGCGATGGGCTTGGGCGGAGCGGGTGGACTGAGATCTGACGGGCGACCATGTTTCCGCATTGCTGCTGGACCGCTGGGGATGTGTTCGCGATCACGGTCTGCTCTTGGGCCCTTTGGGAGGGCGTCGTGGCCGTTCGAGTAGCCATTGCTGTAGCCATGACCATTCCGAATATCCTTGTTGCCGTTTGTGTGCTTCAAGTCCTTCTCCGTTGGAGCGTCTCCATAGCCATTGGTTTTGACAGCAGTCGAGGCTGCAGCAACCTCCTTAGCCCGTTTTTCCAAGGCAATGCGCTCTCTCTCGGCTTTACTTATGAATTTGGGCTTGCTAGCCGCCAAGTCCGCCGCCCTCTTTGCTTTCACTAGTTCTTCGACGTTCAGTGGGGTTTTCTTGCTCGGGGGGGCTCCCCACCCTTGTTTCTTCACGCCATTAGTGGCGGGAGGCGGAGGCGGTGCATCTCCCATAGTCGCAAGGAGAACAGGAATAGCGAGGGTGGCCCAAGAATGAAGCGTAGACGGTGTCTCAGGAAGGCGAAAGGTGGTGTGTGAGAAAGGCAGGTAGGTATGAGACGTTCTATCGATTTGGAGAATTCGCTGCCTGTGTTTCTCGCTGCTATCTCCGTTCTACCCCGGGTGGCACTTGGTCGATATAAATCCTCGATTTTACGGCAAGGAGTACCCTATCAAGCCTGTGCGGTCTGGTTTTCCAGTCGACTGATGGTGACCGATAAATTACGTGAGGCTTCGGTGTCACGGGGCATTCGTGTCTAATTGATCCCTCTCTTGCCTTGTCTCAGACGAAGGGGATTTGGGAAGGCGGCAGGCATCGCAGGCGTACAGCAAGCACTGTACGAATTGTTGCTGATGAGCATGGGAAATACTGTCGTTGTTGACAGCCACTCAAGGATCTGGACATTCAGCAGCTCAAGCCATGCAGTACTTATGCCTAGTCAGTGTGCTACCAAAGCCTCAGTTGCTCTCGCCCCATCCGAGACTCGTCACAGTTTGTACAAATTCAGCACTGTCCTTGCTCCTTGTCCTCTGGTAATTTCCATGCCGAGCCACGGCACAATGCTTTTCGTTCCATCCGAATGCCAAGCTGTGTCCGTAGCCCAAGCTTCCGTCGAGTGTAAATACATGGCAAGTGAAGTATGAGCTTCTTTCGCCCAGCAGAATTATGTGACACAGAAAATCCTTGCTCTTGTATCGGGATCTCTCTGAAAAGACGATCTTTCGTCTCCACGGTTTGGGTGCAGGTAGCCAGCATGCGATCTGCCAAGTCGTTTGTATGGATGAGACCGCTGCTGGGTAGCATACCGAACGGTAGCTGCCATTCAAGCACTACTTGGCGGCTTGTAGTACTGGAGGCTGCTGTTCGCCGTTAGTACACGGGACATCAATGTAGAGCAGCAGCACTTACCTGGCCATTGATACCAGCCGCAGCTTTCGAAGTAGCAGACGCCTTCGTCTGCGGAAGCTTCCGAACCGAAGCCGGGCCGTTGATCTCGCGATCCAGGTTGAGATATTCCTTGGCCGCATCTTTACCACCCTTCTCGAGCAGATACGCCATATAAATACCGATAAGACTCTGGATCGTGCTCTCAGCCAATTTACTCTTGTGTAAAATGCTATCCGCGACTGCTCTGATCCGGTCATACTGCTCCTTCTCGGACTCAGGTGTTGTTGGCTGTGCAATCTCCATTTGCAGGTAGCCCTTCCAGAAAGCTTCGCTCTCCGTGTAGTGCGCTTGATGATTCTGGAATACTGCTCGGGCATTCTCTGCAGAGCCCTGGATTTTCCAGAGTAGGTTGGCCCACTCCGCAATGGCTGCTGCTTGGTAGGTATGCTGACTGCAGGTGAGTCTAGCTGTGCGGCGAACACAGCGACTGCATCCTCAACTGTGCCGTGTCTTCTCGTCAGGTTGGCCAATGAAATTATAGTCTCGATGTGGCTAGGCAATTGGACCAGTATGGCTTCGTGGATATCCTTGGCGACATCGACTCGTCCGGTCATCTCCTCGAAGAACGCATACTGCAGTCGAATGTTCGGTAGAGCAATGGGTACGAATGTGCATGCAGCCCGCTGATAGATATTGCGTACCTCCTCTTCCTTGCCTTGCTGGGCAAACATCCATCGCGCATACCGTAGCCAGAACTCTTCGTGCACCGCGAGCACAACAAGACAACGCTCGTAGAGGAATTGAGTCCGAGCATAGTCGCCTAGTCCCTCCTCAAAGTCCAGGTACTTGCGCCAATTCTCTAGCTGACCCTCTTCCAGATCCGTAACGTGGAAATATGGTCGCTTGATTTCGGATTCGTACGTCCATCGCTTTGTCGTTTCCGCCTGTGTCGATTGGAAGATCTTCAGATGTTCGGCATCACTACGGCGTCGTAACTCAATCTCCACTTCTTGTGCACTCCGACCAGCCTTGTAACCAAGTCCTTCGTTTTCGACATCCATTTGGAGCTTTGTAAACGTCTGAGGTGGTACAAGTGTCTGCACTGGTCGAGACTGGGCCAGTTGTCGGTATTTCTCGAAGTATCTGGCGTATTGATGCATTGGGATGTGAATAATTCGGCTGAGAAGAGCAAAAATCCGGTCTGGCTGCTCCATGCGCTCTTCAAACTCGATGTACTTATCCCAGAAGATATGTGACAGGAAGTCGAGACCGACAGCTGCTGCACCACGCTCGAAGAGTCTGCAAGTTTGTTAGCCCATATTGCTCAATGTCAAGAGAAGGTGGAGGGGGTGGGAGTGGAAGAGGGGCCAAACATGTCGGGTGTGCTTCATGTGCAGATGTTCCTTTTTCCATCTAACGACTCAAACAGAAGGTCCAACGGGAAGTGTGTGGGATTAAGTGCGATCGCTCGGGAATGCAGAGGGCAGAAGCGCCTGGTTGTCTTCGTGAGAAGCAAATCTAGGGAGATGGCATGATGAACCTCACCACACTGTCAAGGTGCATCATCATGCTCGTCCTGGCCGCGGCTGGTGCTTGTGTGATTGTAGAGGCTGCTTATGAGAGACTGGAGAGAGACCGCGCGATACTTACTCTCGAATGATGTCTGGATCATGGCTGGTTTCGGTCTTGAAGGAACAGTAATTTGTCCACAGGTCTGCTGAGTTGATGATGCTTGCGACGCCGCGTTCATACACCTAGACAGCTTCAGCATGTGTACTTTTGCGCCGGACGAGGCTCGTACCATTTCAGCTGCCTCTGTTCCGGCAATAGAGAACTCCAGGTCGGCGTATTTCTTCCAGTAGCCAAAGAACAGAGGGAACTTCATCAGGAACCGATCGTAGACATCGCGCACCGCTGAGATAGCTTGAGAACTCGAGTTGCGATTGATTCCTCCCTCAAGCGTTTCGACGGTCCGAACGAGCTTCTCCCAGATTTCGTAGTTGTCAGGATCTGCGTGCTGTACACTTGTTAGAGTCGTCGCTGGAGCGTCCGTCCATTGCTTACCATCTCGCTGAGGAGCTTCCTCAGCTCCACGCTCTCCTCATCGCTGGACCCGAAGGCGTCCATTGCGACGCAGCCTCCGGAATTTTGATGTATTCTTCTTTCGTTGTCGGTGACCTCGGAGGACTAACGAGCGGCAGGCAGGGTCGCAGATCTACCACTTGCCCGGACAGCAGTCGCTGATCGTTCTCAGGTTGGAAGTGAAGAATGCGACGGAAGATGTGAAGGTTGTTCAGGTCAACCTCGTTCGACTTCAAGTTCGGAGAAATTTGCCAAGCCTGTCCGAACCCGACGTAGAACGGCAGACCTTCATCCATTCACTCTTCGCCCCAGCGACCTGAAGTCGTGACGACCTCGCGAAGAATTCAACCGCCGGGAAGCCGAGATATCGATCCTACAATGGCGACCGCTACAGTGGCAGCGCCTGCAATGGCAAACATTCAACTTCTCCTCCCGATAGCCGAGCGAAACAAACTCCCTCTACGCCTCGTACGCTTCTTCAAACGCTTTCCTCCCGAGATCTATTCCGCGCGCGCAACCGGAGTCATGCTACCGCTCACAAGAGAAGACTCCAAAGCCATGCGGATAGCCGAAGCCGCAGCTGAGGCCGAGAAGCAGGAGGCGAAGACAGTGGCTTCCAAAAAGTCACGAACATCTAAAACTGAAGCAGCTACAACTAAGATCGCGGCAACGGCTACGCCTATAAGGACACCCACAACTGCGGACTTGTCACCGACTATCGCCTCAGCTGTAGGAACACCAGCAGCCACATCAGCAGCGCAAGCAGATAGCATGAACGCGACCATATCAACGCCCGACGTCTCAGCAACAGAAGACCCATCAACCACATCATCAGCTCTCAACACAGCCGCAGAGACGTCAGCACCCATATCACCACCTCTCATCTCAGCTGCCGAGATACCACAAACGATATTCGAGACACAACCAGAAAGCACCTCCTCAGAACCAACCACCACTCCCAGCTTATTTGGCCGCAGAATCGACGGCCTAACCCGCGCAACCCGCTTCCCCAGCAACCCTTTCCTCCCCTTCAAAAATCCCGCCACCGGCAACTGGATCTCTCCCAAATACGGCCTCCGCGAGCAAGCCGACCTCTGCAAAATCGCCCGACAGCACAGCGTCGAAGACCTCCTCCCACCTTCCCGAAAATCGTCAATGTTCAAACAGGCACGCATCCTCCAGAAGGGTCTGCGCGTCAGGGGTACAGGCGAGGGCCAGAAGGTGAAGGGCCATATCTGGGAGAGGCAGATGCCGGCGATGTTGGAGAAGAGGAAGGAGGCATTGCGGCAGATGCCGCAGTTGGTGCGGGACTGGCAGGCGAGAGGGAACGGGAAGGGGTGGAAGGCTTGGCCGAAAGCGAAGACGAAGTAGACTGTGTACAGACCCTGGGAGGAAGGAGGTGGGTGGTGGTGGATTTGGGGGACTTGTGTACTAAGATGCATAGTAGAACTGTACATCATCCAACATTCACAATTGGAACGAGCGTTTTCTTCTAGGACAACTACCGGGCAGAAACTGGCGCTGCTCCTGCAAAGCGGTCTCCGAGCAACAGTCGATCACAGTAAGGCACGAAGCTGCTCGTCCCACCAGGCAGCAGCAGGTACCACCAAGGCGTGACAATCGCTGGCGGAGGACCTCTTCGATAAGGAAAAAGGAGCAGAAGCGGAAGTCGAGGGCAAGGCGAATACTTATACCTCTTGAACAGAGTACAGCTCCGCCGCAAGCCGATGCAAGCACTTCACTGACTCGAATGGGGCCATTCACTATGACAATGCTTGATGGATTGCTGGCTAGTGTAGTCACCTGAACGTCCGCATCAATTCTGACTCAGTCGGCAGGAGATGTGGGTGTACGGCCGTTGATGGCGATGGCTGTAGTCAAATCGCTCAAATATGTTCGCAAATCACTTTTCTTCGCCTCCTATCAACAGGCTCTACCTACACCTTCATATCAACTTCGTCTCCGGCTTCCGCTTCCTCACAAGCAACCACCACAAGAACATCAAATTCCCCGCCCCCAACAACATCACCAATCCCGCCCATAGCTGCAACCCCAAATAATTCCTCTCATCCGGCCCACTAACCCCAACCTGACTCAACGCACCCGCAATCGGACTCCCAATCAGACTCGCCACGCTCCCCAACCCCTGCGCCATGCCCATCCTCGCCCCTAAAACCTTCGGATCCGGACACACCACAGGGAAAATACTCGGCGGCAGCGGTATCAGCGCCCCCGAGAACGCTCCATAGAGCACCGAGAACGCAATGAACGGCCCTTCACTATGCACACCTGTCCACGCGAGGTTGAAGACAGCCGACATCAGTCCACACGTGATCCAGGGTATCATCACCCCTACCCGACTGGCGGCGTAGCTCGCAATCAATCGCCCCACGATACTGGATGCCTGGGCAAACACCACTGTGTACAGCGCCCAGCTCCTTGGCATCCCCAATGCGAGCTGCGCAAACGTCGGAATGAAGAAGAACGGGATCATATATCCCATAAACAAAAAGAAATTCGAAAACGTATACGCCCAAAACGGCCCATCACGGAATGCAGACTTATCGAAAAGCTTCCGCGCCTGTCCGCTGCCGATATCGCCGACGTTGTGCGCGCCCCAGAGCAGCAAAGGGAAGGCGATGGAGTAGGTACCCAGCATAATGAAGGCGAGCACACGGACCGTCCAACCGAAGCCCAAGCCGCCAATCAGGCGCTCGAAGACGAGGGTGTATACGATCCCGCCGATGGGAGCGCCGCAGCTGACGACGCCCATAGCGACGGCGCGGTGTTTCTTGAACGAGCGGCCGACGAGGGCGAGTCCGGGGAGGTACAAGAGGCCGTTGGCGAAGCCCATCACCACACCTTGGGTGAGAAAGATCTGCCAATATTTGGTGGAAAGGCTGAGCATAAACATCCCAAAAGTCTCGAGGGCGGCGCCTGCGAACAGCATGGTTTTGAAGTAGCCGATGTCGAACAGTGGGCCGGAGACGATGCCGGTGAGGATGAGGAGGAACATGGTCAATGTACCGATCCAGGCTATGCTGGAGGAGGTTTCGTTGGTCAGGAGGGTGAGCTCGTAGTAGTTCTGGAAGGCGCCGAAGCAGAAGGGCAGGCCCCAGAGGTTGCCGAAGACAAGAGCGGATCCGAGGACTTGTAGCCATGCTCGGGTGCCGCCGTCCATGGCTGGTGGCGGTTGGGGAGGGGGGCCTTCTGTTAGGACGACGGCCTTTTCGTCGACTTGCTCGGTAAGTGATGGCTTGGTGGACTCTCCGAGGTCGGCAGGGGACACTTCATCTTTGGTAGTAGCCATGCTGACTGGCTATATGGTGGCGAAGGTGGTGGGGAGTTGTCAAGAAGGTAGCGGTGTAGGTAGAGGAGGCTTCTTGGCTCGACACATTGGTCACTATGAACAGCTGAGAGCCATGTCGTGTCCTGCTGTAGGTGCTGAAAATTGTGCGTGACTGTCAGGAGGATGAGTTTACAAATCGCGAAGGTACAAATCCTATATTCAACGTTACCCCATGTTTTTCGTCAGCGATCACGACTTCGATGCACGGCAACTTTGTGCCGAGTTAGCTCAAGGTTACCATTCTTCCCTGTAAGTGGTGGAAGCGGCGGGAGATCGATTTGCTAACCGCGGTTCTCCAGGTCCGCATTCGGTAGCGAGGTTTGCATAAAGTCTGTGACACCTGGCGTACAGGCCTCAAAAGGGCACTGCTTTGGCTCATGAACGTGTTTCGTCCAGGCGCGCGAGCATCATCGCTCGTGCTGACGATCGTATCGCACTTGATGATTGTAGATAGATACAGAAGGGGGTGTAAGGAACGAGGTGCGTTATTGTGTCGGCGACTTTGCGAAGTTGGAGTTCTTCGCCTGTGCGGAACGAATCCACTGGAGGCGGACATGTCCTTTGGTGCCTGTTTTTCTGTTTACAGAAAGCCACATCGTTTCCGCTTCATGTGCCAGAGATACAATTGACGGGTACTTATGCGAGCCAAGAGCCGTAAAGCTCATCGGACTTGACGACATTGATGTACCATGCTCTGATCAGGACCCACCACATTACCTCTCGCCGCAAGGTCGCTGCACTCAAGACCGCCGCCAAGCAACTTCAATGCTATGTATTATTGAGGTCAGGCGGTGTGCCAGGCGTGATGTACGTTCAGGGCGCGGAGGAAGGCGTTGTGCGTGCCTGGGTCGACACAGTGCATGATCTGCGTTATAAGGACTACCAGCTCGCTGCTGCACCGACAGTCATGTCACGTCCGTTCTGGCTGGGGGCTCAGGGAGTGCTCGAAGAAGTGGAATCTGTCAAAGAGCTGGGGCAGAGATTCGACGAGGCGCAAATGAAGGACTGGTGGAGGAAAGCGATGGGATTTTCCAAAGATGCTTAATGATTCTCGTGGACGAAAAGCATGCGGCAGTATGAGCTGCAATCGCTCTTGCCTCATGGGTCATCGCTTGAGCAACTTCCTCTTCCGGATGCGACTCTACGAAGTTGAACGCCATCGATGCTTCCTAGAATCTTCCGAAGTTTTGATACACAGACTTCCCGGATACTGATTGCCGCTTGATCACAGACTACAGCTTCTGGTACTCAAGCTTGCCCTCCAGTTTCTTCGACTCCGCAACTTTCCGCACCGCCTTGTTGAAGTCGTCCTGGTTGACGGCGTCCCGGTAATCCTTGATCGCGAACAGGCCAGCTTCGGTCACCACATTCCTCAGATCGGCACCATTCAGTCCGTCGCTCATTTTCACAACGCTCTCGAAATCGATATCACCCTCTGTGACCACACCGGCGGCATGAATTTTCAAGACCTCTAATCGACCCGCCTCGTTCGGCAAAGGAATCTCAATCTTGCGGTCCAGTCGACCAGCACGTAGCAATGCAGGATCGAGTGTGTCGGGTCTGTTGGTAGCCATAATGATCTTCGTCTTGCCTAGATAGTCGAAACCGTCCAACTGATTGAGCAGTTCCATCAGCGTTCTCTGAATTTCTCGATCTGCCGATGTGCCTTCGCTGAATCTGCGCCCGCCGATAGCATCGATCTCGTCCATGAATATGATACACGGCTCGTGTTCTTTGGCATAGCCGAACATCTCCCGAATAAGGCGAGCCGACTCGCCGATGTACTTGTCAACAATAGCAGATGACACGACTGTATCGAATTAGCGAACGGCTTCCTCTGAGCGGGAAAATCATATACCTTTCAGAAAGTTTGTGTCAAGACTGCTGGCGACCGCTCGAGCGAGGAGTGTCTTGCCGGTACCTGGAGGACCGTATAGAAGTACGCCCTTCGGCGGCTTGATGCCAACCCGCAGGAAGAGCTCTGGGTTCTTGAGTGGTAACTCGATGACCTCTCTCAGCTCTCGGATCTGGTCGTTGAGACCACCAATGCCAGCGAATGATACTTGTCCGGGATCCTCGAGCGACATGTTGTAGACGAGTGGATCGACTTCTCTTGGTAGCATGCGCATGATTGTGAGGGTAGTCATGTCGAGCGCCACGCGGGTGCCTTGCTTCAGTTTGGCCTTATCGACTTTTGACCGGCAGCCGACAACATACCTCGGCCCTGATGACGCTTTCACGATGAAACGCTCTTCGTCAAGTTGCTTCAGAACCTCGCCAATGATCTGACCAACGCTCTGCAGTGCCTTTATTGAGTCTTCTGTATGATCGAAGTCTGTCTGTAGTCCCTTGATATCCAGCCGTAGGGCCTTGAGCTTTGCCTCCCACTCTCTCGATTCCAGAAGCTTGTCTTTGTATTGCTGCAGCGCCTGCTGTCTCTCTGGATCTCCGCCGCCGTCCATCTTGTGCCGTTGAATTCGAACGCGGATGAGAGGACCTGAGGTGGCTCGCAGTGTGGATGATTCAGTCAGAAGATGAGTGGAGTAGCCAGCGATTCGATGCAGAGGACGTTCAGAATCGAGCTCTTGTCACCTGCGTAGGTGAAAGGCAATGGTATTTCTAGTATTGCAGGCAATCAAGACACGCGCGGCGAACTGAAGTCGATACCCGTCACTATAGGGTTCGCGATGGCAAAAAACCCTAAGGCACTTAGCATAATCACGTGCTCGATTCCCATGCTCTTGGATCTGGCGAGTCTGGTACATTCAACTCTCTTCTCCTGACTACATCCCTTCAATAATGTGTTTATCACGATCTAACATTGGAACGCTTGCAGAGCTTCGGGTAGCTCATTTGATCTTTCCGTAATACCTTCCGATCGTCGGCAGAAAACGGATGATGTCCTAGATTGAGGTGGAAGGTACGACCTGGACAAAGGTACCGACAGAGGGACCCCTGCGGTAAATTTGAGGAAAGCAGAAAGAACGCTCGCTCGATGGCCTGACGCGTGTCTACCAATCTTTGACCGTACACTCCTGCCATCACTCGATGCGCAGCAGCATAAGAATGATGTCTTGAAGCAGCACTGCTCAATCATCTAGATCAAAGCATCAGTCAGGTACCGGGGTCTGACTAAGGTAAAGTTCCTAGCGAACAAACAATCGGGTGCGGAAGTGGACGGTTCACTTTTGAAGCCTCAGTTACCCGCAAGCTAAAGATCTCAATGGAGCACCCGCAAATCAAGCGTAACCACTCGTAGCAAGAGCAAGCCAGCCAAAGAAAAAAGATGTTCGCGACTTCCCCACCAGTGACATGGCATTTGGGAGCGAGATTTACCCCTCCACGCTCCAACATTTTGTTATTGCTCAACCTTCCCGTCTGCATCTGCGCGTTGCTTCTTTGACACACACAACTTCCAATTTCAGAGCTCAGCAACTTCGTCCTTGCATCAACACAATCACTCACATCGACTGACACATAGCACTGAACACCCAGTAAGTCTGAGACATCTTCTTTCTGCCATCCTCGTCGAGCAGAGCCTGCAATCAAGCAGCGGTCAATGTCTCCGCGGAAAGAACTCAAGCTCCCTCTGCGCAGGATATATATAGCGTCATAGGATCGCACTGACATCTGACAGCCATGGCCATCGTCAAAGTCCACGCCCGATCGGTCTATGACTCTCGAGGCAACCCTACCGTCGAAGTCGATGTTGTGACTGAGACTGGCCTCCACCGAGGTATGCTCGCAAGGCTTCGAAGACAACATGGTGCTCACAAGTCCTAGCAATCGTACCCAGCGGAGCCTCGACAGGTCAGCATGAAGCATGCGAGCTTCGTGACGGAGACAAATCAAAATGGGCTGGCAAGGGTGTGCTAAAGGCTGTCGAGAACGTGAACAAGACAATCGGTCCCAAGCTCATCGAGAAGAAGCTTGATGTCACTGATCAGTCTGCGGTTGACAAGTTCCTGAACGAGCTCGATGGCACCGAGAACAAGACCAATCTGGGAGCAAACGCCATCCTGGGTGTTTCTCTCGCCGTTGCGAAAGCTGGTGCAGCACAGAAAGGTGTTCCTCTGTACGCCCACGTCAGCGATCTTGCCGGAACAAAGAAGCCTTTCGTCCTGCCAGTTCCATTCATGAACGTCCTCAACGGCGGTTCGCACGCCGGTGGTCGTCTTGCCTTCCAGGAATTTATGATCGTCCAGAGTATGCCACCCGATAGCCCCACTAATCTATGCTAACGCATCGCCAGTCAAGCTCCCTCGTTCAGCGAAGCTCTCCGATGGGGCGCAGAAGTCTACCAAAAGCTCAAGTCGCTCGCTAAGAAGCAGTACGGACAATCTGCGGGTAATGTCGGAGACGAGGGTGGAGTCGCTCCCGACATCGAGACCGCCGAGGAGGCTCTTGATCTCATCACGGCCGCCATCAAAGAAGCCGGCTATGAGGCAAGATGAACATTGCCATGGATGTTGCGTCCAGCGAGTTCTACAAGGAGGAAGAGAAGAAGTATGACCTTGACTTCAAGAATCCCGACAGCGACAAGTCCAAGTGGATCACCTACGAGCAGCTTGCCGACCAATATCAGAAGCTCGCCAAGAAGTACCCCATCGTCAGTATCGAAGATCCTTTCGCTGAGGACGACTGGGAGGCGTGGAGCTACTTCTTCAAGACCTCAGACTTCCAGATTGTTGGGTGAGTATGCTCTGTAAGCTCGTTGTAACATGCTGACAAGAGGCAGTGATGACTTGACCGTCACGAACCCCGTCCGCATCAAGCGTGCCATCGAGGCCAAGGCCTGCAACGCTCTGCTGCTGAAGGTCAACCAGATCGGTACACTCACAGAATCCATTCAGGCCGCCAAAGACTCTTATGCTGCTGATTGGGGTGTCATGGTTTCTCATCGCTCTGGCGAGACCGAGGATGTCACAATTGCCGATATCGTCGTTGGCCTGCGTGCTGGTGAGATCAAGTGTGGTGCTCCCGCCCGGTCCGAGCGTTTGGCCAAGCTCAACCAGATTCTGCGCATCGAGGAAGAGCTCGGCTCGAATGCTGTCTATGCCGGCTCCAACTTCCGTAAGTCTGTCAACATCTAGAATGCCCAGCTGCAACCCACGCCAATACCGTGAGGAGGGAACGATTCGGACGGAAGCGAAGGTTTATGTGATAGACAAAAAGCGATCATGGGAGATGCGCACATAGCGAATGTATTCGATACCCATCACGAGGAGCACAGTATGCACTCGGTCGCCAATGAAAGTGCCTTATACCCTTCGCGGTCATATTTGACGCTGTTACTTCTACTTCCATAGTGCAAAGTGAGCAGACTGGTCAGGCATAAATTGATCGTTCTTAGCGTGTCTGGTGAACCTCAAGCTTTCGAGTCAAGGCGGGCTCTGAGTGATGGCATTGTTTTGCAGATCAAGTCTGGAAGTTTGGAACGAGCCTCACTTGAGCGTCAATTCGCAGATTCAATCTCTCATCGATTTGCCTGCCAGGGAGGCCGCTGTTACAAAATCGGCGTGCATATAGGGGATGGAGCAAATGCTCATGCGAGTGCCGCG
This sequence comes from Cyphellophora attinorum, assembly GCF_001299255.1. Taxonomy (NCBI): domain Eukaryota; kingdom Fungi; phylum Ascomycota; class Eurotiomycetes; order Chaetothyriales; family Cyphellophoraceae; genus Cyphellophora; species Cyphellophora attinorum. The sequence goes on along the minus strand of NW_017253242.1, from coordinate 558,307 downwards.
AGACTGGAATCTCGGGCTGTCTGCTGGTGACGAAGTCAGCCAATCACATTCGCAGTTGCGACACTATTTAGCGCGCACATGCGAACGATCGGAGTCGCCTTGTTTTCTAACGTACTAAATATTTTGCCCCTCGTCGAGTTGTCACTCGTTTCCTTTGTCTTCCACAGCACTCAAATCGCTTACTCGCTCCTTCCGCCCAAATCGAACCAGACAGGTAGACGCTCAACTACAGTTGTCTTCGTTTTGAACCTGTATCGCGCTCAAAACACTTGTCCTACAAGGGAACGACTGTGTTGAGCCGCCAACATGCCGCCCAAGCAATCGTGGGGTGAGTTACCACCCGTGTCTCTTACATCCTTTTCTCACTGACCACTGCAATAGACGAGTCGTCCGATGAAACATCCTCTGAGGAAGAGACTGCGCCCCCTCAACGCGTTGTGCCCGTGGCGGCCACCGCTCGCAAACACTTCGACGATGAGGAGGACAGCGATGCGCCGGACAACTGGGACGACGAAGACTCCGAGGAAGAAAGAGAGAAGGCCAAGAAGGCTGCTGAAACCAAGGCAAAAGCAGACGCTATCGCTGCGGCCAACAAGAAACCAAAGGCAGTGAGAATTGAGGAACATAGGGAAGCGGCTCGGCGGCGTAGAGCGATGGAAGATGAAGAGAGTTCAGACGAGGAGACGGAAGCCGAGAAAAGAGCACGACTGAAGGCTCAGGAGAAGGAGGCCGATCTCAGTCACGCCGAAGCACTCATTGGAGATGTGGACGCACGGAACAACAAGAAAGCCAGCAACAAGGCCAGCGTAATTGCGGACCCTTCAAACCCCGGGCAAGCGATCGATTTGTCGAAGCTGCCTCTCTTCCAGCCAAAGACCAAGGGAGGATTCGATCAACTGTCCGAGGCAATCACACCACTCATCCGAGCACAAACCAGCAAAGCCCACTTCCCATTGTGGATGCCAAATTTTGCCAAGGGCATCTGTCAGGATATGAACAGCGTGGACATCAAGAAGGTCGCCAGCGCGCTCACTGCGCTCTCGAACGAGAAACTAAAAGCAGAGAAGGCTGCCGATGGCACAGGCAAGAAGACAAAAGCTGTCAAGAGTAAGACTACTCTCGCGGCGGATCGAGGCATTGGTGCCGGAAGAGCGGACACCAAGGCCTATGATGAAGAACTGAGTGACGGAGATTTCATGTGAGCATAGCCCTTGCGCCGACGCCGACGAAGGTTTGGAACATGATCAGGGCGATGAAGACCATGAGGATACGATTTGCGATGATCTTGACGCAGTAGGGGCTGCAGCGCTTGCAGAATGAAGGAGAGCACCATAGAATGATTGCCGCCAGCTATCATGTATGCCGCGCACGTCGAAATGGAGCATCACGACGTAGCTAGACTTATCATCGAATGCAATGTCAAATGAACCTCAAATCAAATACCTTACTTAAGTAAGGCTCATCCCAGAGCTACCAACACACCAGCTGGGAATCTCCGATCTGCAGGCCCTCCCTGGCCCATACGCCTGCAATAAGCAGCACCGTGGTCATGATGACCATCCAGTATTCTGAAACACTCCCGGAGTCCTGCGACTTCACTCACTGCTTAGAACTACAGCCTCAGGGGCAAACGATGACGTCGCCCACCGCACATCTCTCGCCACGATTTCTTCATGTAATTCACCACATATAGCCACCAGAGCAGCCATGCGTGTCCATGTCGTCGCTCGACTACGGCACGCGCAAGCGTAAAAGAATAGACGACTTCTTCAGCAAAGAGCACACGAAAGCCGCGAAGGGCAGTGACACAAAGAATGGCTCATCTTCGCATATAAGTACCCATAACCGCATCCCAGGCTTGACGATTCACAACGAGTTCGTCTCGCCTCAGAGGGAGCTCTTAACCATCGACTACCTCAACAAGCAGACATGGAGAACCGATCTAGCTCGCCGTTGCATTCACTATGGCGGCACATACTGCCTCATGCCAAGCCGTCACTGCACTCCAGAGCAGCGTAGACAGATCGAGAGCCAGATCTTCACAGCTGACCCCATACCCGCAGAACTACATCCCATAATCGATCGCATGGTCGATCGAGACATCTTCACTGCCTCCACAGCGCCCGAGTTCTGCATTGTCAACGAGTACCAAAACAAGCAAGGAATCTCAGCCCACGTAGAGAATTTCCGATTCGCATCGCCTGTATGTGGCCTGACGCTCCTCAAAGGGGACTGGATGCGTTTTCACGAGCTCGAGAAGCCTGATGATGGGAGCGTGAGATCTGGCAAAGCGGCACAGGCCAAAAGGACTGGGAAGAAGGTTGATGTTTGGCTACCGAGGAGGAGCCTGTTGGTTATGGAGAGGGAGGCACGGGAGAAGTGGCAGCATGAGATTGTGAGAGGAGCGAAGGATAGGAAGGGCGTAGATTGGAAGAGGGTGTCTCTGACGTTTAGGACAACAAGGACGAGGCCTGTCGCTTCGTCGACGTAATGAACGCAGCGACTCGAGTGCGTTTCCACCTGAAGAGAGTCGCAACATACCGTCCATCCATAGATGGCTTCGATGTATGTACGTGTTCGGAGCTTCGCAACCACGCATTGATTGATCCCTGATCACAGCCACCCGGTGCAAACACTGCCCATAATAGCAAAAGATCCAGACGCCCCGATCTTGTCGCCTCATCAAGAGCAGTAGATGCTAGCTTGACATGGCAATGTTCCACCAATATTCCATAATCCCAATACACCCACTGCGGAAGGGTGTATGGGAACCTCATGGAGAGAAGGACGCGAAGAAGACAAGCATAGAGCGCCTACTTATACCTTGTTGATGAAGTGGAGATCGCGGCTAGCACAGGATAGAACTCTTTCGTGACTCCTACGAGGATATGGTCACTTTTGGTTGTGTACCTAGGTAATTGAGCATTGCACTGCCAGCTGAGTGTTGTGAAGAAGACATCCCTCAAAATAACCAGCAGTACCTAGGTAGTGATGCGCCAAAGTCAATAAGGTAGCGAGGAGACGCTCTCGCCAAGGTAGACGCGCTTATTTGATAGTCTTAACACCACTCTTGGTCTTCAAAATATGCCGGTGAGAGTGAATGAAGGCAGACTGAGGTGAATGCCCGAAACAACTCCGCTGCTACCTAGCAACCAATCACGAACTTACCCCTCGATCTGTGGAGACAAGATACAACTGCGGGCGGTGTTCAAGAAACGTCCCTCGAATCTATCCTCTGCTCCCTTCCTCTTGCACACAACCACCTTCGACGTCCATCCCCTTCCCGTCAACCTCACCAGTCCATGTTCGAGGACCTAGCTTTCGACATGGCGACCCTCAAAAAGTTCTCCAGCATATTGATGCTTCTGACTGCGGTCGTGTTCTTCTACATGAGCAGCAATGTGCCGGGAGCAGAAGCAGCCAAAGGTCCTAAGATAACCAAGAAGGTGTACTTCGATATCGTGCAAGGCGACAAGGAGCTCGGGCGGATAGAGATGGGCCTTTACGGTGGTACCGTCCCCGAGGTATGCAAAAGCTAACGATCAGAGGTTGCATGAACGCTGACCATCGCTGAAGACTGTCGAGAATTTTCGAGCACTGGCCACTGGCGAGAAAGGCTTCGGATACGAGGGAAGCTCGTTCCATCGAGTCATCAAGAGCTTCATGATCCAGGGCGGTGACTTCACCAAGGGTGATGGCACTGGCGGCAAGTCGATCTATGGAGCCAAGTTCAAGGATGAGAACTTCAAATTGAAGCATACAAAGCCAGGGTTGCTCAGCATGGCCAACGCTGGTCGAGACACGTAAGTCAACGCCTATATACAGGCTCATGACGACTGGCAGCTGACCTATGTTCACAGCAACGGCTCTCAGTTCTTCATCACAACGGTCGTTACGTCCTGGCTCGATGGCAAGCACGTCGTCTTTGGCGAAGTCCTGAGCGGTATGGATGTGGTGACAGCCATCGAAAATTGCGATAAGGGGCCCGGCGACAAGCCGAAGGTCGCCATTACGATCAAGAAATCTGGCGAACTTGAAGTTGCAGAAGGCGGTGAGCATGTCGAACTCTAAGTCTTACGATGGATTTCTGTCGTAAGCACACCAGGGCAGGTCACCCTCACTGCCCTGCTCTTTCCATCCCAGGGCAGTGAGCTGACGAAATGGCTTTGACTTCGCAGTATACTCGACGGCACATCCGGAATATGTTGAACCTGAGCCCGAGCTCGCAGCGGGCAACGCTCCTGCAGATGCAGTGACCGAGCACAAAGAGCAGCCCCAGATGACCAATCCGTCTCAATTTGGCGAGCTTGCGTCATTTAGCTACTTGCAGGGCTTCCTTATGTTCGCTGTGGTCCTGATCATCGTCGTCATCTTTGCTCGAAGGCGGAGGTCGGGTGCGTCAAAGGAAAAGGTACTGCCTTAGATAGACAAAAGCAATGATAGAGAACTATGTCGCACGGCTACGGGTCATTGGCTTGGCTTCAGGCGCTATTCCGACTTCTCTGAGCATCCTTTTAGACCTCAGTCATCCGATATTGTGCTGATGCTCATCTCTTGAGCTTGAGTATATAATTGTAGAGGGCTCACTTCGGGCTCGGTGGGCTTTGACGAGACCGGATGACAAGGGCATCGAGATTCGTTCATTGCTCCCGCTGCAGGCAGTCCCAACAATCTAATACTGCAGTTCAGGTAGGATTTGACAGTGCAAAATGTCTGCTACCTATGCGGATCCTCTCGTCATCTGGGGAAGATCCGGATCAACATACCCCAGCGAAGAAGTCCGTTGCTCCGGGGTAGAGTTCACGACTATACAGTATGGCGAACTTATACCCCTGGAAACGACACATCTGTCACTCTCTTCAAGCCTTGTGTAATTTAGGGGGACCATGTAGGACATTTGAGTTGCGGAGTGAATAAGAGATACAGACACCAAATATGACTGACCTTACAAGCAAGCTGGCTCACCTGGAGGCGTCGGGCAGGCCAATCCAGGTGGGCCTCATCGGCGCTGGCAAATTCGGGAGCATGTAGTAAGTCATTTAAGACCATTTGTATGCCTTATACTGCTTTGGCACAAGCGCTCAAAAATTCCTAGACCACGATACACTGACACAGTACACCACCACCAACAGCATTTCGCAAGCTCACCGAACAGCCGGCGTCCGCCTCGCAGCTATCGCCGACCTCTCCCGTGACCGTGCCCTCGCCGCACTGAAACGCACTGGCTTTCCGCCCGACAAGTACGATGTGAACTTGACCCTAGCCGAGGGCCTGAAAGCCGGCAAGGCGGCCATCACGACTGACTCCGCGGCCCTGATCGCCCAGCCTGGCATCGATGTCATCCTCGAGGTCACTGGCAGTCCGGCCGCTGGGATCAAGCATGTGCTGCTGTGCTGCGAGCACAAGAAGCATATCGTTATGGTCAACGTCGAGGCGGACGTGCTCGCGGGTCCGTTGTTAGTCAGGAGAGCGCGGGAGGCTGGCATCATCTACAGTATGGCTTATGGTGACCAGCCAGCGCTCATCGCGGAGATGGTGGATTGGGCGAGTGCGGCGGGTTTCGATGTTGTTTGTGCTGGGAAGGGTACGAAACATTTGCCGGAGTATCATTACAGTACGCCGGATACAGTATGGGACCACTATGGGTTTAGTGTGGAGCAGCTAAAGTCTGGTGACTTCAACAAGCAGATGTTTAACAGCTTTTTGGACGGGACAAAGAGTGCGCTGGAGATGTCTGCGGTGGCCAATGGGTGTGAATTGAAGGCGCCGAGGGAGGGTTTGAAGTTTCCGCCGTGCGGGACGCATGATCTGCCGCAGGTGCTGAAGCCGAGGAGTGAAGGCGGACTGTTGGACGAGAAGGGAATGGTGGAGACAGTGAGCTGTCTGGAAGTCGACGGGAGAGCGGTGGTCGGCGATCTGAGATGGGGTGTCTATGTTGTTATTGAAGGTATCTCGCCGTCGAAGGTCATATTGACGTTGCGCTGACCTGCCAAACAGCTCCTGGACCATATCAGAAAGAGTGCTTCGCGCAGTATGGAATGAAGACCGATGCATCTGGACGATACGCAGCACAGTACAAGCCATATCACCTTATCGGCCTCGAGCTGGGCATCTCTGTTGCGAGTATAATGTGTCGAGGCGAACCAACAGGCCAGTGTAAGACATTTGCTGCGGACACAGTTGCAACTGCGAAAAGAGATCTTGCAGTTGGGGAGAAGTTGGACGGGGAAGGAGGCTTCATGCGTACGGCAAGATCATGCCTGCCGAAGACTCGCTAGCGATTAGAGGCCTCCCCATTGGACTGGCACATGGCTTGTTGCTGAAGAGACCGGTGAAGAAAGACCAAGTGCTGAGTTGGATGATGTTGAGTGGAGTTTGAAGTCCCAAGCCGTGGCAGTGAGAAGAGAAATGGAAGATCTGTATAGGAAGGAGTTTGCAAGCAGAGTGAACGGAAACAGCAGGAGCAATGAGGTTAATGGCAGTAATGCTTGAGAAACTGAAGAGAGGCGGCTCAAAGCCAGAACGTTGAGTGTTGTCCCATTTCTGGATCTGTCCAGTCTCTGCTCTACCTCACAATCGCAGTGACCATCCGACCAGATTGCAGTCAACTCTGATTGAAGACCCTCGAAGGCTAGCTACGATCGAGGTCAAATCAAGATTCGTAGTGAAGTAAGACGCGGTCATGAGTGACCACCCAGAGTCCTCAATAATTCTTCAAGCGAAACCGTCACCAAAATGCAATATCCTGGTGTAAGTATCGAGTAGAGAGTGAATGGCGGCAGGATGAGGATCCGGGAAGATCATGGTGCTTTGGGTCGAGAGGTCGTCTGAAAGCATTAAGACTGATCCATTCGTGCTCGGTAGTTTGAGAACCAATCAGTGATCGTCATGTTACGGCGTCTGAGGTAGATGGCGACACCCATAAAGTGCTCCCAGATGTGTTTCTCCAGACGATGAGGCAAATATCTCGAGCCGGGCAACGTAGTGAGCTCCTATTGGGCGGTCGTAATCTCTTGGCGCGAGAAAATGGGAGCAGGCCCTACTGAGTTTGCCGCCTGCGGACTCAAAAGAAATTCTTCTCTCTTCATCTTTTCCAAACTGCACACACTCACCACCTTCCACACAATTTGAATCCTTGTCAAATCGATCCTCCCACTGCTCACAGTCTTTTCTAAGTTGTGTCCTTTCTCAAGCTCGTTTCCAGATAGACCGGAAGAGGCGTTATCAATTGTCTCTTTTACTATCTGCAGATCTTGAAAGGTTCCTGCAGCCACAAACAATCTTCAATTTCGAAGTCCTTCCACGATCTTTCCCGCAGCGACGTCAATACTCGGAGCGGTCGAAAGAACCCACCTACGACTCTATCGAAACACAATAATCGTCTTGTGAGTACAATTCACTGCACTTTTGAATTGTCAGGCTGCAACCTGTCGATTTGAAACAAATTATTTGGTGTCCTTATCTCTGAAGTTCAATTCTAACAAACGAGTCCCACAGAACGAAAAGTCATCCTTGTCAACATGGCTGATCAATTGAACATGAACGGCCTGTCTCTTGGCGAGTCCAAGCACGCCGGCGGTCCTCACGGCGGCATCGGCCGCTCTGCCTACATTCCTCCTCACCTGCGCAGCCGCGGTGGCGGTCCTCCTCCGATGGACAATCTTGACGGTGCGGCTCCAGCTGCCAACCTCAACGGCAGCGCCTGGGCTAGCAACGGCGGCGGCAACCCTGGCTGGAACGGCGCTCCTCCTGCAGGCCCGCCTCAACAGAATGGTTGGAACGGACAGCCAACACGCGCTTTCAACCCCGATGCGTATGGCGCTCCAGGTGGCGGATATTCTGGCGGCGGTGGTGGTCACTACGGCGGTGGCGGTGGTGGCGGCCGCGCTCAAGGCTCTGGTGACGGTCAATGGCGTGATGGGCGTCACGTTCCAGGCCCTTCGAACCCCAAGACTGAGCGAGAGTTGTTCGGCGACGCCAATGATTCGAGCAAACAACAGACCGGTATCAACTTTGCCAACTACGATGACATTCCGGTTGAGGCTTCTGGTCAAGACGTGCCAGAGCCCGTCACCACATTCACCAACCCTCCTCTCGACGACCACCTCATCAGCAACATTGCGCTTGCTCGCTACACGGTTCCTACCCCTGTTCAGAAGTACTCCATCCCCATTGTGATGGGCGGTCGAGATCTCATGGCTTGTGCACAGACTGGTTCCGGAAAGACTGGTGGCTTTTTGTTCCCCATCTTGTCTCAGGCTTTCCAGACCGGCCCCAGCAGTGGTGCCCCTCAGGGTGGCGGCTTCCGTCAACGCAAGGCTTTCCCGACTTCTTTGATCCTGGCTCCTACTCGCGAGTTGGTGTCTCAGATCTACGATGAGGCCCGCAAGTTCGCCTACCGTTCTTGGGTTCGTCCTTGCGTCGTCTACGGTGGTGCTGACATCGGCACACAGCTGCGCTCCATTGAACGCGGCTGCGATCTCCTGGTGGCCACTCCTGGTCGCTTGGTCGATCTCATTGAGCGCGGTCGCATCTCTCTGGCCAACATTAAGTATCTTGTCCTGGATGAGGCTGATCGCATGTTGGACATGGGTTTCGAGCCCCAGATTCGTCGCATTGTTGAAGGCGAAGACATGCCTTCGGTGCAGAACCGCCAAACCCTCATGTTCTCCGCAACATTTCCTCGCGACATCCAGTTGCTCGCTCGCGATTTCTTGAAGGATTATGTTTTCTTGTCTGTTGGTCGTGTTGGATCTACCTCAGAGAACATCACCCAGAAGATCGAATACGTCGAGGATGTCGACAAGCGCTCCGTCCTTCTGGATATCCTCCACACACACGCTGGTGGTCTCACTCTCATCTTCGTTGAGACCAAGCGCATGGCCGATACCTTGTCCGATTTCTTGATCAACCAGGGTCTTCCGGCGACTGCTATTCATGGTGATCGTACTCAGCGTGAGCGTGAGCGCGCGTTGGAGTATTTCCGCAACGGTCGCTGCCCCATCCTGGTTGCCACTGCCGTGGCTGCTCGAGGTCTTGATATTCCCAGTAAGTGTTCCATGAGTGAGGGACATCAGTCTCCCGGATCTGAAACTCCCCCATTACACGTCCGTTCTAACAACCTCTCTAGATGTCACCCACGTCGTCAATTACGATCTCCCTACCGATATTGATGACTATGTCCACCGTATCGGTCGTACTGGTCGTGCTGGCAACACTGGTATATCCACTGCTTTCTTTAACCGCGGTAACCGTGGCATTGTCCGTGACCTCCTTGAGCTGCTCAAGGAAGCTCACCAGGACGTTCCTAGCTTTTTGGAAAACATCGCTCGGGAGTCCTCTGGCTTCGGTGGAGGCGGCCGTGGTCGCGGTGGCGGTCGTGGCCGCGGTGGAGGTGCGACTCGCGACATGCGTCGTGTAGGAGGTGGCTTGGGAGGTGCTCCTTCTTACGGTGGTAGCTACGGAGGTGGCGGTGGTGGCTATGGCGGCGGTGGCGGTGGCTACGGTGGCGGCGGCTACGGTGGTGGCGCTCCCAGCTATGGAGGCGGCTACGGCGGTGGCGGCAGCTACGGAAACCCTGGTGGTTCCAACGGTCCATCCTCTTGGTGGTAATCCAGCATCCACCATCACGAGAAGCATCTCACGGCGTTTATCATGTTTTACGGTTCATCACTTTCGACATCACTGGTCTGGTCTCTCCGGACTGGTGAGCATTTTCGGCATCTCCGACAGCATGATAAAGACGATAGACAGCGTTGGCTTTTCCGATCGATTTTCCAGATACCCAAATGTCGAGGCTCCTCTCGATGCAGCGATAGAGGAGCATCGATATGATTCACAGCATTGGCCCGGCCCGGCCTCGAATCTCATGTGAGCGACACGATGAAACGCGGCAAGCGAACCGTCAAAAAGTTTTTTATGACACGAACCAAAAGTTGCCGCTTTTCTGGTCGCAAGGATAACACATGAATGACGACTCAAAAGCGATACGATAGACTATGATGTGGGCTGGGCAACAACGCATTTCGCTGGGAAGGCGGATCGGATCTGTTCTGCACTTGAAAATAACCAGAAGTTATCAGTGGGAATGATTGCATACTTTCGGTGGTGTTTGTGCATACTACTAGTGTCTTGCACGGACCAAAAAGCGAGGGTGAATTATGCTCGTGTCACCAACGAGATGGACGATGAAGAGATCTCGAAGAGCGATGTGAGGCATGGCTTGCTCGCAATGCTGGTGTGCGCGACTCTGTGTGCGCATTGAATTAGTTCTCAAGTGACTAGGCAATGCGCTGAAGTAGGCAGAATCCATCACGCTGTACAGGCATTTCACCTCATCCATCGGGTCTTCTATCTGCATGCCTCGCTTCCCACAAGGAAACGTCAAGCATATGTATCCGTCGAAATAGCTCGTATTGCTTTCTTCGCACCTGGTGATATGAAGTTAGAAGGCGCTGTATGTCCAGTCTTCGCGTCGATACTCCGAAATCGCAGCGGGACATGAGTCATGGGTTCGGGAATGATTGGGAAACGCCGGCCTTACCGTGACCGCTACGGGTAATTTCTTAGTAATTTTATGCATATAGAAGATGATCTCGTTCATTCAGTCTGTTCGACTACATGGCTGACGAAATATTCCATGATGCTATGTCGCGACTGACTATCATAGCCACAAGTCACGCCCGTTGTTCAGCCAGCGAAGACACGCATGGGTACGCCAGCAGGGGCGAAACGGCAGCGTCGATGGGCGCCGAAGCGACGGACCGGGTGTGGAAGCTGCAAACAACGCCGGCTTCGGTGCGATGAGACGAAGCCAAATTGTCAAAGATGTGTCAAAGATGGCTTCGATTGCGACTGGCAGGTCGAACCTCGAAGATCCAGGACTTCTAGTCTACAACCACCGCGGCCAGCAAGCAGTGGCACTTCTGGGAGGACCCTGAACGGCACTTACGATCGAACGCAGTATACTACGGCTGTGACTGCCTTCACTAAACACAAGGACGGCCAGCACGTGCTTTCCTCATCGTTCCTTCCAACATACACAACGCCCTCTTCACCCTACGGCAAGGAAGCGGATTACGTCTACTTGTCCTACTTTCTGCTCAAGGTTGCGCCTCTTCTGTCAACGACCAAGGCGTGGCGCGATCTTTGGCAGGTTACAGTCCCTCAAAGTGCATGGACATCTGATGCAGTTAGACATGCACTAGTCGCCATGGCTGCAAGCTATGAGGGCCTCAAGCACAACGCCGACAGACAAGCGGTTGTGCTGAAGCAGGTCAACCTTGCCATCGGTGCTTTTCGTCAGGAAAAGATCATTGGACTGCTTTCAGATAGCAATGGAAGTTCAGATTCGGACGTTCGTCACGATCTCGACGTTGCGTTGCTGTTGTGTAGAGTCCTTGCCAGCGTCTATCAAGCTCAGAAACACTGGCGGCTTGCTTCAGCCACATGGGCTGGGGCGCAAAGATCCTACGGCAAGCAATGATCCAAAGTCGTGCTAGCAGCAGCACACAGGAGGCATCGTCGATGCCGCTCTCCGACATCGCCAAGACGATAGCACCCTCGTTCATGGTTGTTCTGAATGAGTCGTTGACGGAAGCAGATATGCCGGTTGGAGCTTACCTATCCGAAGACAATAAGAACATCTGGACAGAACTGCTTAGGTTTCGATCATCCTTCAAGGAGTACTTCCAGAAATGGATGGACCAGATCTGGCCTTCAGTCAATCGTGAACTCAAAGCGCATCTACTCACCAGCTGGGCCATGATGAACCATGCTATCAGCTCCGTCCTATATCCAGATCTGGTATCCTTCAACGCACAGGATCCAATCAAGCACGCCAGTGTTATTGAAGAGGAGCTCCGTGAGAATGGCAAATTGTATACTCTCGGTCACCTCACTGCTTTCGCGGACTTCCTCCTCAAAGACATAGACGCGTTTCTGCTCAATCTCCCAGGCTTGGACTCTGTCGCACAGCTTCTTGCAGAGAGACTGCGAACATGCCTGGAGAACTACGTAGTACAAGCTCGAAATCTTGAGCCGCGCATGTCGGCAGGCAGCTACTGGAGCAACAGACCAGAACCAAGGTGTGCAGTCATGATACGCCTTGGGTTAGCCAGAGAGGGAGAGGTGCTCCCTAACGTCTTCGAAGTGGACAAATACGGCAATCAGAACCCAGACAACGAATTGTTAGATGCCGATGAACGACAAAATTTCTATCTCGAACACGTCTGTCCGTACAGAAGCGGAATAGTGCCTGCGGGATGTTTTGAGGACATCTGCTCCCTTACTGACGACTGTTCTCTTCCTCCGAGATCAGCGAACGACCCCACGTGAGTGCTCGCACACGTGGCCCGTACAACCACAAGAGGATAGGGACTGGCCATGCTATTGCAAGAAACAAAACAGCCAGAACAGTGTTTCCAACACCATATCCAAGCCTCTCATACAGTAGTGGTGAGAACAGAGGAAATAAGAATCCGGCCAAGTAGCCCCAGAACTTCGATGCGGCACTAGCTGAGGCAGCGAATGGGCCGAACTCGTCCACCGTGTACGCCAGCCAAACCTGCGCCAATGCGAATGTACCAATCGTCCAGAAAACCACTGCGATGTCGACAACGATCCAATGTGCGTGCCTTTCAGCGGCCCAGCCGTACCACGTGAGACCGATCGGCACGATCACAGTCGCCAAGGCACCTAGAGGCATGCGAAACTCTTGGGCTTTCTTGTCGGTCTGTCGAGCCGCGTACCTGGCCTTCAGCCTCCGGTGCAGCAGATCCATTAGCCGGCCGCTGACTTGCACAGCTATACTCGCCCCAAGGGCGATGGCCATGTAGTGAAGCGACGCCGAACTCTCCGACTGGTGGTAGCGCTCTGAGTACAAAGTGGCAAATGTGGACAAAACGATGCAGTAGATTCCGAAATGCATCCCATTGAGGAGGGCGATGAGCGTCAGAATCGGCCTCGTGCAGAAAAGCCGGATGGGACGGAGCAGCGCCTGCCCGAGACGTATCTGCGCCTTCTCGATGTGGTCGCTACCCGCGGTCGGAGCGATAGTCGACAGTCCCGACGGCAATCTCGTTGGCGGCTCAAGGTCATCCGGCACAGTGCCTTTGTCCATGACCACTTTTCCGTCTCTAAGGGTGAAGTACCTTACCCCAAGCAGTCTTTCTTTCCGCCATCTGACCTTGAATGCGGCAGCTTCCTCCTTTTCTCTCTGCACTTTCAAGTATTCGATCTTCGCTGCACTGCTCTCCCTTACCAGAAACCAGCCGCTGGCCAAAAGGGCAGCTCCGAACAGAGCCATAATCCAGAACACCCACCTCCAGCCGACTCTCTCGCCCACCACGCCACCGAACAAAGGGCCTAGTGCCGGACCAAGGTACACCGCTCCACCAACTAATGCCAGTCCCTTTCCACGATTCTCCTCCTTGGGGTACAGATCTCTCATCACCGGCGCGCTAAGCACGACGCTCGTGCCAGCACCCCAGCCTGCCAGAAAACGCATGGTCAGGATCAGACCCAGAATTGGTTTTCCAGAGCTTCCCGTTATCGCCGTGAGGGCGTTTGCTAAAGTAAAGATCCCGAGCGAACCCAGGAGGATCGGTCGCCGGCCGATGCCAGGGTGTTCGGATAAAGGCGCGAAGCAGAGTGGCGAGAGACCGAGGCTGAGGAAGTAGATGGTCATGGTCAGAAGGGTGAGGACTGGAGATGGCGGGGATGGGTTCGAGAGGAGGATGGAGAGTCTTGGGAGCAGTGGTGATGGGGCGGAGGCGCAGGAGAGGGAGAGGAGGGATGAGAGGGATAGGTGCGCGGTAAGGAGGTGGCGTTGGAGCGGCGTCCAGTTGGCGGGTGAGGTGCTGGCTGTTGGTGGCGGCCGTGGTGGCAGCTCTTCCGGGAAGACTTCCGGAGTGGATGGTTCTGCTATGGTCGATGGAGCCATTGGTGGCCTCGACCGGTCTGGAGTGGGAGGCAGAGCAGTGAGCTCGATGTCTTCCTCCCACGGACTGCCGGTCCGTCTGTGGCTATGGCTGGATGCTCGTCTATATACGACCATGGCGTGCTGTCTGGCTCCGCCGATGTTATGTGCCTCGACGCCTCTCCACCGGCCCCTGGAAAGGAGCCAAATTCCAGGTCCAGACTGCGTCGCCTGGTGCTGACCCGCCGGCTGAGAGAGCGAAAAGCTCTTGAAGGCGAACGTGCAGTTGCCGCTCGACCTCGCGGGATCGGTGTCGGAGTGTCGTCCTCGTGAAGAGGCGTGAATGGGCCTCCGAGAGAGACTTGGGGCGGGCCGTCCTTAGGGACGTTCATCGTATGAGAATGGCACCTGACCTGGAGTTGCCCTGTTCTGATGCTTGGCCGGATATAGGAATGTATACTGAAGTGCAAAGCGCTATGGACACATCGAAGGATTTTATAGGTACGTGGTAATGATACAACACAAGTAGCGTTCGGTCATTGGGATCAATCGGCCAAAAGCTTCCATGAACACGGTAGGATCAGGCAGCATAGGGCACCGGCGAGGAGCAGTGCTAGCATGACGGATGAATGAGGGCACAGGCGCAACTGGAACAATCGGGTGTTTGCGAACGAATGCATCGTTCTGCACTGCAAGAGGTCAAGCATTCGGCGTACGAACGGTTCAAGCGTATGGTGGCATCTCGACGTGCGTGCAGCGTCAAGATAGCAACATCAATATCATGCCTCCGTAGAAGCGGTTCTTCTCGTATAGATGTGTGGAGCACATTCGCATCACACACTAGAGTGCTGTGGCCGTGTGCGGCTGCACACAAGAAACGCAACGAGCTTAGCTGGGAGCAGCATCCAGGAGCCAAGAAGCATACGTGACTGATCACGATCACAGTCTGCAAGCAAGCGGCATGTTGGCGTGAGTTTTATTGATTATTGTCCACTGCACGCGAGGACAGCTACCGGCGGCGGCTGGCTCCGGACATGCACGGAACAGGAGACTCTGCTCACCTTTATGCTGCGGCCTGTGAATGAAGCGCGGTCGACTTCAAGCCTGTCCAGATCCGTTGGCCTTCCAGCTTCACAGTGTCATGAGTGCCTAGCTGAGCTTCGAAGGACGTATCGTCGTTTTTACCGTGAATCCGGGAGCATGATGTAAGAAAGTGTCCAATCAGGGAACGACTGCCGTATATCGACCGATGTCGCTCACTGGCAAACTAACGACATCATCAGATTGGCTGTGGTCAGCATTCATGGGGTCGGCCTTCGTTGCTGGTTTCCTGGCTTGTCACATTGATAAGCTGGACTTACAGCAGTAGATGCACGAGTCAAGCTGACCCTCCTGGACGAGAGGACAGCAAGGGTGTGCCGCACGCATCGTTAGCAAGACTTCTGCGCGGAATCAGTAGGTAATGCAACTGCTGAGACCCATGTTGCTCCAATTCAGTACACCAGGCAGCAGCGCAATCCTGAATCATGCAATGATCAGTGACTGCAGCCGGTCCGACTCAAAGCACGATCTTTACATTGTCTGAGCAAGGTATAAATGCAGCTATAGCCATCAATTTCTTCTTCATTCCTTTCCCCTCCCAGGCACGAGACTCAGACCACTGCGAACTTGCCACGTTAGATTAGTCTATGCTGCTATTTGATGGGGCGACAACTATGTCGAACGTCCTGTCACCACGCGCAGATGTTGCTATGACAAATCGAGACTACTTTGACAATCCCAGTGATACTGAGCTGTCTGCGGATCAAGCAATTGACGCTCGTGGGCTCGTCCCACACCATGTCTATTCTGGAACCGAGATCTTGGGCTTGTCCTCGACGATAGCCTTGCAGCTTTGCCCTGAAGCAGACATCCCATTGTGGTCCACAAGACGACTGTGTGCAAGGTTTGAGTTGGCACATCTGGATAGGCGATGGTCTCAGCATGAAGATATTGAGCTAGACGGAGCTTCAAAGTGCTGACACCTCCTTCTACCCTCGACTGCGCCATGAACATGGGAACGACCACATGATACTTGTCCGAGACCGACCAGAGGAAGCTCTTCAGAGCAATGATAGCACCGCAAAAGCTGAGACATAGCTGACTGAGCTGTCCCTAATCGAAGTAACGTCGCTACTTCTCTCGTAGCGAAGGAATCGAAAGCGCCTCTTCATCTCTGTCTCGTTCGAGCCCACACCTGACTTCCTCTCTACTTCTTCCAGCCCTGCCATGAAGACTCCGATGGGATGTCTGCCGCACACTGTGTTGCCTGTGCCTTGCAGGATATCCAAGAACGCATCATGCGAGCCTGTGGCGATGGCACACATGCAAGCTCTGTCCACGTGAGCGATCGACTCGTGGATCTTTGGGCCTCGGCTCGGAACATCTTTGGATGATCTCAGTGAGATGCCTTGGGAAACTGATGATTGACTGTGAAGCTGGCCGTCTCGTGAAGGATTCGAGAGACCATTGGGCAAGCTTCCCGGATCGACTGCTGGTGACGGCGAAGTTGGCACATAGTACGTGTAACCAAACCGTGAGCCCCAGTGACAGAAGTCAGATGAGATGACGAACGCGTTGGTTGGATCGGCTATGTATGGCGCGAGGAGTTGGCCGAGTGCCTTCTCTGTAGCCGGACTCGTGCCTCCGACCATAATTGGCACTAGGGGAGGATAAGTCGATGTCGGTTGATCTGGGTAGAGTTTCTGGAGTAGTCGGTGAATGTATGGCAGCTGCATCTCAGCGGAGTGTTCAGCCTCGTCGACATCCTTGGACATGGTATTGAATTTGATCTGCCGGTTCTGCGAGGTTGTGGCAGTCATTGTGGACAGCTTCCGTATCAAGTCGAGATCCAGGGGCAGCGGATCAGAAGACAAGGGTGTCAGATAACCCTGAACCACTGGTAATGCGGCAGTGCTGAGGTGGTGATGATGGGATGGATGTAGGATGAAGATTCTCTTGGCTTGAGATAAGTCGAGAGCTTTGTAGGCGTAGGCTGCGGCAGGTCCGGAGTACGCAAATCCAGCATGAGGCGATATGACGACTCGAGAACCAGGTAGAGGCAATTCTGAGGGTGGCTTCGAAAGCCATGTGTCTAGTTGTTGGGTCAGCTCGGGACCGTTGGCGCTGTACCACGAGCCAGCATGATCAGGCTCGCGGACGGCCATTGCGACCAGGTGTATGCACAATTCCGGGGATCACTGTCAAACACAGTGAGCTTGGGGTGTAATGTCAGTGCAGGAGGGAAAGTATGTGTCGGTGATATGTGAAGATGATGTTGGGAAGAAGCGGCGGCCGAATTGTCACGTCCGCGTCTGCCCCGCCATCCCGCAGATTCGACTCAAGATCTCCTTCAAGTCATATTCACTCTTACCCCTGCTTCATCTGTTTCGCGAAAATCACCTCGGTGTTATCGCATTGTGCAAGAGCGATTCAGGCCTCTCCCATCTCGCAGACGACAGGGCGGCATTATTGTCCGACCTGCGTCATACCAGAGAACAACCGGATCTCCCTGTTCACGGCTTGTCTTCTCGAGATCAATGAAAGGGTACAGTCAGACCTGGACGGATCGCAAAACAGACTCGTCGTCTTGACCGTGCCTCACTTCCGCATCTCCGATACAGGTAGGGGGATCTGAAGCCAAAGGTCGTGACTTGAGCCTTGACGGCGAGAGCATCAACATTGCCATCATCCACTTTACGCGTGAGAGGCGCGCTTTCCGGGCTACGTGATCCGAGGTGGGGTTGCTTTTTCCCCAGCCGCGCCGATCTCTAGAGAGTCGTGTGCTTAAAACCTTGAGGTCCCTTCAGTTTTCAGCTGGAAGAGCGCCATTGCTTACTCGCGAGCTCTAGACATCCAGCTGCCCTGCCTTGCCCTGCCTTGCCCTGCAGGCTTCTGTACCTGCATATAATCGTCCCGAACCCCGATTTCTGCTCTGAGCTCTCGTCAACAACACGCACGCGACCATTGCTCCTTACAACACCACGCCTCACGTACATTTGCGATCGCCATGGGCCTCAAGCGAAAGGCTTCCTCGCTTGAATGCGACTATGCATTCCACCAGCAACAACAGCCATCCTCGCCACCCTCAATGACATTCTCCTCCACCACTTCGTCACCAGACAGCATGATCACCGAGCCTTTCCACACCACATCTACCTATCACCTCCCCATAACGACCAACGCGCCTTGGCTGAACTCACGAACGCGCAAACGCGTACGCGACAACCGGCCAGATGAATCTCAGATTCATTCCGACACAGTGCGAAAGCTTTTCGAAGCACAGAAGCCACACCTTCCGCAAGAAGACGCGATGATGATGGACAGCGACGACTTTTACCAGAACAACTCGTTGCCTACACCACCTATGGACGTTGAGGAAGAGATGGCAGAGGACCCAGCAAATGAAGACGCGTCAGCAGCGGCAACAGCTGATCTGCTTGTCCCCGAGGCGAATCAGCGCAGCTTGCACGACTTCTTCCGCCGTCAGCAGCCACATCAACAGGTCAACGTTTTTCCGCTCACGCCGCCCGCCGTTGTGGAAAGCACTGTCCCACTCTATACCCAGCAAATTCTGTTTACTACTCGTCCACCGACACAGCAAGAGATCGCTGCAGGTGCGCCGGCCCCCGTCCTTCGACAGCGATCGTCCATGGGCGTTCTCGGGGAGATCAACACGCCGCCGCCATCGCGTGATGAGCAGCAAGATCCTTCAGAAGGGCAGTCCACGTTCGCAGGAGGGGTGCTGGCTTGTGGGTTCCGGAGCAAGGTTGAGATTGAGGCGGGTTTGTTCGGCGGGATTGGTGTTGATGTTGCTTCCGGGGCAGATGCTATGGTCATGGGCTGAGCTACGCCGCGAATATGTCAGCGTGGGATCTTCGAATCGAGCAGCTTCAAGCAAGTATTTGTTTTGGCGTGGTGTAATGGGAGCATAGCGACGGTCTAGCAATGGCGTGCCACATGAGTAGAGAGAAAGCTCAGCAATTTTCGTTAGCTGAGAGGCGATCGGCACGTGTATACGTGTGTACAACCAAGTGTACGCGTAGATAAGGAAGAGCCCATGAAGGCCACAACTCCCTCGAAAATGAAGTCAGTTGCAGCAGCATTGTCATCCTCGTCTATATAGCACTCTGCATTAATCCTGTTCTCGGATGTCCATCCCATCACTACGCATTCTGGACTGCTGACGACGAATCCCTTACCACAGATGGAGCAAGGCTCATATGAGCTCTCCGCCAACGCAAATCGGGACAGATCGCCGGGCAGCGACTACTGCCACTGACACATGCAAAGAACAGTGAATGTCTCCTTGCAGGGTCAGTGAAGTGACCATGAGGATTTGCCGCGGAGCTTCATTTTGTTGAAGAGGTGTAAAAGTAAGCGTCTTGCTCTTCGACTTCGTCGTCTTCTCTGCCAAGTCAGACTTTAGCTACATGGCATTGCCATACATTGTAGCATCTGCTGCTGCCTGGTCGGACGAGCTCCATCGAAAAGTCGACTGCAGTTGCACATGTCTGAATCATGCAAATAGCAGTGAATGCTTCCTGGCCGAGTGTGTGAAGTGATCGGTTCGGGTTTCCTTGGATGGTGGCTTTGTTAAGAGGTATAAGTACTTAGTTGTCCTGCCCTTGACTTCGTCGTCTTCTCTCCCCTCAACCACAGACGAATTGCCATTTGATGAGTTTGCTCCTCATGCCATGGTAGTAATTGCTGCTGCTCGGTGGGACGAACAAACTCGTAGTATGGCCGACTTCTTCTCCGCAATCGTGTTCAAGAATGGGTCACACAGCCAGGAACCATCCCTGCGATGCGACGTTCCCTTTGCTAGCACAACAACTGCCATCGGCCGATCAGCATGGGGAACGACGGGACCACTGTATGTATGCACGATGCCGAAAGACCAGTCAAGTCGACTGCCATTCGTCAATCCATCTCATCAAGCTCATTCCCTACTTCCCCCTGCCCATGCTCCTTGCTCAGCAATGCCATCTCCTTCTCTTTCTGCAAACTCCCCTCCCCCTCCCCAACCAGAATCCCCACACAACACTCCCCCAACATCCCCTCCCAGTTTACCCACGGATGCACCTCCATGAATAGCGCCTCTCCCTCTCGGCCCGCCGCCCTCAACAACTCCGCTTTCCCACCTGGATGGAAATTCAGGTACGGCGTAACATTATACACTCGACCCTTGTAGCTCGTCCACGCATCCTTGCCTTTGCGACCCGTCTGCTGCTTCAGGAGAGAAGGTGGGATCTTCATGAGGGCACCACTGGGAGACAAGCGCTGAAAGTCGTGGCCGAGAAGGGTAGTTTGCGCGTTACGGGATTTAGTCAGGGTGGCCCAGTCGAGCGGGGAGTAGCCAGGCGCCAGGGTGATTTGCCGGGACTTTTTGGTATTTTGGGTGGTGGGGATGGGGAGAGTGGAGGAGGCGGGCTGCATGTGAGTATTGCTCAGGACCTTAGTAGCGGGCACGCGCAGGCTGGCAGCAGCGAGGGTCGAGGTGGAGGCGCATGGTAGGAGGTTTGAGGCGTGGTGGTGAGGAATTGCGAATTGCGGAGACTGGCGGTCGTTTCGACGTGGTTGGGCGCGGAGGCGGGAGCATTGTCATGCTGTTGGTGTTGGTTGCTGGTTTTTGACGTGGCAGTGATGGAGGCGCAACCGCAGGTGTGTCTCCTGCAGTGGTAGAGGTGCTGATCGAAGGAACAGGTGCCTCATCGGGCGCGACAATTGACGGAGGGGCAGGCACGTTGCCATGGCTACTCTGCCGAGTCGTCGCTGCTGATGTCAAGTGATCTGTGACAGCGCCATTTGAGACTATTTCTCCATTCTGCTGTTCCTTCTTCTCCAATGATGTTGAGGCACCTCGTTCTTGGGGCTCGCCATTGGCATGTCGTGTGAGGAAAGTGTAGATGAGGCAGGTGGCGATCAGGGTACCGGCGCCTGCAGCGATCCAGCCCATGACAGTGTGAACGGCAAGTGACCCCCGGGAAGTGACTGTAAAGTCGTCATGGTGTCGACTGCTAGCACGACATTGCAGACACTCGAGTTGTGGCGAGGACGGATCTGGTAGAACACTGACTGAAGTCAGACCTACAGTGCCAAAGTGGCCGCCCGGAGATAGATCGTCGGATCTCCGGACGATCTTCGGAGTCTTCCTGACCTCTCCGACAACCTACTGACGATGACGGCAATATCATTTTCACATCAAATCAAAAACCTGGGACCCGCTCACAGGCCACCGCTCTGGGCCATCAGCTCAATCACATGCAACTTGGGCGATGGATAGGAGCGAGAGATCATTTGGTCTTCATGCGAGTGCGTGCAGAGCTCTTTCACCAACCGCAATGTTCGGTACCTACTTTACTGAGGAAAATGGCGAGCCACGCGCTAGGATCCAGTGGGCGCCCATCGAGAGCAACTCTTCTCACTGCCACAGGCATGCCACGAAGCACCTGACGCAAGCAGACAGGTCAAGTATCTAAGGAGAATCTCTTGTATCCATTCTAAGTCGTCTGTTATCCATCCTTCTGCCATACTAGCATGTATTTGTCTTCAGGTGAAGTACACTACGCGGGAATCGCCAGCCGAAGTACTCGTTATCTGTTCAGATGCATCCAGTACGATTATTTGAGTACCTGTAAAAGGTAGGTTGCCAGCTGGAACTCAGGTACAGTTTCAGCCAGCGCAATGCCCCAACAGGACACTGTGTCATGCAACCGGCAAATGCAGAGAACTCAAATCGCACACTTCAAGAGACAGGCAAGAAGAGCGATATCTCGTATGTTTGAATATTGTCGATCAAAATCACTTACATTCAGCCACCTCACCTTTTGAACTCCAGGCGGTAATCATTCCCTGCGGTGCAACCATCAAGGCCTTGACACAAAGGTCTCCGCGACAAGTCACAACAGTCCCCCGACGAGATACATACCCAGGTACCCACGTCGACATGCCAGCACAGGAGCCTCGAGGATTTGTATGGCCTCATCCGTGCAGCGCCGCAGCCAAAGCATGGCCCACGCTGCAGCTGACACCGATCACACCGACCATCCTCAACAGCCTGTCCGAACACAGACGCGACTGCCCAATCTGCACAATCGAATTCGCACCCGACAACTTCGTGACCATCTTTTCATGCTGCAGTACAGCCGCACATGTCACGTGCCTTTCTGCCTACCTAAACACACCTCCACACGATCGCCTAAATGCGGGACGTGAAGAATGCATATGGTGCCGTACCAAAATCACAGTCGGACGCAGATTGAACCGAGTCGTCGACCCAGGTCCGTGCCGAGCCTGGACAGAACAACAGAATTTCGAAGTTCCCAAGGATTTGCAGTCGAAGACCTGGCCGCTGGTCATCGACGTCAGCCCTCGCGTCATCGACCCTCGTCCCAGAGCAGTTCATCGCGCGCCGCCAGCCCCCAACATACAACGAGAAAGCGACGATAACCCTCCAAGGCTCACGTACTTCCCGTCAAACACTACGTCTGTGCCAGACAATGCCGCGCGGCCCAATTTCTTCATCTGGCCTCAAGCCTACTACACACGCAGCGAAATCGACGGTATCACGTCACGGTCAATAGCTGCGCCCGTACCAGACGATGCTGCGCGGCCCAGGGTACTTTTCCCCCCGCCTCAAAATCACGCCCCTCGCGAAGAACCAGACGGCATGGTCGCAGAGCACGAAGCAGAAATGGCAGCCGCCGCGCGCGCAGCAGACTATCCACACGCGGCGCTGATCGAGGAGTACCTACTCCAACAGCCAGAGCAGCGCGACTTGTTCATCCAAGATGGCATGATACCTCCCAACCCAGACCCAGGCCAACCGGAGAACGACGTGTCTGAACGGCTCGCGCCAGCGTTGAACGGAGGGCCGGTTCAGGAGCCCAACAATCAGGAAGCCTTTCCCTTTCACCGGCAATTCGAACGTCCTGCACGACCTGACTGGTTCGAACGACTCGACTGGCATGGACGTGAACGCGAACGTCAGCAAGCCAGCACGTGGGACTTCAGTATCCTGCCAGATGGTTACTTCGACTTGCCAGGACTGGGAGCCCGGACAGACGATGACTTGGACTCTCTAGCCGCGGAGGTGGGCTCACCAGGGGGGCCAGTACAGCCACAGCAGCCATACCTTCAGGCCCTTCTTGCTGGATCCGTACAAGAGGTCTCAGACCGGTATGCGGAGCTGCTTGATGGGATGAGCGCTGCCTAGGCAATTGAGACGTCTAGGTGACAAAATTTGTTGTGTCTACAAGTCCTCCGGTAATCGATTTATGTAACAGATCGTTGGCCATTTGAGCACCGTCTCAGTCACGAGACGTGATTACTGCTATGTAAAACTAGCTAGCTACCTGTCCTCAATGCTCGTAGCCCTGATGAAGGACGGCTGTGATCTCGTGCGTCCAAAACCTGACACATACACACTCTTCTGCGATTTAGTCCCGAAACTCCATGCTTTGTCCGTGCCTGCAATAGATCGATTCAAATTTCCCACTTGCAATTGACCGTGACCATTTTCCGGTAGCCCATAAACACTAGTAAAGAGTCCTCACGACTGCTCTGATTTATCCTGCTCGACGCTCGAAACCGACACTGTCGGGCCAACCAATGTCGGCGCGACGCGTCGTTTCTTAGATCGAGCGCCGTCCTCCTTTTCTGATTCGCTTGCATTTGCAGTCACCGAGTCACGCTTGCCGAGCACACTTCCCGACACAGATGATGTTGCACTATGCAGACCACCATGTGCACTGGCGGGTGTCTGTGGAGGAGTGTTCATCGGTGGTATGGTCAATGGTGGTGCAGTATTCATAGCCGTCGCTAACGGCACGTGGCCAAGCGTCGGAGTAGGATTGTTGGTTATTGACTGCGCGCCAGTCTGTATCGATGCCATTGTGGCAATGGACGACTGAGAGTTCGACCGAGTGGGACTACCAGGTCGTATCGAAAAGGTAGGCGCAGGTGATGGGTGTGATGGTGGCTGGAGAATAGGAGATGCCTTGGTTAGAGATGGCGAAGCTGTTGCTGTAGGTGTCGGTATCCGGGTTGTATCAGCTGAGGAGGTAGGTAACGCAATCGAAGTTGAGACGACCGGATGATGATGTGTAGGTACTTGGCCTGTATATATCTGGCCAAGTTCGCCAGGGGAGAACGATAACGTGGAGCAGAAGCCGTCCGAGGACGACATAATTAATGTCAAGCCATCGTTGGACCTGGTGAGAGTTAGCAACGTTCTGGCATTGAATGTGAGACGCTTACCATGACAGATCCGAAAACGTAGCGAAGTGAAGATTACTCACGACCGCCAAAGGTATCGTTTGTTGTGTGTCATAGACGAATACTGCATCCTGTGTGGCAACAGCGTATACCATGCGGTATGGTAGCGCAAACACTGGAGTGGGAGCGACAAGATCAGCATCGGGAGGCTTTGGTGATGATGTTGGTCGACTCGTGTCTCCCAGTGAGGAGTTGGTGTGCATCAGAGGTGGAGGATCCATTGAGGCGTGTGGCACGATAGGATCTGGTAATAGAGGTATTTCTTCGCCGGCTGATGCTGTGTCGATGGTAATGTAGTTGGTGGGCCTAGCACTTTGGCGTAGGTTGTAAAAAATAGGAGAGCATTTGACTGCTATTGATGGCTTCTTGTGTCCTGGTAAGTGGGCTACAGGCGGCTTGTTGAAGCCAGCCCGAGTGTAGATGTAGACGGTGTTCTGGACTTCGTCTATTGTCTTTGTTGGCTCTGTAGGGATGGGATGAGAGACTTTGTACTGGCCAGCAGGAGTGAACAAAAGACTCCCATCCGGTGTGAACGTCAATCGTCGGAAGAAAGAAGTGAGAGTCTCGTTGTGGTAGATGTTGGTATTGCGTACTGCGAGGCCCATCGCAGCATTCAAGCTTGGTGAGGAGATTTCTGGTCTGACAGCAGGCAGTGGCAGCGAAGGAGCCGGAGATGCCGAGCGACGGAAGGAAGGTGACGACCCAAACGACGATCGACGACTCTGTGTCATAGCTGCTGGAGGGTCCATGGGCAAGGGTGTAGTCAGGGGCGTGCCAGGATTGCTAGGCGCGGGCGACGCGATTGGAGCGTTGGTGGCACTGGCACTGGACACTCGATGGTGATGATCGGGCGCTGGACTGTTGGAGGATATTCGACGGCCAGGCAAGTCCATCTTGTTGAACTTGCCGAACGTCTGAAGGGTGCACGTGCCATCCTTAAGCTTGAGAGCATAGATGTGGACTGAGCGGTCGGAGGATTGGGTAGCCACGAATTCGTTAAGCGGATCCCACGCCACGCCCTGAATGTAGTGGTTATGCTCTGCGATCTGTCGTATCAAAGCACCTGCTAGAGTCAGCACAGAGATATGACTGCCACCAGGTGGGACGGACCTGTTTGCCCATTGTATATGCGTGTTGTATTGTCCATGCCTCCTGTGATGAAGTACATGCCATCGGGCGACCAAGCGAGGTCATAGATTTCGGCGCCGGTGCTTGTCCGGATCATGTGCTTGACTCGCCATGACTCCTTGTCTTCCGAATGGTCTTCTCCCATAGCAGCAGTAGGTGCATCGGCGGGAACCCATAGCAGGATATTCCCATCGTCGCCAGCGGATGCAAGCGTTTCACCTGGAAGGTTAGTGGAAGTACCTGTAGAGATTACGATGGAGCGAACCTTTGGGACAGAAGCGGACGACATTCACTGAAGCAGTATGTCTCGTGAGGGTCGATAGGTATGTTACTTTACGCTCGTCCCCTACCGATTCGATGCTCCAGAGCTGTGGACATTTAGCAAGCGTCGAAGGACGGATTGTGGGGTACTCGCTCTGATGTTGTTGTCTAAACCGGCAGTAGCTACTCTGCCCTTGCCATTGGGATCATAGTGAACCGAGTATATGGCCTGATTCTCGTTGTGCCAGGTGACGAGGAGGGGTGTAGCCTTCATGTTTGCTTGCTCCGTGCGGCCATCGGCCGCTATAGAATCTTCAACAAACGAACTTCGGGAGGCTTTTGTGTGCCGCTGGCTGTAAAGACTGAGTCCTGATCAAGCCAGTAAGGTGTGGGAGAGCAATGAAGAGATGTTGAAGGAGGAAGCAACGGGAAAGATGTGCAGACTTGCTACGGTTAACCTGCAGGTGCGACTGCAGTAGTTGGAGTGCAACTGCTGGACTAGACGACACGCGGGTTGAGTGGGACCTTCCCTGGGCGCGTCAGCCAATTAGGAAAGTGCACTTAGAAAGCCCCTCGGAAAGTGCCATCCACAACACACCATCCATTGATCATGGTCATCTACCTAGGTACACACACGGAAGACCTCGTAGGAAACAAATGGTTCGATCTGCATGTCATGAGGTGTCAAATGATGAATTGCGGTTATTGATCCTCATGTACCACCCAGCCGCTAGGTTCGAGGTACAGTGCCTGGTATCGATTCTGTGTAGTCGCGCTGGGCCTTTATGCTCCTGCAGCTTCTCGCCTGGCTACCAGCCACCCTGATCGCTATCACGATACCTTAGAAAGGCAGCATGTCCAAAGCACTCGCCAACAGGATCCCAGTCCCTAACATCGGCGCCACAATTCTCCCAGTATGCCACTTCACCCAATCATCCAGCCGCCTTTCCAGCTCCTGATCCCTCGGATTTCCAAAGTCCTCCTTACCCTTCTCTAACGACTGCCCCATCGCCTTGATCTCATCGTTGATGGGGAAGACCAGATAGACCTCCCATGGCCCGGTAGGTATCATGACTGCCACCGTAGCGACGTAGTGCTTCCATCTAGGATCCCCGTTGGTGAAAGCGATGGCGATTGCAGCAACGAGACAGGCTGGTATGATGCGTGAGGAGGGCTGCAGGTAGGTGAAGCCGAGCTGGATGATGTGGTTGAATTGGCGGATCTTAGAGGATGTGGTGGGTGCGAGTCGGACAAGGGGGATGCACCAGATGGTGAGAGACAAGGCGATGCCGGAGAGGATGGCAAGGGAGAATGTTGCTAGGAAATGGAGGATGTTGGTGAGGAGGAGCGCGACAGGTGCGGGTGACATATTGTTCGAGCAGCAAGATTCTATAGAGAATGTGGTTCAATGTCTGGTTACCTGATGTAATGGAATTGAGGAAATGATGGAGGAACGCTGCTGATGTTGGGACAGGCTCTAGTCACAACGGGAGCAGTCGAATCTCTTATGAGCCAGGGCTAGTAAGTGGCAGCTGCCTAGCTGTTGCCCTGACTATTGTCGATCAATCGGTGCAGGTAGCATTGCTTCCGAGTCGGCAGCGGATTCTCACATGCCCCGTGATATGGTTCGGGTGATGGCGTCACAGTGCGAATCTGTATTCAAGGTTTCTTGGCCAGAAATCCTCTTCGAGGTAGTACTGTAGCAGACTGGTAGCGTGGCCCATGCCGAAGTGGAATGGCAAGTTGAGGGCGATGTCCTGAGTAGGCGGCATAGATCCTCTACCTCACTGGCATGGTCATCAACGTAGCTCGGCGGTCTCTAAAATTAAACGTTACGTTTTGTCTTGTGAAAATTGTGGTATAGTACAATAGATTCATTTATCATAGATAAGCAGATACCGGATATCTTTACTGTGATATAGCAGAAGCTTGTGCTAACATGTGTTTTGAGTCTGCACCAGTCTGTGTTGATAGCAGACCGCTAGCCATACAACATGCTTGAGAGAAGAGAGATCTCCGTCCTCGTCAGTCCATCGCTTGCTCATGTGCTCGGAAGAGAGTAACATGGCACCCTTCACCACTCCAGCCTTGAGGATCTGTCGCGTCGCGCGGCGATGCGCTCCGCGATCCTTCTTCGTTGGAGTGCCCGTAACGCCAACCGCACCGAAAGCACATAGTAGCCTCCTTGACGTACTTTTGGTCGAATTATGTTGACCACCCATCGTTGATGTCTGATGACATGCCTGCTTCGCACCACGGGAAGCATTGCCAGTTCAGACCAGTAACGAAAATGCTGAGCATCGCTCCCATACCGCTCTTCTAGAAACTCTGAGCCGACACTTGAGCAGGCTGTGGAAAGAATTAGTGGTCGTAGACCTGAATGGCGCATTGTTTGACTTACCGGACTGTTGAGCATATTCTGTCGAGCGTTTCTACCCTTTTTGATGTGACTCTTCAAAGCATTCGAATCGAGCGGCTTCAAGAGCTCGAAACTGCACAAAAGATTGCTTGACACCGACATGACAGCACCCCAGTTATCGAACTCGCCGCAGTACTGTGACGTGTAAGCCTCGCACTCAAAAGCAGGATGAAGTCAGTGGGTACTCACGTTAGGCGCTGAAAATACCGTCACCAGTAACCGATCGTTGAAGAACTCATAGCCGTCTTCTACACCATGTGTGCTCGGCACACCAGATCGAAGTCGTGGCGTGAGAGGAAGTCGATGATCACCTTCTTGCCAAAGCAATAACTCACGCCACGCTCGTTGGATTCCCAATCTTGATCCATGTCGGCCGGATCGCTCCACAACAAGTCATTCAGAAGACCATAGTCTGGGACGTCCGTTGGTCGAGCAATTTGTCTGATGTCGTCCATATGTGTTAGGCTCGGCGAGAGACCGCCATGAACGCAGAAGATCTTCTCTGCCACGATGGCCGCAATCGGTAGGCAATTGAAGGTGTCGATGAACGTCTTCCATACTTTGATATTGCATCTTCGCTTGCATTCGTCGTAAAACCCGTACACACGCGTGACATTGGCGCACTCGTGATTGCCTCGCAGAATGAAGAAGTTCTCCGGGTACTTGAGCTTGTAGCAGAATAGCAGGAGAATGGTCTCGAGCGATTGCTTGCCGCGATCGACATAGTCTCCGAGGAACAGGAAATTCGACGCTGGAGGGAAGCCGCACATCTCAAACAATCGTATCAGATCGTTGTACTGGCCATGGATGTCGCCCACGATCTTGACCGGCGCACTGAGCTCGATTAGCGCAGGCTGCGACAGGAGAACCTCGCGAACAGCCGTGCAGATAGCAGTGATCTCGGCATTCTTGAGGCAGACTGCTTTGGTGACCTTGGTGCTGTATCCCGCGTCGAGCAGCCGCGAGATCATGTCGTCCAGATCTAGATCGTTCACGTCTCCCAACGCCATGGCGCTGCTAGGCGATACACCTGGAATGCCTTCGGCCAATTTTGCGCGGATCGAGGCTTTGGTATCCGGAGAGCGCGGATTTATCTGGTTCTCTCGTTTGACCAGAATCGATTCGCCAGCTTTCTGCGTGGCTGAGTGGTGGTGAGTCTGATGGGGTTCCTGATCGGACACCGCACCTACTTCACCAGTGCGCTGCGCCCGGTCTAGGGACTTGTGACCTTTGCCCATCGACTTGGACTGTGTCGGAGACGGAGGTCTGACGGGGGTACCAGTGCCTGGAGACGGAGCTTCGTCATCTTCGTCGTCGATCGTCGTCGGCGACTGAGCTGTCGCAGAACGTCGAACAGATGCGGATGACTTCAGAGAGCTCGTTTCGCTCTTGTCTGCGCCGTCAATGCCGGACAGCGCTGACCCACTTGCTCTCGGGCTGTCGGTCTTATCATCGGTAGAGGACGACCGCATCTTTGACCGGATCGACGAGCGAATCGAACGTGATGTGCTCTCTTTCGTGTCAGACTTGCTGAAGGAGGGGTATTGCTGGAGGCCATCAGGAACGAGGTTCGAGGAGGATCCAGACTTTGTGGGAGTGCGAGTGCCCGAGTCACCGCCTTTCGACTGATTTGCACCCATCGCTGCTGCGCGAAGGATCTACGTCCGATGCGCGGGTCAGGGTGGTCGAAAGAGGGCGGAGGAATAAAGCCTTAGGGGATTCGTGTTGACGGATTTCCTCTGACCGCAGGTCAGATGTCGAGTCTCGAGCAGGTAGTATCTTCGACTTCGAGGACGATATCGGCGCCGATGAGAATAAGTGTATGTTTGCTTTTGGGAGCGCGATTTGCTGGAGGCTCGTCAGCGATTAAATCCGAAACAAAGCGGCTTTCTGGAGTTTGGGCTTCGTCATCGCAGCTCCGCCGAGCGGGATCAAAACTTTCACTTACAGGCCGACAACGCTCTCAATGTTCTAGTTGAGCAAGTTCAGAAGGCGCGCAGGACAAAGAAAACGAATGCGCTATGTTCCTGGCTACGAATCGCCGGCTGATTGTAGCAATGACGATGGAGTTAAACGGGAACTCTCAAGTGAAGATCGCTCACGCCAGGCAGGCACATGCCTTGGCAAGGCTCCGAAACTCTTTGGCTTCTGCAACCGAGCGCCTTTGTTGCCTACAATTTTACGTGCTCAATGCGACCGGTCATGTTCCGACGCACTCGCTAGCAACCATCGCATGGCTTCATGTCGCTCCTAGCCTCCTCGGCTCTTTTGAAGTGAAGACATCATGTCTTCATGGTAGCATGCGACTTGCCGACATCCGTATTTCCAGTGCTTGGGCTGCCCCGCCCCGCCCCTCTGACATTCACGGATCTCGACGGCAACAACTCCCCATAGTCGACTAATCAACTGAGAACATCAGACTGAGTGGCAAACGCTTCAGTAGCATAGTTCGAGGGCCACGGCCTGATGGGCCATCTCGTGATCGACCTCAGGGTCACTTGCACAACACATTTGGCGAAGCCAGATGTTTGAGCGCGACTTTGGCCAGGACCGCCGGACAATTCTTCCGTCCCGGGGTGCTCATTCGTGTCAGCGCGACGTCGAGGCCTCGAGGTCGTCAGGGACTTGTCGTACTAATCCCGAGTTCAAGTCTTGGATCGCGTTGGCAAGCTTTGTCCTGGAAAGACCTTGTCCTCCAGTTCAATCCTGCGAAAATGATCTCCGCCAACTGTGACGAGGCCTATATATCGCTGCGACATATCTGCTCGTGCTGGCTTTGCACCTTCCTTAGCGTTCGCCGCTTCCGCGAGCACTCGAGCCTCTTCCTTGGCTGATGGCTTGCGGTACTCAAACGTATTTGACAAGATAATATTCGCTTCCTGATCCGTAGCCTTGAAAGTCCCTGTGCAGTGGTTAGTGCCTAGATCTCGTTGTCTTCCGGCGACTGACCGACAAGCAAACGCCCATCCTCAATAGTTACGTGGAGCGTCTTGCCCAAGATCGATTCGAGAAAGGCCGTAGAGTCTTCGTTGACCATCTCTGCAAAAGATGAGAGACGTTGCAGCCCCTGTGTGAACTGTGGAAGGACAGCCTCAGTGGGAGTGCCAGCCGAGGGGTGGAAGTCGAATTTAGGCGTAACTCAGCAAAGCTTAGCCCATACCCGCGCCTGATATAATTTCAAGTTACACCCCAACCTCAATCTTGTCATTGTTCTGATATCTGTTCACCCAAGGCCCGTGTCTCTCGGGTCTGCCGTCGACCCTACGGCTGTCTCTCGCTGTTCTCGGAAGCAGGGGATCACGACGAGCCCCTCTCTGACGCGTCATGAAGGTCACGGTCAGAGTACAGTAAGTCAAATATCACTATGTATTCACCACTTCTCCTATCTATGAGCCGGCATACTGTTTGATCCGCCTCCCATATCACGGACCTGGGCTACGTGAGCGACAATGTTGCATAGTGATAGGTTGGTCGCCCCTTCGGTCGGCAGAGTCCATGTGTGTTGACGCCCCCAGAGATGGACTACAAGAGGTCTCTGCTTGCCGTTGCTGGTTCGTGGGACGAAGGCCTGGGGCGCACAGGCACGCTGGAGTCACTGCACATTCAGGATGTTCTCAGGTTCGAGTGCTTTTTGGACGATTCGGCGCCATAGGCTAGTCATCGCCAGCGACAGTGAATGACAAACGCGGGGCACGGCAGTGAAGTATCGGTGTCGACCACATCATAGCTCTTGTCCTGCAAGTATACTACTGACCACAATTTTCATTTCTCTATCTCCCCACCTACCACTGATTGACCTTATTGCACTGTCCTTTTTGTCTTGGACTGTTGCGGTAAGCAATGCTGGAGTTCTTAGGGATCGCTGTACTCGCCTGAGGGGGATACAAGCTCTCCGCCATCGTGACCACCAACTTGAGGCTGGTCTTGGTCTCGGTCTCAAGAGATATCTCAAGACAAGATCGTGTCTCGATCCTTCGGTCAAGGGCTTTGACCTCTTCTCGATCGATGATGGCGCCAACAAAACCACCTCGACATGAGTGGTCCGAGCAGGATCGTATCCTGCTCGCACTGAGCTACAGATTTTACCAAAACGAAAAGTCTGCCATGTACAAGATCTGGAACCAAATCAACCATGCGGTTCTTATTCGCGAAGGCTTTGCGAACGGTGCTATTGCGAACACCGCACTCAACAGCCAATTCGCAGAGATGAAGCGCACCCAGGCAACAGTCTACAGACAGGTGTTCGACCAGCCAGTTGATGTCGTTCGCCGTCAATTTCGGGTTCATAAGGACCTGTTGGAGGACACCGCACAAAAGCTGAATATCTCGCTGGTCCTACGAGTACATCCACCGGCACCATCGACCGCGCAGCCAACCAATAATGCTCCACCACCAACTGTAGCTGGAGGTCCATTTCGTCGAGAGGATTGGAGTCCTTCAACAGTACGCTCGGATCACATTACAACCCAAAACAGCGATCTCGATTCGAGTCACGAGAGTCCTGTTGCCAGTCGACCGAATCTACAGTCATTCATCTTTTCGGCCGACGGCTGGCAGCCCGCTGCACCTGCTGTCAATCACACACCAGTCTCCGATACCAGACAAACAGAAAACCACGTCAGCGAAGCTCAACCTACTACCAGACCATCATATGTTCCCCGTTCAGTCTTCAAGGGAGTGTTTGTTCCACCGCCTCCGTCTACTGCACCTGCCACTCCTGTGGTCTACCTCCCCGATACACTAGCCAACGTACGGAAGTCGCCAGTTCTACGAACTCCGTTCGACAGCGAAGGCGTCCTCGGAAAATGGCATCCCGTACTTCTCTTTCGCGCATTCGATCCTGAGCATGGCCTGACTGCACGACGCTTCCTGGACGAACGCAGCATTCCTATGCCACCAACAGTTCTCTCTTCAGCATTCAAGGACGAAGTCACTCCACACCTGCGTGGCGACACAACTTACCAGAGTCCTTTTCTGAGTCTGACCCAGAGCGCAAATCGTGCCTTAGATCTCATCGAGGAATCGGTTCATCAGAAGTCAGTACGCAAGTATAGCTCGGACGCACAGAAGTGGCTGGCGGTCTTCCTCTATAACGACATCGACGACGAAGCGCGTCAGCAGTTTGATGGACAAGGTCTTCATCGCAACAAGATGAGGCCCAGACTGGTTCCGACCATATGCAATGATCATGGTCTGGACAATCTGCCAAATGGTTACCGAGGATTTGGCGAGTTTCTGGTTTGGGGCAAGTTGGACAGTCAACCTCTTCTGATACTTGATACAACCCTGGCCCTAGCGCTAATCGATGTTCTCAAGAACATGACAATGCTCTGTCCGGAAGCAGCTGAGGATCTGCTGCCGTTCGTGAAGGATGTCGTTCCCGAATGGCGAGATACTCTAGTGCGCGCGTTAGTGACAAGTCAGAAGATACCAGGGGCAGATCGGCCTGACAGTGCCACTTGGCAGACTTTCGCGGATATGTTCTACGCCGAGGAAGATCAAGACGCTGCTAGATCGAGGCGCGCCACTTCGCTCTTCTCGCACTTTACAGTTGAGCACGCCAATGATGGTGAGAATGTCGTGATCGTCGAGGAGGACGAGCACGACGTCGAATCGAAACTACCGCGTACAACTGTGCCGAGAGTCACCAATGAAGCTGATCTTGGCGAGGATGTTGAAATGTATGACGAGGGTGCTCAAGGCATCGAAAACGAAGCTCATAACAGCGACTCTGAGGACGATTGGCAGACTGTGAGCACGATCGGTCACACATCTGTTGATGAACACGGTAGCACTCCCGACGACTCAGTGACAATGCTGCAGGGCATCAGAGACGCCGCGGGATCGCCAACTCCTGTTGGTCAAGTCCAACCTCTGAGAGTAAGTCGGAGTCCGGAGCAGACTAACGCGATCACCATTGGGGATGAGCCCTTGAAGAAGCCTGTCGTCATAGACCTTCGAGATGATTTCGAGGAACCGATCAACTTACCAGTCGCTGCCCGTAATGCACCGGTCGAAGTGATCGAGGACGACATCGAGATGGCAGAGGCCGACTCCGAGCCCGACTGGGAAATCATCGGCTCAGCTCACCGCCCGCTCTCTCACCGCAGTGGCTCGTTTGCTCGGAACCCGACGCAGGAGACGCCAACGCCGGCATCCCGCTTTCCAAGAAAGCATGGTCACATGCTCGATTGACTTTCCACGTTGCACGTCTTCATGATACGTCAGATCCCACATTTAGAGAAGTCACCAATCACTAACATTGATTCAGAGGCGTGTTGAGCCTGCACACGACACGACGATGGATGAATGGACGAGCCTTGAGCATGGCTTGCTGGAGGCCGCTCAAAAGCTTTGAGGACCTGGGTGGGTAAGCACAGGAGAAAGAGCTGTCAACATACGAGCTGACTCTACTTGGTACAAGTCCAATACAGAGCTCTCCGGGAGGTAGGAGCGATGCAGGCATCTCGTCTCCTGCTTCTGAAGTTGCTGTAGCATGAGATACTCAGGATTGGTTAGCTCACATAGACTGATTGGAGCTCGGACAATCAAGACAGCTCATGCTCCGCGATGATTGCAGCCAAATGACAGCGCATCAAGATCTCCCCAGACCGATTGTCACCCTACATGTAGATATATTACATCTTCCGTTCCCCCCTAGGTAGCTAGACAGCACGACCGAGCTGTAGACTACGCGATGGGACAGGGTAACGAGCACGTGTCTCCCAAAGTATGAGTGAAGAGGACCTGGAGCGCATCAGTCTACCTATCGAAACAGCTATCTAGCAAGGAAAGCCGCAAGCCCTCACACCCCTACATATTTATATGCTCACATCAACATCAATCGCAAATTTCGCTTGCTAATAAGAACAACAGTTGAAATCACAAGATCGTCCATCTATTGGACATGAGTCTCAAAATCCACGCTCTCTTGCCTGAATCGCTTGCTCAAAGGCGAGAATCACGTCATCTACTCCAAGTCCCACCATCCACCTTTGGTGTGGCTGCCGATTCACCAAGCATTATACTGCCCTTTTCGCCAGGACTCTCTGGTCCACTTCGGTAGCTCGCCGCCAGGCTCCCTCCAGACTCATCTTCGGTGTCGTTTCGGTCATCGGCGTGCCCGACGCAGGCGACTCGCCTGGACTAAACAACACCTGACTAGGGAGCCTGTCCATCGTCGGACGATTATGCTCATCTGCTTTGGAGACACGAAGCAGCGGCGGAGGCCCATCGATGTATGTGATAGAGTCGAGCCGCTCGCCTCGATAGAGGACGGGTTCGTCGAAGGCGTCAACTTCCTCGATCGGGAGATTGTCTTCGTCATCTCCTTCGTCCTCGTCTTGCTCTGCTAGCATGTTGTGGTTGTGGGAGTCCTCTGCTTCGTCTTCATCCTCTTCCACAATCACTGATTTCCGCTTGCCGGGCGTGTTTGGCTCTTCCGGAATGGCTAGACTGCCGCCGATTGAGCCTGCAACAGCTCCGGAATTGGCTGCTTTCTTATTGCGGCCAAAGAGGCGGCTCGTGCTGTGATCGCTGCCTTCCCGATTGCGGCCAAAGAACGCTGGACTGCCGGGCGACGGGCCTGATGGCTGAGTGAACAGGCCAGCGGTGAGGTGTGGGCCTTTGAAGGCAGACTTTTTGCGCTTAGCAAACATGACGCCTCCGGTGTGGGATCCAATCATAGCCTCGTTAAATTTGGATATAGGTGCGTGGGTATTGTTGGCCGCAAAGGAGTCTTCGTTCACTGAGCTGCGGATTAGGCGGCCACTGGAAGTGAAAGTCGGACCGGCTGGGAGGACTTTCAGGCTGGAGTGCGGGCTGCGGCCGCCATGTAGGCCCATACTGCTTGCACGGCTCCCGCCTGGTGAGTGGATAGTCCCCGATTCGCTGGACTGGCTCGACGCCTTGCTGTGATTGGTGTGTCGGGGCATGGAGCGGACCGAGGACACTGAAGACGACGTCGATTTCCGGCCTCGTAGACCGGCATTCGAGGAAAAGCGGCGGCTACCTCGAGGTGTGACTGGTGATGGTGAGATGGACGCACGGCCACGATAGCCAGCTGAACCATTGGAACCTGTCTTCTGGTGATGGTAGGGCTGAGGGCCATTCGAGGCGACTGGCGTGAGTGTATTGCCATAGCTGCTATTACGTGTAAGTAAGGTGGACTGACCCGTGTGAGACCTGTCCATGTCTGGTCGTTGCCTGGGGGATAATGGAACATGGAGCGAAAGCTGAGGTTGAGACTTGCTCTTCTCTTTCCCAAGGCCAAACTTAGACGAGCTTGGCGATTTCTGTGAGTCTTGAGAGCCTATAGGACTCTTTGCCCTTTTCGTGGATTCAACGAACCAACTCTTCAATGCGTGCATTGAATTGAGAAATTGATTGTTGCGTCGAGCTTTGCCAGCGCGTGTCTGTCGCTTAGCTACACCGTTACCCGGACCCACGAGATCAGAATTGGAAACCACCAGCTGCAGATTAGAGCTTCGTCGTTTCCACTCCCGAGAAGTGCCTTTTGGTGGCAATGGAGGTCGTACGCCACGTGAGTTGCTTCTGGACCGTACACTGTCCTTGTCAACAGGCTTTGGCGGGTTCAGGATGGGCGAATTGACAGGGCTGCCCTCCGGAAGCTGAGGGAGATCGGTCACCATGATTTGGGGAGTTGAGCGCCTGTTCCTTCTTCCACGACTACCACTGCGTGCCCGATCGTGATGAGGAGCTGATCCAGAGCCTGGCCGACTCTCCTCTTCCACCTCTGGCAATGTAGTCTGAAGTGTGCTAAGACGGCCAGAAGCACCACTCAGCCGCCGGAGTAACTTCTTCTCAGCATCTCGTTCCTTCCTTTTGCGGTCCCTTTTGGCTTCTTTGCGGTGCTCTTTCTCGTACAGCAGTGTCCACCAGCCAGATAGAGCGTCGCATCTCTGGCTCAGCACACTCTCGATGACTTTGTCGATGTCGACGCCGGCCATTCGCATCCGCTCCAGCACATTTTTTTCTAGCTCAGTCGAGAACGGTGCTGGCTGCGTGAGCTTCAAAATCACTTGCTGGGCGGGAGCATGGTCGGCCAGAAATGGATCTGCCAGAACATCGGACAAGGCTGGTCGAGGGAAGGGCCTCTTCGAGAGCATCTTCTTCAGTAGATTCACTGCGGTTTGAGGGAAAGTATCAGGGAACACGGGGTCATCATTGAGGATTTTGCCCTTCGTAACAGCGTCGTCATCGTCATCAAATCTGCCGGTTTTGGTCAGCCTGAACCCGACATTCGGGAAGTCGCGAGAGGTAGTGGAAGGGGAGATGGGCTTGAGGCCAGACAATCGTCATCTCGCCGCCAGGAGAGCTTCAAAGACGGCAGCGCCTCGCCCGAGGACCATAAGATGATCTTCAGAACAGTTCAGAACCAGCGTCTCTTACGCTGCATCGAGATTGCCTCCTGATCGGCGGATGGTTCAGGCTCACGACAAGCGGATATACTCACGGGAGCTCGCCTCGAAGTAGGGCGTACAGAATGATGCCCAGTGACCAGACATCAACCTTCTCCGCAGCGTATTTCTCTCCCTTCAGCATTTCAGGAGCGCTGTAGCAGACAGTGCCGCAGAAGGTCTGCAGATAATTTGCCTTCCCTTCATATTCGCGGGTGAAACCGAAGTCACACAACTTGACATTGTCATTCTTATCCAGTAGGACGTTTTCCAATTTCAGATCTCGGTGCACACATTGTTTTGAGTGTAGATAGCAAACTGCGCCAACCAATTGTGTGAATATTTTCTGTACAGTCTCGACCGGGAGGGCGCCCTTCCTGCACAGATAGTTGTACAACTCATCTCCTGGGCAGTATTCCAGGACAAGATAGACGCTCAGCTCGGTCACGATGACCTCGTAGAGTTTCGCAATGTGTGGATGGTCGAATTGACGGTGGTGATGTATCTCGCGGGCAAGATTGTGATCCTCCTTGCTTGACTGTTTGAGGACAACCTTTGACCCGTTAGACAAATCATGGCGGGCGAGGTAAACCTTTCCGAAGGCTCCCTTGCCGATGAATCTGCCAACGGTATAATTGCCCACGTGCTTGAGTTCTTTGCTATTGAACTGATCTAGGAGCTGATTGTACGAGTTGACGAGCTTTGCCTTGTGCTGTTGTTGCTCGGCTTTCGTCTTCTGATTTTGCATCACTCCTCCTGATCAGCGACTCGGCGGGAATCTTCGGCGCGTCAGATGGAGACTGCGGGAGCGTCGGACTGTGTTCAGACATCGCAGTGCCAGGTGCAACTTGGCGCAAAGCGATACAGAGGGTCGACCGAGGGAAATGCGACCGGTGGCGAGCGAGGGACAACGTTATCGTGTATAACTAGTGGAAGTACTGTTTATGCGATGCGAAGTAGTAGGATCGGTAGACTGCTCGAGCCTGCGGATGACTCGAAGTCTGGCGAATCCGGGGTGCAGGGATCGCCTTGCCTGCCAACGTGCATCAACCGCACTTTCTCTCATCTGTCTGATATATATTCCGTGGTGCATTGGCTTTTGACCCGTGCTGCCATGGAAGTGTACTATGTTTCGCCAAATGATGGGGTGGTCAGATTTACGTGTTTTCGGTGTCATGACAAAACGCTGCGACCTGAAGCTACAAGAAACTATTACAGCAGCACTGAGAATGAGCGCCGACGCACAGTGTACGCGTTGAGTGCGCTAGATGCCTTACTGGCCGTGCCACAGGACTACGTGCTCAGCTGGGGTGAGTCGATGTCATGAAAGGCGCGAAATGCTTTCTCGGCACAAGAGAAGAGGTAATGCGACAGAGGACCTGACTCGTAGGCACGAGTCGGACATGCACATTCGAAGGTTCCAAGCAACGTATCATGGTTCTCAACGGGAAAGCTACGGCCAAGCTGCGTGCCGTCCGGAGAGCTTTGGCACGGGGCAGAAGTCTAATGCGACTACTCATGCCTTCCACACTCGTTCTCTGTATCAGAGCGAATCATCAGCTCTTCACAGCGAGGTCACAAGGCCCAGTTTTGGCTCAAAGATGTGCAAATATGTTCACGACATCAAGCTATACCAAGATCCCAGCACGACTTCGAAACTCTGCGACGATCGGACGTTGATAGCTCTGGATTCCATATTCCTAGCTGGCATAGACCTACCACCATGCATGTGAGTTGAGCTCGTTGACGAAGTCCAGAACGACCGCTTGAGCCAGAGTTCTGGAGGCAGGACAGTGACGGTGGTGAAATGTCGCAGCCTCACATCGTACTTTCAATCGACAGTACCTTGAGGTCCTGGAAGCCGCCTACTGAGGTCCTGTCCAGCCAGCATGGTCGCACTGAGTTATCAGTGATGGCATGAAGCACGCCATATTCTACACTTTTGGGCTACCATCTGCGCGAAGAAATCGATGGCCCCGGGAATAGTGTGGCGATTAAGGGACGCTCTCCCATGTCGCGCTCGTTTACGCCGATCGGTGCCTCTATGTTCCTTGGCATATATGAGAGAGTCGAGACTCTCGGGAATACGATACTGAACCTTATTGACACCATGGAAGCCATTGTGTCTCACTACTGCCGGGAAGATGCAGGATGGCACCTGACGAGAACTCAGAATCAATGCATGATGGTACTGTCTACTGGAACTAACACCGCTATGAGATCAACACTTGTTCCTACCGCCGGATCATCGCCGACAGCGCCAGCATCTTGGAAGTTGTCTCGGTCGGAAATGTTCTTCAGGCTCCAAAACCCATTGAAGCTAAGGCCGGTCGGATGAGGACTCCGACATAGGGCCGAGGGGGCTACTGCAATCTTGGCAGATATGTGGATGCCCTCGGCGCCTTAGGACTTGGCTCGTTTCAGCCATTATCCCTGCTCGCTACCCAAAGACGGGGTACGCAT
The DNA here is from genome assembly GCF_001299255.1 of Cyphellophora attinorum. Taxonomy (NCBI): domain Eukaryota; kingdom Fungi; phylum Ascomycota; class Eurotiomycetes; order Chaetothyriales; family Cyphellophoraceae; genus Cyphellophora; species Cyphellophora attinorum. The sequence goes on along the minus strand of NW_017253242.1, from coordinate 518,382 downwards.
GGCTGTTGGATCACCATCCTGGCAAAACGCCCTCTTCGTGACGGCCTTATGCGGCACTTCTACCGTGCAGATCTTGCACGGAGGGCTCTTTTGGACTTCTGGTGGGGCCACCTAAATCAGCTCCTGACTCGTTGCATGCACGGTCCTGCGAAGACATTTGCTTCGCCCAAGATTGCAACTGTCCTCGCTATCCTCACTATCCTTTAGTAGGTGGTAAGTCAGCCTCGGCTTGAGTCGTCTATGCTTCGATACGATGCACAGGACATTGTCAATCCGGGGAAGTCGCAGCAACGGATTATCTGCATACATCATGCATGGGCCTAAAGTCCTTCCGGCATGGATCAACCATCAAGGATCAGGCACGATCAACAAGGTAAGTCCTGCAGTATGCTCTACGTTGCTGACATGCCTGGCAAGCCCACTCGAGCGCCGCGGTGACCTTCTAGCTCCTGCTCTCCTCAAGAGTCAAACCATCGCGTGTGGAGTGCACACACTTGCGCAGCTCTGTATGCCCGATGCCTTGCCCTCCCTGTATCCTAACTAAAAGCGCAGGTCCAGTGGTCTAGTCATTGCAGATCCAAATCTTCTCCAAACCTTCTCATGAATCGGGATGTTCAATGTTCACTAGGCCAATGTAATTCTCCGCCTGTGCGACACATCTAGCGCATCTTTTCTGCTGGTCAAATACATCAGGGTGCGCTCGAGGTCAGTCTGTGTTGAGATGACAGGGAGATGACAGCAAGAGACCATCAATGCTGACAGACTGTTGACGTATCCGACGATGTTGCTTGCCCATATTGTTGGTCGTCGATTTGCGATTCTGTGCAGCTTTCTGACCCTGCTAGTCACTTCTGCCCATGGCCGGGTTCTAGCAGATGGTCTGGCACTCCTCGCGTCCTTTCCTGCTTGCGCGGTAAGGACATCAGCACCATGGCACCACATGTACTAACAGGCAACAGAATCAATGCTTCCTGCAGATCATTCCGACGACAGGTTGCAATACCACCGATTTTGACTGCCTCTGTGCCCACCCCACATTTGGTGATGAGTCCATCGCCTGCTTCACAGGCGAGTGCAGCGTGAAAGACACGTTGAGAGCCACCAATGCCTCCACAGTCCTCTGCGAATGGCCGATTCGCGACCAGAGCGACACACCTAAGATCACCATCATCGTCCTTACTAGTCTTGCACTGCTATGTGTTCTCATACGAGTTGTCGCGCGCAACCCGTTCAGAGGCGAGCTATTTGGTTGGGACGACGGCCTTATCGTCATGTCGATGCTGCTGTTGCTGCCTATGTTGCCAACACAGCTCCTGCTTGTTGACAACGGTATCGGGACGGACGTGTGGACTGTATCGCTCAATCGCATAACACAGTTCTTGAAGCTCTTCTACCTTGGCGAGATCTGGTACATGTTTGGTGTGAGCATGGTGAAGCTTTCCATCTTGGTGAGTGTCATTGCTACCTATGCATTACTCTGGTCACTCAGACGGCTGACCTTATTAGTTCTTCTATCTTCGAGTCTTCCCCCGGACTCGGTTCACAGTGGTTGTGAAGACCACTATGTGGATCATTGGAGGGTACAGCTTCGCATTCCTGATGGTCATCCTATTCCAATGCTGGCCGTTATCATTTATCTGGACAAGATGGGATGGGGAGCACGAAGGCAAATGCGTACCCATGTCGCTACTTTGGGTTCATGCGGGGCTCAATGTCGCTGGAGATCTTTGGGTGCTGTTCCTACCGTTGCCAAAGCTGTTCAAGCTGCAAATGAACTACTCCTGGAGAAAGAAAGCCCGAGTAGTGGCTATGTTCTCGACGGGCGTGTTCGTCACTTTCACCAGCATCATGCGGATGCGTACTCTCAGCATCATGAGTTATACTCGTCCGAACTTCACCTGGGACTGGTCAGACTGTATGTTATGGTCTGGAATTGAAGCGAACACTGGGATTATCTGCGCGTGCATGCCCGCAGTGCGCGCCTTTTTCATACAGAAGCTTCCAGATTGGCTGCAGAGTACTCAAGGGACCAATGCAGGCACTTATGGCCACAACAGTGCAATGCGAGCTGGCGCTCCTTCCAGGGCAGGTCAACCTGCAACATCAACCACGGCCGGCACCGGAAGCAAGAGAGAAGACTTTGTGCAGTTGACTCAGTTTCAAAGCAATGGGACTGGGAGTGAAGAGAACTTGACCCCCGTTGAACCAACAGCAGTTCCAGGGATACGCGCGAAGCATGAGGTCAGAATCTGGGGCGGTCAACGGTCGAGGAAGCGGCAGTCGTGGCCGACGCCTCCAGAAAGGTGAGATGTGGTGTAGGCGGTCGATTGCGATGTAAAAATGGATGCGTGGATGCGTTCCAACAGCCAGCGCTGTCTATCAATGTATAGTGGTCGTTGAATATAAGAGCAATAGAGAACGCCTCGAGGCATCAGACTCCCAGAAAATTACGTTTACCGCGCGCTAGATGGTCAATTGTAGCCCCCGGTATTCTTCCCGAGAATACGCCGATTTTTGTCACTTCTAGCCCAGCGATCGTTCGAGTTGGTTCTTCAACTTCAAGTTCGACCATGACGACAAGATGTGCGACATCAACACTTGAAACGCACGCGGCATTAAGACCAAGATGCCCCTATCGTTAGTTCACCTAAAGCGCCATTGGCGATAATTTGATGGCTTGAGCGACTCTTCCCAGATCTCAGAGCGCGACTGCTGGATCCGGCACAGATCAATTCCGCCAATGTATTAAACCTAATGAGGTCCCTCGAATGATCTGTACATCTGTCATCAGTCCGGCAGTCCTGCCATGTCTACGCCCAATCCTGTGTTCGACAAGAAACGTCATATCAAGTACTGGAAGCGTTGTGCCGACTTACTACCCGAGCAATACACCGCCGGCGATGGCAGCCGATTATCTCTCGCCTTCTTCATCATTGCTTCTCTCCATCTGCTGGACGCACTAGAGACAACATTCTCCGTCCGGGATAGGCAGGCATGGATTGACTGGATCTACTCGCTGCAAGTGGCCTCTGGAGGCTTTCGAGGATTTCCAGGCACAAATCTGGGTGACAGGAGAACCCTGGAAAACGAGCACTGGGATCCGGCGAATCTGCACAACACGTTCATGGGGTTGCTTACTTTGCTCATGCTTGGGGATGATTTGAGTCGTGTACGGCGGAAGGAGTGCTTGAGCTGGGTGAAGAGCCTGTCACGGCGAAATGGGAGCTTTGGTGAGATGTTGGGAGAAGGGGGAATCATTCTCGGCAAAAGCGATCTGAGATCTGTATATTGTGCTGTGGGCATAGTGTTCATCCTAGCCGATCGAGACACAGCAAGTGAGTGGCTGGACAAGGATGATATCGTTAGACACCTGTCCAACTGTCAGGACCATGATGGTGCCTTTGGCCAGTCGTATCTGCGAGAGGCACATGCTGGTCTCAACTTCTGCGGTATGGCCACCTTGGAACTTCTAGACAGACTTTTTACTTCGGAAAAGTCAGCTAAGAGTGGTTTTGCATCACCACTACTGGATCTTGAAGCCAACATTGGCTGGGTGCTACATCGACAAACAACGTGGGTAAACGACGACGACTCAGACAGTGAAGACGAGAACGAAGAAGACTCCGCGATTGATAATGCACCACATGATGAGCCACAAGCAATCCCAGTCGGATTTGGAGGTCGCTGCAACAAGATGGCGGACACCTGCTATTGCTTCTGGAACGGAGGCGCACTAGCTCTACTGAAAAAGGAGAATCTGATCGAGGCGGATGGCATGCGGCAATATCTACACGGAAGTACACAACATATGATAGGAGGCTTCTCGAAGGTGCCGGGTATGTTGCCAGATCTGCTGCACGCATATGCTGGTCTTGCAGCATTAGCGATTGTGGGAGAGGTGGGTCTAGAAACACTGGACAGCGCATTGGCGGTCAGTCAAAGGACAGCCGCAAGGCTGAAAGAGCTACGAAGCTCTTGGTCTGCTTTGAAACCAGACTGAGATAGCCGCAAACCACTGTCACGCCTGGGTGAGTCTTTCATCCTGCAGATTCTGTCCAACGCGAGAACTCTGAGGACCTGGTAAGACTAGCGACATATCTTAGAAATTTCTCTTGGGTAGACATAGTTTGCTGCGAGTAGATGTCTTCAGGCTGCTGAGAAGACTCCGTATCTTGACAGCAGGACCCGAGAATAGTCGTTACTTAACCTAGGTAGACACTTGACCTGCTAGTAGCTGCTATGAGGGCAGAAGGCAACCAGTGTGGAGTCTGCCAAGAAAGAAGGCACGGTCTTCACTTTGTTGTTATTGAAGTGGTCGCAGACTACTCTCTCGTACCTCCGCAACGAGTTGACGCAATCTGACATGTCACACGTTCTGTCGATGCCATCTGATCTCTACTGAGGACCAGAGGCTGAGATGCGTGCGGCGCCACTTGAGCTATATGCTGGATGGCGCGATGTCTTCGAACAATCCAGTCGAGGTCAGTAGCAGCAGCGATTCCGACGGAGGTCCACCCAGGCAATTTCAAGCGAGGAGACAGCCTGTCAAAAGACCCGGCACTCAAAGCGACACGATATATCGCAGAAATGGCATTCCTTCTACACAACCTACCAGAAGTCCTCTGGACTTCCGTGGTCAACCCCCAACAAGGATACGACCGCAACAATCAACGCCCAAGACATTGTCTCAGAGAACCCGTCCGAACGGCGATATCACGAAGACACCCGCTCCTAGCGGACGCCCAGGTTTCATTCAGAACGCTTCGAAGGAGCTTGTTGTGCTGAGCGATGATGAGAGCAACGATGAAGGCAACCATTCAGGCCAACCCCATGCTTTCGATCTCGAGCGTCAAACCGGAACACCTAAAAGCACCACGAAAGCTCAAGTCACATCAGCAACAAAGCCTAGAGTTGTCGTCCAATCTCTGTCCCCTCCATCAACATCACCACAAAAGAGACCGAGTTCGTCAAGAGCACTTGCTCCACCCATTGCTGAGATTGGAGTGTCGCGAGCAAGCAACCCAAGACCCACCGCCACGTCCCGTCCGATATCAGAAATCGATAAGGAACTTAATCCACGTGTATTCAAGATTTCCAACTCACCTCAGAAAACGATCACAGCATCAAGCAAGTGTGAATCGTGTACATTACGTAATGAGCTATGTGACGGGCGCAGACCTTGCGGGAGCTGTCGCGCAAATGCTCGCCCGGATTGTCGTTTTCACGTCTTCGCCGAACCAGATGATCGCTTCCAGTCGGTTGTTGACGAAGTGGCCAGAGACTCGCGGCTACCGAAGAATGGTATACCACAATCATACTCAGCAGTGACGCCATCCACTGCTAATAAGGTCAAAGACCGTGGTACACAGAAGACTACGCCTGTCAAGATTTCTTACAGGAATGGTGTTCTGGCATCACATTCAGCTGAGGAAGTGTCCACGTCTGACACAGACAAGGTCACTGCCACACAGAGCATTGCACCTGTCAACACAGGGATAGAAAGTCATGCTTCGAGAGCAGTCACCAATGGTGGGTTGCCCGCGTCTGACCAGGATGAGGACGAGGACGTTATGATGCAAGACATTTCACACACTGAGCCAGTCGAGTTCATGACCCCTGCGGACTTGCTCTGGCGAATTCTGGAGGACGAGTCCGAATCCGAGAATTCTGAAATTGACCACGAAGAGATCGATGCTGGAGAACCCCAGCCTAAATTGGAGCTTTCGTACTTTGAAGACCTGATCTCAGGTGTCAAAAGAAGTATGGAAAGATACCATGAGGAAACAGTCAAAGGTTCGCTACGTACTGCCCAGTTGCAGACAAGATCTGATAGCTTGAATGCTGCCGCCAACACGGAGCAGGAACCTGTATCAAGACCTAAAAAGAATCCCTTTGATCAAATCAAAAGAGGAGAGGGCCCACTGAAACAGATTGCCGAGACGAGGACAGGCAAATCTCATAAATGGGAACCGATTATGGCACCCACACCAGTCAGCAACTCTGCAACCACAAGTCTACCCAAGACTAAGAGTATTGGTCGAGTTGGCCCGTCCGTTCTCAGTCACAATGTCACAATTGGAAAGTTCGATCCGTATTCTGCTGACGATGAAGGCACTCATAATTCATCTGGCAAATACAAAGAAGTAGAAGAACGCTACCACGCTTTCGGAGCGAACATCAATTCGTTTGACGGCCAGAGGACTTGCGCAGAGAGCATCAGCATGTATAGACAATTCACGAAACGCATACTAGGGAAGTTAGAACCTAGCGACATTGTCCAATACTACCTTTCAGACGACGAGGAATGTCAACGCCACTGCAAAGCGACGGAGCTCAGTCCCCACAGCAAGGAAAGAACCATGGAGTATTTCGAACTCCTGAACAATGGACGCGTGGCTGTCTGTGGTACCTGCGAGCTAGACATCAAGGCCGACAACAGAGAAAAACTGCTGCGAAAGCAGTATAAGGACTCATCAGCAAACTCTCAGTCGTATATCGAAGCTGGCCTACTAGCATGCGCCTTTCTCAATGTCACTGGTCTCAGTCTCTGGCATTTAGTCGCACCAGAGTGCTCTACATCGTCAGCACACCATGAGCAGGCAGAAGAACCTGACTTGAACGAAATCGAGCAGATTTGCCTAGTCTGTGGGTTACACAACTGCCCTATTCATGGCAAATACAAAGACGTCACTAGTGATCATAGTGGCTCGCCTGACCACAAAGTCCTGCTTGACGATCCTGAAGCAGATGGGAATACGAAATGGTCCTTCGTGACATATGCAGATCCGATTTCGGACGAAGACCATGTTTGTGGAGTGTGGTGTACAGGAAATTCGACAGACATTCTTTCCTTGGAAGATTTCAGAGGCGTTGTTGCGAAAGGTAGAATCGATGGCTACATCAATCTATCAGTCAAGACATCGGACCCTTACCTGCCGGCGGACGAGGGCTGTTCAGCTGATTGTTTCTGGTTCAAGACAACAAGAGAAGACGTCCCCATCCCGAAATTGACTCAGCTCGAAAATGGTGTCTTTCTCAGCAACCTCCGTCAGTGTCTATCAAACGAACGAGGGGCTTGCATGATGAAAGATATGCTTCCTCATATTAGATGCTGTGCACTTTTTGCACTGATGGTCGCACGAATACAGGAGCAACCTCACCCCGAGACTAACAGCCGGAAAAAGGGCAGGGGCAAGATTAAGCCGGACTTGTCCAACGACTGGCCCCCTACTGATCGGGAGCCATTCTTCCCATGTAGCCACGACGGTCCATGTCTACCTCGCAAGCTTGCCAAAGGCGAGCACTGTCGATGCGCAGAGGCTAAGGTTGCATGCGAGCCTTCCTGTGGCTGCTCAGAAGAATGCGACCGAAGATTCCGAGGCTGCAAGTGTGGCACGGGGCCTGGCAGAGTCTGCTGGGGAAGCAAGTGTGATTGCTGGAACGCTGGCCGAGAATGCGATCCTCGGCTGTGTTCAGGATGCGGCGTTGAGACCGTACTGCACCAAGCCTACAAATACGATGAAAAAATGCGTGTACATCGTTGCTATAACAATCGAATACAGCTAGGTTTGCCAGCACGTACGATCATGGCTCCAAGCGAGGTGCAGGGTTACGGGCTGTTTGCAGGTCAAGATCTGAAGGAGGATGACTTTGTCCACGAATACCGAGGCGAAATCATCAGTGATGCTGAAAGTGACCGACGAGGAGCACTCTACCATCTTGCCGGCCTGGAATACCTGTTCACACTCAACACCGAGCAGCAGGTCGACGCCAATAGCCTCGGAAACAAAGCACGGTTCATGAATAATTCCCTCAAAGAAGCGAACATCAACGTCCAAGGAAGGATCATGCTCTGCAGCGGACAGCATCGGATCGGCTTGTTCGCGAAGAAGGACATCGAAGCCGGCGAAGAATTGCTCTGGGATTACGGCTACCCGGAAGTGGTCACAGAGCAGTTCTGGGAACGCGGTGAGAAGAGTGCGAAGCTCAAGGCGGCCACGCCACGCATGCCAGCTGCCGCACGGACGAGGAAGGTGAGGACTCCGAAAACCGTCAAAGCCAGTGAAACTCGAAGAAGTGCAGAGGACAGCAGCCAAAGCCCTCTGGCTCGACGAGGTGGCAAGCGCAAGAAGGGTGGGCTACAGTCATCGAGTTCAAGGGCTTCGTTACGAGACGAGGACGTCGAGTTTGATCCGATGATGGTGGACGAGACAGCGTTGAACCTGAACGATCAGGCTGAACAACAAGACTCAGACTACAATGATGAAGGCAGCGACGAAGAAGAAGACGAGCCTGACGAGGAGATAGCTGATAGTGATGTTGAAGAGGAAGTCGTCAAGGACTCTCACATTGGTCCGTCAACGGGCAAGCCTTGGGAAGGCCTCAAGAAAGGGCGATCACGAAGAAAGGGGCAGTAAGTCGCTACCCAAAAAATTTCGCGTGCCTTCGCAGCATGACAGGAAGGATTATTATTGCCAGCAAGTACGTTAGTGGCCACAAGCTTGCTTCCCAAGTCATCACGTCTGAATTGCATCAATCCAGCACAGCCGCAAGATCGACATGAACTCAATCCCAGTCAGCATCACCTACACCGAGTCGACAGCAAGGTCATGGAGAAAGTCAACGTAAACAGCAGTCTGGTCGAGCCACAACATGACATCAGAGGCTTTATTGGGTGTTCCACAGTTAGCGCCCGAAGCCCTTCGCGCTTGCTACGCAGGTACAACTTACCATAGCAACCAAGTATCACTAGCAGCAAAAAGCATTTCGGATAGCTTGAACAGTAAGCGTCTAGGCTCTCGAGGGGACCCCTTCTCAGCGCAGGGCCGATCTTAATCATCATCATAAACAAAACCTCGCTGCCTCCCTCGTGTGCTTGCGAATTTGAAAATTCCCCATCTCTGGCGCATCACAACCGCAACACTGTTTGTAGAAGCACCATTTCAGGATCTCACTGACATCGACGACTCGTTCCTGACAAGTCGACATCACCACGACTACTAGTCCAAGCTATTCAAGCCCATTGAAAGGTGTGTATCGAATTCTCAAACATTGTTTTCTTTGTGGTTCACTGATGACGTAGAGCTCCGCCTCTCCCGAGTTGTGTGGATGCAGCTCCCGCCTCTTGTCCAACACCTTACCTCCTCCTTATGCCACTGAGCTACATCGTCTTCTGCACTTATTGTTCATCTAGCATATTCATCAAGCTCTCGAGACAACACACTCGTGACCTGTCTTGACCTGCGCTGATCGCTGCTTACCAGAACTACCCAAGGCGACCTTTGTTGCCTAACCTCACCTCATCACAGCCCCCACACCACTCTGCGCAGCTCCAGACCCCTGTCAGCTGTCCGCGCATCCCGCCGACGAAGACCGAGCTGATCAGTCACCACCGACTATCCTTCCTTCGTAGTCGTCACTACTATCATCACTCAAGATGCATCGCACGTATTCTATGCGCCAGTCGCGTGCGCCAACTGCCTCGCAGATCGAGAACCCTCCTCCGCCACCATCGTCGACCAAGGGCGGTCGTCTATTCGGCAGGAGCAACTTCGGTATGATAGCGCGAAGAATACGTCACAGAAGAGCAGTGCTAACAGCATACCACAGGTCATGCATTCCGCAAGGGCACAGCTGGTGCTTTCGGCCCAGATCTGGCCAAGAAGCTATCACAGCTCGTTAAGATGGAGAAGAACGTGATGCGCAGCATGGAGCTCGTCGGCAGAGAGCGCATGGAAGTCGCTGTAAGTGGCTTCGATCACATGCATGGGAAGATACTGACCAGAGCAGCAACAACTCTCTCTGTGGGGCGAAGGCTGCGACGATGATGTCTCTGATGTCACCGACAAGCTAGGTGTTCTTATCTACGAGATCGGTGAGCTCGAGGACCAGTTCGTCGATCGCTACGACCAGTACCGCGTGACCATCAAGTCCATCCGCAACATCGAGGCATCTGTCCAGCCCAGCCGAGACCGCAAGCAGAAGATCACCGACCAGATCGCTCAGCTGAAGTACAAGGAGCCGAACTCTCCTCGCATTGTCGTCCTCGAGCAGGAACTTGTCCGCGCCGAAGCCGAGTCACTGGTCGCCGAAGCTCAGCTTTCCAACATTACCCGCGAGAAGCTCAAGGCTGCGTTCACCTACCAATTCGATGCTATGCGCGAGCACTGCGAGAAGCTGGCCATCATTGCCGGCTTCGGTAAGCACTTGCTCGAATTGGTCGACGACAACCCGGTTACTCCAGGCGAGACTCGTCCAGCTTACGACGGCTACGAGGCCAGCAAGGCCATCATTCAGGACTGTGAAGATGCGCTTACCAATTGGGTTGCCTCATCCTCGGTTGTTAAGAGCAAATTGTCTCAGCGTTCGCGCACTCTGAGCCAGCGGAGAAAGGAGTCTGCCCAGCGCAATGCTGAGGGCGGCATTGATCTCAGTGGTCAGGACCAGCCACTCAAGAGCGATCGTGACAGCTGGGTCCCTGCCGGGCAGCACGGTGAATACGCTGGCGAGGACGTGTCCGACGAGGAAGAGGAAGAGGAAGAGACCGCGGCCACCAACGGCGAGAACAGAGGTAGGGCCGAGGCAACCGCCGCTTAGAATCGCGAGCTTCCTCAAACTTCACCGCGAGATCCATGCCAGTACGACTGGAGTTGCCAGACCGCGCGCCGGTGACTGCAGGACGACAAAGTTTTGAAGGATTTCCAACCGCAATAATAGTCATATACCCCAGAAGAACACGTGTTTTACGGGTCTGCTAGGAATGGGAAGGAGCATCGGGAAGGAAGGAAGGATCGTCTCAGACCCAATCGACGGCTTCGCCTTCCTCTGCTTGCGACATCCACAGTGCATCATGCGCAAGGCGGTAAGGCGAAGTGGACGAGGCGGTTCTTGCTTTCTCCTGACGGTATCGAAGCGCTTGTTGTTGCTCTGGACACTTTGTTCACATGTACGCTACCAATAATAATCATCATCCATCGTTCATACCTGTCCTGGAGATCTCAGAATCTTGTCGTAGGACGTCGTGTGCTGGCTTGGCTGCGCTGCCCGTTTCGCGGCCTCGATTGCGTGTCTTTGCTCCGTCGCTTGGAGCAGCCACCTGCGCACAGCACAGCCACACGAAATTCTGGGGTCAGGGTTTTGCTGCTGATCACCTTACCTTTTACACGCAATCTACACACGCAGCAGTGCTCTCGACGCGCATGCCAGTGTGAGACTGTCTCTGTGCTCTCGCTCAAGCACTTTGCCACAGCACAATGGTGATCATCTCAACGGACAATCCTCCATTGACGGCAGGAGAAGGATCTCGCAAATCGTGGCCCTAGGTAATCAGGGAAAGCGAAGGCCACCAGGCCAACCAAAAATAGATCCCCGGCGCGGCATCGCTCGCCTGCATGCCTACAGCCACTGCGGGGGCCGAGACTTTAGGGCTTCATGGTGGGGGGTGTAACCAGAAATTTGAGGGGGATCCAAAATCGCTTGCAGGAGCAGACCACGCGCGACGAGGGCAACGATGAAGTCGACTTTGACTCACACTATGTGCATACATATACAAGTGTTGTGTATAGTGTACTTGACCTAGAAGAGGGCATCGAAGGATGTTGTACTAGGTGTTTACACACGCGTTAGCAGGGATCTATATCACTAATCGCAGGTTCCCAGACGGCTGTCAAACGTTGGAAGCATCTGGCTGTCAGCGCCGTGTAATCTGTTAATGCTCCTAAGGTCGCAGACAGTTTGCTGCGACCATGTCATAGACTCTCCGTCTCCTGCATTGAGGCAACCCTCGTATGCTGCAGCGTCGGTACTTGGCAGTTGTTCAGCTGGGTACGAAATGGTCCAGGCGTCATCAGATGGGATTATGGTGGAAAGGCAAATCCCCCAGGAGCGTTCAGTGTAGGTTGCGGGATGCTTGATATCGGCGACCACCCCATCGTGATGGCATTTCGCAAGAGAGGCAGTCGTCAGCACTACTTCCTTAGCAAGGTAACACCCTGTAGCCATAGCAGCCACGTACTGCAACCTATACCGCTCTGCCTTGCTTTCCAGAACTTCTGCGCAAAGTCCTCAAGAAAGCCGTTGAGAAGGTGAAGGTTTGATGCGGAGGAGAGGCTTAGAGATGCTAAGGATTGCCCTAGGTAGCAGAAAGCGCGGCGAACGGACGGTTTCAGGTTACGTAGGTACCTTTCCAGGCTGTGTTCTTCTGCATCAGAAGGAAGGAACAACCAACCAAAGCCCTTCGGTTCAGCTCCGTCGGGCGATGTAGAGCTTACTGCCACGCACTAAGTGACCTGCAACGCCTCAATTCGCGGTTGTTAGTCGGCGTATGCGACCCCGGGATACCTTAATAAGGAAACACTGCCATCGCATTCTGTGCTGCTCGTATCCTAAGATCTTTATATCCTCCAGAGCCTGGCCTGACCAGACGCTTTCGTTTCTGTTGTTCATTTCAGCACGTTATTCGCACCTCAAGTGTTCAGACTGTCTATTGTTCCATAGCAGATTCGGTGGAATCGACACCTTCGTTCACCTAGACCCTACTCCGCGAGTCACGGAAGCGGGCATACTACAACCACACTCTCTTCCTCAAAACACCGACCTCACTACCTACTCACAGAGCACACAAGCAATAGACCGCCCATCATGGTGCAAGCCGGTCGCGTAGCGTGCATAACGCTCCCATTCCTCCTCTCCCTCGCCGCCCTCATCACCCTCGTCCTCGTCTTCCTCGCCGGCACAATGGAAGGCAACTCCACCACAGGCGACCTCTTCTTCGTCAAAGTCGACCTCCGCAATCTAACACTCAACGCCGCCAACGAGCTCGCGGGCAGTGGCGCCTCCTCAAACGAACTCTCCACCCTAGGCGCGGCTCTCGACGCCGCCAAAAACTCGCTGGGCATGAAAGACTACTACACCATCTACCTCCGCAACTACTGCGACTGGAACGCCGAGGACAAGGCGTATAGCAACTGCACCGACCCGAAATCGTACTTTTGGTTCAACCCCATCAAAGTCTGGGGTCTCGACCGCGCGAGCCTGCCCGTGGACGACTACCTACCCAAGTCCTTCCGCGACGGCTGGACGCCTACCACGCCGGCTCAAAAGCCATGTTCGTTCTCTACGCCGCAGCACTCGCAGCGAACGCATTCACACTGCTGATCGGCTGCACCGCCATCTTCTCCCGATGGGGCTCCTTCTTCACCACTTTCTTCGCCGCAGCACAACTGGTCACTTACCTAGCCGCCTCCGTCGTCGCCACAGCAATGTTCGCCATCCTAAAGGGCGTCCTCAATAACGAGCTCAAGGACGAGTACGGCGTTGAAACCACGCTCGGCAACCGCGCCCTCAGCGTCTCCTGGATTGGCACCGCCGCTGCCCTTGGAGCTGGCATCTTCTGGTTCTTCAGCGTCTGCTGCTGCTCAGGGCGGAGTCCGTACCACAAGGACGCGGCGCGGGGTGGCTTCCGGGGTCGTGGCAGGGGAAAGACGCGCGCGGAGAAGACGCCGTATACCTACGAGAGGGTAGGGAGTCCGTATCTGGGTCCTAATGCGGGTCAGAGCGTGCCGCTGGGCGCGTATAGCAATCCTAGCCATGCTGGGGCGGGACGGCCAATGCACCAGGGTGGTGCGTATGAGCCGTTTAGGAGTCATGCCTGAACGTGTGCTGTTGGCGTATGAATGAAATTGGAAACGAAGAGACAAGCAAGTTGGCATCATTATGAAGCGGGCGTTGGGGTTACAAGGTGTCATCGCCTCCATAGCAGGCAGCTGAATGCTGTCAACATCGAGAATGTTCTGAAAGCTTTGATCTAATTTTCATTTTTGGTGACTAACTCAGGAATGCTTCACGAACGACGCTGGAAAGCGTCTCGTGGAATGTTTCTTTTCTACTTTCCTACCCAGACGCTCTGTCGGCTGGACGTTATCGTCGTCTTCTCGGTTGCAACTTCCCATAACGCCTATGTAGTATCAATGTGCTCGTGCTTCAACCGCTCGTCTACTTCCTGGGCCTGTTCGGCACACAGCCATTACCGCCCGCCACCACCACTTCTAATTACCTCCTCTAACTCCCTCCGCTCTCCACTCTCCTCCACCAGACTTCGAAAGACCCCATCCGCGTTCTCCATCAACTTCGCCGGCGTATCAAACTCAACAACCCTCCCCTCACCCATCACCAGAATCCGATCAAAGTCCGCAATCGTGCTCAGCCGATGCGCAATGACAATCAGCGTCGCGTCCCCAAACTCTTCCCTTATGCTTCTCTGAATCAGCGCATCGGTCTCCATGTCTACTGCGCTGGTGGCTTCGTCCAGGACCATGATTTTAGGCCGGGAGACGATGGCACGGGCTAGGCAGAGTAGTTGGCGCTGGCCTTGGGAGAGGTTCAGGCCGCCTTCGGAGATTTTGGAGTGAAGGGAGCGGAAGATGTTGGTGTTGGTGTTGGAGGTGGGCGTAGCCGGGGTGATGGGCGTCTGGGAACCCGACGGGACGGCGGAGGCTGACGGGATCAGATGCACGCGTGCTAAGGCGTCACGCAGGTTCGCCGTCGCTGTGTTGATCGAAGGGGTCAAGGTTGCTGCGGACTGTGCCGCTAAACAGGACTGGGTCTTGTGGGATGATGGCCAAGCGGGAGCGGAGATCTAGTAGTTTGATCTTGGAGATATCGATGCGGTCGATGTGAATGCTTCCGGATCGTGCTTCGAGGAAGCGGAAGAGCGCGAGGGTGAGTGAGCTCTTTCCTGCGCCTGTCCGGCCTACCACGCCTATGCGTTGATTTTGCGCAACCGAGAAGGTGAGGCCTTTGAGCACAGGCGGCAGGTCTGGCGCATATGAGACGACCAAGTTGTCGACTTCGAGCTCCCCTCGGGTCGGCCACGCGGCCGGTGGCTCTTCGCCGCCTTGCTTCTCGAGAGCAATATTGGAGTACTCCACGATTCTCTCGGTCGCGTTGCTGTCCAGCTCCACATTGCTGTACTGGCGAAGCATCCAAATCACGGCTTCCGAGAGGTTGAGCGCGAAGGATAATGCGAACCCCGCAAGGGATGCATCGATTCCTCGGACACTGACAATGAGTGCTGCGACAATGGCAGCGAAAACAGCTCCGACCATGTTCAAGCGAAAGCCCATCCACCTGTTGAACAGCCACAAATGCCAGTAGGCTCTGCAGTGTGTGTCGATCTTCTTGTACATTCTTTCGATATATGCATCCGTCTTATCGAAAGCGCGTATGGTGGCAATTCCTGTGAGGACTGAGCCAAATTGTTCGAATACTGGGGACTTTGCATTCGACTCGAGTCTCTTGACCTCTCTTGCACCAGCCAGATACCGCAAGGCATAGAAGAGGCAGACACCGAGCAGCACCACAGCGAAGATGATCATAAAAGGTGAGACAATCACACCCGCGATGATGACTGCTACCACTTGCATAGCATTGTGCAGCATGAACGAGATGTCGTACGCGATCTTGCTGTCAATCATTGCGAAGTCTGATGTAAATCGATTCAGGATTCGTCCCAACGGAACTGTGTCGAGCCAGCGCAGTGGCGCCCTCAGAACGGCAAATGTCAGACTTTCGAACAGCACCTTCGATGCTCTGATTGATGCAATCATGACTGTGAAGTACCTTACCGTTCCGATGAGCCAGGCGAGCAACGAGATACCAAGATAGACTCCGAGATAGTAACGAAGATCACCATCGAGCTCTGTTGCTGCCAATTTGCTGCCGTAGTGATGTATGGTCTGTCCAGCTTGCTGAACGAGATAGATGCCAACCTTGTTGTCGTCATCGGACTCGGTGCGATATGACCGCGTCCACACGCTGATCCAGTACGAGCGGGCAAGATACACTAGTATCCACACCCCAAAGGCCACTATGATGAAAGTCCAGTATCCAAAGCCTCCACAGGCACGAATATACCTTGCATAGATGGCCCACTTCACTGTGCCAGTCTCGCGCTTCTCATCTTCAGTAAACTTCTTGGGAGGGTCCTTCTTTGGGACTTCGCCATTCTCTATTGTCGCGTGGGACCGTCGGCGATTGAGTTCTGGTGCAGAAAGATTGGATGCACGACGAGACTTCAAGGATTGATTCGTGAGCATTTTTGACAGGCCTCCGCCATCGTCGACGGCTAGCTCTTGTTTGAGAGCCTCTTCTTCCTCCTTCCGCTTCTCTTCGACGTCTTCAGCCAAGATGCGCTTGAGCGTGCCATCCTTCCGTAGCTGCGATGTGAGGCCAGCCACATCAGCGGTGCCATCTGCTAGGAGCACGCTGTAGGTTGTCTTTGGCAGGCATAGTGCAACGTGATGAGTTACAAGGATTCGAGTTCGTCCTCTGCACAGCTCTCCCGTCAATGCCTTCTCATATAGGTGCCGACCCACATTTGCGTCGACGGCCGAGAAGATGTCGTCCAGGACCAGAGTGCCGGCGCGCGAGTAGAGAGCACGAGCGAATGAAACTCTCCATTTCTGTCCACCACTCAGATTGATGCCATTCGCACCAATGTCAGTCATGTCGCCATCCTCGAGCATTTCAAGATCCTTTTCTAGCGCACAGCTGTAAAGCACCTGTTGGTATCGCTCGTTATCAAGAGGAAGCCCGAATAGAATGTTGTCTCGAATAGTTGCATTCTCGATCCACGGAATTTGGGCGACGAAGGCAATGGATTCCGGAATGAGCCAGGTACACGAGTAGCTTTCGAGTCGTAGCGCTCTTCGGCAGGAGGTGGCCGAGGCACGGTCACAGTACCTTCGCTTACCTCTGCTTCGCCAATGATCGAGGCCAGCAGCAAAGTCTTTCCGGAGCCCGTTCTGCCCGAGATCACACTGAGCTCATCTTTGGGAAAGTCGAGATCTAGCGATCGCAAGTGGAACATAGCCTCTTCTTTTGTGACATCGTCTGATGGCCATGAGATTGTGGCGCCGGTAAATTTGATTCGGGAACCTGGCTGCGTCTGTTCCGTGACTTCCGGGCTGTCCAGGTACGTCTGAATACGTCGCGCGCTGACAAGACAGTCCAACAAATCGGTGATCATCTCTGGTATGATCGCTAGAGTCATCTCAATCGCCTCGAAAACGCTGATAGTCGTGAACGCAACCGAAGCAGTCAGCTCTTTATGGATGACCGCATAGACTGTTAACGAGATAGCGGACAAGAACACTGGTCCGAAGATCCAGATACTGATGAGAGTTGCGTCCCAGCAGAAGCAAGCCCATTGCGTCTTGAGCTCTCTCCTTCGAGTCTGTAGAACTTTATCATACCATTCGCGCTCGAGTGCACTGAACTTGATTTGTCGAATGCCCTGCAGAGCCTCTGTTACGACCGCCATCTTCTGATCTCGATACTTCATCAGATCGTCCTGAGCGCTCGCATACTTCTTCGAGGCCCAGATGTTGAGTGGGAGGATCAAAGCTGGGGCCACAAAGCCGCTCAACATGGGAATCCATCCGATCAGGTTCACTAGGAAACTGACAGCGATGATCAGCTTAATGGCAGCTCCAAGGAATATGTAGCAAAACATGCTGAAGTCCGAGATTCTCTTCCCATCCACTCCGACAAGGTTGATGGTGCTCTGGCGGGTCTTTGCAGTGTCTTCCTCATCACCGTCAGGAGGACTCTCGGGTAGCATGTCTTCGCCTTTCGGACCAGCATTCTCATTGATCGTGATGTCACCGTTCGCGAGCTTTTGATCGGCGTCGGGGATTTTGGTTGTGCCCTTGACGTCCTTCCGGCGAATTGACTTGGCGAAGATGACGGCAGACAGTTGTTCGTAGACAGGTACGCCTACCCTCATAAAAGCAACGAAGAACATATAAGCTTCGACCCAGGAGGAGATCGTGACTGCAAGACCGAGACCGGCGACGAGAAGCCATGCCTGGAAACCAACGTCTAGACCTTGATCGCGGCGCTCAAGGACTCGAAGAATGAAGTAGAGCGCAATTTGTGGCAGGAAGTTCGTGACCGAACATATTGCCTGCAGTACCCATTGTTGAATGAAGGAGTATCTGTGCGCAAGGAAAATAGACTTCCACAGCTTGTCACGTTGAACACCCGCAAATCGCTTCGTCAATGTCGCTGCTCGAGCATTGTTCGCGATCTCTGGCAAATCCTTGTAGTCGAGGGCTCGATTTCTTACCGCGTACAAGAGGATGTTCGATGGCCAAGAAAATGAGAGCCTGCCCAGCATAGACGTAGTATACTGTCGATCGACAATCTGACCATCCCGGTACACATCAGGTCTTCTCGGTATCAGTAAACCAGTGACAAAGATCAGTAGGCCGGCAAAGAACTGGATCAGAGAGAAAGTGAGGTGAATATTTCGTGGTATGTGAAGGATATTCTGCTGCCACAGCGACAGATTCTCCACAGCGACGGCGATGATGATGGCTAGCGCCGATATCGATGTGTAGACGCCGAGGGTATACTTATCGGCTGACTTTAGCGTCGTGAAAACGACTATCGACTGCACCAGAACGAAGATCCACGTGCCGAACTGCAGCCATTGTTCGACGGCAAGAGACAATTGTGGCTTTGTGGCAATGACGACCGCAAATGCAAGTGCATCAATTGTTGCTACCGTAGATGCCAGGAGCAAGATCAATCGCTGAACAATGTCCGAGAAGGCAGCTTCTGATTCAGTGGTCGCTACTCCATCCTTGTCTTCGTAGCGGTCGTTGAGTTCCTGATATCGTTCCTTCCGTCTTCGAAGATTCTGGACAAGCCGGATGACTGTTGGGATTGTGAGAAGAGCGACGATGACCAGGCATGCGATTGCTATCGCCACTGACGGCGTTGTCGAGCCCACCATAGTTCAGCGCGCTTGCTTAAGTTGACATAGCTGTCGCAGTAGATTCCAAGGCTCAATGGCCAGCACTGAGTAGGTAAGAAAGACCCGAGAGAGTATTCCTTCGACTTCAAACCAATAGAGTTTTCCGTTCACCGCGTCACATTTACTCAAACGCAGTTGTTTGCCACACTGTCACTTGAGAATCGCCTAGACATCAGCTCGACTGGTGGTAGAGTGCAACCGTCGAGGAAGATGTCACGCTATGGCTACAGCAAATGGTCAAGGTCGTGGCTCACGAAAAGGTAAGATACGATCGGTCGGAGTTCTTCTAAGACGGCTACACATGGACCTAGCGAAACCTTTGAAGCTAATGCAGTTCGTAAACGCTTTCGAAATGCTAGCGAAGAGGAGATGATGATGCTGAACGCCGATTCGTCGGCTACTGACCGCATACCTTCAGAGCTTCGGTTAGTGACTCAATGGTGCTGTTAGTGTTGGGTGAAGACATGTGAGTCACCCAGCACACCAAGCATATCATCCTTATAAGTCAGACTCCTGTCCTAGGTCATGGCGACACGGGAAAAGAATACGAGAGTCAGTCGACAAGTTGTTTGGTAGTGAGCGGCTTCATTGTGCCTGTTCTCATTGGCTATCTAACCGCAATACACCCTAGTAATCAGTCTTTCATTTTTTCAGTTCGAATCAATGACGACGACCTCTGCCTCTGCCTCGCCAATACTCTCAACAGTCAAGACATCGCCACTGTTGACCTTTGTGACATACGCTCCATCTCCTTCACTGAGCACTGTTTCTCCAGCCAGCCTTATCTTGGCCTTGCCACCCTTCGTTGCTGGGAAATGAACGTACGTCTTTCTGTCGAGTTTGCTCGAAACGTAGTCATCACCTCCGATCTTGTATTCGAAGGTGCTGCCAGCAGGTATGATACCGGCCGAGAAGACAAGATCTGCGTGGACAGGAATAGTGCCGTCCTTGACTGGGATCGCAGCCTTCTCGTCTTCGAGACTGGCCTTTGGACCAGCCTTGAGCGGCGTGATGATAGGCACGAAAGCCTTGCGCTTTTGCTCCTCGCCGAAGGTTGTTGTGTGATAATTGGGTGGCAAGCCCTTCTTCCATGGCATGGCCCAGATTTGCAGGAAGTGCACCCAGTCCTTGTTGTGTTCATTCTGCTCGCTGTGTGCTATGCCTTTGCCGCCAGTAGTGAACTGTACGTCGCCTCTATGCATGCGATAGAATGTCTTGCTGTCGTTTGACTCCTTGCCCTGCTTTTGCATTGAGTCTCGATGAGTGAGCTCTCCGGAGAGGATGTATGAGAATATTTCCGCATCGCGGTGAGGATGTGTTGGGAAGCCAGTACCGGGGGCGACGCGGTCTTCATTAAGTACTCGAAGAGCTCCGAATTGTTCGTGCTTTGGGTTGTAGTAGCTAGCGAAAGAGAATGTGTGCTTTGTGTCGAGCCAGCCATGGTCAGCTGCACCGCGTTCGGCTGATCTCCTGGGGACGATCTTGGCTTGTGGTAGAGACATGGCTGCTTTCAAGACGTTCGATGCTCGCATAGAAGTTTCTGTAGTCTGTTGTGGTTGATTGAGCATGTAAATTGCTGCGACGACTAGTAATGTGAAGGCGATTGCTTTTTGGATGGGAGACAAGTCAAGCATCGAGAAGCAGAGGAAACATATATACTCAGACCTGTGTTACTTCTAGACTTGTCCAGCTAAGGCCAGATTTGGGGTTTTAGAGCATTTGTTCAGCTTTATCAATTCGTGTATTTGCGCGTCGAACCTAGAGGAGAAAACGCATCAATGGAAGCTCGATTGCCAATTGTTGCGTAAGCGGTGCATCCTTACTAAATCATCTAACCGTGAACGGACTAGCACGGCACTCTTCCGGTCTGGTCCCGTGACCTGCAGTCGATAGTCCTTTCCGCGTTGTGAATTGATCCGAGCGCTTTGCAAACCTGCCATCAGCCAAGTTGTCCCATGAAACGAGACCACTCGGAAGTACAATCGAGTGATGAATCCTACGTCACCGCGGAAGACAATGCCGCCACACCAGAGAGTCGCGCTCGGCCCTCTACACTTGCCAGAGGCGTCTCTCCTCCACGAGTGAGCCGTGCCAACGGTGCAGGAGCAGGGCGGAACCTTCTGAATCGGAAGGCACCATCGGACGTGCAGCCGAGCACTGCGCAGGTGGAAGCAGGCATCGAGAGAGTCGATGATCATGTTGCCTTCTTCTCGAAGAAACTCTCTGCTTTCACATTACCACTATCTTCGCTGCCTCGCCTAGCTCATGTCGATTGGCTAGACCTCTACGATCGTAATCTGAGTTCTTCCGGACATCATTTCGTGATCCATCAACACGATCACCCAGTCGCTGGTACGCACTATGACTTGCGTCTCCAGATCAACGCGACAAGCAGCATCAGTTTTGCCATTATGTACGGCTTGCCTGGTGATCCCAACTCGAAACGGCTGAATCGAAATGCTACAGAAACCCGTGTGCACTGTCTCTGGAATCATCTCATCGAGACTGCGTCGCCTCAGACAGGCACTATGTTGATTTGGGACACCGGTGAGTATGAAGTCCTTCAGAGAGTCCAAGCAATAGGGAATGGGCATTCAGACACCGAGACAGAATCGGATCCGGAAAGCTCCTTTCAGTCTGATTCCATGCCTGTATCGGAGCCCGACAGATTGGCATCAGCCTTCTCGTCTCGCAAGATACGCCTGCGTCTGCACGGCACACGTTTGCCCAAAGGCTACACCCTCTACATCCGTCTGACGAAGGAGAATGATCGTTCACAGCAGCCCAAAGCGCCTGCCTTCAAGCGACGTCGGAGAGCTCCAGACGTGGATAAAAGCTCTCGCGCTGCCAAAGCGAGTACACCACTAACATCTTCATCCTCTTCGAGTGAGGATGAACGGTCCCTTTCTCCCGACCGGCCTTCGGATTCAACAGACAATACACAAGCTACGCGGAACTCCACCCATCGTCGACTGAGACGCAACGTATCTTCTCTGGAGCGTAGAGCCTCGCCTCCACCTCAAATCAGCCACGTTGCGATTGCGAAGACTACTGATGATAAGCCGCAGCATTCAGAGCCCGTCGAGGCAAAGCCACCTATAGTTGAGCAACATTCGCCCTCAGGCCGGCCTGACACGACGCATGCGCATGGTGATGAGGTCTCTGCAGCACTGAAATCCGCGGCTGACGACAGAGAGAACGAACGCGAGCAGGAGCAGATACGCTTGCAGAATGTCTACCCCGGAGCCACCAACAGTGTGAACAGCATTCACCAACGCAAGTGGTATCTTTCTCTCGATCGTACGCTGTCGGGATTTGTCTCAATTCCTACGCCAAGTCATATCCGCAATCACCATGCGAAGACGTACTGGATTCCTGTCGGATCACTATCGTCACCGCACAGCAACGATGTCGACATTAAGACCGCCCGAACTACGACAAGCAATGGTCATAGCAACGCCGATGCCATACGAGACCCAGTACTTGTCCTGCAGAATGACGCCAAAACAGATAAACAGCACCGTCTTCTCAAGGCAAATAAGAACGCCTGCGGCTTCGCCAGGTTCCATGTCCTTGGCCGTGAACATGAGCGAAGTATTGTCACAGGCCGCCTGGCAGCCGACATATTGAGCGACGAGGGCGTGGAGCGATATGTACCAAGAGCCTTGTGGCGCGCCGTGATTGAATGAATAATACCAAAAGGACTGCCAGAACTAAAGTTCGTTCGCCCTCGCACAGTACCATCTCCCTCGAGAACTCCAGCAGAACAGACTCCTTGGTGACCGAAGCTCAAGTCGCGGCACCAGCGCTGTACACAACCTTCCAGACCTCGCACCTTACCGCCCACACAATCGGGAATCTCGACGCACCCACCGCACCATGTCCATACCCCTGCAGATCAAGTGGTGCGTCCGGATCACTGGGTCCAGGCGCGGTCCAGCCCTTTTGCGAATGCCAATGCGTGAGATGGTAGTACGTCTCATTGCCCGTGGTCTCGTAAAAGTCACACTCTGTGGATATGCCTTCGCCCTTCACGACCGGATCGACGTACATGAAGCTGATCTTTTCCTCCACACGTGTGAGTTCTCGCCAAATGTTGGGAGCGCTGATGTTGTAAGGGGTACCGCTGACGCCGAAAAGGATGACATTGCCAGCAATTGGGTATTGATCTTGGACTGAGCCGGTCCAGGTTTGGGCATGGGTGATGAAGGGTGAAAGAATCAGGACCGCGAGGCTAGCGAGGTGGTGCATGATGGTGGAAGAGGGGCTACTGAATGTCGCTGTAGGGTGCTGGATGGCGTCGGAGGCTTTGCTTCTATGGGACAACATGAGTTGGTCATAACAGGACTGTTCTTATAGATCTACCTGACGCCAAGACCGGCGCCCGTGTACCGGGGCTGAAGCC
This sequence comes from Cyphellophora attinorum, assembly GCF_001299255.1. NCBI lineage: Eukaryota > Fungi > Ascomycota > Eurotiomycetes > Chaetothyriales > Cyphellophoraceae > Cyphellophora > Cyphellophora attinorum. The sequence goes on along the minus strand of NW_017253242.1, from coordinate 495,157 downwards.
TCCCTGCTCGGTACATATCGAGCGCGGCGTTCACTTCTGTGTGCACAGACATTACATTTGCTCACATCCGCAATAGCGCCGGCCGTAATCTCCTCGGACGTTGTAGGATCTCTCCTTCGGTGATCTCGCATGGTGCTCAGCCTAATCATGTCAGTTTAACGACACGAATATATTCAGAGACTCGGTCCGGACCACAAGGAGACCGCTGTCCCTTCTGCCACATGAAGTACGTTTTCAGCCTCATCTCTAACCTCCGTACGATAGCCAGCATTCACCCCAATCAGTAGATTGCTGCTCCGCGTGCGCTACATGCACGACTTCGAAGCATAGTAGCCCCTGGCTAACCACGCTCTTTCCCACTCTCGTGACCAATCTACATCCGAACAGAAAGTCCGAACGGCCGCTCCTGCATCGCAATCTCCGCATGACTACCGTCGCACCTGGCCCCATACCGGAGAGAGTCCTGGCTGCATGCCTGCGACTGCCGTCGCTCGCAGATTGCAGCACACATAGATCGCGTTGACAGCTGTGTACCATGGTACCTGCTAAATTTGGAAAACACCCCTCGATCTCGTCGAGAAAGGGCCGGTCTTCCATTACTGTGGTCAGTCGGGTAAGTTGCCTTGACCCGCCAATCTCATGTGCAACTTCACCGGCGCTGGAAGTCCATAGGATTATACTGATACCTCGTCTGTGGTAGCTGCTGATACTGGTCGCCGTTCTGCATGTGTGACACTGGACTAATGACGACATTTGAGCCCAGGTCCAACGCAGACACGACACTTGCCCTGTCTGTGCCTCCAGGTGCGATATCGTCGCTCAAGTCGGAGAGAAGACTGTGCCGCCTAAATTGAGGTGACGGTTGAGGCTTCTGTTGTGGTATTGATCCAGGTAGCTCGGCTATGAACTGCTTGCTCGGCGGAGCTGGAGGCATCGCTGACATAGAGGCATGCTGATAGTGCTGTGGGCGACCAGGATTGTGATTCGAGGCGGCTGTGTTTGAGGACGCTTGAGTGTGAGATGTATAGTTTGAAGCAGACGTTTCGGTCGTGTTGGCTGTAGACCAGCTTCGGTTGTGAATGGTTGGCGTGAGATTATGCGTCAATGGCCTATCGTTGCGGAAGGCTGGATGGTCAGCCAGATTTGGTGGAGCGTTCCCACTTCGAGGCTGCGGATAGTGGTATTGTTGTGCTGTTATTGCCTGCGGTGTCGACATCTGAGGAGATATGCCATCCGGTTTCACATTGTGAGGAGCCCTCGTCTGCGGCGATGTCGTCTGCGGTGTCTGGATTGTTGGGGACTGTAGAATTTTGGAGTGTGACATGTGACTGCCGACCTGAAAGCCATTCCCATAGGCTTGCTCCGGTGGATTTCTGCTGAAATACTCTGCTGTGGGTGACAGCAAATTGCTATGTCCTGACCCAGTCCCACGGCGAGCCTCTATCATTTCAGCTTTCTTCATAATGCGCTCGACCAGAATCCGGTGCGCCTCGTCCAGATTCTTCCTAACGAAACTGTTCAGAAATCTGTTGCACCGCATCTCGCACTCCTCCTTGAGGTACAGTCCAACTGCAGGTGCCGTGGACCCGAGCTCTCGCCGTTCTGGTGGCTCGCCTGGCAGACTACCCTGTATCGACCACTTTTCTCGAATGTCCAAGCCAGTAGGCGCATAGATATGTGTCTGCAGACCATTCGGTAGATCGTGGAAGCATGCCTTGTATGAGACCTTCCCCTTCACCAGTCCTCCAGGTAGGTAGTGGACCTTGTCTGTGAGTTCTTGCCAGGCGCAATCGAGGAACTCGTCTGCGGGCGCATCGCGAGGGGTCTTGATGGGTCGATGCTCAATGACCATGGGGTTCAGCTCGATCTAGACGATTGTTAACTTGTGAATAAAGCAACTTTGCAGCACCGTGTACCATCTCATCATGGTTGTGAAGCATAGCTATCGCTACCTCCCGTGACACCGTCGACGGCAGCGGAGTGATGTTGCAGAATAGTGTCTTCTTTCCCATCTTGGAGGGCTGACCGCGGTCGCAGACTGGCCTTGAGAGCGTGGTACCAGACGTAGAGAGCGGGTGCCCCCTCTACTTCATGCTGTCAGAGCACCATCATGGCTCTGTGCTGAGTTCGAGGATGTCGAGGACTCCGCCCCGACGTGACCAAAAGAACGTCGGCTTGCCTACCATGCTGCGGCGACGCCGCGGAATGACTGGACAGGACGATCACTCGCTTGTTCAGGGTTCACCGCATGCGTCATCCATGGATCTTCTAGGCCCTGGTTCCTCCAGTATAGGCATAGCCGCAGCTAGCAGGTAGCCGAGGCTGTACCTCTCAGGCAGCCCTAGAATAGATTGTCCAGCTGCCTTTCTACATCGCAGGCGAAGTTTCTCAGCCTGTGCGGGCTTCCAGTCATGCTCGCAATTTTCCGATGTGAGTCTGGTGAGCTTCGCCTTGTGTTCGAAATAAAGGTTAAGGCACTGTTGGACGGTGTTCACCCTGTGTGGGAAAAGTCATGGTGCCCATGTGACCTCGCGATAACTTCGCGGTGAGCCTGACGCGCCGGAACGCGTTCGCGATTCTCTCGCGTTGTACGGACACCGCTGCTGAGACTGATGCAGGTTGACACTGCTAGGATTGCTCCATCTGGCTCGCATAGCTTGTCAGCATCAAAGCTAGCCACTCACAGATATCTCAGAGGGCCTATCGAAGGATTACGCACGCAAAAACAGATGCTGCACGGGATCCCGACCGCTACTAGTGAGTTGAACGGTGAATGAAAGGCAAGGAAGCTCGCACACTCTTTGCATACATCGCCATGGTCATCTCTTACCCGATGGACTGGATCGTCAAAAGACTAAAAGGAGTTGGAACGCCGGCACCCAGAGTCGAACTGGAACCTTCAAGGCAATCCCACTGGTGATGGCCGACAGCAGCTGGCAATTGATCACCACTTACCGTTAGCGAGCACAGGGCTGAGAAATGCCTGACTATGCTTTGCCATTTACACTATGCTGTCCAAATGACTTGTTCGTAATAGGTTCTGTGTCACAAAAACTAGTGTAGTAAACCATAGGATGTTAGAAAAGTGAATGTGGGAATAAAACGATCATGTTCGTACGGCCCATTGCATGACGAGCACGGCCTGGGGAAGACAGCTCGGGAACGGACCACATGTGTTCGAGTCCTGGTTGAACACTGCCTTCACGAGCACGAGGACGCAGACCTCGAAGTGCTGGACTCGCAAAGCCAGCCACATCCTTCTCACGCACTCCAGTAGGTGTCCATCGCACTGCTTACACGATGCAGAACAGCAACAAGTCATTGTCTCAAGCAAGCCCGTTCTTTCTGTCGATCACCATCCGCTTCTACATTGTCTGCTTGCCAGGACACAAACACGCCATCGACAATGGCGATGCTTGACAAGACCGCCATATAAGGTATGCTTGAGCTCGACCACATGGACGGAAGCTGATCTCCATTGCAATCACAAGTCTCACCATGCAGAAGACACCGAAACGGCGCCAGCCAACCAGGAGCAAGTCCTCCAGCACGTCCTCCAAAGACCACAGTGCAAAGTCACAGAGATCCTACCACTGGTCCTACAAGCCTTGTCCAACTCCAAGAACCCTGAAGTGCGCCACTTCCATCATAAACTCCAGGAGGATCTCGAGCCAGCGGCAGAAGCGCTTGATGAGCTTCTCAAAGCTTTCGCAGCTCTCGCAGAAACCATCTCCAAGCCAGATCTCGACACCAACGACAAGACCAAAGCTCTACACGCAGAGATCATCGAAGGAGATCAATCCATCTGCGAGTTCATCGCGGAGAGACTTGCCAATGCTCTGACATTCTGTTACGGCCATCTTGGGTCCTGTCGTCGAACAGTCATCGCAATCGCCTGACCAAGCGAGACCGAGAGCGCAGAGGTATACTTCAGGACGACATTGCAAGACTCCGACTTGTCCGTGACAGAATCGAATCCATTCGTCAAGGTGAGACCCACCACACGTCCCAGGTCAAGCGCACCCGATCGTCCTCTGGCGTCCGCGCCATCGAGACGCCCACCCAGGACGACCCACAACCACCACCAACCAAACGCGCCAAGCTCACTCAATCGACAGTCGCCACAACTGATCACCCCATAGCACAATACCTGCTCATGAAGACTCCAGCACTACACATCCTGCGCGCAGCCGGCATCCACCCCACACACCCACCCCTAAACGCCCACCTTGCCTGCCTCCTCCCACAGAAGCTCGGCGACGTCCCCAAACCCTTCCGGCGAGAAGTCGACGACCTCCGACGCACCGGCGAGCTCATGTACTGCGACGAGCTAGAAGAGGCGTTGCGCGTGGGAGCGTTAGTCGATGGGCATTGCGCTGGCGGCGGACGACGTGCTGGATGTCAAGAAGAGGTGGGCGAAGATGCCGTGAGGAATCCTGCCGGGACGAGGCTGGCCGTATACCAGGATGTGATGGTTCGGATGATGGAGGGTTGGTGGGCGGCGAAAGACGAGGTGGAAGCGGAAGCAAAGAAGCAAAGCCTGGAAGCAGCAACAGCAGGAGGCGGAGAGGGAGAGATGGTCCAAGACAGCAATGCGACTCAGCCAGAGCAAGATGAGCAGCAGGACGAGCTGCCAGCACGAATGACAGCAGCGCTAGCAGGAGAGGTGAGTAACGACTCGTGTGAGGCGGAGGAGCAATCGACGCCGAAGGACGACAGCCACACGGGAGACCGATCGCATTTCCACGAGCAAACAGTCCAAGAGGTGGTCGACATTCAGGAGCCGCAAGTGCTGATGACCTGTAACGAAGAGGTAGAGGCCCCTGCGGCAGAAGAAGAGGACGCGCCAGGAGAGAAGGATACAGAGATGGAGGCCTGAAGGGACCGAGGTCACTTGTTGCGGTCCATTGTGCAGTCGTTGGTGTAGCGAAAGTTGCAATGAAGGGTGTGCACAATCTCCATGCATCGTTGATCTGACAACGAGGTTGCACGTCGAATAGCTGGTTGGCAAAGAAAAGTCGAGCACAATCAAGAAAATTTGAACGCCCAGGAGTACTCTCGCATTCCGAGAACATCGCAGAGAAATGAGAGCCTTCGACAAATGGTGAACGATCATCGATCATAGCAATTGTCGCGTGCTCCCAAGTTTGAAATAAAGGAGCATAATTGCCAAGACTTCGAATTCTCGGTCATACTAACCGTGGGCAAGGCAATACCTGCCAAGTTGCCAAATGAAATTCGATTGCTCACGTCGAGAGCGAGCATTGTTCGAAACTTTCCATCGAACGCGATCCTAACGGCGGAGGAAAGTATGAGATCGATGCCGACGCTCCGAAGCGTGAGCTCAGACAAGCTTCACAGCGAAGCGGATCGCCTGCGCGAGGCAGTCCAATCCTCAACGACCTGTGCGCAGTCGATCGGATCAACTTGACACGTTTCGAAGTAAATAAGCAGCCGCATTCTGCTTAATCTCGTGACCTCAAATCGCCCACCGAGGAGAAGCGTTGGGTTCGAGAAGGCCAGTAGTAAGCAAGCATTCCAACGAATCTGGTCTCCACACCATGTCCCAGGAATGCAGCCTCGCCTCGAGGAGTATCACAACAAACCCGTGCTCATCCACACGGCAACCCAGGCTCGACGCGCCTATCCGATATAATGTTCTTGCTTCCGGTCTTGGCTTCTGCTTTCTTCTCCAGGTCGATACACTCACTTCAGTCACTCTTTCAGACGTCCCTTCGTTTTCCAGCTAACGCGTAGCTACCTGACCCGAAGTCACTCTTTTTACTTCGTAATCCCCAACAAACAAAAATGCATAGCCTCATCCTTTCTACCGCCATTGCGGCGCTCTCTACCCGCGCCCTGGCTGGCATCATCGAAACTCGAGCTGATCCGAGCGTTCTCCAATTTGTCGATGGGGACTGGGAGGACAAGAACCAGGGGGATGTGTACCCAATCAAATGGTCGAAGGGAAATGGCCAGGACGTCGCTGTCTCTATCAAGGGCGAGGGCGGCTACTCTGAGATTCTCTGTGGTAGGTCGAATCGAGCCATGCCACTCTTTTCAATTGCTGACCTTGCTCTTCAGAGACCGAAGAGGCGCCGGGCGAGCTCGACTGGACTATCGATATCCCCAACTGCGGCGTCGAGTACTCCATTTGGCTGAAGCAGGAGAACTGCGAAGAGCTCGAATCGCCCAAATTCAAGGTCCTCTGCCCGGCTCCTGTGGCACCAGTTCCAGGTAACTGGTCTGGCCATCCCGAAAAGCCATCTATCACAGTCGTATGGCAAGACGAGGAATGCTCGTGCCAGAAAACCAAGGTCACCGTTCCCCCAACCCCGAGCAAGACCATCTGGTACGATGCCGAGCTCTCCTGCTCAGTCACTGCCACTGCACCACCGGAGGAGACGAGTTGCACCGAGAGCTCAGTTCCTGTCGCACCAGCAACCAATACTCCTCCTGCCTGGACTGCTCCTGCTCCTAAGTCGCCAGTCGCTCCTGCCGCGGCTACCTCTGCATCGTGGACTGGTGCCGCACCAACCGGAGCCAAGCCTGTAGCACCCGTTGCGACATATGAGGGTGCTGCCTCCAAACTCGGCGGCTCTGCCCTGGCGCTCGTGGCTGTGTTCGCCGCCGCGCTGGCTCTGTAAGCCATGTGATAACCAAAAGGCAAATTCAACTTTCTGCTGCACAAAATTCCTGCTGCATTTACTTGGAGGCGTACATGGAAGGACAGGAATCTGAGGCGAGGAGCTGATGGTTGCGTCAACCAGAGGACAGGAGATCGAGGATTGTTGGAATGGTGACATATATGACGTCCTTGGGCGCACATTCGAATGAGATACGCTGTTCTTTGCTCTTAACAGGTCATGTAAACGTGATCGAGATGATTTACGGTGAACGTGCTTCCTGTTCAGCTCTTGCTCTGCGCGTTTGACTTGCTGACTTCTGCGCTAGAGAACGAGAAAGGAGACTTGGCTAGGTCAGGTGATCGAGGTGACAATGCGACCGCGAAAAGATCGTCCGGGTCATCAGACGTGGTGACTGAGTCTGTGGACGTCGGCATGCTTGTCAGAAAGTCCATTGACGAGGTCTGCTCCATACCCGACTGCTGCCGTAATATTGATGCGGGCGGTGCATGTGCCACCACACGCTTAGGGGCAGTGGCCATTGAAGCTGACTGAGGTGACGCTGGACCGCCTCGGAAGGTGCTGAACGAGGAGTACGCAACGTCGCTGACTTCCGGTGATAATGGATGCAGATCACTCGTGGGAGTATTAGCACGAGCCAGGTCTTTCTCGCTCGTGCCGAGGCTGAGTCCTTTGAGCTTCTCGCTCAGTCTGCGACTGTTGGGTGATCGTGGTGGATTCAGTGCCGGACTCGTAGGAGCAGCAAGCTGATCTGACGAGGTTGACGATGTGATCTCCAGTGCGGAGGGTTTTGTCTGTAACCCGAAATTGTCTTGTATCCAGGTTTTTTCCGCATTTGCCATCTCCAATGCAATTCCTTCAAGATTGTGTTCTTGTTCGTGTCGTATTTCTTTCTCCAACGATTGTAGCCGCTTCTTCGCCCATATCGTATGTAGAACGCCTTTCTTGCCGCTGGCTTTGGCTGTTGCACCCAATTCCGGCGTGAAGATGGCGGGCAGTGGCTTGACAGTCTTTATAAGAGGCTCCGAGGCGTGGTCTCTCTCGGTTTCAGGCGGCTGGAAGGACAGTTTGATGTGCGGTGGAACGACACTTCCGGGGGGTAAGAGGAAGTAACTTCTTTGGATCTTGTCTGATGGACGGTCTTCTGCGGAGATGTATCGATTCCCAGCCCAACTGACATGCCATGAGCCTCTCTGATAGACATCTTGTTCTGCCTGCCACTCAACCATCGGGATCTTGGTTCCCTCATTACCACGACCGGCCTCGAATTCGAAGCGAGCAAGAGCCGTAACACCTGTCAGCGTATCGGGGCTTATGGGAGTGATGGGCGTCGGAGGAGCCATCATTTCAGAGGCCATGATGGCGGCTCAGTGCTGCGTACGGTACAGGGCGAGAGACAATGCTATGCAAGGAGAAGGCGCAAAGCTGCAGAAAGACACAGTGCTCCGTGGGACAGCCGTTATAAGATCTATATCTGGAACAACCCACGAGATCCGAGCCCGTGGTTGGAAGCATAAAATAATCCAACGACAGCCTGCATACGGGCGACCAGGGGAAGAAGGTTCGGTGCAGCGCTTGTGGCTTCCAGGTTTCCGCAGTGCCGAACGCTGCTGCCGCCACCAAAAGTTTCGTTTAGGAAACATCGAAAGTGCAACCTGCGTCTGCAACAGGGGAGGCAAGCCTGTAAGCGAGCCCGCTTATCCCCTGCAACCGCATAGCTTGCCCAATTGATCAGGCTCTGGATCAGAAGCCTTTCTGGGCATTGCAGTGGTCTCGGCGGTAATTGCAATATCAGACGGAACGCTGTAGAATCTCTGGCCTCAGGCCTTTGTCAAGGCGGTCCAAAGTCGGCGGACCGCTTCAACGGCGCGTTCGGTGCCTGATCCCTGGAAGTTGCCCGCGAGGAATACGAAGGCCCTAATCCTTCTAGAATCTAGATGACTTTGGTGCTGACAACAGTATTACTACCAAATACTGTTGTAGATGTTATGCGAAGTATTGGCACTTGAACAATCATATCGTGAGACAATCTATCTAACGATCTTGGGATCGCTGTTGGTAGCCTCTGAGCTTCTACTGATACATGAACCACAGGTAGGGATGGTCGAGCAGATATGTCTTTCGCCAGTACACAATGCTGTCTGCCTTACAGCTTGCTGCCCTCAAGGTAGCCCTTTTGCTTCAGCCAGGCTTCAACATCCTCTCGATCCCGATTCAGCCAATTGCTCTTAGCTTGAATGGAGTCGAGACTCTGCTCCAGACTGCGGTCATAGCCCTTCTTGTCCTTGTCCTTGAAGAAGTCCACCACTTTCGCCTTCTGCGATTCATTCGTGAAGCCACTGACGCAGATAGCAACAACTGAGCTAAGCATGTTCATCGACGGCGGCAACTTCTTGACAATTTCATCCCAATTCTTGACCATCCAGTCAAACCGATCTTCGACACCCTTCGAGGTCGAGGACAACCCACCTATTGGCATGTAGATATCCTGCATCTTTACTTGGCCGCCGAGAGCAAGGCCCAGCGTCTTCTGGATCAGCTGCTCGTCCTTGGTTCTACCTAATGCACGAAGACAAGTGTTGCGTTCATCCGCCGTCGGAGCATTGTGGAAGCGGTCCAATAGGGCTTGCCAGTCGCTTTCATCACCATCTCTGATACACATGGCAAATATACTGCCACGCAAATTGGGATGAACGGCTTCGTAGTCGCCCTTCTTGTACTTGTCAAACATCTCCCGAGCAGCAGCCGCAATCTTCTTGTCGCCTGACAGGCCTGCAGAGCCGAACATCAGAGCCTTGAACTGACTCAAAATGTGGTCTTCGTTCTCGGAGAACTCCCAACCGAGCTCATGAGCCTTTGCTGAGCACAAGGACAGCTGGAATGCTTTCAGTGAATCCTTGACGGCCTCATCTTCGAACATCCACGTGTTCCTGAGTGCATTAATCCTAGTCATGATCTCGTTCCACACAAGGAACTGCTTTTCGGTGCTGAAGGACTCCAATAGGGCCAATATGCCCGATGTCTTCCCATAGCCAGAAGCAGCTAACACGCCGGCATCGGCGATCATGCCAGCTCGGTCTTCTGTGGTCAATTTGCCCGCTTGAGCGGCCTCGCCGAGCTTCGTCAGTCGCTCTGGTGAATAGTTCGTGCGGAACAGAGCAGAATGATCAGCATTTAGCTTGTAGAAGTCGAGTCCGCCCTTGACCTTGAAGGTCTGCTCGCGTTCTGTGAGAATCAACTCTTCATCCACGCCGTCTTTGGTCCTCAGACCCAAAATGACAGGATAGAGAACCTCGTCTTCTTCTGGCTTGACGTCTCCTGTACGCAGGAATCGATTCTGCTTGACTGTTATTGTGCCTTCTGAAGCATTCTCCCATACGGTGATGACAGGATAGCCAATCTTCTTGGTCCAGATGTCCATTACTTTGGGGATATCTTTGCCGCTGGCTTCACTCAGAGCAGCCCACAGGTCGCCGGTCTGCGTGTTTCCCCAAGCATGCTTTTTGATATAACGTCGAACGCCGTCGATGAAGGTCTCTTCCCCTATGTACTTAGAGATCATTCGAAGAATAGCAGAACCTTTGCTGTACGAAATACTGTCGAAGATCTGGTTGATGTCCTCAGCGCGATGGACAGGCACTTCGACTGGATGCGAGCTTCGCAGACCATCGAGGCCGAGCGCGCCCTGCAGTGTGTCGATGACGAACGTCTCCCACACCTTCCATTCTGGGTAGAACTCGTTGCATGAGTACCATGACATCCAGGTGGCGAAGCCTTCGTTGAGCCACAGACCATCCCAAAAGTCCATGGTGACCAAGTTACCGAACCACTGATGTGCTAGCTCATGCTGAACGACTTCAGCCACCCTCTCCCGGGTACTAGCGCCGGAAGTCTTCTGGTCAAAGAGAAGATCTACAACCCGATATGTGATGAGACCCCAATTCTCCATGGCGCCCGCAGCGAAGTCGGGGATGGCAACCATGTCCATCTTTGGCAATGGATATGGTGCTTCGAATGCCTTCTCGTAGAATGCCAGGGTCTTGGCGGCGACCTCGAGTGAGAAAGTACCGTCTTCTTCCTTTTGATCTGGTGTCATCCAGACCTTGATTGGCAGACGGAACTTGTCAGTCGAAATAGATTTGAGCTCGCCCACGATGAATGCCAGTAAATACGTTGACATCTTCGGCGATCGATTGAACTTGACAGCCTTCCTCTTCGCACCAGTGATCTTTGAGTCTACAGTGGTGGTTGAAGCCTCGTCCATGTTCGAAAGACAGGTCATCCCCTCGTCGGCGACAAGCGTAACAGTGAACTCAGCCTTCAGTGCAGGCTCGTCGAAGCAAGGCAGTGCCCGTCTGGCATCCGTAGCCTCGAATTGTGTGACTGCCAGATACTTGCCATCCTTCCTCTTGGAGCGGTAGAAGCCGGCCATGTTATCATTGAGCTCTCCAGTGTAGGTGTGTTTCAGTTGCACTTTCTGACCCTCCTTCAGCTCCTTGCCCAGATCAATGACTGTTGTCTGTGTGTCCTTGTCGTAGGACAACGTGGGGGTGTCGTTGACGAGAACACCATCTGCATGTACTGACGTAGAGTGAATCTTGATGTCGACGGTATTGAGCGAGATGGTCTTGCTGTCTTTCACAACATCGAGGTCGATGATAACACTGCCTTCAAAGGTGAACTTGTCGAAATCAGGCTCGAGTGTCACATCATAGTGTATGGGCTTCAGGTTCGTGGGAAGAACAATACGGCCTTGGCTGTTGGCCACGCTGCCGGGATTACCAGACGCATAGCGACACATGTTGAGAGCTGTCAACAGTCCTGCAGGCCTTATCGTGGAGGTAGTTGACAGAGCAGTTGGTGGGGATCGTCGAAGGTGTGGGCTGGAGTAAACGGCCTTGCGCTGCTGTTGATGAGAAATGAAAGATCCTGCGGTAAAAGAGCGACAGTGCCAGCGGGACAGCCGAGGAACGATGCTCGACCCTTTGGTGACTCGCAGACTCAAAGGAAGTGGTCTCATAGACGTATGCTGCAAGGGAATGATGATGCTGGAGGATTGATGTATGCAGGCTGCGAGTGTTGCGTCGACTGAGTTACCAGAGCGGGAAATCTGCTTACATTCGAGATGGGAAGGTTTAACCGAGTCTATACCTTTGCTCTCGTTTTCACGTCAATGTGCTCCATCCTTGGACATCTCCCAGAACGCTCATCTCTTATAATTGGAAATGCCGCTTGCGGTATGTGGACTGTATGACAACGTAGTCACGCGCTTGATGAATGCGGCAGCCGTCACTGTCGGACGAATTCGCGCTTCGCCCACATGGTAGGTCTGAAGAACGATCGCAAGCACAAATCATGAGCCAGCTTCTTCCAATATCTGTCTCACACGGTGCTGGACGGGCCAATGGCCTCTGTCTTCGCTTGCAAGAACGGCACTTTCGCCAACCAGTTTGAGAATTACATTCCGTTCAGTGGATGTCACTTCATAAGAGGTTTTGGTACATTTATCCAGCTAGCTAGACCTAAAGCCGATCCGAAGGTAACACGACCAGCGAGTACCAGTCCCTCTGCTTCTCGCTCCTGATCACTGACGCTTCGTTATGAGTATCCACAGACATTCAGCCCTGCATCGGTGCAGAGACCGCCAGACCATGACCCTCTCTCTGCCTTCAAAATGACGCCTTGTCTGTGAAAGCATTCTCGCTATGGGTATCTTTCGTGGCATCTTCTTGCAGGCATGTCCTGCCCGGATATGCGATCAAGCATCCCAGAAACACGTATCAGGGCTGCTCGTATACAAGCAAGCACTTCCGCCAACGCCGTGAAAATGTGATCCGCCATCATCGCATAAGCTCCGCCCCATGGTTGGTTGATCGATTTAAAAAGATTAAAAATCGAAAGTCGCTCACGTTTTCGAGTGCTGAAATTGCTGGTCAAGCACATCATGCTTGCTTATCGGAGGAAATGCTCTTTCCCCTCCTTCATTGAGGTTCTTCGCCGAGAATTGACGCGCAGCAGTCCTCTCAAGTCTTGGAAACAACGCCGACGCTAGGATTACTAGAGCGATGCGACAAAGGTGGCGAAGCGCGCGTTGGTGACCCAATAGATGGAGCTGATGAACGCTTCGAAATGACATCAAGCTTCCGTCGGAGCGCCGTCAAGCGACCCGTAATGCTTGTCACGACTGAGCGGAAATGTTAGTACATTGCATGAAAGGGCCATTGACAAAACCTACGAGCTCGCACAGTCTTCCTATCCTCTGCTTCCAAGCCGTTGATGGGGACGTCATCATCCTTTTCCTGTTCACCAGCGACATCCTTGCCTTTCAGGTCTTCGTCGTCGCTCTCCAAGATGGCTTCCAGCATTCGAATTGCAGTGATGTAAGATATCTCACAGCCTGGAAGGTCTTCACCGGTAAGTTCGTTGATCGCAGCTGAACGACTCATCTCCAAGGCACGATCGTACATCAACCGCTCAGCAGTGATGCCAGAGCTGACGATGAATTGCTCATCAGAAGTTCCAAGTGCGCCGCCAGATGCAGTCGCAGCTGAGATATTGCTTGGGTGGCTCGGGTGATCCTCCGGCAACCGCTTCTGGCTGTCAATAAGCTTGAGTCGAACGAGATCAGTCTTCTCCAGGACCACGTTGAATCGTTCACGGCCCCACTGCACAACATTGTTCATCCTCTGCTGCGCAGCAAGAGCAATCTTGCCACTTGCGACATCGACGTTAGAATCTCGCTTGCGTGACCACCACTGCGCAGCCAGGTGTAACGAGCGTGCAACAAGAGCCAGAGCTTTGACATAGAGCACCAGTGCTTCCTCTGAGACGATCACGAGTGCTTCAATGGTGAGTTCGTCGTTGAAAGACTCGTGCTCTTCACTGACATTGGCGTCTCGCAGTCCCAGCCCTGCCTGATTGGACGAGGGCGTAGCAGGGGTAAGCTGCTTGTATTTCACCTCTGCGAAGCCGTAAACAACGTCGCTTCTGGTGGCCAATTCCTCGACGAGTGCGATGGCTCTAGAATCCTCGTCGAGCGGAGTGGGTCTTAGCTTCTCGCCTACGACGACGAGACTGCTCTGTGCACCGGGATATGCTGGGAACGGAGCGTAGCCACCGGGAGGAGATCGTCCACCGCGCATGAAATTGACGGGTGGTGAGAATCCGATTCCGAAGAGACGGCCACTCGCCATGTTTAGAGCTTTTGAGATTGCGGAAGTGGCCGAGTTCGGACTACGACCATAGTGTCTCTCGTGAGAGTTCTGTCGATGATGCAGAGGTCGTCCAGACGCCATTTGCACGGCACGAGATGCGCTCGTCTGTGCTCCTGTCACAGAGGCGGGATGTCCTTGGGTAGTGGCTCGTCGAACAATGGCGCCTGATTTAGGGGACAAGGAAGTAGCGGTCGCAGACGGCTTGCTGCGTGGACTTGCGGCCATCTCGTCTGCAAAGGCATTGAACTCAATCTGCTTCTTCTCCACCACAACATAGTCTCGCTCAAATGCAATATCTTGTTCGGTGAGCTCTTGCTCCTCTTGCTTTTGTCGCACACGAGCCTGCTCTTCGTCGGTGATTTCGTTCCGCAACAGTGATGGAGGTCTACCGCCGCCGCTGCTTTGACGAGCCATGGCTGTAGACGCTGGAGCAGGATTATTGTGTAGCAATTCTTGGCGACCAGGTGCAGTAGCATGTGACGGTAATTTTGGTCTCGCATCGTTAGGACTGACCGGTCGCTCGTGGCTGAGCTTACGGTCAACAGTGGGACGAGTAGAGATGCTTGGCTGTCGAGGAGTATGTGAAGGTCTGCGAGGAGGTGTACGTTGACCGACCACCTCTTCTGACACGGCGCGAGTATGATCAGTATAAGGGCTTTCGGGGTCGGGCCGTGCGCCAGGACGAGTGGGAAGAGCTGCTGGTTCTGTGCGGCTGGAACGACGACGATCCTGGTCCAGAGAACCGCGCTCTGAAATGGCTTCGGGCTGAGGCATATCTTCAGGTGCAAGTCCTGGAATGTCGCTTACAACGACTTCATGGCCAAAGAAATCGGGGAAAGAGATGCGGTCTCGAGGATCGCGTCTGAGTAGGGTTCGTATGAGTCGCTTCATGCCATCAGATACGACGACGTTGTCAGGGAACTTGATTCGGTCCTCGCCCTTCTCGATGCGTCGCAGTAGTTCGACGTGGTTGGCTGCGCGGAAGGGCGGTCTCGCAGTGACCATCTCGAAGAGGACTGTACCAACGGACCATAGATCGGCTTTGGCATCGTATTTCTCGTAGCGCAGGATCTCGGGCGCCATGTAGAGAGGCGAGCCGCAGAGAGTCTCAGCCAGGGAAGTAGGAGGTAGCGCTCGAGCGAAGCCAAAATCGGCAATCTTGAGCATGGGTAAGGATCGAATACCGCAGACAGGCGTGAGGGCAGTGTCGCTTGCGCAGTATGGCATGGGATTAGGCTTGTGCTTTTTGAAGTAGTCCGGTGACGGATTCAGGAGCAGGTTCTGCGGCTTGACATCTCGGTGTATCAGATCTTTGGCTCGCAGAAATCGCAGCGCGCTTGCGAGTTGCTGCAGGAAGTGCCGGGATACAACTTCGTGCAGACCACCGACCGGCGGGTTGGGGTACTTTCTCATCATGTTTCCAACGAGCTCGCTATGCTTGATGGTGTCCCGCTGCTTGATGAAATGTGATAGGTCTCCGAGAGCGACATACTCCATGATAAGGTGAATGTGTGAGCTCGTCTCTTTGCAGTCGATGAGGGCGACGATGTGGGGATGATGCAGGCCTTTCAGAATTGTTATCTCGGAGGTGAGGTTCTCTCGCAGCTTCTGGTTCAGCTTCGTCAAGTTGACCGACTTGATTGCCACGATCGTTTGGCCATTGGCTGGACTCTGCGGATTGTCAGAAGTGTCTCAACGTGGTTCACCGAGCTGGCACTTACAGTATGAATGGCTTTGTAGACCGTAGCGAAGCTGCCACGGCCGATCTCTTCCTGGCGATTGAAGGCACCGATCCGGTCTGACTCTCGTGATCGTCGAGATGTGTGAGATTGTGTGCTGGTTGATGCCATGATGGCGTGGGACCCTTTCGGGTTGGTAAAGAGACCTCAGTACTACAGGCTCGGGTAGCTATGTCCCCGGGACGTAGGGAGGGTGTGGTTGGCGCAGGTAGACTCGAAGGACATGAATCGAGGATAGAAAGTCCGAGTCTTTAGGCTTTGCACATTGGAGGCTGCCAACAATTGGTTGAAATGTGAATGAAGCAGTGCTGCA
Organism: Cyphellophora attinorum; assembly: GCF_001299255.1. Classification (NCBI taxonomy): domain Eukaryota; kingdom Fungi; phylum Ascomycota; class Eurotiomycetes; order Chaetothyriales; family Cyphellophoraceae; genus Cyphellophora; species Cyphellophora attinorum. The sequence goes on along the minus strand of NW_017253242.1, from coordinate 479,244 downwards.
GGCAGAAAGGCTCGGCAAGCTAGTGCGTTCGTTGATGTCGTCGGGTTGATGTGCAATCACATAGGTACTATCCAGTAGCCTGATGTGGAGCAGACGCCTAGTATGCGTTATTGACCCTGGCACCTGCGGAGAGATGCACCAAAGGGCTCCTAGGTCCAGACACACACGCACACAGTGTCAGATCTTTAGCCTGTGCGGGAACAGGCCAGAGGGAAATGTGAATGATAAACGCCCAGCTGGAGGCTGTTGTGGCTATTAGAACAAGCGCCTCTGGCTGACGGATGAGTCACTCTTGCTAGATAGCGATATAAGGGTACTAGGTGGAAGGGAAGGTCGTGAGTGAGAGACAGGTGTAGAAAGAAATGTACAAGTCACCAGCAACGTCGAGCCTTGTGAAGAGGTATAGGACGAAGGAATGGTGCGATGCGCAAGTCTGGAGTTCAATGTGATGTACTGGTCAGGGCCTTGGAGATCCGCTATCTGTACAGTCTACACTTATCGCCAGACCAACCTTATTGCTACGTTCGATATCTTACTCTTCAAGTCCATTCTTGCTTCACGTGAATCATCGATCTTTATCCATACTTTCCTCAACAATGCCGGAACTCTATGGCTGTGAGGTCTGGGTAGACTAACGACCGAGGAAGCACCCAACCCATCATTGAATCGAAGGCGTGATGCTGGTCGGGAAAGCGCGAATGACCGCATGTGCAACCAATCATCTAGGCTTTCGCTCGGCTGGTGGGTCAATCACACAAAGGTCCCTTCAACACACCACACCCCCTCAACTGGCGAAGTCAGGTCACAGGACAATGTAGCAGTCGTCCAGCCTCGGATTGCCTGCAGCAGGCCCTGATATGCTATGCGTGGCTCCGTCAGTTCGTCATACAACCACTATCGCGATTAGTACAGGCGAGCATCGCGCTCCCCCACGCTAAACGACGGTTTCGTGGAACGCGTTGAGCGCAACGCGGGGTCGATCTGCGGCTTAGACTTGCCGCTTTGAAAACCTACCAGCTGCGAGAGCCGGATGCTATTTCCGTGCTTACTCTGTGGTGTTCACGCTCATTCGAAGCACTCCGATGGATCAACACCAACTTCATCATCAGAAGAGGGAGCCGACAACTACCTGGCAAACTACTGAGTCTCAAATGACTGCTCGGTGTGTATTCTGCCGCGTCGGATTATCAAGGGGCCTCTATGGCTTCTGCAGCTTCTCAATCCACTTCAGACCCTCGGTCGGCTCAAGGCGGTGATGGTATTCCGGATTCACGAATGTCTCCCTGACGACACCTTCGCCATCCACGAGAATCGTGGCTGGAATAGGCACATCTAACGACTTGTCCTTCCAAGCCGTATCCTGGCTTTCCAAGAATGGCCTCATGCCCTCCGATTGAGTCGATATGCACCCAAGTTTTCTCGCCACTTCGTTGTCCGGGTCTGACAGCACTAGGAAGTCCAAGCCCATCTTTTCTCGCCGAGACAGTGACTCCTCTGGCGCGTCCGGCGAGATTGACACCAGCGTGACACCTTTCTCGTGAAGCTGAGGTAAAATTTTCTGCCAGCCGCGCAGTTCGATGTTGCAGAAAGGACACCAGCCTCCTCTGTTCAGCGACAGCAGTAGACCATTCTTGTTGAGAAGGTCTTCCCGCTTCCAAGTCTTTCCCGTACCATCATGCAATGCGAAGTCTGGGAGTTTATCGCCAGCTTTGACGGCCTTATCGCGATTGAACGCTGCTTTCATGTCCCTGTCGGAACTCTTGAATGCTTCCGATACATGGGACGGAGCTGTTTTGTGTATATGAGCGTACAGAGAGCTCAGATCCTGTCTCAAAGCCATGTCTGGAACCTCCGATTGCGAGTGTTGTCGCAGATAGATCGAGAGAAAGTCGACAATGATCGGAGCACGCGTTTGGGAGGGCAAGGCAGGTGTATCTTAAAATTCAGCTCACGGAGTGGCCCTGCACGGAAAGTATTCGACTATGCAAGATCGCTCATCACTGGAGCTTGCGACACATGCTGAAGGTTTCTCTTCGCGGCATCGACGCTGCTGCCGTTTGTCACACTTGGATATCAATGGGTAGCCATTTTTGGTAATTATTTGGCTGCCACTACCGTCCATCTTGACTAAGCATTGCTGTGGAATGGTTCCATCGCTTGGACAGTGGCACTGTCTAGCACAGATTTTGAGTTTGCGATACGAGCATCGAAGTTTCAGCCCAAGTGCTCGGAAAAGAGCGCTTGGGCGGCCTGGCAACGATTTTCGTGTCACGCTTGCTCGACTCTTTCAGCATTGGCAACACTCAAGACCGCTTCACAATCCTACTAATTGGTATTCTTTAGCATCATTGAAGGCCGTTCGCATTCATCAACTGCTGTGATGGATAATCACAGCAGCCAGGTCCTCAGTGAATGTGTGCTACTGTCTACAAAGCTACACAGGCCTGAAGCGACTCCTCCCTCTGATTCTCTCCCCGTACACATAAAATAAGATCGGAACAGGGGCAAATGCCACGCAGAGGAACCCCAGCACACTCGTCGCCCAAGGGACGCCCAATGCTGAATACATGTCGTATGTGAACAGAGGGAACGCCGCCCCAGCGATGCTCCTGATGAAGGTGTTCACAGCAATGGCGCTGTTCGAATAGAAGCCGTACACATCGATGAGATAGTTCATGGCCTGCCAGAAGCCGACCAACATGCCCCAGCCTATCAGCACGGTGGACAGAACCTGCGGCACCCAGGTGATCTCTGGACTCGAGGTCCAACCATACCAGAAGAGGCCAGCCGGAAGCAGCAACGCACCCACGATCATCGGCGGCAACCTCTCTTCTGGAACAATCTTGCCGTACTTCACGAACGACTTAGTGAAGTTGGTGCGGGTGCTGTATATGATGGTACCAAGACCGAGGAAAGTGCCGACCGCGAAAGCGATGAACGGCAAACTCGCGACACCGATATTCCAGCCCCTCTCGTTGTGGAAGCTGTATGGATATGCTGCGAAGAGCAGATAAAGCACGCCATATATGAAAGACATGTACGCCGTCATCAAGCTCAATATAGGCTCCTGGACGATCATGACGAAAGGACGGACCAGGTAAACAGTCACTAGTCGGTGGGCGTCCAGAGGGTTCTCATCCATCTTGCTGTGCAAGGCCCAGTTCTTGGTCTCATACCGCAGTCTCCTGGCTTTATACTGCAGGATCTTTCCGGCACTGGTCTCGGGTATACATAAGAATCCGATGATGCCGAAAAATACTGCGAGAATTAACGTGATCCAGGCCGTCCATCTCCATCCTAGATTCGGCTGCATAGTCAAGAAACCTCCAGCGATGGGACCTCCACAAGGCCCATTGAAGGCGCCCGTGGCGAACATACAGATCGCATACGCTCGCGGGATTGGATCCCAAATATCGGAAAGTACACCGCCAACAATCGCAAGAGGCGCCGTGGCGAACAGTCCGCCAAAAAAGCGGCCCAGCATGATTGTCTCGACGTTGCGTGCCACGGCGACAGGGATCTGAAAGATAGCGAACAGCGCATAGCCGATCATCAGGGCGTCCGACGGCCATACGCCTCCGAAGCGGGTCCGAAGATGAGCGGGCCGAAGACAAAGCCGAGCAGGAAGAGACTCACGCCGAGTGTGGCCGTCGTGCGGCTTATGTTGTACTCTTCTGCCACTGGCTCGACTGCAACACTGAAGACTGTGCTGGCGAATGTCACGACGAAGGTCATCAAGCCCATCGAGGTTGTTATCGCCCATTTCCGCGCTGTAGAGAAGTTCTTTGGGTTGTCCTTGTCGTCTACACCGTCGAAATCAACCAGATTGTCCGGATACTGCTCGAGTTGCCCACGCGGTTTCTCGTCCGTGCCAACGACTTGCTCGCTTCGAACTCCGTTCACCGTGTCCGGGATCGATCCCTGTGTCGGAGCCTCATCTGAAGAGCCGGCTTGTGGCGAATGTAGCGTGGAAGCTGATTGGTCGCCATCGTTGTCCTTCTCGGGGCGCGCGTTCCGTCTCTCAGACGCCGAAACGTCTGCTGTTGGACTATCGAGGGGTACTCGCGGATCGGCCTGCGGGTCTGGACTGGTATGCAAGTCCATCAACGCAAAGGCAGGCTTTGCGAAGCATTGCTAGAGAGGTCGGCAAGAGAGCGTTGGAGAAGGGCGACGACGCCATTTAAGAACTTCGTCAACTTCTCCAAGTCTCGGATCTGCGTGCCGCTGAGCTCCGATTCAGGACAGAAGACGATGATCTGCTATGGATGTGGTCCTGTCGTCACGCAAATGCTTGCTAAAAGACAGCGAGGCGGTCTGTTACAGAGCGCTCAGCAAATCCTCTGATTGGATTTGGTATTATGCTGTGTCGTTTCTGACTCCTACAGTACAACGGCGACTGCTAAAGAGTGCCTATACCTTCGTGCCTTCTAGCTGACCTTCAACACCGCTCTACCTGGTAGCTTCCCAGCGATCATCAGCTCGCAGTACTTATCGACATCGTCCAATGTCCCCTTAGTGAGAATCGGGTGTACTAGGCCACGAGCTGTAAAGCTCAGCGCTTCTTCTACATCTTTCAAGGTTCCAGTAACGCCTGTAAGTCGAGTTAGTCTTGCTTCAGGACTTCGACACAAAGTATTCATGAGGCAATCGGGCCAGTTCCAGGAAATAATAACTTACTGCCGACAACATTCAGTCTCTTCAAACATAGCAGAATAGGAGGTGCGCCAGCGATAACGCTTGGATCCTTAGGCAAGCCAACGGCGACCACCGTGCCACCAGGACGCAGCAGATTCGGTGCCGAAGCATACGCTTCGGCCGTTGCGGCGGTAACAAGGACGCCGTGGGCACCATACGTTGTGATTCGTGTGACTTCAGCAGCGATGTCCTTTGTGCTGGTAAAGTCGATGTACTCTTCAGCCCCGAGCTTCTTGCAGAGTTCGCCTTTCTCGGCGCCACCATCGATGGCGATTATGCGCATACCCTAATCATGTTTAGCTCCAAAAAAACCTGTGATGTTTAGTACTTACCATGGCTTTGGCGTACTGCACGGCGAAGTGCCCGAGCCCGCCTCCTGCTCCTGGAAGCACAATCCATTGTCCCGGCTTGACGGCACTTCGCTTACAAGCGACGTAAGCTGTCACACCGCCGCACATGATGGGACTAAAGGACCAGTCTAGTAAGTATTCAATTCGAAGGCACGCAGGGGCGTGGGGCCTTACCCGGCTTCTTCGTCTGAAACACCTTCTGGAATTCTTGTTGTGTATCTTCCATCTGACACGCAGTATTGCGAGAAAGTTCCTTGTGTCGTGAAGCCTGCGTTGATCTGCTTTGGACAATGCAACTCGTCCACCCCGTTGAGCTGTGCATTCACTGTCAGTAGCCAGTACTCCCTCTGACAAAGGGTGGCAAGAGCTTACGCAGAACTCGCACTCTCCGCACGTCGACCACACCCATTTAATGCCAGCTCTGTAACGGACGTCAATATCTCGTCTGTGAAGATTAAAGAGACCTCGACAACTGACCTATCACCATTCTTCCACTTGTGTCGCATGTTCTCGCCCACGGCAACAACGACGCCAGCTCCCTCATGCCCAGCAATACCTTTAGTCTCGTCCTTCATGGCCACACCAAATGCTGCCCACTCGTCATGAATGAGTGACTTGTCGGAGGCGCATAGACCAGTCCTGCAACATTCTTCAGGGACCGACGAATCCGCCAAGGGACCTCACCTACCAATTGATCTTGACAAGGATTTGATCGGGCCCTGGCATCTGCACATCGACCTCTTGCACGGGGGCTTTCGCGTCATGGCCACTGCCCTGCTTCACGGCTGCGCGTTGCTTCTTGGGAATGTCTAAGGAGCCCATGATACAGGTACTATAGCAAAGGTGCTGTAATCTCTTAAGGTGCTGCTCAAATGCTTGGACCTACTTCGTCTCGATAGAAATCGCTGACAGGCTTAATGCTTTGACAAGACTTGCGTCCATTGTAGCAGACCTCGTTATACTTGACTTCCATCCGCCATACCCCGCGTCTGCCACAGCACACATGATTGACGGGAACTTTCAAGATCCTAACGGCAAGCAACTTCGGTTAGAGCCATTCGCTCGGCTAGACGGTTTGACGCAGGTCAGAAAGCGCGGGGTACGGCATTGACTTGAGCGAGAATTCCGCGATCCGCATACGCGGAACCTAGGAGACCCTGAAGGCATTCACAGATTAAGACGAAGCAGAAGCACTTTACCGGATACGCAGCAAATTGCAGGCCTTGGCCCAGTCCAGGACGAAAGTGGGATCAAGACGTTTGCGGGCCAGGACTTGAGTGAAGGTCTCGGAGGGTTGTTCCTGCGGCTCTCTTTGCCAACCAGGGGCAGCCCTCGCCAGGAAACCAACAGTCATCGTTGTGCACTCTCAAGACCAGAGATGACCGGCCCACTGTTGATACATTGTATCGACGTTCAACCATTCTCGACGGCCCACAGGACTCGTGCAGGATAATAAACTTGGAACAATTGATGACCGGAGCAGGGATACCAAGGCCGTCAGGTACCTATACATAGTTCACGCAATTCAACAGCGATGGCTACAGGGACACAAGCACAGCATCATGGACCGCCTACATCACTGGGCGACGGGATATATGGACACAAACAGAATTCTTATGTCCTGGTCTGCACACAGTAAGCACTGACGAAGTCCAAGACCAAGGCCCGTATTCAGGCCCTCTGGTTAGACTTGCGAGATGGCCGAGATGGTGTAATCCGATGGAGAACGATCCGTGATCCTCGTCTCGCCCTGGTGGTAAGATGGAATTTGGCCCACATAGGATATCAATCGCGCTTCGCAGATTGTATACGTAGCGAGTGACTACGCAATTTGTATGTACAGGAAACGCTCGAGAATGCCCATGCTCGCGTCCCGGAGATCTGCTGTGTGAGTAGACGGGCGGCACTGATCCCATACATACCGTGAACACAGTCATGGCAACGCCGTCCTTCAAAATCGAGCGAGTCGCCGTGATAGGCGCAGGCATATCTGGCGTCAGCTCCGCTGCGCACCTCCTCCGCCAGGGCATCTCATCAGTAGTTCTCTTCGAGCGATCCCCTTGCCCGAGCGGCGTCTGGCATCTCGACGAGCGCGTTGCGCCTGACCCTCCATACCCCAATTTGACGCCTAGCCATGGAGATTATGAGGGATTGCCGCCTACGAAGATCGAAGATTTGAAGCTGACGCCACCGCGGACGCCTTCTCCTGAGAGACGGACTCGGGCGGAAGTCGGAAGTCTGGAGAACGATGATGTCGACGAAGATTTCGCGACGAAGTCCATCGCATTCGCCCCGCCCGGCCCAGCATATGTCGGATTGAGAACCAACACAGTCCTGCGCACGATGGAGACCTCCCTAGCAGCCTGGCCGAAAGGCCTTCCCGATACCAATACGGAACGGGCAGATGTGGAGCGGTATATCCAAACCGTTGCGGAGACGTCCGGAGTGAACAAGATCGCGCTGTACAACACCCGAGTCGAAGAAGTGCGCAAGGACGGCGGGGAATGGATTGTGCGGACGAATACCCTACATCGACGTGGTCGAATTGAGGAGCGGATCTGGCGATTCGATGCCGTCGTGGTGGCGAGCGGGCACTATAATATGCCACGGATTCCCGATATCCCAGGGTTGAAGGAATGGAAGGCGCGATACCCCGATCGAGTACAGCATTCGAAGAGCTACCGCTCGCCGGTTGGGCTCAGGGACAAGAGGGTACTGATCATCGGATGTGGTGCTTCGGCGTTGGATATCGCCAAGGAGACTGCTTCTGTTGCAGGCCAGGTCTATCAGAGCTCACGGGGTGGTGCGATGAGCCATCCACCGGAGATGCTGCCGGAGAATGCGCTGCGGATCGGTGGAGTTAAGGCATTCCATCTTGAAGGAGATGATGAAGTCGACGGTGCTATTGCGGGATATGTCGAGCTCAACAACGGCTCGAAGATACGGGACATTGACCATGTGATTCTTGGGACGGGGTATGTGATGTCATACCCATTCCTACGCTAGTACCACGCCGATGACACACCGATCGACATAGCGGACGAAAGCGTTATTGTTACGGCGGATGGGTACATGATGCACAATCTCCACAAGGACATCTTCTACCAAGCCGAGCCGACGTTAGCGTTCGTTGGCGTGCCGTACCATGTCAACACATTCAGCTTCTTTGACTTCCAGGCTCAGGCTGTAGCGAGAGTGTTTTCTGGGAAGGCAATTCTGCCTTCTCGAGATGCGATGAGGCAAGAGTATCAGGAGCGACTGGTAGAGAATGCTCCTGGTCGTGACTTCCATAGTCTCAGGCAGGAAGGTGGGGAGATTGCGTATGTGAGAAATCTTGTGGATTGGATGAATAGAGATGCTTTTGTCCTGGGCGCAGAGCCGATGAAAGGGCATAGTGAGGAGTTTTTGGAGGCGCATGAACAGCTTATGAGCATGTTGCGGTCGATGGGACTTGCGCACTTCTTTCGGAAAGATATACCGGGGAGGACCTTTGACCATGTCTATGTGTGAATCAAGCCACCGGCATGGAACAAAATGCCAGTGCAATAGGCTTAGGATATCGATGCTGCTTCCCCTTCTGCTTGACCTCGTGCCGCGACAGGTGCTCGGTCACAATCTGTAATCGTATATCTGCAGAGGACTGACACAGGCCAGACTCATGCCCTGTCTACTGATGGAAGTCTGCCTCATTCAGATCTGTAGATCAGCTTCTCCATGACGTCGAACCTAAAGTGCTGATCGCCTTCTAAAGACGGTATACTGATATTCTCAATGGATGTATAGCCGTTCTCGAAGTACAACACCTCGCCAGGCTCTGTTGCCGAGAGCGTAGCGTACAGCGAACTGTGGGATCTCGGGTACTGAGCAAGCCCATGCTGTATGCCTTGGCGCAGAAGCCCTCCGGCAATGTCGTGACCTTGATACTTTGGCAGCGTGCCAATGACTGAGAGGTACAGCTGATGGGATCCATGAACATCGTCCAGCAAGCGTTCCTCCGCAAGCGCGAGGTTGTCACTGATCAGCTGTGCCCGAGTCATGTTGATCGCAGAGCCAGGACATTCCTCGAACGAAGTCGCCCACATGGAACTGAAAGGGTTGAAAGGACCAACGGTCTCCCGCGGCTCCTCAACACCAAGCAGCAGCCAGGGCATCTTCCAAGCGGCAGCAGACACGGCTTCGTCGCCCTTCTCTGTGTGAAGAACAGCAACGTGAGCGAAGATATGTGCATACTTGAGGCCTTCGGCGATATTCAAGGTTGCGCACTTGACTAAGGTCTTGAAATTGTCGGGATTAACGTGCTGGTAGGCATATTTTATGTGTGGTAGGTCGGCGAATGCGGTGAGGATGACTTCTGCTATAGCTCTCGCGTCGTCTACGGAAGCGAGTCGCACAGTGACCTCCAGGTCTTGCTTGAGTGGCTTTTGGTTGATAGGCGTAGCAACAGCAAGGATCAAATTGATGCAGCTGGCGAACGCGAGGAGCACTCGCACTGGGCATTTCATGGTCGCAGCAGACGTTCTGAAGGGACGAGACGACGTGTATGATCTTGACGAGTCATTGATATTGATGTTGCACCGTGTTCGTGTTGTGTTGTAAACCTGACGTCAGAAATGCGAGTTGACCAGGATGAGGATAAGCGAATCTTGGTGTTGACTTGCAAGCCTCCTGTCGGCTTTCCGCTCTCTTTTGGGATGTGTCGCTGGCGAGCCGGCTTCCTCAGAGCCCAACGGGGGCATAGCAAGGTGATCTTGATGCTCGATTGGCTACCGGCTAACAGCAGCCGAAGCCGTAGCAGACATGCTTGCTGTTGAGGAAGAGGTTTCACATCAGACAAAGCTCCACCATTATTCGAGCTGGCCCGTTTCCTACAGATAATAGACACACAGATCGTTTTTCACTACTGACGGCGACATACATCACAACAGCTATCTTCTATCTACTAGGCACGACGAACACCCCCCGAAGCTTCGCTAAAGCGACGCCAGACGATGGGTGCACACACATAGGACTGCAAATACCAACATATCTCTTGCTCAAGTATGGCAAATTTGAAATATGGCAATATCATTCGACCGATGTTGTACAAAGAAAGGAAAGAAGATCTCTGAGGAGGACGGGAAAGAGCCTGACTATATAGGTCTGTAACTGGGGATCACATGTCAGCGAAAATGATCAATCGGAGCACGTAATACGGGGTGGAGCGGAGCTGAAGTCGTAGAATGGCTGCCTGCAAGGTACCTAAGTTTGAAAGTGGGAGGAACATGACTCACAGCGGACAGGAGTCACATGATCATTCGTCGTTTGCCCCAAGTCTCCGCGCAAGCAATGCCGCATGAGGATCTGGTTGCTATCATGTCCAGCGCATGCAGGCTCTATCTTTTGTCTACGTCCAGCGCGGGTGGTGTCTCTGCTATGCGATGCGGAGCGTGTCCGTAGCCAATGACTATGCTGGTCATGGCGATCTTCGCAGTTGAGCGGACAACCGTGACCACACCTAGTACGAGTCATTGGCAGGCGGGAAGGGGGGTGGGGCGGAGACTCTTGGCACAAACAACACAACACTCAGCTTGTTGTTAGACCAACCGGAGATCGAGTATTGGTGGCAGCCTCTTCAGCTGAGCCGGAACACCCTTCGTGACTCACCCTGACTTCCCGCTGTCGTATCCATCAACCACCAACAACACCCGGAAGCAGAATCCTGTCCAATATACGCATCGAAAAATTGCTCAGCCGAGCCTCCGGCACCAAATCTTAACAAAGGCCACCTCACAGTACCAAGAAAAAGTCAGGCCGCTCGTAGAAAGGACTGACTACAAATCCCCTCCAGATCTTCCGCTTCTCTTTCCTTCCTTCATAGCACTTGATGAGTCTAAGTCGTCTGACCAAGCAATCAAGAACACAACTGCTATAGCGAACTTCAACCCCAATCACCCAAATCCTTCTTCACTCAACTCATCAAGGCAAAGATGGGTTGCCCAAGCTTCATTCGCTCCCTAATCTGCTGCATCCCGCCAAAAACCAATGCAAGCAAGAAAGGCAAGGTACGACGCAATATCAATTCGTTGATGTCATCACGTGCAAGCCCGATGGGGTCAATCGGCTCTCAGAACCCCTGGAACCACGCTGCCAGAGTTAGAAACAACGTGCAGCAGATCGTATATGAGGAATGCTGGGGTCACACCGCCCAAGGCCCTCCGTGGATGAGGGATGGTGTGTACATGCCAGATCAGCCGCGCTACAAGGCGGATGCTCGTTCTCCTCAATACAGGACGTCAAGCGGAAGTTTCTGGGAAGCTCCCTCCCCTGACAGCCGTGCGAAACTCTCGCCGGACTTAAAGGTAATGAGAAAGACGATGCGAGGAAATTGCAAGACCGCATGAGCTGGGGTCGTTCGCGACAGTGAGTGTTGTTGTGTGTTCGGGGAAAGTTTGTGACCACCCGGACGGGACCTATGTGGGAAAATTGTGTCCCTAGGCCATGGTGAGTTCTTTCTTAATCTGGGAACTTCTATATCTCCCTCCAGAGGATCATGTCGATAAGTTCAAGTTACCGAAGTGGAAGGAAGTTGGAGCGTTTGTCCCGACTGGGATCCCCATGGTCTTTCTTTCTGTTGATTCTGCGTCGATTAGTTCAAGTGCCAAGATGGACGGAAGCGGGAGCGTTCGCTTTGAGTGATAGCACACTCGTGGCAGGCCCGAGCTAAGGAGCCCTGCTCGAGATAGCTACTTCGATGTCGATCGTCTATCCGCCGGAAACTGAAAGCGCTGCGTGAGTTTCTCTGTAGTGGGACCCCAAAATTGGTTGTCAAGTCCGATTGGGTTGTGTTGCACTGTGTCGGCGCGCTGGAGTACGGCGAGTTCTCCCCCGGTGATTCGGCACGTGTGATCGCCTAGGTAACCAGAAGCTGAAGCCCCGCGCATATTCTTCAGGGGAGGTTGTTGTGACGATTCAGAGATCTCCACGAGCGTTAGGTTGCACTGTGTCGGCGCGGAGGACTACGGCGAGTTCTCCTCCGGTGATTCGGCACGTGTAATCGCTCAGCATTCAGAAGTCGAAGCCCCACGCAGTTTCCTTCAGAGGAAAATTTTATGGTGATTCAGAGATCGCCACAATCGCTTCAGCGTATTGAAGCTGAGGTACCACGTGATTCTTCAGAGACTCAAAAGGAGCTGTCATCCCAGTGTCGGAGAGGACCATTTTGTGCTGTGTCAAGCAAAGTTCCATACAGTTGCAATCGCCTAGGCGGTAAGCCGAAGCGCATGGTCGGCCTGCGAAGTTGACGCACTTTCCCGCAGTGCAGGCTGTCAGTAGTCCCTCACTGGTACCTCTTCCAGTGTGTGGATGAAGCTAGGACGTCAACACACAAGGTAAGTCATCACTGACCTTCCCCCGAAGCACCTTAGCGCTGAGCCCGCTGTCCATCGCCTCGGGTCTAACCTAACTGTTTACTGCTCCGAAGCTCTCAAGCTATGGTCAAATGGACTGAGCGCCTTCTCCGACCTGCTTTCTCGGGGGGGAGTACTTTTCAAAGGGCTGCGTTTCAACCTACAGCTGCTCATTTGATTCAAAGACTCACACATAGATAGATCGGCGCCTGAATACATGTAGCAACAGTTCCGAGATTATCTGGTGGCATGTTGATGTACTTAGTATTGTTATGCAGAAGCTAGAGCTTTTATCATAGGGTCACATTTCGATGATGACAGCCTTGGCACTCTCCTCGGTCCAGGCTTGGATGCCCCTGAACGTTTCGGCTGAACACAGCACTTGAAACGATGGTAAAGAGAAAAGAGCTTAGAAACATCGGTCTCACGCGAAATCGGAACGCTTGCTTATTCGCAACTTCATTGGAGTGATGTACCGTCTCTGCTCAAGCCCAAGACACGACTTCTGTCCGATGCATTCGGTCGCGACTTCGTCAACAAATGAGTTGTTGAAAACCACGAAGGGTGGATTGTGCTGCCTGCAGGAGCCTTCCGCAGCGCGATTGTCGATAAGTAACTAAAAGTGCGCATGCCTAGAAGCTGCTGAAAGATCTCAGCGGCCCGCATATCTTCTAACCACACAGCCAATTCAAGAACAACAAAACCGTTCCTGTATCAATCATGGCCGATTCATCGGATACCGGAGCAAGCTCCTTGCAGGCCATCAGTACCAAAGCACTGCTACAACAACTGCCAATCGAAGAAGCAAAACAGAGCTTTGCTTCACTACCACCACTGGCCCAAGCAAACCTCTTCTCAGATCTTCTCAGCCAGCATCGCGAATTGCAGCAGAAACAGGACGGCATCCAGAAGTCCATTGCCCGTATACCGTCCGCAGACCGCCACGTCGCTTTCATCCGTCAACGCTTTCTTACGGAGGGCACCGACTATACCGACCACCCCTGCGAGCTCGCGGAGACCTTCTGTGAGATCTGGCAGATACGGGACGCACCTGCCGAGTATGATCCTGCCCGGCGTGGACCTGTCCAAGTCGATCGGTCAGGCTATGACCTTTTCCGCCTGAGTCAGAACGAGCCTTTTTGCTGGATGTCCTCTCGCAAGCAAACCAAGCACGTGGAGCAATCCGGGCAATCTTGGGGCGAATATATGCAGTCTTCGCTGTTCTCTAGCGCAATCTCAAGCCAACTACTGCTTTACCGTCTGTGCGCTACCTTTGGTCCGTTGCCAACACAATGTGAGGGATCTGACTGGTACAAGTCGTGCTGGGAAATTTACCTGGTCTACAAGAAAGAAATAGATGCGGGCGTGAGCACTGCTGGAAACGATGACCAGGCTGTGCCTGCTTCTGAGCTCCGTCTCTGCGACATCAAGGCTTCTGCTTACGCATCCTTCTATGGATCCGAAGAAGCTGCAGAAAAGGCACTTGACTTGATCAACTACCTGGTCGGTCCGAAGTGTGCGCATACTTACGATGGTTGTGTCGCTGGTTGCCAGGCTTGAGGATGCTGGAACACCCTATCGTGTCTTGTCTGGTCGGTTCGAAGTGTGCGCATACTTACGATGGTTGCGTTGCTGGTTGCCAGGCTTGAGGATACTTGATCACTTCCTATCACATTCAATGCAATCAGACTACATACAGAATTGGATTTGGCGGAACAAAGGTTCGTATGGACTTAGGTCGCTCGTCACATAGATACTCGCCTTCTGATGCTAGAGTATCGTAGAGAGTTCCTCATGAAGGAGCAGAGCCGTGTAATATCCGACAGGGAGCGACCATAGGGTCCCTTCCTCAAGGCTTCGAAGCTGCGATGTGTTGACGAGGTGGCCTTCGCGCTTTAAGAAAGAAGCAAATAGTCTGCCGCGGCCAAAAAAGTATGGCGGCTGATTTTGCAACAAACGTATTGCAATGTTCAACGATCCTACTAAAGCTACATTTTTTACTACGCCATGATCTTGTTGATACAGTATATTCTGTGCTCTTTGTGTAATAAACAGCCAGACAGGTCCCAGATCGCATTGACGCATATCGGTGTGGCTATATCCAGACGCGGAATCGAAGGAGGATACTCATAATCCTGAAGACCCATAGGTCGCCATATCTGTTCAGGTCAATACGACCATGGTCAAGATGGTACCTCTTCCGGGAGATACCTACTCGAAGCATCATCACCAAACAGCTGCATGTCTCCTTTGCCTCCCATTTTCATGAACTCATCTTGCTGGCGATTAGCTGCTGGATGCTCCTCGTGGACACCATAATGGCTTTTGCCGTTGACCGCTTTCTTCACGTTGGGATCGGCTGTTGCCAACTTCCCCTCAGGGTTCTTCTCCCATACTTTCACCTTCTTGGTGTGGGGCTCCGGATTGCCAGGGGCTCCATCGGCCTTGATCTTGACGACCTTGCTGACCTTGATGTCGTTGATGTCGGCGAGCAGCGTTCGCTGTCGCTGTACCTTCCGCTTAGAGAAGTCCAACTCGTCCATCGCACCAGTCAGACCATCCGTGCTGTCGGCGGGATTGATATGGCCGTTGGCCACGTTACGAGTCCAGGGGTGTTCCAGACATTCGTCTATTGTTAGCCGCTTGTCGGCATCGACGGTGAGCATCCGATCGATCAGGTCGAGAGCGGGGTCTCCTATCGGGTCCCAGTAGGGGCTAGGATAGTCGAAACGACCCATTTTGATCTGCTGTGCCATCGTGTATGGATTTTCTCGTGAATACAATTCGTCGGAGAATGGAGGGAAGCCGCAAAGACATATGTAGAGAACAACGCCAAGTGACCACACATCCACAGCGCGGGTGTATCTTCGGTGTTTAGTGTTCTGCAGAATCTCTGGAGCCACATCTGTACACGTTAGCAGGAAACGATACAGGGGGGATGGACTTACAGCTCGGTGTGCCGCAAAGTGTGGTCGTGAACGACTCTTCACCAATAATCTTCGCGAGTCCAAAATCTGCCAACTTAACAGCAAGGTTCTTGTCCGTCAACAAGATGTTCTCCGGCTTGATGTCACGATGTACAATGTTTCGCTCGTGGAGGTATTTCGTGCCCTGGAAAAGCTGAATGAAGACTTTCCGTGTCTCTTCTTCAGTCAATTTCTGCTTGGTCACGATCCAGTTGAACAGCTCTCCCTCAGCTGCCAGCTCCAGGATCAGGTAGACACCATCGTCCTCGTTGAATGTATCCTTCAAGCAGAGCACGTTTGGATGGCTGACACTTTTAAGCACGGCAATCTCTTGCTGCAAGCCTTCCGTTTGCGACCGCTGAGACTCGCCCATGCGCTTCTCGAATTTCTTGACGGCAAATTTCATGCCAGTCGTGCGCTCAACACATAGATACACTGTAGCAAAATGACCTTTGCCCAGCTGTTGAAGAATGCGATACTGTTGCCCAAAGCCCGACGACGAATGGTGTCGCGGGTATCTGAAGATGAATCTCGCGTCTTCCAGGAGGGTGATCTCGTCGCCATCTTCTAACTCTCTCCGCTTGTTGCGACCCAGCACTTGATCGTTGATGTGCGTTCCGTTTGTCGACAAATCTTCGAGGATCGCTCGCGTATTACCACCTTTGTTTTCACTGAAGATCAGACAATGTCGGTTGGAAATCGTGGGTATGTCAACGATCAGATCGCATTCAGGATGCCGGCCAATCAAATAGCCACCACTCGGGAAGCCTTCTTTGCACTTCGTTGCTTCGTATGATTCTTCGTCTTCCACGAGCGACTTCTTCGACTTCTTCTTTGTCTTCACGGCATCCTTGCTGACTTCGAGGGGCTTGACCGGAGCTGGACAGAAGTTTCTCTTTTGCATGACGAGTTTACCGCCAAGTTCGGGATTCAATGGGTACAGCACGCCCCACGTGTCTTCCTCAGCATCGACATCGGGTTCGATGTCTCTTGAGGGGTATATAAATTGCGACAAGGGCTGAGTGTCGTGTGGAGGTGACGAGACCTGTTGCGACGAGACTACTGGCGTGGCTTCACGTAGTCCTCTTACAGGTGATAGTCCTCTCTCATCTTTTTCTGTGGCTGTTGACTCTTGGTTGGTCAATGGTGAGGGCAGATACTGATTGTTGATCGGAGTGTGCTTCGTGTGAGGCTGCGACTGCGATGCCACTCGCTGAGACCGACGAGGTTTCTTGATCTCTTGGTCCTCGCCAGTGCTATGCTACGCCGCGGTCAGCCTCGGGTATCACGCATAGTACAGGGCTGCGCGTACTCGACCTCGCTTTAAGCCGCTACTTTGCTGGGCCTTCGGCGCCATGGTTGGAAGTGAGCGAATGAGGTCGATAGTGGACTAATATTCGGAATTCAGAGAGAAATGGTGACCCGTCAGACTGCCGTCATGCGTAGCGGGTTGTGCAGCCTGTTCAAGCCCAGTACTGGCGTCCTGTGCTGTGTGGAATGCACGGCCGTCGAACGCGTCTACAGTGTCAACGGCAGTTTGATTGACAGCCAATAAATAATGATGGGATCAATTGTCAGCAGTCGCTGTAATGCACTCTCTGGCCCGGAAGGAGGTTCCTGGTCATCGTGGTCCTGTCGATTGGATCGCCGAGTACCCCAATTCTCGAAGCTGGCGAGAAAGGCTAGGCTTGAGATGGCCCATGTCACCGGAAGGTGGGGATCATTTCCGCCCGGAACTTGAGGCGCTATCTCCATCATAGGTCACGTGCCGAGTTTCATCGCTCCGAGTAACTGGCGACTTTGGTGTCTGACTTCAGATCACCTGTCTGACTTTGTTCCCTATAAAGGGATTCCGCCTTCAGATAGGTATCCTAGATCATGCACGCGATGCGCTGTATGGTCTTACTGCACAGTCTTGTACCCGTGCTGAACTCATCCGATCAGGCTTCTACTGGAAGCGACTTACACATGACTAACGCTCAGATTTGAGAAAGAACTTTCGTTCGTCGGACACACGCTTCGTCAGCTTATGTGATATCATTGCCCAGACAATGTCCACGCACAGTCAACAAAGAAAATGAGAGCGGGTGTAAGTCGACCCAGGTTGATCAGGGCTCGCGTTCAGATCGCGGAGACCCCGATCTGAGTCCTCCAGGCTCATTCCAGCCTGGCCAACGTCATCTCATGATACACGTACGAAGAAAGTCGTGCAGCTGGCGAGCAGTCCAATAGAGAAGATCCAGGATGCAGTACTGGTCGACTATGGCGAACGACGCTTATGCAGCGAATCCTCGTGTCCCGGTCCATCCGCGCATGAACTTTATCGGTACGTCGGGTTCGTGATGAGGCTCAGAAACTCACCCCATGACCAGGACCCTGATGGTAAGGCGCGTCAATTCATATATGTGTCATCCCGACCGTCTTCGTAAGGCATGTAAAGGTATATATGTGTCAGCCCGACCCATTACTACGATCTTCATCTCTCAGTGAACATCTGCAAAAGTTCGACGTAAATTGAGCGCCATGGATACCACGGAGGCAGCACCAACGTCCCCAAAGCCAGCCTCTGATGCTGGGTCCCACAAGCCAGGTACGCGTGTACCGTTAGCATTCGTGGCTACGTCTTGTTGCGGGTTGCTGACCAGAATGTGCTACTAGGAAAATTGTCGTCGCTGAAAGCCAAGATCAAGAAGCTCCTCGCGAGCCAGAAGGAGATGATCAAGGACAACCAAAACTACCGCTAAATGCTTTCGTTTTCCTACCAACACAATCACAACGATACCCATGTACACCACACTTCGATGACGCTCTATACCCATACAGCTCTATATACCCACACATAGTTCAGCCTCAAAGCGCTATGCACCAGCAGCCTGCAAGCTCTTAACCAGATCCACAATACTATCCTCCAACCTCCTGTACTTCAATCCCAGCACCTCCTTGCCCCGACTGTTGTCCACATCGAATCCAAAATCCTTGGGCACATACTCCCAGCTTCCCGGCAACTTCTTTTCGTACTCGGGAAAGTTCTTCTTCACAATGTCTGCAACATCGCCATTCCTGAAGAAGCCCGCCGTCACGAAGAACCTCTTGCCCTGCGCCTGTTCCCTCTCTACCGCTTGCACGTGTGCGTCCGCCAAGTCTCTTACGTCGACAAACAGCGGCACCCTCGTCGCTGGCAAGCCGTCCTTAGCAAACTTTCCCTGAATCAGATCCCGTACCAGCTCATTCGACGTGTTCAAGCTCTCCAGACTGCTGAAGTAGTGCACTACCGGTCCCAGCACGAGCGGCGGGCAGATGGTCGTGAGCGTGAAGTTCGGCTTTTCGGTCTCGACGAACTTCCACGCTGCTTCCTCAGCGAACTTCTTGCTCGCGCGGTACGCTGATGCGGGATCCTGGACAGCTTCCTCCATGGTGATTGGGTTCCAGACTTTCTCGCTGTAGACTTTGGCGTGGTTGCTCGGATTTATGATTGAGGCGAATGAGCTGGTGATTGCGACGCGTTTTACGGATGGCGCGCTCTTCTTGATTGCTGCCAAGATCCCGTTGGTGCCATTGATGGCGGGGTCGAGAAGGTCCTTCTTGGGGTCGGTGACGTTGAAGTGGAAAGGCGACGCGGTGTGGAGGACTGCTTCAAATGGTGGGTCCGACTTGACGGCTTCGTCGAAGGCGCAGGGTTGTGCAATGTCTTTGACGATCACGTAGGAGAGTTGATCTTTGGGGCTGTTGGGGTGATTGGAGAGGATCTTCTGGCCCTTCTCATCGGAGCGGACGGTGAAGACGACCGAGTGCTTGTTCTTCAGCAGGGCTTCGATTACATGCGCGGCGATGAAGCCGGAGCCGCCGCTTACGAGGCAGCGCATTTTTGGTTGATGGGTGGTTGAGAAAGTTGTAAGGTTTCGAGGTTTATAACAGGTGATTGGACGTGGAGCTGGTTTTGGTGGTGTCGGTGATCACTTCGAGGCCGGTGGTGTATTATAGATATGCACGAACGTTGAGAGGCTTGATCATTTTTCTATCTTGTAGTGTCGCAATTTCTCCATGAAGCACGACAATTGATTCCATCACGACGTCATGGTTCATGAATTTATCTTCGGCAATAAAAAATCTATGACGGAACGTGTCCGAACGATATGCGATAACGTGAATCCCATAGGCGACCTCGTTCGCTTGCAGCCTCGACTCGGTTGCTACTTGTAAGTCGAGTCGGTTCGCTATCCCAGGCCAGAGCGTGATGGGATCGTAGGAGCCGATGATCAGCCGCCGGCGCCGCTTTTCGCTTTAGTGGTGGTATTCCCACGCTGCACCTCAGTACAATACGAAAGGTCCCTCAGAATTGTACGCAGGACATATTCTAAGTACTCGTACGCCAATATTGCGCACAACGAAGCATGGCGAAGTAGGCAAAAAGGTTGCCTCGTTCGTGCCTGATGTGGGGGCCGTCGAAGCCTATGTAAGTACTGCTCGTCCTGGATGCTTTGTTGTCAGAGTCAGATGAGCAGGATGAGAGCAACGAGACTTGACCGTAGTGGCTCGATCGTCATCGGCTTCATTTGGACTCGGAAGTCAGCAGAATCACACAGGACCGGTTGGTCGTGAACCTGTGAGCGTCGGCGTCAGAGGTACGAGACAGCTACTGATGACTGGATGAGCTGATCAAGATGTAATTGCCAGTCAAGCTTGACAAATTGTCAAGGTCCAAATGCTCGAATATTCATTGTACTCATAATTTTGTGCTATCCCAGGCGTGCTTCACCGTGTATAGGGCAGCGATATTCGCTGCAGTTAGGTCCCCGACAGAGCTGAAGGCCGATCGTATCGGTGTATATTGCACCTCATCTGCCAATACGCCTGATTTTCCCGATCCAGTTTCAGCCACGCACAGAATTCACCCATGATGAAATATGGCGACCATCCGGTACAGGCTTCAAGGCTCCATGACCTATTGACGACGCCTTCTCTGTGAGCGCCTCGAGAAAGCGGACCCATTTCTTTGCCGTTTCCGCCTCTACACAGCACTCATGCTGCCTGAACTCAATCGTCGGCTTCTGTCGCTGCCCATCCTCGCCAGGCTCGGTGTACATATGCTCGTACAGATTGCTGAAATTGTACATGAAGCCACGATTGAGCGATCGGATCCTCCTATCGTCCGCAGTTTTCCGCTCGCGGACGCTCTGGTATGTCTCCAGAAGCCGCTGTGCTGAATTAGACGGATCGAACACGATCTTCCACACTGTGTTCGGGTCCAGCGGGTATGCGAGGGAGTGCTCCGCGGCAAAGTGCCGCGCGTTTGACTGGACTTCCGTGGCGTTGGTGAGTCTTGCTTCCGCCTCCAGGACCAGGCGTTCGTTTTCGCGTATATCCCTCAACTCGTTCGTGAGATGATCTGCTTCTTTCTCTGCTGGAGTCAGAGCGTCTTGTCGGGCTTGTTCGGCTTGTTCCCTTTCGGTTTCCTCCTCCCATTGCCGCTCAAGCTCTTCTGGGCTGATGTCGTCGAGTGCTGTGGTTTCCTCGACGTCTCGACATGGTGACACGGCTTGTTCACCCGACCGACTTCGGGGGAAGCATTTGGTGATCAAGTCCTCGTGCACGAGCAGGAGGAAGAGCAGAGCGCGAATAAAATTTTCGCTGCGTTTCCGGCTCTCGATATTGTCTGCGTCGCTAGCAACGCCAATATGCACGTGCATGCCCGCCCACACAGAGGGCATTGTGTGGCATATCTGGCCGTTTGTGATGGCGTCGATGTATTCATGGATTGTATCAAACGACGCGTCGAATTGGTCGAACTGAAAGACGGGTGTAATGAGTTCCAGACCGTGGCTGTCGAATCGCTGTATGTTTTCGTCGTTGACTTGTTTGACGGAAGCGATTATTTGACTCGGAAGACACCCTGTCAGAGTAAAGTCGTTCGTTAATGTCCAATGTGTGTAGTCCGCGCTTCTCGAGACCAGACGATCGCGCTCGCTGCCTTGTGTGGGCAGTGGAAGGCTGTCGTGGGTCCCAATCGTTCCAACAACACTGACAGGTAGGCTTTGAGATTGTAGAGCCTTCTTTGCAATTAACAAATGCTCCATGTAGAGCTTCCTGACACGTTGTTTCTGCTCCGCAGCGTTTGGGTCTTGTCGATAGAAAGACCCGCGATTGCTAGCGACATGGTCGAATTGGGCCGTAAGTTCCCCGTCTGCGGACACTGCCAGTGTCCAGGAAGGGTAATGCATTCGGCAGTCCTGAGAGGCCACGGTGGCATCATGAAGTTGACTGTCCTGGAATTGCTCGTCGAACGCCGTCGGGTGGCCCTTGACTATTGCATGATGGTTGATCTGATGGTCCTGCAGTATAGTCTGTAATACGTCTTCGTGGTAGACAAGGCATGCTTCGAACTCGATCCCAAAGGTTTGGACTTGCTGTTCTGGTGGGGTTATCGACATGCTTCTGATTCCGTTTTCGACGGCTGCGGTCGTGCGTGCAGATCGTACTGGACGGACTGATTCGATCTGCGATTTTGAGGGCGTTCTCCTGGTTGTAAGGAGTAGAGAAGTCTGTATGTGGCCGTAAGCCTTCCAGCAGACGCTGGCCGTCACGGTGTCACTCATGATGGCTGAGTTCAAGCAAGCACGCGGATTCGTTTAGCGAGTATAGTTTGTGTAAACAGTGGACGAATATGGCCGTGCTGTATTCGGGTCCTTTGTTGTAGTTTTGGCTGTTCGAGTAGTATCACAAATGTAAAGCACGAACACAGGCAGTGTTGTAAAGCAGCGATGAGACATAGCAGAGCGATGTGTCCTCTTCGCAAGGTACTCACAACACGTGTCAAGTTCCACGGGAGCCTTGTGCGGCTGACTACCAAGCATTGTCGTGCACAGTCGTGGTTCTGCTGAGAGAATTGTAGCCAAGAAGGCAACAATGCTTGTTCTGTAACATTTGCCTACCTCTCGACTTCGCGCCACTACGCTCCACGAATGGGAAAGGCGTCCAGGTGCTGCAGGCAAAGTTCTGCAGAGTACCCATGTGCTTTGATGACATAGAGAATCTAGGTCGAGGCACGGTATCTCTTGCCGGGAATTCCTAGCGTTATAAAATCCCTGGTACCTGCCAAGCCCTTTCCCGAGGAGTTGTCTGTGCTCAGCTGATTTGATAAATCTCGAGATGAGGTCTGGCGCTGCAGCTTCGGGACCTTATCAACGTTAATATTTCGTGTCTTCCGGCGTTGATTGCTTCAGTAAAACCCTAGACAAATAACATTGAAATCGATCCCATCATGAGTGGAGATAATGTCAACTTGTCAAGCAAAAGCTTTGAACGCTTCAGAAAACCTAAGATAAGAATTATGCCCCTAACACGCCCAAAAGTCAAATGCCAAGCCTCAAGCAAGCTCAACACGAGCGAAGCTTATCAGTGGCTTGACTCTTGGCTGCATCTAGCCAGTAAGATCGATCCGACTGGCGAGTCCCGAATTTGGCTATCCCGCAAATGTTGGGTTCATTCGCTTCTGCAAGGAGCAAGGAGCACGAAAAGAACGTGGAGGTACTGTTGCTCTCGCTAAAAGATGGTGTGGCCGAGATCGCGTGGATGGTGGCCCTGCACGGAACGGTCTCAGATCTTTTCGCGCACGAACCGATGACAGGGTACTTAATCCCACGGGTTGCCATTCTGCTTGCGCTTCCCCAGACAACTTCTACCTAAGTAGTTGCTGCAGCATTCGCAATTCACCTGCTCGTACGTCCTTGTACAACCATCCTTTGCCAAGATGTCGGTGGTAAGTAGCGACTTGAAGCCCACCTCGCTGGATCGCATCACTTACATGATTCAAGGCACCAGGCCAAACGATGCCGGAGTTCGATCCCTCCATGGCACGCGGTGGTGATCCGGTCGAAGTCAATGTGAACCTACCGTACACTGGTCTGGAGTTCCATTACATCTTCCAAATCATCATGGGCTGCCTGGTGTTCTTGATCATCCCAGGTATCGGCATGTTGTACGGAGGCATGTGTCAGCGGAAGTCGGCACTGTCCATGATCTTCCAGTCGTTGACTGTCATATCGGTCATTTCATTCCAATGGATATTCTGGGGTTACACGCTCGCTTTCTCGCGAACGGGAAGTGTTTTCATCGGTGACTTTTCCGAGTTTGGCATGCAGAACGTAAGTCCCAACACAGGATCCTCCTTGACGTGGCTGACATGGAGACAGGTCGCCGCAGCGCCATCGTGGGGTTCTGCACTGATCCCTGAGATTGTCTTCTGCTTCTACGAGCTCATGTTCTGTGCTTGTGCTGTCATGATTGTTGTCGGTGGCGCCTTCGAACGAGGGAGGATCATTCCTTCAATCATCTTCGGGTTTGTCGTCTGTGTCGACCAAGGAGAACTCTGCGCTGACCTCATGGCAGATTCTGCTGGGCAACTGTATGCTACTGCCCAATCGCGTACTGGACATGGAACGCCAATGGCTGGCTGTTCACCTTCGGCGCTCTCGACTTCGCTGGCGGTGGTCCAGTCCACATGTCATCTGGCGCAGCTGGCCTAGCCTATGCCCTGGTTCTGGGCAAGCGCAGGAGAGTTGGTGAGAAGCACGTGTACAAACCACACAATGTCACCATCACCTTCCTTGGCACATGGTCAGTCCCTGAAGCAGGATCAGTTCTGACGATCACTAACAAGTGTACAGTCTCATCTGGTTTGGTTGGTTTGGCTTCAACGGTGGCTCTGCAATCAACGCTAGCATTCGAGCCATGCAGGCGATCTTCAACACGCAGATCGCAGCCTCGACTGGGTGCATCGGCTATAGCATCGTTGGGTACTTCAAGAATAAGCGCAGATGGAGCGTCATTGTTGCCTGTGAAGGTATCATTGCCGGCCTTGTTGGCATCACACCTGCTGCGGGCTATGTCACAACGTGGTACGCCGCAGCCATCGGATTCATCACTGCGTTGTGCTGCAGCGGCTTGGACGGCATGGTAAGCTTCCTTCTCACTATCATCCCCTGCTTCCTTTCTGACGAATTGCATAGCACGAGTGGCTCCGCATCGACGACGGCCTCGAAGTCTTTAAGCTCCATGGCATCGGCGGAGCATGTGGTGCGTTCTTGACGGGAATCTTTGCCACCCAATCGATCTCAGCACTCGATGGCATTCCAACACTTGCATCCGGTGCCGTTGACGGCCACGGTGTCCAAATCGCCAAGCAACTGGCTGAGATTGCTTCGATCATGTCTTACAGCTTCGTTTGTTCGGTCATCATGCTGCTAGGCCTGAAGTACACGCCATTCATGGGTCTTCGGGTCAGTGACGAAGTCGAGGACCTAGGTGTCGATCTTGACCAGTTCCATGATGAGGTTATCGGCGAATGGAGTAACTTCAACGTCGAGGACGATGGTTACACGCAGGGCCTGACTGCAACGCAAGCCCGTGCATCCATCTCTGGCGGGCATGGTGGCCCTCATGGTGGCACTATGACGCCGCGTGCTAAGGAAGATCCAGAGATCGCGTCGAGCGAGAAGCAGTCTGCTTGATGGAATTGTGTCCGGAGATGGCAAGCTGGCCTCGTGCATGGGATGTCTGCTCAATCAAAGGAGGTCTCAGCTACTAGTCCTTCCGGCGACATGACCGCCGAGCAGCGCTTCTGCGCGACGTCTCGAAGTTGAGGATAGTCTCTTGTACCAAAGTCATCATGTCTACTAAGCAGTCAACAATGCAAGCAGCTGATCATTCTTTGTCGATGATGGTTCCTTCCGAGATGATAACGGCTGACACTCGCCAAGACAACTTCGCCCCCAAAGGCGTCTGGCTGGACCTCGTTGTCTCACCCGCCCTTCAACATATGCATATAACATCGCTACCGTCGCCCTGTACGTTTTCACTCGCAACTATTCTGTGCAGACCAATAAAGAGTACATCATGCACGGAATCAAGCGGAAATATGTGTCCGCTGGCGACGATAGACTACCGAAATCCCGCGGTGTTGCTACAGTGAACGACAACAAAAGCTCCAGCTTCAACTTGATGGGTTTGCCCGCCGAGCTGCTGATCCACATATTCAACCTTGCCCGCGAACCATGCATGATTCATGCGTGCAAGACACTGTATGTTCTACTACCCGACTTCGTCAACTACACCCGTTCGCTCGTGGGACTCGCGTATGGCACCACAGATGTCAGTAATCCACTAGCTCTGTTGCACCCCCAATTCTGGCCGCTGACCGGACACGAAGGACACAACTGGACTTGCGAGGAGAGGCAGTATCTGCAACGCGATGTGGCTGCTAGTTCATGGCTACGGATCTCGCACCTGAAGCAGCTACACAAGTTCTTATTCCAACAACTTGTAAGGGTACAAGTCCTCAACAACGAAGCGTACCGGATGACTAGTGTACGAAGAGGTGGTGTGGAGATGGAGACCGCGAGTACGCCCTTGAAGGATCTCAATATGCAACAGTTGGGAATATCCGTCCAGATCAAATCAGGTCGATGGCGCTACGGCTTTCTCCAGTTTCGCGACAACTTCCTTCACGCCGATGTTTACAACGCACGGGGCGTTTCGATGAAGTCTCTGAGACGCGTGTACGACTTGTTTTCGGTCACGTTTCTCCCAGACTGTCTGATAACCCACGACCCGGTCAACGAGAGCTCCTACCTACGCGATCTCTTCATACGTTGCTGTACCATCGATAAGGACGCGTCTTATGACAAGTTGACGAAGGAGCCGGATGCAGGAGATTTCCGACGCGACTTGCGATGCAACGAGGCACTATTGAGCCAGCGAATTTATCAGACCCTCGAGCAGCCTTCCAAAGACTTTCGCCGCAAAGGGGAACACCTGGACGATGCTCACTACCTGTACCGCTGGCTGATGCTGAACCATGTATGCGACTTTCCTGTGGTGATCGATTACAGGATGCTCAGCGCGTGCGTGGAATACGGTCTCCCTGGTTGCCTTGAGCTCCTTCTAGGCAATTATATGCCCATGCATTGCCACTGCGTGGGCGGCAGCCAAGGGGATAGTATGGAACTGCGGCCAACAACTGTGACCGAGAAGGATCTTATCAAGCTGGGCTACAGAGCCATAGAACTGCTTCGCAGTCAAAGTTGGAAGCTGAAAGACAAGGAAAGCCGTATGTGCTGCCTACAACTCATTGTCGACCAATTGGCACATATTGCTAGCATGAAAAAACTTGCGACTGACTACGAAGTGGCGACCTGGGTCGAAGCGGAGGCCCTGGTGCGGGAGGAGAAGGCAGAGAAACGTAGAGTTGAACACATTGCGTATAGAGTCCGATTGAATAACGAATACCCTGGAACTGAGGACGGCGGAGAGGAAGAGGAGGAGGATGAAGAGTATGAAGTGGAGTGGGAGGATGAGGACGAGGACGATGGACTAGGTGAAGAAGACGTTCAAACCTAGTGCGTGGGAGTGCTGCGGAATGTCCACGTTGCTATTCGCAGCTTAGCAGCCCCAATGGTAGGCAGACCATGAGATGCGCGCAGCTTTTGTCAGTATCAGCATACACCACGCGTGTTGCAACATGGTTGCGCCATGATCTTTGGACTGCAGACAATGTATGTATGGTCAAGCTGAAGGTAACCCTGATCTACCCCTTTTTGGCCCTTGAAATGCAGCAGATACAAGTAAGACCCTCCATATGTTGTGATGCCCATTATCTTGGTGCGCGAAACGCCCGGTCCCGAAATGAATCCTAGAATTTTGTCAGATGGTTCGCCTGACACTGTCACGTGCGTTCATTTGCCGTTCCTTCAACACTCGACTTATGCTCTCGTAAAAGATGCTCCGTTGAGGAAGACATCACGACTTGGTCGGAATTAACTGGTACCATAGTCACAACCGTGGGAGGGAAGGCATCATCGAGCCACTTCCTCCGCCACCGTTCGTCGTTCCTGCTCTTCAGCAGCAGTGCCTCCTGCCCCACTGACATGGCTTCTCACAGCTTGTAACGGATGCAACAACGCATCCACACTCTTCTCCTTCAATCCGGTCACTGTTTCTGTATGCTCTTTACTCAATTCTTTCTGCTTTACGAAGCCGCTGCTGATCACGCCGAGGAAGGCAATCACCGTGTACATGATCCACATGTTACGCAGACTCCACGCGAATGCGTCCTTCACTACGTCTCTCTGTGTCGGATCCGTGATCGTATGCGTCAGCATCACGTTCGCAGCCGCATTCTTCCCGCTGAGCGCCTCTACCAGATCAGCTGGAAGGCCTGAAGCTCGTAGAGTATCGCTACGATTGTCCATGCTGTTCTGGAAGACGACACCACCCAGTATAATGGACACAGCCAGAGCCAGACTGCGGATGAAAGCGAAGGTAGATGTGGCTGTAGCAACGTTGTCTTGCTCAATGTGAGCCTGGAGCGCGACCAAGGGCGGTTCAAAGAGTAATCCGGATCCGGCACCTGCAATGAGCTGGAAGCCCACCATCGCCGCGATTGAGGTATCGGGTCGCAAGCTGATAAAAGCGCCGAATCCAGCGGTCAGGAGAACAGTACCGATCCAGCCTAGTTCGCGATATTTTCCAGTGCGATGCATGATGATGCCAGTGAGGACACCACAACCAGCCGTCATCACAATCAAAGGCACCAGCAGAACACCCGATCGCAGCGGACTTGCTGCTTTGGCGCTCTGCAGGTATAGTGGGAAGTAGTATTCCCCAGCGATGAAGCTCATGCCATGCCATGCTGTTACCAGTAGACTCGCGACATTGCTCGACTCTTTGAAGATGCCCATTGGCATCAAAGGATACCTCGCCACTTTCTTCTCCGCGAAGACGAAGATTAGGATGCATACCACACCGAATACAATCAAACAGATGACCTTCGGACTGTCCCAAGGGAATGTCGCGCCGCCAAAGTCCAGTCCCAGCAACAGCATTATCACAACCGCCAGAATGCTCAGACTGCCAGCCCAATCAATAGCCTTGACACCTTTCCTCAGCGGCGTCCTCGGGTTATGCACGTCCAGGAAGAACAATAACAACGTCCCCGCCACGCCACATACTGGCAGATTGATCCACCAGCACCATCTCCATGAGGCCAGATCAGTCAATACACCACCCAGAATCGGCCCGATCGCTCCCGCGGCAGCCAGATCCCTTCACACATCCCCAAATACAGCGCCCGCTCCCTCATCGAGAAAATATCGCTGACCACCACATTCGTCAACATGATCAAACCTCCACTGGCCGACCCTTGGAACGCCCGTCCCACAATCAGCGCCTTCATACTCTGCGCTGTGGCACAGACCACGCTCGCCATAGCAAATATGGCCACAGCAGCAAGTAGAATCGGCTTGCGGCCCCAGATGTCGCTGAGCTTGGCCCATATCGGTGCGGCAGCGGCGTTGGCGATCAGGTAGGCGCCACCAATCCAGGAGTACCCTGAGGGGCTGTTGAGAGAGGCGACAATTGTGGGTATGGCCGTTGTGATGACGGTGGCGTTCAGAGCGGCTACAAACAAGCTGAGATAAATTGCCACGAGGATCATGGTGACACGGAAGCGGGTGCGTTTGGCTGGCGGGAGGCAGATTCGGTGTCGACATCGGCGGCATCGGGTGTAGTGGCAGCATCTTTGCTCTGCGTGATTGTCGGCAGAAAGGCGGGATCTTTGTGGTCTAAAGCAGTGGTGGGCTCGAATTGCTGAGAGCCTTGCTCGAGGGGTGACGGTGAGGCCGAGGAGGTGCCGACGTGATCGACCATGTGCACCTCAGTGTCGGTTTGGGTTTTAATGTCCGCCATTGTCGTCCTCGGCTGACTACTGCCAGCAGCTCTGACCTTTCTTCGTCCAATCCCGTTGGGACGCGTTGTAGCCGAAAGCGCACTGATCACCGCTCACAGCGCACTACACACCTTCAAAGGAAATCTACCACAAAGAAAATGACCTACGCGTTCCTATCGTCAACGACATCAAGACACTCGGACACGGGGAATCAGGCAACATATATAAAAATCGCCATTTCCCCATCTTTGCAAGTCCGAGTCGGTCAAGCAACGTGGGCCAGATGACAAACTCAAAGAGAGCACGCAAAAGCACCGAATGAGTCACTACACGCGAAGTGATCGTGTAATAGTGGCGCAAAAGCCCGCCCTGGCGTCGATTTGAGCCAGTCTCTGGGGGCTTCAGCTCGGCATTGGGGGCGTTTGTAGGAGAAAATTCTTGGTTCGATGGCGTCGGTGTACTCCGACTACCACCTAAGAAGCCAAGAATGGCATTTATTTCAGGCGGTGATGACCAGCCCACCATTGACAGAGGCATATATGTGCATCGAAGACAGGCATCTCACAGCGACTGCGCTCGTAGTGCTTACTCACGGTATTCGAGCGTACCTGCGTTGGTATGTCCCTCACCAAGGGGCGTCATCCGGACTCGTGCAAAATCTTGTCATCCGGCTTCATACCCTGGCCCTGTAACTCGTCTACCGGCTTCAGTTCAGGCCACGTGGACTGCATCGACCAGCTCAACTTGCGTGCTCGCACCTTCCGCTCAGCATCATGACCTCCAAGGACGGCTGAGTACTCGAAGCTGATGGTCAACTCGAAACGGTATATACAGCTGCTCCCCTGATGGCTGAAGACACAAGCAGCGAGGTCTGATGTGAAATGCCTCACACGATATATATAATTACACGGCGGACCCTCACATTGATAGTTGTGCCAGGAGGCATTTTATAGCCAACATTGACAGTCAACCGGCTTTGACGACCCACGTGGAATACCTTTCGCGGCAGGGGCACCTAGTCTTGCATACTAATTGAACAGCTTGTTGCAATTCATACTGCTTGCTATGTACTAGATATCAGGTGCGCGTCCGTGCTTTCTCGAGAGCGCCATGGAATACTGCTGCCACCCCGGTTGCACTTCCTCGACTCCGACCACAATCGACAGTGGCGTAAGAAGACTCGCTGCCGGCTGCGAGTCGGCTGCACACTGCACGCTGCACGCTCATCTCACGTTCATCGCGCCACTTTCACCACCACATTTGAACAGACCTACAAGTCAGCCTCCATCTGATCCAGGACCGCCCGTGTAAACTCGTGCGTCGTACTGCTCCCACCCATATCCCGCGTCAACGCCTTCCCCTTCCCAATAACCTCATACACCGCCTTCGCAATCCGATTCGCGTGATCATCGAGCCCCAGATGCCTCAACAGCATCGTCCCGCTCAACAACAACGCCGTCGGATTCGCCTGATCCTTGCCCTTGATATCCAGTCCCACATGCCTGCATCCGGGCTCGAAAACTGCGACATCTCGGCCCAAATTGGCGCCGGGCACGACACCCGGACCACCGACAAGGGCAGCGGCGATGTTGGTGAGGATTCCGCCGTAGAGGTTGGGCAGGACCATAACGTCGAATTGTTGCGGGCGAGAGACGCATTGCATGGAGGCGTTGTCGACGATCATGTCGTCGACTTGCAGGGTCGGGTAGTCGCGGCCGGTGGCTTTGACAGTCTCGCGGAAGAGGCCGTCTGCTAGTTTCATGATGTTGGCTTTGTGCTGCGGAAAGTTGTTAGTGTCCACGCTGATGATATGTGTCCCTCCTGGAAGGGGCAACTTACGATGCAAGTGACCTTCTTCCGGTTGTTCGCCAACGCAAAGCTGAACGCAAACTTTGCGATCCTCTCACTCTTCGCCCGCGTGATAATCTTCAAGCTCTCCACCACACCATTCACACTCTGATGCTCCAATCCACTATACTCGCCCTCGGTGTTCTCGCGTATGATACACATGTCCACATCCTTGTGTCTCGTTGCCAACCCCGGAATATTCTTGAACAAGACCACACTTGCGTAGATGTCGAGTTCCTGGCGCAGGGCGACATTGAAGGACTGGTGGCCGGAGCGCTCGACGGGGGTGTGCAGGATACCCTTGAGACCGAGCTTGTTGCGCTTGAGGGAAGCGATGGACTCGCGGAAGAGCTCCTCGGAGTGCTTGTCGCCGGAGTCGACGCCCGTGACGTCGACTTGCTCCCATTCGATGGGCACGTTGTCGGCTTTGAAGATTGTTTTTACGGATTCGGCGACTTCGGTGCCGATGCCGTCACCTGTGGGTTGGGGATGCGGTGTGAGCTTGGCTGGCCCAAGAAGGAGGTTGTGGTTTGGGTGCTGGGGATGGCTTACCTGGAATGAGGGTGACGGTGTACTTGCCGCCGAACTTGGTGGGCTTAAAGATATCGGACTGGATCGTCGCATACGCTGGCCGATATGGTCAGTCCCGGTCTGCCTCATGCTGGAAGGATTGTGCACTTACTTCTCGGAGCAAAGCTGGAAGCTCGCTGTATCGAGCGCAGCAGCGACTGATCTCAATCAGCTCCAGTTCCTATTCTTACTCCGTCTTGGGAGCGACCTACCTGCGCCGATCGAGCGGACCTAGCGACTGACATGGCCAGTAGATCACTCTGTGAGAGCCAGGCGTGGGCACGGAACTGCAAGTAGCCTCACTACAGAATGTACCAGCTGTAATATGAACCAGATGTAGCTCGCAAGAAGTCCTGTAGTGAGATATGTGAGCTGTTCTGCAACTATCAGAAGCAATCAATCAAAGTTGAGAGGTGCGGGAAGGTGCAGGTCAAACTGCGGGCTTTTTGAACCGAAGAAGCTCCATTACTGGTTTGGGCCTAGCATGATTCATTCCGCGGGTACAACGACGGGTAACTACAAGGTAGACACGGGGAAGGAAGGCACCACACAAGCATCAATCTCATGCATTCTGTACAAAGTAACGAGTCTGCCAACGCCCCAAGCACTGGCTTTTCGAAGACACGCTTGCCTGATGTCAATTGAAATCACGCCCTCGCCATGCCGCGCCATCCCATCGACGGCGACCGTTGCTCGTGATAAATCTGAGACAGTATCCTAGCCTTCAATGTACGTGTCCGCTTTCAACGTCACGCATACCGCGCGCTCAGATTAGCGAAAGCATCCGGACTGTGTCTTCCACTCTCCAGATTGTTGATGGCCATGCTATCTCGACTCGAATGTGACATGATGCCTCCTCCTGTGCTGCTCGATCCCTGCATTGAATTCTGCATGAAGGGATTTCTGTTCACGCTTGCCAGATTGCCCGCTCCTCCTGCCGAATGCATGTTGCTCATGGTGACAGGCATAGTAGCGCTCCGCTGGGGGATCGTTGGCTGTGCTTGATACGTAGGATCCTGTTCATTGCCAGGCTCTGGGATTGAGGAAAGACCTTGTTGTTTGGCCGGCGTCAGGGTAGGATAGTTGTACAGAGCCATAATTGAATTCTTGTCATAGCGGCCAGTCTGCTGAGGAGCCATCGGCATAGCCTGGCCAGGTTGCCCGTACTGACTTGCGCCTTGCGACAGATTTGCATACGGGTTGTTGTTGATCTGTTGTAGGGGTTGCTGGTACTGTGACTGCTGTTGCTGCTGTTGCTGCCCATACTGGAAGTTCGGCATCTGTCCTTGTTGAGGCTGCGCCATCATTTGTTGTTGGAAAGGGTTCGCAGCACCACCGGCGAAGAGTCCTGGGACCCCAATTTGTGCACCAGAGTCGAATGATCCCTGTTGCGACTGCTGACCTTGCTGTGGCTGTTGCTGGGCGGAATCCGACGGCGGAATACCGAATGGATTATTCGCAGCAGAGTATGCCGACGGTGATTGCGGTTGCTGTGACATGAATGGGTTGTTCGGTGCCTGTGGTTGCTGCTGACCATAGACGCTCTGTTGCTGACCATACACCGCACCACTAGGTTGGACTGGCGCGGTCTGTTGAGCGTAGAATGACTGTTGAGGTTGCTGCTGCTGCTGCATGAAAGGATTGGTACCAGTCTGCTGAGGCTGCAACTGTGGCTGTGGCTGTTGGAAGAATGGGTTGGAGTTCGTCGGCAATGGCCCTGGAGACGCTGTGTATCCATACTGCTGGGAGATCATCGCAGGTGGCGTCATTGTTTGCGTACGTGGATCCGCTATCCCATAATGTTGCCCAGCGAAGCCACCCGTGTTGTTTGGAAACAGTGGCTGTGGAGGCGGTTGAGAGACCTGCAGATTCTGGAATGACTGCACCAGGCCTCCGTCAGTTTGGCTACGAGCCGGAATGTCGAATGGATTGTTACTGCCAAAGGATGTTTGCCGCTGCTGAGCGGCTGAGCCGGGGTCATTGACAGACCAAAGCCTGACTGGCCCCCTGATACCTGATCGAAAGGATTGTTCGAGCCCCTCGAGGCACCTGTGTGTGTCGCTTTGATGCCGGACTGAGCTGAGTCGGATCCAGGCGCCGTAGGCGCGTTCGATCGAGAAGAGCCCGTAGCCTGCGGCATGACACTGTTGTTGACAGACGACGTCCGTTCTGCTGGTTGAGGACCCAGCTGCACCAGGGCATCGATTGTCCTGGCCAGATCACCATTCATTCGCCGTAGCATTTTCGAGTTGATTTGTGTGTTCGGGAAGCCCATGTCTTTCAGTTGTGTGATCTTAAGGTGTAGCTCTGCATCTGAGATCGGCGCCGTAGACCTCGACAATGACCCAACATCGTCTCCAGAGATCGGCCACGCACTGTCGACTGTAGGCTCTGGCGGCAGCTTCTTCTTGCTGGACTTCGACGAAGGCAGTGTCGAGGATGATGCGCGCAAGCCGAACCCGAAGAATCTGCTCTTCTTGGCTGGCGCGACCGGTGCAGCCGGTTCGTATGTCGGCGATTTGGGAGGGACTGTTGGTGAGACTTCGCTACGCATGCTCCGCGAAGGAGGCTCAGGTCTGCCGCTCTCCAAGCTCTTCTCCTGGTATTTCTTGCGAATGAATCGCTCCATGGCCGAATCCACCTCATCCGCGTCAAGCGGAATGTCTGGCCGTTTGTTCTTCGGATTGTAGATTTTGTTTACAGCGGAGTTGCCGTTGCGCTTCATGTTCTGTTGCCAGGTCAGCTCAAGTGCCGCAACTCTCAGCGAAAAGTTGGCATACCTCTACTTGCTCAGATGACCAAGTATCCATGCTTAGCGACTTCACCTTAGACACATGTGTGCCCATCTTCCGGTGTATACTTGCGCATCGCATGCAGAGGAATATGCCCAGATTCCAACTTGCCCACCCTGGATTGTTCGCGCCACAGTCGCAGCAAGTGCCATTGCCGGGCACTCGGAGAAGCTCCTGCAGTTCGCGTTCATTTCGCGCCTGCTGTCGCTTGCTGATCGACGCCATGACCGCGATCAGAAAGGGGTGGCTCGATCAACGGCGCTGTCGGGATCAAGGGCACGATTGACCGGAAGTCGAGACAAAGCTGCAGCTGGTCAATAAAAAGGAAGTCTCCCGTACATCGAGCATGCCGTGGAAGTCATCGTCGTCCTCCGCTGTCCTTCTGCGCGTCCGTGCTATGACAATGGGCCCGAGCTGGAGTTGGTCTCGCTCGAAATTGGCATGTCGAGGAGTGGCTCCGCTGATTAACCTGACCCCGGGTCATTCCAAATGGGTGTCACGTGACGGTCACCACAAGCACTGGCCGCTGCATGATGATACTGAACTTGCTCACGCACAGGCTTGATTCATGAAGGTCATAGAAGATGAGTCATAGGAGGTCCAATGGCACCGAGAATGGAAATACTGGGGGATTGCATGCATCCAATTTATGCTCTATACAACTCCTCTTCTCGGGTATCAATATGCTTGCTGACACTATGGCCGCGATTCAATGCAGCAAGTGCTAATCCAACATCACAACATTTCCTGGTCATCGTCCATCCTCTTTACGCCGTATAAACCATGTTGCGACCACATCATCTGCTGCAGCATTCCATACTGCTGTTGTTAGGTGAAAGGAAAGCAGAAGAACGCCATACACAACTCACCTGATGCTCCATGTGGTCATCTTCACCCATCTGCCACCATTCACGACTGTGGTTATACACTGGATCTTTGCATCGTTTGTATGTCTGATCGTCTGGCGAAGATGCAGGATTCGACAGCGGCTCGACGTCTATCTTCGTTTCATACAGCTTGGTCATGTATGGCTCGGCAGTACCTCGTGAATCGTAGCCTGGCAGGGCACAAAGGGTTTTGAGACGGTCTCGCTCCATCGCTTCCCATCTAAGTCTCGCAGCTTCCTCTTCCAGCTCCATGTTCGTCTGTGGCCAGTCGGTGTTGGCCCAGGGAGGCAGCTGGTTGCCTGGCGTTGGTGGTGAGATTCTCCACAGCTCGACGAGTCGCCGCTTCTGCTCATCATCGGCGTTCTTGAAAAGCAGCAGCTGAGAAGGCAACAGTGCTGACGCATTGACACCAGCTTCTTCAAGGACGTCTGATGCCTGTCTCTCGGAGGCTGGTGCCTGGTGTGCTGAGTGATGGTAGTGCTGCGTGATGTACGCGATTGGAGCGGGCTGTGGAGAGACCTGTGGTGTTGCAGGCATCGACTGACCATGTTGAGGTTGGACGAGACTGAGGTGAGTCCCCATCATGCCGGCGAGTTCGTTGTACATCTTCGAGTCGCTCTCGGCGGCTGAGAGCCCGCACTGTCGCCACAATCAGAAAGTCATGAACAGGGAAAGGAATGGACAAACCTGTCGACAGTATGCATGCTCTTCAAATGCTGCAAGTCCATTTGTGACATCCGTTTCGTAGCCACAGTTGCTGCAGCGGTGAATGGATGTCATGGTTATTTCCCAACTCCCTGACGATAGTTTCGATGTGCGATATCAAAATCCTCCAACAGCCAAGCAGGACAGTCTCGAAGGAGAGAAGGTGTAGGCCACGAGTGGGACGTGATGTGGGATTGTGCTAGCTATACTAACTATCGAACAAAGCGCTATCAAAGGATCCAGTTCCAGTCCAGTCCCGGTCCGGTTCAGTGTAGGTATGTGCTGCTGTGGACGGCCTGTTGTAGTTGCCAGGAGGGCTCCCGGTGACCAAAAGCCAGGTAGAATAGTCTGGGTAGACGTTGGTGAGGTAGAGGTGGTCAAGGGAGGGGTTAATTTTCGGGGAAGGGGCGGTCAGCAGATGAAGCGCGGGTGTCAGTTCGACATAAAAACTGGACACCGGAATGTAGTAGCGACGGAGAGGGTGCTGGACAGAAAGCGCAGCGGCAGTTGTGCTATAAGCAAGAAGGTCTCGGTGAGTTGAAGGTGGAAGAGATGAAGCAGGAGCAAGCAGCCTGAATCATGTGGTCATTGGGGAGGAGCAGCCACGTTGCTGCCCGAGATCTAGGGTTAGGTCTTGCTTCTCGGGGACTCAGGCTGCTGGTGACCGCGTTGCTCAATGCCGTCGCGACACCCAAGTTTCCATAAGAGCACTATATACCTTCGCTTACGATCTCCTGCCTTTGCGATCGACTGCTGAGACACGTCTCATTCATCCACCATCACAGCTAATTCTGATAACTGTCCGGCATGGTGAGATCATACTCATCTTCATGACCGGCGATCATTACTGACCGAACCCTCAGACATCAATAGGTACAGGCTATGACCTGTCGAACTCAGTCTTCTCGCCTGATGGACGGAACTTCCAGGTTGAATATGCAGTCAAGGCGGTCGAGAACGGGGGCACATGTGTAGGCATCCGGACGAAACACGGCGTGGTATTGGCCTGCGAAAAGATCATCTCCTCCAAACTGCTGAAGCCCGGCGCAAACAAGAGAATAGCCACAGTCGATCGTCATGCTGGTGTTGTCACATCGGGTCTCATCCCAGACGGCCGACATCTGACTAGCAGAGCAAGAGATGAAGCAAGCAGTTGGCGAGGCACATACAAAGCTCCTATTCCAATCAGTGCCCTGGCGGGTCGAATGGGAGGCTACGTCCAAGCATATACCCTCTACTCCAGCGTACGGCCGTTCGGTGTGACGGCAATTCTCGGCGGTTGGGACTCGGAAGCTGCGTCAGGTGTTGATGGTGAGGTCGGAACGGGTCCGGATGTCGGAGCTGGCGGGAAGATTGAGGACGAGAAGGTGAAGAAGGGTGGTCCAGGACTCTACATGATTGAGCCGAGCGGCCTCTACTGGGTACGTCGGCATATGGAACACTATATGGCAAGCCACTAACCTCTCACAGGCTACTACGGCGCCGCAACAGGCAAAGGTCGGCAAGCTGCAAAAGGCGAACTAGAGAAGCTCGACCTTGCAAGCCCCGATTGCGCTCTCACACTAGAAGATGCTGTAAAGGAAGCAGCTCGCATCATATACGTCGCCCACGAAGACTCAAAGGACAAGGAGTTCGAGCTTGAGATGACATGGATCTCAGGTCTTGATGGACCCACCAAGGGTCGACATCAGCAAGTCCCAGAAGAGCTACTGCAAGAAGCTGAGAAGGCCGCGAAGAAGAGTCTCGAGGGAGACGACGAGGACGAGGAAGAAGACGAGGCTATGGCGGAGTAGGAGTCCGATGACCAGGGTAAGGAAGAAGACGAGGCCATGTCGGAGTAGTCGCCCCACAGCTCGGCCTCGTCGGACCGGTGGAACGAGTATTTGCGACAGCCGGTGACCTTCGCAGAGTCCCCTCCGTCATCATCATCTGAGTCCGGCGTCTAGGAAGATTGGGAGGGCACGAGCGAGGGTCAAAATTTTTGGTAACCGCCCGTCACGGCAAACTGTACTTCGTCTCCGGCCAATGCCCAGCCCAGCCGCCTGCCTCATATCGTCCCAGCAATCTTTCCCTCCGCCCATCCTCTCCGCTTCACTCCCAATTCTACCGCCGCATGCCCCCAGTCCTCCCCGTGATTATGGCCCTTCGCTCCTTCCCCGTCCCACCAGGCAACCCCGCCCGCGCCAGCCCCTGCTCCTCGCTCAACACGGTCAACAGCCCAAAGATAACCGGCACACCACTGTCCAACTGCACCCGCATCAACCCATGCGTCACCGCCTCCGCAATATACTCGAAGTGCATCGTCTCGCCCTTGATCAACACCCCAATCGCAACCACCGCATCAAACGCCTGCCTCAATTTCGTCTCCTTCTTCCCCTCTTCCGGCGCCTTCGGTTGCAAACTACCCTGTAGATCCGTCTGACTCGCGCTCCCTCCCAGCAAATCCCCCAGTCCCTGCGCCAGACTGCCTACGCCGCCAGCGACAGTGCTCGCGGTGGACTGGATCTGGGAGGCGGAGTAGACGCGTTGAACAGCGAGGGGGAGTTCGTAGGAACCGGGGACGGATTCGATGACTATGTTTTCTTCTTTGATGCCGGAGGCTAGCAAGGACTTTTTCGTGCCAGAAATGAGGGAGTCGATTATTGTGGTGTTCCAGCGGGCGTGGACAATGGCGACGCGCAGGCCAGGAGCCGTCGTGTGTTTGGGGGGCGCCGGGGCCTTTGAGAGCTGCCATAATGGAATGGGGATTGATGGAAGGGACTTGATCGAGGGTGTCACTGGAAATGCACAATACTGGATGGAAGGTCGACGTTGTCAGTCAGTTATTCTTCAAAGTATGACATAGCGATCGTTCAGGCACAGACTTAGCAACCCATGCGCACAGGCACCGCCGATCGCGGGGCATTTCACATCCCACTTTGCAGCTCTTCCAGTGAAGGGGCGGCTAGTTTACTGTTGGTCATACCTACGACTGCCTATCCATGAACCCACCAGTCAAGTGACTGCACGGCTCGACCTACTATCGAGGACGGCTCGGCCTGCACTTAGGGATCAGCTTCCTGCCGTTAGGGATACACCTTCACTTAGAGGATTAGCACACATTCAATTCTCAACACATGATTTCGGATATTCAAGGTCAGCAGTGATTCGCCTCCCTACGAACAACATATACAGCATCCGCCCTACGGCATACAAACAAACGAAGTCACTCCCTCACTGTTGATCTAGATATCTTTCATTGACCCCAAGTTCGCTTGATCCTGCCCTGGCCCGGAATCACATCGGCTACAGCAACACTGGGCACTACAAGCCAATCAGCTTCCCATCATTACTGAGTACCGAATCTGGCATACATCAATACCATTCACCGTCCAGAAACCCAAGATGTCTCCAATAGCCATTGACGAGACGAATGGCCACGCCAACGGCACCGTTAGCAAATCTGCACCAACAACAAGCCCGGCACAAACATCCAAATACCACGCTTCCACTTCCGACGAAGCAATCCACGCCGAACACACCTACGCCGCGCATAACTACCATCCCCTTCCCATCGTCTTCGCCAAAGCTCTAGGCACCAAAGTCTGGGACCCCGAAGGCCGCGAATACCTCGACTTCCTCTCCGCCTACTCCGCCGTCAATCAAGCCACTGCCACCCCGAACTTGTCAAAGCCCTAGTCACGCAAGCCTCAACTCTAACTCTCAGCTCGCGCGCCTTCTACAACGATGTCTTCCCGCGCTTCGCCCAGTTCGTCACGGAATACTTCAACTTCGATGTTGTTCTACCAATGAACACCGGCGCCGAAGCAGTTGAAACCGCCATCAAGATCGCGCGCAAATGGGGGTACAAGTCCAAAGCCATCCCCGCAAACAAGGCCCTCGTGCTCAGCGTCGCCGAGAACTTCCATGGACGGACCTTCTCTGCCATCTCGATGTCCACTGACCCAGAGTCAAGGGACAACTACGGCCCATTCCTGCCTGCTATCGGCTCCGTCTGCCCAGCAACAGGCAAGCCGATCCCCTTCAACGACGTCCCTGCCGTCCGCGCCGCGTTCGAGACCCATGGCAAGGAGATCGCCGCGTTCATCGTCGAGCCTATTCAGGGCGAAGCCGGGATTGTGGTTCCTGACGACAACTACCTCCGCGACATCCGCGCGCTATGCGACGAGCACAATATCCTGCTCATCTGCGACGAGATCCAGACCGGCATTGCGCGCACCGGCAAGTTGCTCTGTCACGAGTGGGCGGGCATCAAGCCGGATATGGTGCTTCTGGGCAAGGCTATTTCCGGCGGGATGTACCCTGTCTCATGCGTCTTAGGTCGAAAAGAGTGATGCTGACCGTCGAGCCGGGAACGCATGGGTCGACGTACGGTGGCAACCCGCTGGGCTGCGCAGTTGCTATGAGAGCGCTGGAGATCGTGCAGGAGGAAGGGCTGACGGACCGTGCCCAGCGGTTAGGCGAGGTGTTCCGGAAAGGACTGGAAGATCTCAAGTCGCCCATGATAACGACTATCCGTGGAAAAGGCCTCCTGAACGCAATCGTGATCGATGAGGCGAGGACGGG
This sequence comes from Cyphellophora attinorum, assembly GCF_001299255.1. Classification (NCBI taxonomy): domain Eukaryota; kingdom Fungi; phylum Ascomycota; class Eurotiomycetes; order Chaetothyriales; family Cyphellophoraceae; genus Cyphellophora; species Cyphellophora attinorum. The sequence goes on along the minus strand of NW_017253242.1, from coordinate 438,760 downwards.
TGGGCATAGTGCGTGGGATTTGTGCATGCTCATGAAGGAGAAGGGGCTGCTCGTGAGTGTTCTCCTATGCCTCAATTCTCTGTCCCAGGCTTTCGTTCGCATGAACAGCTTATACTAATATCAACCCCAGGCAAAACCAACCCACGAGAACATCATCCGCCTTGCCCCACCATTGGTCATCACAGAAGAAGAGATCAAGAAGGCCTTGAGCATCATCGACGAGGCGGTCAGAGAGCTACCGACCTTGAAGGGGAAGAAGGAGGACGAGGTCATTCCAGATGGGGAGAAGGACGTTAAGATCGGAATTGAAAACTGAGGCTGTGGTATCAAGGTTGATTCGAGGATGGGAAAATGGCAAAATTGGACTGGCTCGATTCGAGCAGGCTGGATACTTGGGAACCGAGAGTCTAAGCCTCCCTCCACCGGCGGAATATGCTATTTGGCGGCGCATACACTGCGGCATGTAGTACTGAAGACTACAACACCACGTGTGCCTCTCTTGACTCATGGACTCCCTCCTGTGCTATCCTGCCCCACTCTTCCACTCTCACGGCTATCGAAATAGTGCTAGTGGACAGGGAGGCTCTCGTGCCCATCTTGTCTTGGCTGCCAACCCCATCAGCCCATCAACGTCCCAGCATGCGAGCCTTACATCATATTGGATTGGTCTTCATCAATAGCCCGGCGAATACGAGCACTATGAATTGACTCTCGGCATCTAGGCTCTGCAGGAGCATGTCCTCCATCTCGTCGACCATATCAAAGACCTCCTTTACCAGCTCTTTGTACTGTTCATTGGCTAACCTTTGCGTTTCTCTGACCATCTTCGTGGAGGCGAGCTTGATCTTCTCCATCCACTCTTCATGCAAAGCATTTAGCCTCTCAAGCATGACAATCTTCTTGTCCCGGGACTTCAGCCTCTTCTCGAGGATGCCAATGAGCTCATTCCGATCGTCTAGCATCTGCTGGAGGGAGGCTATTTTCTCGGCAGCGGTGGCGTCTGCCTCAGATTCAGGAACTCGAGATTCGTTCGTGGCGGGACCTGAGTGCTTCGTTTCAGCCGTGGTCCTGTCGTCGTTGTGGGTCTCCATGACTGCTATGTTCTCGTCCGTACTGTCGTGCTTGTCGTCTATGAGCTCGAGCTTGACGTCTCCTCTGTGACTAGTATCGTGCTGCTGAACGCGGATATTGTCGACGAAGCCGACCTCCTCGGCTTTGACAGCAACCCCTTCATCGCGATTGGGAAAGTGGCCGGCCATGATATAGCAGGCTGTTGCGTCGGTAATTGATACGAAGACTGAGATAGAGAGTCAGCGTAAATATGCAGCAGCAAAGCGACGCGTAGACGGACTAGATGTACCTGAGAGGGTGCGAATTCGCCACGGATGAAGGATCGAGAGGTTGAGGACCGCCGCAACGCAGACCTGCTCACGTATTGATGAGTTGGGATCGATGTCGTTGTGGTGGTGGTGATGTAAAGAGGCGGCATATCATTGAAAAATTGGTAAAGCACGCCGCCCTTGCGCCTGCCGACATTGAGCTGTCGAAAATCACAGTTGGCAAGTGCATTACGCCAGGATGTCCGGCTACTCATAGGGAAGTGACTACACCGTTTAGCGGCCATGCCTGCATTCTCTCCACGCTAGAATGTCGCTCGGTAGTTTGCTGAAGAGCCTCATCCCTCGTTGCATAATCCACATCCACCTCACAGAAAGCCTTGATGCCGTACACAGTTCCAGAATCAGGATACACCCGAGTCGACAGAGCCGTCCGTTCGTTGACGAAAATCTCGAGCACACTGGCATCGTAGAAGGCATGGAAAGTAAGGTCTTCAAGCATAGCGCTGTTGTCGTTGCCCTCGATCTCGAACAGCGTGTGTGGCGCTGTCTTCTTCCCAGTGCCAACACCTCTAATCGTAGTTGACCGTGAACGGTCGACTGTGAGTATTTCCGAAAGAGGCTCGAAGTAAACCCTTGTAAGCTGGCTATGGTCGGGAGAATGGAAAATGTCGAATCCCATGCGCTGGCTTCGATTTGACATACAGAAGTCCAGGTCGAGCTCCCAGGAAGCACACCCATTCTCAGGAAAGTCAATAATTGAGCCATCCAATAGTGTAAAAGGCGGACCGCGCATGTCCTGGAGCCGCGGGTCTGGCATGGCGGTCAATGTCCTCATTGTGTAAGTCCCACTGGCATCCGCTGTACTGTCGAAGCAGCTCAATTCGCCCAACGGCGTCTTCAAGGACCGCGCGACCCTTTCCCACGTCCTGAGTTGCAAGATCCTCGGGGTAGATAGGCAGCCACTCCAGCCTTGCTTCTGCACGGCGGTTTGCGGCAGATCTTCTTCGAATAGCCAGCCTATTGTGACAAAGTGACCGGTCGCCGGGTCCCAGAAGCCATTGGAGCGTAGAAGCAGCATGGTCAAGTACTCCGCCGTATCGATACTGCATTTGAGGATCCCCAGTAGTGCCTTTCGATAGGTCTCCGCACAGCCACATCTGACGATGATCTTTACTGATCTCACCACTCCTGCTGTCTGACTTGGTGATGCCCTCAGCACTGATAATGAGGAAGGAGTGAGTCTTGTCCGCCTCATCTTGTAGGCTCAGAAAGTTGCAGACTTCCCAATTAATGCCAAAGTCACCTGTCCACCGTGAGGGGTTGTAGTTGAGGCCCACGCTCGTCAGCGAGCTGAGGTATGTCCATTTCGTTGGATCCACTGTGTCGATGTGATACAAGAAAACCGTGGGAGTTTCGCCACGGAGACCACCAGACACAACGCCGTATAGTTGACCTCGACGTGTGCCGAGTACCTCGTCAAGAGCATGCCACTCTCCGATGTACGGATCTCGCCAGCCTGTAATATCAAGTCCAGGTGGAGGCTCTTCAAGAGTGATATTGTCTGGACATCTCTGCCATGTCATGCCACTGTCTGATGAAGTCGCAAGGGCAAGTTTCTCACTGCCTCGTCTGTACGGCAAGGTGTAGTGGATCGGTAGGGACTGAGCAGAAGTGTAAAACGCTACCTGCTTGCGATTGGGTTTCGTCACGCCCTGGCAGGATCGTGAAGGAAGCATACAGCCTGTGAAGACGCCACTGAAATCTTGCGTCGACGTCGGATTCATTGCTTCGCGTGATGATACTCTCCAGTTCATGAAATCAGAAGAACAAGCAGTACCCCACGACGGCGGTTCCCAGCTGCAGCTTGACGGGTTCCATTGGAAGTTGACATGGTATTGACCTGTTCGAACATCGTACCCGGGTGCACAAGGGTCGTTCATCCAGCCGCGAGGCGCTGTGATATGGTACCTTGGTCGCCATTGTGGCAGCGAGTGAGCTTGTTCCTGCCATTTTCGGACATCAAGCTGCACGGATGGTAGTGTCGAAGGCGCTGGAGATTTGTCGTACCGCTCAAGTATGGTATTTGTAAAGGTAGACTTGGAGATTTCGTCTAGTCCTAAGGTTTGAACATCCGGAAACAGGACTTCCAGAGCCATCTTCGAGCTGTTTCGTGCTCACGAACTTGCTGAGTGCCTTGAGTCTGAGTATCTGGGCCTGTGGGGCCGAGTACTGAAGATGTTGTTCTTGTCACAGTGAGAGAAGTGCTAATCTCGTCAAATATACTGAGAAGACTCGACGCATAGTCATCTCATCCGTTGAGCATGTACCTGCTGGTAACAATTCGGGCTATCCCCCAACAAGGACAGGACCCGCTGCTCGAGACTTCCCTTGCGCACTGGCACTAATTCGAAGTCTCAGCTGCGTATGGAAATATGAGCGGTGGATTCTAAGATTGTTAGTCGCCTCCCAAAGCCACTAGCTTTCAGCCCAAATGTGGGCATTGCACTAGCGTCGCCGAGTACTCCGAGGTCTCCGAGCTCACCGAGCTCGCCGTCGTGCTTGCGGGGAACCCTGCCCCGACTCCAGAAGTATTTGAGTATCGGATCTCCCACACAGTCTCGTGGCAAGCATCTGCTTCACTTACTATCACCGTGGAATAAACCATGGGCGAGACCAACAACATGGGCGTCCCGCAGGCTATCACAGCCGAAACGAAGGCCGGCTCTACTGTCGATCATGTGGACAGTCAAGGTGCTGCTGTCGTCCTGTCTTCAGAAGTCAATTCGACACGAGTATGGAATCCTTTGTTGATCATGTCATGTGTGAGCTTCGGAGCCGCATCCATGCTGTTTGGCTATGACGACAAGGTCGTCTCGCCGGTCGCAGCAATGGAGACATTTGTATGTATCCCATTCTCATTGCTGAAGTCTCATTGACATTGTGTCCCAGGTCGAGAAGTTCCAAGGACACCCCAATTCCGCTGGAGCCCTGGCGCTTACCGCACGCAATCAGAATCTGGTCTTCTGCGTTCCTCTTGTTGGCGCCATCGTGGGAGCAGCGGCGGCAGCGCCGTTGACGACACGGTACGGACGCAAGCTAGTGGTGATAGGCGCATACGTTCTGTCTCTCGGGGGCACCTTCCTGCAGGCGTTCGCCCCGACAATGGCTGCATTTGTGATCGGACGCTTCTGGAACGGCATCATGATTGCCCTCGGTTCGACTGTATCCTATCTGTACCTATCGGAGATCGTCCCAGCAAGATACAGAGGGATGGCGGTGACATCCTCGAATATATTCAACTTAGTTTCGGGTGTCATCTCGACCGTCATCTGCAACGCGACCCATCAGCAGAACGGCGCATCGTCCTACAGAATTCCACTGGCTCTTCAGGCTGTAGCTCCTGCCATTTTGATCCCGATTACTTTTTGCATGCCTGAGTCTCCGTTGTGGCTGCTCACTCGAGGTCGGGAGACAGAGGCGCGACACAGCCTGCGAAGCGTCCGCGCATACGATGACACGCTGGTCGATGACGAATTGAGAGTGATGAAGGCCGCCTACGACGCTGAACAAGCACTGAGTTCGGGTGTGAAGTTCTGGGATCTCTTCAAGCGTGGCAATATTCAGCGTACTTTGGTCGCCGGGTCGATGTACTCGGTCAACCAGTGCTCTGGTATCATCCTGAGCAGTACTTATGCGACGATCTTCCTCACCGCACTGGGGGTTGGGAACCCTTTCCAGTTAACCATTGCAGCATCATGTTGCGTCCTTGCAGGGACCCTTGTCGCTCCGCTACTGGTCGATCGTGTTGGGCGTCGCCCTCTCGCAATCGTGGGAATGTCTGTACTTCTGGTCATAGACATCACAGCGGGTACATTGGCCTTCTACACGGACAAACCACATGTGCCGATCGCCATCGCAGCACTGTCGTTCATCTTCAATGGCTTTTGGGCAGCCTCTTTCTATGCACTCTCGGTCACATTGCCGACAGAGATTCCGAGGCCAGAGCTTCGGAACATGACCACATCTTATACGCTCGCCTGCGCGTACACTACCGCGGTCATCACGACATTCGCTGTGCCTCAACTCGTCTCGGCAGATGCAGCAAATCTCGGCGCAAAGACGTACTTGGTCTTCGGAGGCATCGTCGCTTTCATACTCGCCTTCTACTACATGCTTCTCCCGGAAACTGCTGGAAGGACTTTTGCCGAGATCAACGAGCTGTACGAACGAGGCATTCCACCGCGCAGCTGGAAAGGTACACAGACGTCGACAGAGAATCAGCAGGCGAAAGTCGTCGAGAAGGGAGCGTTAAGTCATGCTTGAGAGGCAACTGCCGAGTCGTGCCGTAGGGAAACCATATTTTTGGTGCGCTCAAGGGATGGCCGACTCAGGCGCCGCTGATCAATAGAACATGGTCCCCGAGACAAAAGACTAGCCATTCTCGTGTGGGATTGGCTGGATTGAGCTGTATGCGTCACGTAGAGCTGAGATAATCGAATCGTTGCCATCTCGCAGCTGCTCAAGTAGCTCAAAGAATCCTTGCAGGGTCGTGACACCAGGACCGGTGGATGACTCGAGCGCTGTGCCTCGAGAGTACTCGATTGCCATGACGACACCCATGGCGATGTCATGAAGTCGCTCCGCCATACCCGCGCCGTGAACTTCCAGAAGACTCCTGTCCAGCTGCTGACACTTGGCAAGGACCTGATTGGCCAGGTCTATCACGAAGGACGGCTTCATGAACGGCAAGGTGCTTGCAACATCCAACAGATCATGAGTCAGGCAACAGACCCATAGGCGGACCAACAGCCATTGCTGCAGGACGAAGCAATCGGCCCATTGTGCGCTGTTCAATTGTGGGTTCGTAGTCGTAGCGTGAGCCGAGGTATCCGTGAAATCGTGGTCGATAGCTGCTTTCGTTTGATGCATCGCCCCAGCAATTGCATGATACACACTGCTCACTCGAGCAACATCAAGCTTTGTACAAGTCTCGATGTGAGGGGCGCAGGTGCGGTTCCAACAGGGGATGACATACTCATCGACGGCATCGCATAACCTCATCAATTGCAAAAGCCCATGCATCGCAGCGACATCGCGGCTGTCATGTACGAGTATGCTCGAGATCTTGATCGTAGCGTTGCCGTCTATGCGTCGGTACAGATCATCGATGCGGTCCATGTATTGGCCAGTGCTTCGTTCTTTGTAAGCTTGGATCGGGCCATGAGTGGAAGTAGAGAAAGTGTTGGAGGGAAACATGGAACGGCAACGCGAGACAAAGGCATCAGGAACATCTTCCGGACCTTCAGTCTCCATTCCACTCCCGTTCCAAGTGTGGGAAGTAACTCACAAGGTGATAGAATGATTTCGCTGCAGCGCGTAACCCCTCTCCGTTACAGTCAGGATGAGAAGTAGTCGAAAGCGCTGGCCTTGCTCATCCGAGGGCAAGGAATTGTAAGTCTCGGGCAGATGCAGACCGATGAGCTTCCCATACTCGATTGCTTCTCTCAGGCGCAGCCACGCCGCCTTATGATAGCCAAGACCAAATAGAGCTGCAAACATGAAGAAACTCGCAATGACAGCCTCGGAGCTGATTTGTTCTCCAAACGTGATGTCCCTATGGTTCGTTGCTTCTCGAAGCATTCCCTCAGCTTTTGCTACACGTGCTGGCATAGACTGAAACTCCTGTCGATAGACCGGCTGCACTAATGTGAGTGCGCAGAGCGACAAGACCATTGCCGCGAAATGCGGATCTCTGTCTTGTCGACGAAGCATAATGTCCCTATACAGATTGAGGCGGTTGACGATGGGCAGCGTTGAATAGAGTCGATCAAAGAAAATGCTGAGCCACGGCAGAACATCGCTCTCGCAGAAAGCGCTTCGAGAGGAATAACTGGTATCAAGTGAGTTACCAGTCGCTGAGGCGTCGGTAGGGTGTTCAAGTACGGTGTCCCCACCAGGCGATGCTGTGCCGCCAGATATAAGCACAGAAGCATCCTCTCGCTCAGCGACAGTACCGGACGAGCCAGCGGGTGCTTGTGCGAAAGGCCTCAGTTCCGTGTCTGACCCGGTAACATGGTTGATATGTCGAGCCTGAGTGGGCTTGTTGCGATGCTGACGATCAAGGAGAAGCTCGACGCGTCTGTTCCGGACAGTGTTGGGTGCGAAGGAGCAGTCAAGGTCCATACTGAGGCACCTGTGACATGGTGACTTGCCATCGCAGCGGAGCTTTCGAAAACGGCACGCTGCGCACGCCTGCTTTGGCATGATGATGCCGCAAAATCAGAAGGAACATCGCGTCGAAGGTTCTATTGCTAGTGTATCACCTAGAAACACGATTCCGGCGGAAGTCCACATTTGAACACGGGCTACAATCGACGGCGCCAGGTTAAATGGGATGACCGCATAAGCAAAGCAACTATTGAATTGTATCTGGGATGCTGAGTTGATGGACTAGCAGGCGTTTAAGACCAGGCCACGTGACGTAGTCCAGTCATCCGGTCGACGGTGCAGTGGCAATCGCGACACAGATGTCACCCTGCTTGGCACGACCGCGACGATCCGTCTCTCCTGCTCCAGGCTCAGCTCACTTGTTCATAAGTTCGAGAGTGCCGGCCGCCTTTCGCCCTTGCAAGGTCAGTGCCAGTCCATGCCAGCAGCTGCACAGCACACTGCACTGCGGGCTCCTATGTGGGGCTTTTTGACTTAGACCATGATCGTGGGGATGCGCGGGGAGGCACCACCGAGGCCAAACCGGTGGTCATGCGAAGCTTGTATGAGGCAGCCAACGTGAGCTTGCCCGATCCCCACAGCCATGAATGTAGGCAAGTTTCACGTTGCATGTTTCAGAACGCCACAAGGCTACATGACGGCGATTCCAAGCACCGAGCTTGGGGAACAATATGGCAAGAATCTCCAGTAACTCCAGTGAAAGCCCTTGGCACGAACGCAACGACACTGAATAGCTGTTCCGTTCCTCAACGTTTCCTATCAGGACAGCGCTCAAGGCTAAGTTGCGCGCAAAAAGAAATCTACTGACGACAGGGTATTGGCGCTTACGACTTGAGAGTGCTCAACATCAATTGCAGAAATTGCCGTTTTTGTAATGGCTTGAGTGGGTACACATCTGTACAAGTCCGATATAGAAGCCACAGCTCAGCACAAGCACCTTGAACATCTTTATCGATCAGGAACGTTCACGGAGGCACCAGCTCGGCTGAGTACACCAGGAGGTAGGAGACCTACAGGGCAACGATTGCCGTCGTATTTCACCACTCATCTCCAAGGCCAATATATCAGTCCATTGCAGACATGGCGTTCGCAACATATCACTACCTTCTCGCTGTCCTCAGTACCTTGATACTGTACAACCTCTACAGCCGCTATCGCTTCAATTCGCGGTACAAGCTTCCACCAGCCCTACCTGGCGCACTGCCCCTGATCGGCAATACGCACCAAATCCCGCCACTGAACCAAGGTCTCTGGGGTCAGCGCATGGCAAGACAGCATGGTGAGCTCTTCACCGCCTCGATCGGCGGCTCAACTTGGGTCTTCCTCAACTCCTCCCGCGTGGTCAACGATCTCATGGAAAAGCGTTCCGCCATCTACTCTTCCCGAGCTCCTGCTCCGTTCGCGTCTGGCTTGTTGTCCAACGACTGCCGCATGCTGTTGATGCCATATGGCGAGCGCTGGCGTCTGCTACGTCGGATTCTCCACTCCGTGCTCAATAAGCAGATGATGCCCACATTTGCTCCCTTCCAGGACGTGGAAAGCCGGCACTTGCTTTGGGATTTTCTTGATAATCCGCAGCAGTGGCATCTGGGTACGCAGCGCTTCGCGAACAGCGTCATAATGTCTGTTGTGTTCGGAAAGCGTATGAAGCTCGAGGATCCGGATGTGAGAGAGTTGTTCGACACATCAAATGAGCTGATCCTAGCGCTGCAGCCGGGCGCTAACCTGGTTGATTCGCTGCCGGTGTTGGCGAAAATTCTGCCTAAGCCGCTGCAGTGGTGGCGTAAGCGTGGTGAGCGTTTGCATGACAAGACTGTTGGAGTATATAAGAAACAAGTGCAGGACCTCGAGAGGCGGATGGCGGAAGGCAAAGCAAGAGACTGTTTTGCGGTCCGGTTTCTCAAGGATCCCAGTACAAAGGACTACGGAGCGACGCAGACTTATTTCGCTCTGGGAAGTCTGATGGAAGCCGGAAGTGACACAAGTCGTATGACAATCAGTCAGGTCATGGCGCTGCGGCGACAGACAAGCGCTGGGTGGTGACAGCCAGGGAAGCGTTGGACCGAGTCTGCGGCTCCGCCGGCTCGTCTGCCACGGACATGCGATTGCCAAATTTCGATGACCGTCCGGAGCTGGAGTACATCACGGCAACAGTGAAAGAGGCTTTCCGCTGGCGACCCTTCGCAGAAATAGGCCTGCCCACAATGCTGATTCAAGACGATGAGTATGAGGGTTACAAGTTTCCGAAGGGGACGCTGTTCACGTGGAATGCAATGGCGATTGCGCTTGATGAGAGGGAATACGAGCAAGCGGAGCGGTTCTGGCCAGAGCGGTTCATGAACGGCGATCTTAACAACGTCATGAAGGGCCACTGGAGTTTCGGGCCTGGTGAGTCGCTTCCATCGCTCATTTCCATAATTTCAATCGACAACGTGTTGCTGACGCTGGCATGATACATCTAGGACGACGAGCATGCTCCGGGTACAACGTTGGCGAGACGAATGTTTGGATCGCAGTTGCGAGACTGATCTATTGCTTCGACTTTGACGAAGTCCCTGTGAGAACTCCCTCTCTCGGCTGCGCTGCGCCGCGAAGGCCAGGCAGGATGATACTGATCTAACGTGCGACCATAGGGTAAGCCTATTGACACCCTCTCCACAAACTGGGGCGAGCACAGATGGGCACCTATCGCTGTGAAGATCACTCCGCGAAGTGTCGCTCACGCCGAGCTGGTCAGGCGGGAGTGCAAGGGAGCTGTTGATGCAGAGTATTGATATTATGCAAGATGCGTTCTATATACGTCGTGTGCGTATACACTACGGTGAATTAAGGGTCGTCCGAGGACATAAAGCAGCGATTGAGTGTGTGGAGTGGATGGCCGGTCTCGATCGTGTTGTAGTGCACTCGGCCGCCATGTTTGAGTGCCAATTATATCTTTCACCTTCCAAACAACGTGTACTTTTGCTCAATGGGCAAGATTCTTCACCGGCACCGGAGAACAATCTCGACGAGCGCCACTCTTCCCTGTCCTCGCTTCTGGTCAACTCGATCCCTCGCATCAAGAGGATCAAAGAAGAGATGGTCACTCCATGTAGCAATAGAGCTAGTCAACCGGTCTCTTTAATGACCTCACAAGCTTGTCATCCGGCGTCATGTCCGCCGAGCCAAGAATTAGGCTTGTCATCCGGTTCAATCGGGGCAGAGATCGAGGATTCTCTTGGATTTTCTGGACATCTGAACCTCAGTCTTTGCTGGCTACCTAGTACATTCTAGCCTGCGTTGAGTCTTTCTCATGGGCCGCGCCTAAGACGTCGACTCTTTTCTCAGGAAGAGTTCTTCCCCAGACTCCTCGGCCAAATGATTGTTCCGAGCCTGAGGACCCCAAGCTCTTCCCACATGTTCCCCATAAAGTAGGTGGGGTATTCCCCAACACTGATTCACGGTTCCCACATGAGCCTAGACGTTGCTTCGGTAGCCGAAGATACTGGCAATGAGGGGCTCTTTTTGGCATGGTGGCATCACTGGTAGGGTTGATGTACCTCAAAGCCATGACGAGACTGATAGGGACCGTCGTGCCATACTTGCGCTCGCTAGATAGTCATTGACCGACGACTGAATCAACACTGCCCAGCAGCAGGAAGGCTCGACAGCCAGTGACCAGAGGGAAGGCGCCAACGTTCACAGAAGACGCCCGTCATGCTTGCCACACAAAATATTGGCTCGCTGCTCTCTTTGCCAGCGCTGCAGCCGCGATCTTTGCGTTTCCCATTGTGTCATTCCTCGCGTTCTACTTCTACACCATTCCCAACAGCCTCAAAGATTCTCGACGTCGAAAGTTGCCTCCAGGACCGCGAGGACTACCATTTCTTGGAAATTACCTCGATCTCGCCAAAGCAGACACATTCCGCTTCCAGGTTCAAGAGTGGTCGAAGCAGTATGGCGAGGTGTGGTACACGAAGATCGGCGGCGGTGACTGGATTTGGCTGTCGTCGCCACGAGCAGTCAAGGAACTTATGGACAAGCGTTCTTCCATCTACTCGTCTCGGCCACCAACACCTCTTGCCGGAGATACTGCTTCTGCAGGCCGCCGTCAGCTGTTCATGGCCTATGGTCCCGCGTATCGCGTTGTTCGCAAAATCGCCCACTCGCTGCTGAACATTAATGTCACGACCAGCTATCAGCCCATCCAAGACCTGGAGTCGAAGCAATTGATGTACGACCTGATCCACAGTCCAGAGAATTTCTACGATCACAATCGCCGCTACTCGTCCAGCGTGATCCTCACCGCCACATACGGCCACCGCATGCCAGATTGGGACGCACCCATCATAAAGAGCATCTACAAGGTGATCAACAACCTGCAGACCTTTGCTACTCCAGGCGGCTGGCTCGTAGATACGTTCCCAGAGCTCGCCGTGCTGCCGTCATGGATGTTGGGCAACTGGCGCGAGTTTGGCAAGAAGTGCTTTGAGCACGACTCGCCAATCTACTTGGGTTTGTGGCGCAAGATGAAGCAGGAGGTCGATGAGGGACGCTGCAATCCCTGCTTCGCGCGCGACTTCTACTTGTCAGAACCAGAGAAGCAGGGTCTGGATGAGCTCCAGGCCGCATATCAGACTGGCGGCCTGGTCGAAGCAGGAAGCGAAACGACGTCAGCATATCTCAACTCGTTTATTCTCCGCATGCTAGAGAACCCTGACGTAGCGAAAAAGGCACAAGAAGAAATCGATCGGGTTATTGGGCACGAGAGATTGCCCGAGTGGGAGGACGAGAAAGATCTGCCGTACCTAAGAGCAATCATTAAGGAGTTGCTGCGCATGAGACCGCCAAATAAGATCGGCATCCAGCATGCCACGACCGAGGACGACTGGTTTGACGGCTACTTCATCCCGAAAGGCAGTGTTGTTGTGCTTGATTGGTGGTATGTGCCCTCCCATTTCCCTGCTGCTGCCCTTCCCGCTGACTTGATCCGGGATAACACCGCTCCATCTTCGTCCTGGACACCCCTGGCACAATGCTGACATCCTCCCACAGGACAATCAACAACTCACCCCTGCTCTGGACCGATCCGCAGAAATTCCAACCCGAACGCTTCCTCAAGAACCACCCTCTTCCCGCCGCAGCGTACATCAACGCCGCCGACCCCAACGACCGCGACCACTTCTCATACGGTGCCGGCCGCCGCGTATGTCCCGGCGTGCACCTCGCCGAAAAGTCCCTCTATCTCAACATCTCCCGCGTCCTCTGGGGTTTCAACCTCAGCAAGAAAGTGGGTCCTGATGGGAAGGTGATTGAGCCCGAGGCGGGTATGGTGCCAGGTTGGATGACTATTCCGCTGCCGTTTGAGTGTGAGATCACGGTGAGGGGCGACGGCAAGCGGAAAATTATGGAGAGGGTATGGGAGGAGGCTAGGAGAGGTTTGAAGGCGGATGGCGATATCCCTGATGGGCAAGGGTACGGGAACAATTTGAAAAACCGGGGCTAATGGACTCAAGGTGGAATCAATGTTTTCGCATGTATGCTCTATACATCGGTGGCTTGGCCACAGCATTTGTCTGAACATATTTTCTCATGCACCAACGTTTTTCGTTGTTCGAACCACAGCGCTTCCATGCTCAGAGCAATGTCTACACGATTTCGATGAGAAGAGCTGCGTCAAGAAATCCCCATTATGTTCGACTGAAATTGGTGCAACATGTTACTTATTTGCGCGACGCGTGTAGTCAAGACCGCTTCCAGACCGGACGCTAGTCAGAACATGTCCGAGAAGGAAATGATCGTACCGACAATACCGACTTCGCAACAAAACGTCTCCTACGAAATTCCTGGCCACGACCCATTACTCTTGCTCATGTCCATTGGAAGTCACGCCGCAGTCTCATTCACCAACATCGTGGTATTGTACGCACCAACCTTCGTCGCAGGTCCCAACTTCGCCTCCACTGCACTATCTGGGCCAGGTCCCAGGTATGCCTGGCTGATGAAACCCTCGAAGTTCTCTCTGAGACCATGCGTTGACTACACACATAAACGGTCAGCACCAACACATCACACACATCCGCTACACCAGGAACGAGGAACAAGACTCACATGCGCCATCATCTTCGCCAACTCCTGATCATCCTCAGCCCGCTTACACAACTTGAAGAACTCCTCCCTGTCCTTCTCACTCTCCGGGTTCCAGATCAAGTCAAAGTTCTTGCGGGACATCGGATCGATGACTGTCTTCCACTTCTGGATGCGTACGCGCGAGTACTCTGTGAGGATGGATGTGTCTTTGACTGTTTGGTTGTGGATGGCATACAGCGCGTCGTAGAGGGAGCCGACGTCCGCGAAGCCGCCTGTTAGACCCATTCCACCGCTGAGATCGTCAGTAGTGGAGGGAAGGTAGGAAATCGAGAGTACTTACAAGGGGTTGCAAAGATGGCCAGCATCAGCCACGAGCAAGAACCTGCCCTCCCGCATCGTATCCGCGCACCGTTGGTGCAGCTTGTACGGACTCGCACTGACAAGCTTGTAGTCACCAGGCTTGGGATTTCCCGGCAAGATCTTCTCATATCGCTCTGGCTGCCGCTGGAGATATTCTTCTGTGCTAAGCCCCCACTTGTCACCGTAAGTAACACGCCAGAGCCCGTCCTTGGTGATCTTCGCCGCCATATACCAGTTCTCTGGGTCGATGATAAAGTTGCTGTCCCAGTAGCCAAACTTGTGGAAGTCGTAATATACATTCGTCGCGATGATCTGATGCTGGAGCGTCTCGCCAGGGTAGTTCAGGTCTCCATGCAGTGATCGCCGGATCTGCGAGTTGGCGCCGTCAGCTCCGATGATGTAGTCCGCCGACAGCCATTTCTTCGAGCCGTCCTTGAGCTCGACTTCGACTGAAGCGGAGCTGTCGTCCTGCTTGATGTCGACGACTTTGTGCTCGAAGAGGATCTCCGTGTTGGAGAGGCGATTGAAGTGCTCGAGCAGTAGTCTGTCAAGGCGATCGAGTGGGAGGCAGACCATGGGATAGTCTACCTCAACTCCACGATTGCGGATACCGCCGATGAGGGTCGTGTCGGGTTTGCGCCAGCAGACGCTGTCCGGGTGGAAGCCTTGCTCACGCAGGTCGTCGAGTACGCCGGCACGATTGAGGTCGTAGCAGGCAGAGGGGGCGTAATGGGCGGCTCGAGGGTTCTCGTCGAGCTTGTGTGAAGCTTCGAGCATGGTCACTGGGATGCCAGCTTTGGCGAGGAGGATGCCGAGGACGAGGCCTGAGGGCCCTGCACCGACCACGATGGCAGACTTGATCGGCGCTGCTGGCTGATCCTTCCATGTTTTGGCCGACATGTTGGCTGGCTGATGTGTGAATGATAGCACTGTTGGAAGTGTTTGACTTGCTTAGCTTGTGAAGCAATTCGTCCTGTCGTAGGCCCAGCAGGTACAGTGGTCGTGTATGTTGACTTTGAATGTCTTGGAATACCGAGTGTATGCAACACGATCAATCCGCAATTGTTCCGGTGACAAGTCTCCTCGTCTCTGGTATAAATTGGGGTATGAGACCTGGGACGGCACTCAATGGGGACGGTCCTTCGTCGGTAACAATATTATGCCCGAGCGACTTCCTGACAATCCGTGCAGGATGGAATTCGCGAGACCTTGCTATAAGACAAGCCCACATAGTGTTTACCTAGGTATGGTGCCATGTTGCTGTCTGTCACTGAAGGAAGCCCCACATCCTTGGAGACCCGTGTGAGGGGGGCAGGCGCGCGACGAAATGCCCCAGATTTCCCCACATTGTGGCGAATGCTCCGTCCGGGTTCTGGACTTACTTTAGTGATCTGTCAAGTGCTAGGGGAGATTTATGCAAGAACGCATCGTCCACGACTCGTGGGCTGGGAATCAGCTCTTACAATTCTTGCCATGAGGGTTTGTTCATGCGGGAGACTGACTCTCAAAAATGCCCGATGTGCCTGCCATGCCAAGCCGGTGGTCAACACGATACCGACCCACGGAGAACGCTGCGCTGTGTACTACTTGACGCAGATTCTGACGATGGCCTTCGTGACAGCGCTGAAGGTCCCTTGTAATAGCCCACCACCATCACAATGACCTATTTGAGCTGCATCTGCAGATCAAGGAACAGCTCGTCCCAGTCAGGTGCATCGAAATTCGGTCCATGTTCGATATATGACTGCCAGATCTCGTCAAAGTCAGACTGATCGTGCTGATCATGCTGGGTCTGCATTGCATCAAAGTTGTCGTCAAAGATTTGTGAATTCGATGGCAGGCCATCGGGCACTGGTGCCGCCTGTGGGACCCCGTGAGCCACGCCGTTGGCAAGTGCTCCAAAAGCAGCGAAAGGCGGCGTGCTCCTTTGCTGTGATTCAGCAGCCGGTCCATCAATGAATCGAACTTTGTGTTTTCTCATCACATCCATCAGCGAGTCGAGAAACTTCTTGGCCACTGGGCTACGATCTTTGGCACCCTCGAGCACGCTGAGCGCGTCCTTGACTTCTGCTAACCTTTGCGCTGCCTCTGAACTGTTGCATTGCCGATCACCCTTCCCGTTCATGTTAAAGCAGAGGTCCATGACTAATGCGACGCAAGCAAAGAACATGTGATGGTGAATTCCAGACATGGCTAAGAGGCTGGTAGCCATGGACTTCTGCCTGTCAAGCTGATGTTTGATCGCGATGACCTTGCGGGCTGACTCGAGACAGACGTTTCGCGAGTGTGCATAAGCAGGATTGGTGAAGCCACGGACCAAGAATGGCTGATGCAGTCGGCATCGTCGCATTTGACAGATCATGTTGGTCGTGTATTTCTGGACCAGTATGGAGGGTCGTTCAGCATACAAGCTTTGATAATGTGCATCATTGACTGGGTCGAATTGAAAGAATGGCGGCAGCTCTCTGAGAAAAGCTGCAAATCTGCCATCAAGCGCGATGATGTCTTCGTATCGAACAGAATCGGCTCCTGAAGACCCAAGCGGGATCGTGTCGATGATGTGACGGGCAACTTCGGCCAGCTTGATGCGTTGGATCAAGTACGACGATGCCGTTGGTGTCGTCAGCGGACGCTCGAAGGTAGAATCTTGGATCTCGAGATCTTCCTCTTCGATATGTCTTGGTAGCCTGGTCGCGATATGCCTTGGTTGTACTGAGTAAGTTCCTACCGTCTGGTCAGCATTGTCGTACGAGGACTAGACATCCAGCCGACGCTACGTACCTTCAGAAGGCCCACCACTAACGCCGAGCTGCCTAGTCGTTGTTAGCAACGCCGATAATTGCTGGAGTGGGTGAGGAGTGAGCGCACCAATCAGTGGCCGTTAAGTGCCACCATATCCTTCTTCTCACCTCCAGCTCGACTTTGTCAAGGTTCTGATAAGAAGCTTGTCTTGTATCCGGATGATCAAGTCGGTGAAGCCCCAGGTCCTTCGCGATAGCAAGAGCTACCGCCATGCCACTTCGGGACCGTCCCGAAAATCCCTCCAGGTTATACATCAGAAAGAACGCAGTGATGGACGCTTGAAGGTCTTCCATGCTTACGAGGCCTAGCCGACGTGATGAATCGAGGCAGTCAAATGCATAGCGAGCCCAGACAGTGCACAAGACTTCGGCTTCGTCCCCGGATATTGGCATCCCAGGAACATCGACAGCGGGACCGATAGCATATCTCAGGGCTGCAGCGCTTGCGAACAAGCTCAACAAGAGTGCAACAGCTCCTGGCGACGGTTGTTCGTGCCTTTCGATGGCTTCGTATACAAGATCCAGCGTTCGGTATACATGCGGAGTGTAGGTGACATGATGTAGGAATTCGATGTGCTGATGGTACACATCCAAGAATACAATGGCCTGGAACTTCTGCGGCAGGTATATCATCTGCGCCTGCGTCGATGAACGCAAGCGGCTGAGCTTTTCGACATAATTGATATAGTTGATGTGGACGATGCGATACTCTAAGTCGATGGCCAGTTTGATCTCGTTATTGTGGGTTCCTATGTTCTCGAGATGTCGAGTATCAGTATTGTGTGCGGCTTCAGTGTCGTCGGTGATCGGTGTATGGTAGGAATCCGATGGTGTCAGCTGCTGGGGCAAGCTATGTGGCGTCGTGTGCGAATTATAGGCTACTGGCGTCGCTGAGACCTTCGCATCAACGCGTTGAAGTAGCTCCTCCAATCTCTGAAGCCTGGCGACAACATCAGGATCATTGTTGTACGACGTCGCCGGAACGGCGCTCTGAGCCTTGGCATATTTTAGAGCATGATTCGAAGTCAGAGTGACTCGGAAATGCTTACCAATGCTGAAGCTGCCCCTGGTAAGCTCTGCTCCCGTTCGCATGCCACGCCTCTCGAGATGCAATTTGAGCATGGCTGCTGGCGAGAGCATCGCAATTTCTTCTTTCTGCACAGAATACATGACACCTACGGTCCTCCAATCAGCAACTTTGTGCAAGCACTGAGGCCAGCACACGTACAGGGTCTTGGCGTCGGGAGGTCATAGTCAACACAGTCGCTGGCAATTTTCATGCAGTCTCGCTCTCCTGGCGATTGCTCGGACTCTCCGTGAGAGTGAGCCAGATGAGGGCGCCATGCATTGATGGTCGGGGGGTAGTTGAAGACAAGATGACATTCGTTCCTGCACTTTCCACGGAGTTTCCGCGTAGTGTCCATGGAAACTAGACCTCTTTCGGAGCTCGAGAAGAGGAGCTAAACCGCTTCGGACATTGGGCTTGGAATGAGTGAACGAGAAGCATTCCCCACCACTGTTGCTATCTGCTGCACTGGGGGGCAGTCATCTTGGACAGAAGCTCTAGCGAAGGTCACGGTGGCACTACTATTGGTGCGCCAGCCGTTCGGAGTGTCCATATCCACCGACATGGCTCCATGGCTGATCCATATTTCTACCTTTGTCTAGGTAGCGTGATGAAACGATATCCGTAGCGCTCGTGGCTCCTCTACCATATATAGTTCCGTTACAAGCTCTTGATGCCACAGAGTGATTCAAGCAAGTGGAAGCATTTCTCAAAAGTCAGAGTAGCGTTCACAGCAGATATGACTGAGAAAGACACAACCATCGCGGAAGGCAAGTCGCTATCGTCCAGATCGATAGCCGCTGATGAAGCCCTGTCAGAGTTTGGTGCAGCTGAGAGCAGTGAATGGACGTATGTTGCAGCTCACAAACTCCTGAATGTTGAGAAGGACAGCGCTAATTGTCCCGTTAGGCTTTCGTCCATCTCATGTCTGATCGGCTCCTTCTGCTCGTTGTTCATCTCAGTGGGCTTCCTGAACGCCTGGGGCGTTTGGCAGACATACTACCAAGAGCATCAACTAAAGGACCGATCAGAATTCGATATTGCCTGGATCGGCTCTTTCGCGACCTTTGTTCTCATGTTTGGTGGTGCAGCAGCTGGTATCCTGGTCGATAAACTCGGTCCCACGGTATGCCGCGTTCAGCACATGTTCAGGTAAACTCTCGTCTAATATTCTGACCGCTCATAGCCGCTACTGGCAAGCGCATGCACAGCAGTGTCCTTGGGATTTTCCTCACATCGCTCTGCGAGGAGTACTGGCAATTCTTCCTAGCTCAAGGGCTCCTCACGGGCCTGGCGATGTCGTTTCTTACCATTCCGTAAGCCCTCCCAAGCATCGAAAGGCAATTGAGACTCAGCTGATGATGACCATAGATGCGTGTCCACTCTGGCGTTGCACTTCACCAAGCATCGCGGTCTAGCTACCGGCCTGACCATCGCTGGCTCTTCGCTTGGCGGCGTAGTTTGGCCAATCGTTGACGATCAATTGCTCAACCACCGCCGCTTGAGCTTTGGCTGGACGATGCGCATCAATGGCTTCATTGCGATCCCACTAGCGATCATAGTGACCGTCTGCGTTCGACGACCCAACAGCGCGCCGTTACTCAAGAAGGCTAAGGCAGAGTCCACCCCAACGACCGCTGCTGTCGAGCAAGACAACAAGACAGCCAAAGAAGAGGAGGATGAGAAGAAAGCCAAACGCAAAACCGGACTCGCGATCTTGAAGCGGCCGGTCTTCATCCTTTTCGCTGCGGGTGCTTCCATATTCAACCTGGGTGGGTTCACTGATGCTCTTTTGTCCTCCCAAGTGTGCAGTGCAGATTGCTGACCTCGGATCCAGGGATGTTCTCACCCTTCTTCTTCGCCCCAGCATACGCCACACACCTGGGCTATGGAGCCTCATTCGCCTTCTACACGTTATCGGCCCTAAACGCATCATCTCTATTCGGTCGCATTCTGACCGGCATTGCTGCCGACCGGCTTGGCGCATTCAACCTTGCGACTATGGCTGGCTTGATTGGTGCTGTCGTCTGCTATTGCTGGACTACCGCCACGAGTCAGGCGGGCATCATGGTGTGGGCGATTGCGTATGGTTTCTCCAGTGGTGCGATATTATCGCTGCAAATGCACTGTGCGACGTCGATAGCGACGAAGGAGACCTACGGGACGGTCTTGGGAGCTGGGTTCGGATTGTGCTCAATTGCGTATGTCTTTCCAGTCTTGCTACTCTTACTCCTCTCACTGAGCGATTCATGACTGATGATTCCCCATAGTGGCTTGGTAGGAAGCCCGATAAGTGGCGAGCTTCTCCCACACGGCTTCCTTGCTCTGTCGATGTATGCCGCGACCACGCTTATGGTTGGGGGACTTTGCCTTGGTGGCGCCAGGTTGTGTCTGAGCCGGAAACTTCTGGCGAAGGTGTGATGAGCTCCTTCAGTCATCAATCGGTTGTTCAAGGAGCAGCGTCGACTCAAAAGAATCAAATGGACTCGGACCTGCATCGTAGATCAAGGGCTGCTATAGCACGGGAATTTGTAACAATGAAGCTGGCCGAAGGATGGGGCTGGGGAGCATAGAACCCTCGGCGTTACCTTCGGCCAGCGCCATCGCCACTCACCACACTACTGTTCAGTCTTGGCACTTACCAAGATGTTCTTTATATATTGTCGTGTCATATTTTCGGTCAACAATCGACCAGAAAATGATTGCCTAGCGACCGAGTTCTTAAGCCACCATCGTCCAGATGGGTAGCAGGGTTGGGTACCACCATAACCACAAAACCTCGGGCCACCCTGCTATGTTAGGCAGAGAAGAACACCTCCTCCTCCTCCGATCGATCGACAGCGTTAAAGGCGTGGAACTTAGGAATAACAACCATAACCATAACCAAAAAACCTATTCAATTAGGTTTCTCGAATGGCCTTCGGGAATTTGAGTTTTTGCGTTTTTGGTGATGCGAATGAATTTGCGATTGCCTAATGACTCGGTCTAGACGTAGTGTCTTCTTGCCGGACATGCCAATGGTTGCCGGGCCAGATTCGGCGTATACAGTTCTCGGTTCGACTTAAAGATGGCTTAGCACTGCTTTCTTCTTGCGTTTTGCCAGTACATTACTTGACCTTGGTGCGACTGCAGAGCTACCGCATTATCCCCGGTCCAACTGTCCACACCGATAGCTACCTGACGATAACCTGATCACGTCCGCCACGCGATTGCCCAGTAAGCAGCCCCTTCATCTTTGCCCACCACTTGCCCACACCGTTATGGTTCTGTCTATACACGTTGCCTCTGCTGTCCACTTTGTAAGCCGGCGTGTCAGAGCGGCGCGGCCTCGGAGCAACTTCATCACTGGTCGACCGGTCCGAGATATCATTGCTGAAGCTAGTCCCGTCACCTAAAGATGCACCCGTGCCGTTCTCGCCGGGCAGAGCCGTCATCCCGGGATCTTCTGCCGGCAGACCCTCACGGCGCTTGGCGAGCTGCTTGATCTGTGACTGTTCATCTCTCTGACGTCGCGCTTCAACATAGATGGCAGCATTGCTGGAGCTGGCATCTCGCTGGGCGGGCGAGGTCTTGAATGATGAATTCTGATAATGGTTGTACGACTCCATGCTTTTCTGCGAGATGGCAGACTCTACGTGTCAGGTGTTTGTTGCTCGGAAAGTCTCACGGTAACAGCTTTTGATGATGATTTTATGGCTTACCTGGACGGCACACAAGCTGACAAGTCGGGGCCAGGCCTCCCTCGGCCTGATCATCGGACCGTCGTCCTTGTTACCACTCGATGGAAAGGTTCATGGTACAACGGACAACAGCATACGAGCTGTTGCGGTAGCTTAGAGCTGGGGAGTTGCTTGCAGTTGTGCATCACCAGCAATGCCATGGATCCCCTGATGGGAGTACATTAGGGAAAGAAGGCAAC
This sequence comes from Cyphellophora attinorum, assembly GCF_001299255.1. Classification (NCBI taxonomy): domain Eukaryota; kingdom Fungi; phylum Ascomycota; class Eurotiomycetes; order Chaetothyriales; family Cyphellophoraceae; genus Cyphellophora; species Cyphellophora attinorum. The sequence goes on along the minus strand of NW_017253242.1, from coordinate 416,977 downwards.
AGCAATTCCTAAATCACGCTAAGGAAGGCAAGCTCTTGGCAGTCACGTGTCGGCCTTACTTTGAATTGCCTGCGTCACTTTTGTGGTATCTCCGCATGCCTCAAAGTTCAAAGACAATCTGCAGCATCTTCTGTTCCCTAGGTCCGCAGTCTCACTGTTCGCATGCAATACTGATCGCGTGAGCTCTTACCAGGGGTCGGAAAGGGAGGGATCATCCAGGCTACTTTAGGCCAGCTTCACAATCACAAGATGGTTCGATCAAGATGACGACCAACTTTCTTCAAGGCATGCGACATGTCGCCAGACTTGCCTCGCGCACTGCCGCCGAAAAGTCGTCTGCTTCCGCACTGGTAGACTACTCATACAGATATCATATCCCACGGCGGATATCGACAAGAGGTTTCTCGAGTCATCATGGCGCGACTGCACAGGCACTCTTCCTAGACTCGAAGCAGAAGAAGAAATCACCGCCTCCTACAAGTCAAAGTGATAGAAAGGAAGCCAAAGTAAGAGCAGCAGATGGGACCCCAATATCTCTCTATCTGGGAGAGCTGCACGAGAATGGCAACTCGTCTGCATCACAAGAGACTTCATCGACCTCGAGGCCGCCCCACGGTATCCTGAACCAGATTCCTAAGCGAGCCTTCCACACCTCAACCAGGCGAACAGATGCGGAGAAAGGAGACCATGCCGCAAGGTCGCCTCGATCAGACCAATCGGTTGACAAGGCCTCGTCAACGCCACCCGAGCCGCAAAAAGCTACTCAAGAGCATTTCTACGACAGGCTGCACATGCCGCAATTCCATCGACCGACCAAAGAAGAATTACTTGCTGCAGCAACGGGGTTCTGGTCAAGATTGAAAGTTCGCTTCAAATGGCTGACCATCAAGAGCGTGCGACCTTTCAACATGGACGAGATCTTTGGCTTCTTTTCGTGGATCTTACTTGGTCACGTCGTGTGGATCATTGTCGGAACCACCACGTTTGTCTCGCTGGCCATCCTTGCCATCAACACTGTCTTCGCGCAGGAGACGCTTGCTGGCTGGGTCGGCAACTATCTCACCAAATCATCAGGCGTCAAGGTCGTCTTCGAGTCCGCCATCGTGCCTAAGTGGAGCGGTGGTGTCATCACATTCAAGAATGTCTTCGTGTCCCGTCGTCCAGGTCCGCAGAAGTCGAAGGTCACTAAGGGCTCACCCGAAGCTGCAGCTGCAGAAGCCAGTGCTGAGGAGCCGATACCGGATGAGGACCAGAACTACACACAGTTCGATGTCAATATTGGAGAGGTGAACGTAACCTTATCGTTCAACAAGTGGTGGAATTCAAAAGGTCTACTGAAAGACGTCGAAGTCAAGCATGTCCGAGGAGTGATCGATCGCACACATGTCTTCTGGACTGGCGACCACGGTGATCCCAAGTCATGGCGTCATGAGCATGTTCCTGGCGATTTTGAGATAGAGTCCTTCAAGGTAGAGGATCTGCTGCTCTCACTCCACCAACCACATGATTTTCGACCCTTCACCATCAGTTTGTACAACGCAGAACTGCCTCGACTCCGAAAGCATTGGCTCTTCTACGACTTTCTCTGCGCAAATAATATGAGTGGAGAATTTGACGGATCGCTGTTCACCATACACCAGCGCCAACTCCACAGCTTTACGGGTGCGCCATTGAATGATCCCACGGAAGACCCGACCGAACCATGGAAGAAGCAATCACGCATTCGACTCGATGCGCTCAACATCGACCACCTGAATCGAGGCGTTGAGGGCCCTTTCGGCTGGATCACAGAAGGCAACGTCGACATAGTCGCTGATATCATGGTCCCGAACGATGATGACGAGTCCGCCCTGAAGATCATGACCGATTTCTACGACCGCCTCGAAGCCACACTCACCTCCCGCAAACATCTGGAACAAGTCGTTGCTACCACATCAGAAACGCCATCATCGGCGACCGCCGCACGAATTCCCTCTTCTCCACAACCAGCATCATCTCGCTACCTCGTCATGGACCTGCGTATTCACCTCAACGACGTCCGCGCATCGGTACCCATCTTCACACGCGATCTCAGCTACATCAACAACGCCCTCATCCGTCCCATAGTCGCATATATCAATTCGCGGCGAACATTCATTCCCATTAATTGCCGCGTCGTCAAGCGCGCATCAGACTTTGACGGCAGCTGGACCATCTACGACTCGTGCCTGATGGACGACTTATCGGCTGAAGTCTACGACGCGTTCGCGCGCGATGTGACGGACGACCAGGCTCGAATGCGGCGATTCAAGGCGGTTGGGATGTGGGGAGCGCAATTGGCTTTGCAAGCACTCTTTCTGGTGGGTGGCCCTTTGACTGTTTTGCTACTTTAGTGTATGTGTCTAATACTCCCAAGGGAATGGCTGGCGGAATTGCCTAGCGTGTCATGCTGGCAACGTTGTAACGACGATGATACCCCTCTCACCAACTTTGATTTTCTGCATTACCAGCGGGCAATGGCGTTCAGGCTCGGGCGGGCTTCATGGAGGGGCGGCGGGCACTTGTTGATAGCATGGATATGTATACACAAGAATGGCGCAATGAGAGGGTTCTCGTTGCGGACACGAACGGAAAATCAGGCCTTGATGGATGTACATGCTGGGAGGCCGCCCAGTAGATAATTGTGGGCGGGTCCGGTTGATATGAGAATCACAAAGCTCGATTAATATTTCACCTGCTGCGTCGTCCTGTCCTTCCGTCTTTCCCAGCCTGTTGCTCTCTCTCATCATACATCATGTATTCGTCAATGCGCCAATTTCTCGACCTCACTCTTCCCCAAGAATCCCGCCAACTTGTCACGGATGTCCTTCTTGATCTTTTGCGCGGCGGCATCCCCCAGACTCGTCAGCACGTCCCTATTCTGACACCTCCCACCACTCCACGCCACCCCCTCGAACCGCCACTTGATCCACTGCACCGCACTCGGCACTCCCGTCAGCAGCAGCGCCGCGTGCTCTGCACTCACGTCCCTTATATACTCGATTCTTGCGCCGCCAGCGCAGTAGAAGTCATACAAAGCATCCGTGTCACTAATGGGCGAGATCTGGTCTTGCACGCCTTTATACATGAAGACGGGTATCGAAGCAGGAATGGGGCGCTGGCCCATTGCGTTGGCGTTCGTCACTGCTAAAACTTCTGGATCGGAGAAGAACAGGTCTTCGCTCGTGAAGTAATCCGCCAGCACGTCCTGTCCCAGGAACGAAAGAAGGTTTGCGCCGAGACATTGGGTGTGTGCCTTGTTGAAGTATTCAGCTTTGTTGGATAGGAGGTTCTCGGAGACTTTAGCTGCGATGTTAGGGTACTCGTTCGCCAACCCGATGATGCCGCCTGGCACGAGGCCTGCGAAGGGCGAGGCGGTGAGGTATGGGAGGGCGGTGGTTATGTTTGGGACGGCGCCGCCGAGAGCTACTCCGATGAGCTGGGATAGAAGCTCAGGCGCATAGGTGGAAGCCAATTCGGCAGCAAACGACGACACCAAGCTGCCGCCAGAATATCCCCACATCGCAACCTTCGCGTCAGGATCGACGAGCCCGGAGGAGAAAGTAGCGCGAATCCCATCAAGGACATGCTGTCCGCCGCGCACATTGGCGAGAAAAGCGGCATTCGGTCCCTCGTGGTCCGGGATAGTGACGATCCAACCCTCAGCGAGCGCGGCGCCGATGGCGAGGATCTCGATCTGCGTGCCCACGGTGCCGAAGGGGCCACTGGAGGATGAAAGAGCTTGGAAGGCGTAGCTCGGCGCGCAGTTGAGGGAGGCGGAGTCTTGGGCAACTTGATAGGAGAGTAGTTTGGAAGGGGACGGGTTCGTCAGGGGGACGAGGACTGTGGTGACGGTTGAGGAGGGGTTGCCGAAGGAGTCGGTGCTGCGGTAGAGGATCTGGTGGGCGGATTTGAGGGGGACGGGCAGGATCCCGAGCGCGGCGATCAGTGATGGCGGATTGCGTATTGCGAGAATGGTGCCGGGCGCGGTGGATTCATAGCCGGCGGGAGGGGTGTAGAAGGGGTCATTGGTGGGTGGTGTGACGAGTTGGCGGGTGCTGAGTGGGGAGGCGGTGACCAGGGCGGAGAAGGAGAGGAGGACAGAAATCATGAACTTCATGGTGCAAACGAGTGGACGCCTCCGGATCGGAAGCAAAGAAAGACTGTCTGAAGTGAGGGACAACGGCTTGATGGTTGATCCTGGAAGCCTTGTGGAGGAGCAAGACAGCGTTTTATGCTCTGAACTCACATTTGGGACCTACGCTGGGACCTGGGGCTTCGCGCCTGGTGCAAACTCAGCATTTGCATGTGCGAGGGATTCAGGCGAGGAGCGCCGAGGCAGGTGGGAGATTTCATGAAGAACGACGTTGTCTTGTCCTGATTGTCTGCAGTGTGCCACTGACTCGACGACAACTTTGCAAGGGTGTCTTCGGCAGCTTCCGAGAGGAGAGCCGCCTAGTCGTATATAGATCGAATAGAGGTAACACTCCAGATGAACCGGACGTCGACGCTTTCGCGGGGAGAAGCTGGGTCTTGCGCAATCGATAGCAAGACTATACAGCGCCACTTTTGTACCGACATTGTATGTCCTGGCCAAGACCGGGAGCTAGATCCATGTGGCATAGCCGCCGAAATTAATCGATGTTGACGAAGTCTGGAGGCGATATTATACACCTGTTTTGGCTAGCTCGCAGGGCGCTCGCGTCTGGGGTCTGGGGAGCGAGGGGACGACTACCACCAGTGCCTAGACGGTACAATACCTTTCGCGTGGTCATAGATGGACGGCATCAGTTGTGCAGTCACAGTCCCACTCGCACTGTTGCCTCAGCACATGCTCTCGCCATGACTTTGCTCAAACTGTTCGTAGACCGCCGCTGCAAGGGAAAGAAAGATGTTGAAAAATGCGCGTCACGGGGCGTGGTCAAGATCAGGGGAAAGCTTGGCATAGTGGAGCCACCTGAAGAACGTCAAGTCGGAAAGCGCGTTGACGCGAGATTTCCAGCTCCTGGCACAATGTGTTCCTGACCAGGTGTCTCTGACGGGCTTTCCTCTGGCCATCAACAGGCTGGAGCTTCCAGCGTCGCGCTCGTTGTTGTTTTGCTTCTGCAAGTGGTATTGTGTGCGCTTAGAGCCGGGCTCCCATGAGGACGGCGGTGACTGCCGCATGTGAGTCGTGTCAGTGAGGCCTTGACCTCCGATGCCCATAAGATTGCACAGCGGAAGCAGGCACGTCTGCATTTGAACGCGCGTGCTCCAATGCATGATAAGCGAGCACGGTCCTCCTACCAGGCTCGAGAAGGTACGACCAACGAGCTGGGACTTTGGAAGAAGTTCAAATACATGAGGAAAGACCAAAAGTTATTTGACTCGATAGTCCGCGCATGTCGTATCATTCGATCCACTTGCCTCAGCAAAGTTCGCGGCCGGCTGACCTCGAGTGGCCGACAATCACGTACCTCCGTATCCGTCCTTTATATCCTGCTTCCCTACCTCTTCTTCCCATCAGCGACGTGATGGGCGTCGAAACTGGTATACCCGCCGCTATACAGTCCACTGTTACCGCCCGCCGTGATCGCTCCAGCGGTCTGGTTCCCGGCCACTCCAGGAGTGTTGGCCGCCCACTTGTCCAAGCTGGCCTGGTCGTGGCCCGTGTATTTGATCAGATCGGCTTCGCTAATCTTGGACGAGCCGTCGGGATTGCGCCCATTCTTGTGGTTCTTGAACGCGATGTATTTGTCGCCTAGCCAGCCCATGGCGGATGATGCGTGTCGCTTGACGGATTTTGATTGAAGTTCTTGATTGGGGTGGTTGCTACGGCGCTCGACCAAGGTTGACTGGCCTGTCCGAGAACCCGCTTCGTGAGAATGACGTGATGGACGACATCTCTGCAAGCAAGGAAGCCGTCTTTATAGTCAGCAGCTGTGAGGCACGAGCATACCGCGACCACAGATTTCCCAACCAGAATCGCTAGAGTAGTGGCGTGAGTCAAGGTAAAAATAGAAGTTCTGGTCGTATCCGTACAAGCTCAGGTGACAGATGTGGAAAAGTCCCGCCAAGCTTCATTCATGTCGATGTCACTGACCGGTCCATTGCTAAAGATATCCGTCAATCCGATCTCTAGCAAAATCGTCCCCTCGGTTGGCTTATCTATCCACGGCTGGAACCAGCATGATCTAGCCTCATGATTCGGCATTCCTGGCGATGAAAGCTACGAACTCGATCAGGGCTAGCTCGCAGTTCTGGCTTTCTGCAGATTTCTCTGCTATGGACGCCGCTATAATGAGTGCGTCTGCAAGTCAGAAAGCTCAAATTAGCAACCCAGAGAACGAGGCCTGTCGGCCGAACCAGTCTTAGGTCGGGACTGCAGCATATCGAGCTCGTTCACGAGACCAGTCCACATCATCACTACCTTCGACATAGTACATTGGTGTCAAGGCCTGCAGGATGGCGCCCTCCATCGTATCCCATTGGTTCAGGTCAATGGCGTACCAGCCTGAAGAATGGTGAATGTTTGTGCTCAATCTTGGATACAGGTCCTGGCCGCTTCTGATAAGTTGGCCACTTTTGGGGAACTTGCTGAGCAGCCCTTCCAGAGGATGGCCAGGTTTGGCATTGGCACCTGCTGCACGACAGTCGTTGATTGCCTGTGTCCAGAAGTCTTTCCACAGGTCTGTACTGGTCTTTCTGGATCCGAACTGCCGCTCTGGAAGATTCTCGAGCAGATTCCGATATCCCAAATTGGTGATTATCCGAGTTTGCTTCTGCAGCTCGGCATCTTTGTCCGCAAGCAAACCTTTCAGGACCTCAATCTTGGCAACTAGCTCTGCTTCCCGCCCATTTGACAGAGGCTGGTACGTGAAGTTGCGGAGGGCTTCGAAGATCTCGAATGGGTTGAAGGGCAGGTTCGGAATTCCCGCCGCTTCAGCGAAATTTGCCAGCCTGTGTGACAATGCTCGCCAACTATGGCTGAGGTTTTTGACTTGACGTACTGACTGTTCGATGGCATGGACTGCGTCTATGGGTAGGTGATGGGCGAAGATGGTGAAGTGGTCCGCCGCATCCCTATTATCCCGGAAGAGGTATAGCAACTGCTGTGTTTGTGAGTCAAGCTCCAGGCGGATATCGTAACGGTACGCTTTCTGCTTGAAATGGATCGCGGTCTCATTCTCGACTTGCGAGCTTAGGAGTGACATGAACACATCTCTCAACCCAGAGCCAGCCACGACGTCAATCCGTGCGATGAGCTTGGCCAAAAAGACTTTTGGTTCGCCACGGAACACGTCCAATGCTTCGAGGAAGTGAGGATCATCGTCGTCGTCAACGAATGGTCTCACTGGACTTGCTGACAGGTTTGTATTATGCTTTGACCACTCAGTATCCCGGTAAGGGTTCCACTTCTTCCACAACTGTCCAAGAGTAAGGATTTCCTGCAAAAATGCTCGTAAGCGCTCAACATTGACGGCGCAATTTCCATTCTCATTCTCAATGGCATCTGCGAACAGCAGGCTTATGTCTGTGCTCTGGAAAAGCTGGCTGAGTGTTAGGCTTGTGGCCGCCATCTGGCCTCAACTCGAGGTTGATAAAGAACGATGGCTAAAGCCGTCTATGCGTATCTGCACTCTGACACTGACCAGATGATTCAAATCCTATCGCAGATAACATCAGGCTCGACGTGCCAGCGTGGAGTAGGGAGACCATCTCTGCCACAAACACATTGCTTACCCCACGCTGACCACTGCTTGCGTGGCAACGAATCAGATGCTGGCACAAGCGCCTGCGGACCTGCGGTCAACAGCAACAACAAATGCTGGATCATGGTCCCTGATGTGGTGATCCATCAGCTGAAAGGAACAGGATGCAAAACAGCGTACGAGAAAGTCTGGACAAGCCTTGTCAGAAGAAGTTCAAATTGCTTGTCTAGGGTAGGCCCTTCATGCCGCAGTATCTCAACCACGCGGCCTCTCCATCCCCGCACTCTATTGAAGCCACCTTCCTCCAGACATACCTCGAACCATCACACGACACTGCTGCTTGCTCCCTACAGCTGATATCGGAAGTTGGGGCTCCTGTCAGTAAATCCAATTCCACCCTCACGCTCAGCACGCTCATCCTCCTCTGGAGTCCAGCCCTCAGCCAGTCGTCTGTCCTTGCCTGCTTCTCTGCGCAGGTAAATCCATCGAATGATCCACCAGCTGCAGAATGCATAGCCCAGACACGCAAGCGACCAGCCGTGGCCCATCTTGAATTCGGGGGCTGACTTTGTCTGGTAGATCTGTCCCGACACAATGCCACCCAAGTTCGTCAACGTGAGCTGGATACCCAAAGACACAGCACGCTTGCCATCTGGGGCACAATTACCCGATAGCCAGGCGATGTTGCCGCCTGTGCAGATGAAGCAGGCTGTTGCAATCAAGTACGTCGCGAAGTACTGGACACCGACGGGGACATCCCAAGCCAAGAGAATCGCGTAGCCGGCCATCCCGACAGGAGCCATAGTGACCAACACCCAGAAGCGCGCATTCTTTTTATCCGAGATATACGCGCCAATAGCGTACACGATTGCGCCCCAGAGATTGACAGGAATGACAAGGTATTGGGACTGCTTGAGCGTGAAGTTGAAACCGTTGCGCAGGATGACCGGCAGGAAGGTTCCAAAACCATATAGGATCGTCACCACCATGATCTGTGTAACAGCGTGCAGCCAGGTCTTGATGTCGCCAGCGCCAGCCTTGAAGTGTTTCTTGCCGTAGTGACCAGTACCGCCGGAGTAGGCGCGAGACTGCTCAGCGCGCCAGGCCATGATCTTCTTGTCCTCTGCGTTTAGGAAGTAGGCGGTCTGATAGTCCTTGGGGACCAAGTAGATGCAGCATCCGGCCCAGACCAGCGTGATGAGTCCTTCGAGGATGTACAGCCAGCGCCAGCCAGGATAGCCAGCGACTCCGTCCATGTAGAGAATGGCGAAAGCAATGAGGCCGCCGAAAGCTCCGCTGAGCGCAGAAGCGACTGGCAAATGGTCAGCGTATGAATCAAGATCGGGCTTGGGAGATTTCACTCACTGAAGAGGTAGGACACACGCTGAGCAAGCTCTTCACGCTTGTACCAATTGGCGAAGAACAAAGTCAAGCACGGAAAGAGGCATCCTTCGAAAAATCCAAGGATGAGGCGGCATACACACAGACCAGCAAAGTTCTGGACAAAGCCATTGCACATGCATGTCAGGCCCCAGCAGAACTATCTGTGTCAGTCAGACTCGACGAATGGTTCAGAGAACTTACTGTAATGGCAGGGATCACACGGTTGAACTGCAGACGCTTGACAAGGACAGACGTTGGGAATTCAGCCAGGATATAGAAGATGTAGAAGATCGAAACGGCAGTCTGGCAGACGCTTAGTTTATGCTTCGACAGAGTACTGTAGGGATGGGCTCTTACATTGAGTTGATTGCCTTTGAGTCCGATATCCTTAGCCATGCCCTGGGTCGCAGCGAAGCCGATGTTGCCACGGTCCAAATATGAGATGAGCATGAGCATCATCAACACTGGTGCAACGAAGAGATCCAGCTTTCGGACGAGAACTTTCTCCTTGCGCTTGAACTCGGCTTCATCGGCAGCGACGCCATGCTCGAGGTAGCTGGCTTCAATCTTGGCCTCATCCTTGAAGTCGACATCCTGGCCGTCCATGCTGGTGCGTGGGACCGCAGCTCTAGGGTCCACGACCGCTGTCGCTGTCATGATGCTGGAATGGTGAATGAAGTGGCAATGGTCTCGAGTTCCCGAGTACTTGGTTCGTCTAGCGAGGAAAGAAGCTCTTATGTCTTTCTCATGGTTTCCGAAGGAAGGGATGACTGATATTGGGGAAGACGGAGTACTCCAGCATCCCCATCTGTCACTGAACTGGGCGGAGGAGTCTCCAGGTCTCTGTCTCGCGTGGCCATGGCTTGCCACTCAGGAAGGAAAAGATCAGCCGACAGGAGGGTTGTACCAAGTTTGCTGGGGAGACTTTCGAGCTAACAAGACGGAGTGCGCCAGCCAAGCAACGCTAGTATGTTAGGATGAATCATTTTGGTGTCAGCTTGGCCGCCAGTATGGATACAATATGACCCCAAATTGAAGTCCAGGACAGAAGGTGGCCAATTGAGACTCCTATCCGGCATATCCGAGGTGAAGATTGAGTTTACTGAAAGTCAGCTTTGCAAGCGTGTGTGTTGGAAACGGTGCTGCATGGCTTCTTGAATTTGCCTTTTAAGGTCTGCATTCCCCAACATCGACGGACATTTGCACCCGTGCAGGCCGTTTCTCGGGGCCATGGTGAGGCAGGAGCAGACAGAACGAGTTCTGAAAGGACTCGACCACTGTGCAGCGAAGACACCCCCAAGTTTTGAACTTGGACTGAGATGTGCACCATCTTCACTCGGTGGAGGTAAACATGGCACCAGACGGTGTCCAAGGCCTTGTCAGAGACCACTCCGCGTTTTCACTCCAAGCGGTCTTCTCCAACAGGAATACTGGTCCAGTCATTGGACTGTGATGGAATGGAGGAGATTGAGTGCGGAGCGAGGCATCGCAGACGATAGAGGCAGTGGCCACTTGATCTTTGGAGGAACTATGGGACCACTGACAAAGAGCTGTACGACGGATCGTGATATCAAAAATGCTCCGACAGAGCGTATGCAAGTGTTACTGAAGAAACTTGTACGGTCTTGGAGGAGGGAATAATGCCATCTCACATTCCACGCAACGGGCGTGTGAAGACCTTATACCGTGGGCTCAAGCCGCGCCTGCCGATGCCTTGTTCTGTAACGAGGGGCAGCTAGCTTGAGCCAAAGAAGCGCCCCTTATTCCGTTCGTTCTCTTCCCACTCAACATCATGGGCAAAGATCACTTCCACACCATTGACCTCAAGCTCTCTGATCCGGTCAATGGTCTGCTCGGCCATCTTCTTGTCACCATGAATGCAGCAAATATGACCCTCCGCATCGTGCCATTCGCCAATCGCCCTTTCCTTGCGCATAATTCGTCGATCGTGGCAGGCGTCACCAGCCAAGTACACATTTGTTGTCGGTCCAGTCCGAGCAAGGATATTAATATGTCCAGGCAAATGGCCTGGTGCATCTACAATGAGCACAGATAGGTCTCCAAATATGTCGAGCACGCGTGGGAGATGGCCGTATGAAGTCCACGCTCGATCGAAATCGACCTTTCCAGGCGCTGGCTTCTTCACAGGTTCGCTTTGCGGCTCGGGCGAATCGCGTTCGTAAGGATTTCTGAGCTCGATTGTCCGGTCCTGGGGTAGCAGATCCGACTCGAAAAAGGAATGGCTTCCGCGCAGTGATGAAGAAGAGCCGCTGAGCAAAGCGAGTGCCCCGTTTCCAACGACAAATCTACTCCGTTGGAAGTCTCGTGGTTCGCCTACATGATCCCAGTGTACCTAGAACATTTCGTAAGTAATGTGTCTCTGACGAACTGACGGATACGTACATGGGAATATATGACATAGTCAATGTCATCTGGAGTCAGCCCGCCTGCTGCCAGGCTTTTTGTGACATCCGGATCTGTTGTGAGTGGCTGTCGGGTATCGATATGTCTCTGGATCGGCTCTGGATATCGCTCTACATTTCTCCTGAGACCCAGATCAAGCAAGATCCGTGTTGTCTCATTCGTCTCGGTGTTATGATGTTGGATCAGAAACGCAAGCGATGGGACAGTCTTTCTCGCCGTATCAGAGGCTGGATTGACGAAAAACCGTTCTGGCAGCGTCAAATGACCAGCCTGTAGCGCATAAACCTGAACAATTTGCTCTTTGGTATCACCAGGTGGCGTGGCAGGTTGCGCGAAAACAGAAGCCATTGGCGCCGGTTGAAACGACAGCTTCTGGCGACTCTACACTCTCAAGTCTCGGTAGTAGCAGTCAAAGAGGGTCGGGCAGGAACAATGAACTGGGTGTACAGTCGTGAGGGTGTTAGTTGTTCTTGCAAAAGTTCACGCGTCTTCGGGCGCAACAAAGATAGCTAACACAACAATCACCGATTAGACCTCGAGGTGGGGAGCCGTGCATGTAGGAAGAAGTGCCGCGCTCTAGGCATATTGCAGATCAACCTCTCGCGCAAAAGGCTACTATCTCGACTGCTTGTGCGTGGTTCCGTCTCCCCATGAGAGGACGGCCTGGGCTGGAGTCAGTCAGCGCGCTGCAAGGATGACTACGAGTAAGTTTTTAAGCCCCCATTTCGTCGCTTGTGCTTGGCCTGTGCTACCCCAATTCGACGCCAGCAGCCAATGTGGGGCATGTCCGTGAGAGTACCTGATAGATACGGTGGTGTCTATGGTCTGCTGGCGCAGGCCATTGGGGTACGTGGATGGGGTAGGCCTTGGGCATTGAACCGAGGCTGGTGTGGGAGATTTCCGTTCATTTGGAGTGCCGTTCTTTGAGCTCGAAGACGTCGGGGCCCAGTCACTGACATCGAGCCTCACGCGCATCTGTACCTTGGCAGGCATATTCTGCGGCTTGTTGGAACGGTTAGGACTGTGGTCATTATCCCATTACTCCGCTCCCAGTGATTTGCTGTTGAAGTTGGACGACTTCTGCTTTGCTACGACAGCTGCAACTTACGAGTTCTTTGAAAGAGGTGAGCCGGCAAGATGGGCAGCGTCGATGCCAACCATGTCGGATTCATCGGTCTTGGGGCCATGGGCTTGCCAATGGCGGGCCACCTAGCAACAAAACTGCCCGCAGAAACACACGTCTATGTGTTTGACGTTGTACAGACTCTGCTTGACCAGATCTGTAAACAGCATCCTGAGAAGGTGACGGCATGTTCGAGCGCACGAGAGGTGGCTGAAAGATCACAAATCATTTTTACGATGTTGCCAGAAGGAAGACACAGCAAGGCAGTATATCTGGATGGACCCGACTCGATATGTGCCAGCGATGTCTCGAACAAGTTATTGGTCGACTGCTCAACCATCGATGCCGCGACCAGTCTAGAAGTCAAAGACCACATCAAGGAGAAGTATCCTTCAGCCTCGTTCTACGACGCACCAGTCAGCGGAGGTGTAGTGGGAGCGCAGAAGGGAACAATTGCTTTCTTCTTTGGCTGTCGAGAAGATGACGAGAATCTGCCACGGCTTATGCGCCTTCTTGAGATGATGGGCAAGCAGATCATCCCGTGTGGCGGTCCATCACTGGGACTAGCTGCAAAACTGTCTAACAACTACCTCTCCGGCATCATTGCAATCGCTGCTTCGGAAGCTTATGACATGGGAATGCGCTCTGGTCTGGATCCTCGGACCTTGTACAAAGTCTTCAGTGCTGGGACGGCGCAGAATACCATCTCTGACCGGTTTTGTCCCGTCCCAGGCGTGTATCCCGAAGCGCCATCTTCAAGAGGCTACACCAACGGCTTCAAAGTTCAACTGATGAAGAAAGACTTCGGCTTGGCCATGGAATTAGCCAAACAAGCTGGGTCAAGGAACGTGCTTGGAGCGGCGGGTCTAGAGACATATCAGAAGGCTAGTGAGGATGAGAGGTGTCGAGATCTGGACAATCGTGTTGTGTTCAGGTATCTGGGAGGTAATGAGGACTGGCAGAAAGACTCATAGAGGCCACGGCTGTGTCCTGAGAACAATCACACCCTCAAACCGTAGCCAGTTTCGAACAGAACTGTCATTCTGCAACGTGTGATCTGCCGTCTCCCGAATTTTGGAAGCCCTCATCAGTAGCGCAGATGGTACAGTATTGTTGGCTCACCTAGGCAACTTGGGTGTCCGTTGGGGTACATCACCTCGGTTGGGGAAGGTTCCAGCGAGCTCCAACAGGTCGGAGCAAAGCGTGCGACGGCCGATCCAACAGTGAATGCGGCTGATGAGGGGCATTTGCGGTAGCAGAAGGTCTTCCGACCGGTGCTCTTCGGTCTTGACAACGTATAGATATCGTATGATCCTGGTACGAAGTAAGGCAAAGCAGTAGACGAGAACTAATATCCCAAGATCGAGCCCAAGAGCAATCATCTGCCACTCAACCTCCACTAGATACGCACCAAGCACACCACAGACACCGCCGTGATGTCAACCGATCCCAAGTTCGACGAGCTGCACAAGCAAATGTTTGAGGAGGGTCTCAAAATGCGACGCTCCGTCGTCGGCGACGAATATGTTGACCGTGCCCTCGCAAACGGCTCGACAGAGTTCTCCCGTGAAGGACAAGAAATTGTTACTCAATGGTGCTGGGGATATGCCTGGACACGACCAGGCCTCGAAAAGAGGGATCGCTCCCTGTTGAACTTGGGCATGCTGATGGCTCTCAACCGCGCTCCTGAGCTAGCTGTGCACGTCCGAGGAGCAAGGAACAATGGGCTGAGTGAGCTAGAGATCAGGGAGGCCATCATTCACGCGACAACTTACTGCGGTGTGCCTGCTGGTGTCGATGCCTTCAAGATCGCGGAAAGAGTCTTCAACGAGATGGCTGAGAAGGGGGAGAAGCCACGAGAGCTGGGTGCGAAGTCTGCAAAGGCATAGAGAGGTCTTAAGCGATAGAACGCACACGCTGAAGTGTCGGGGGGGATAAAACTTGTTGAAGTGCAAGCTTTTGACAAAACCAAAATCTGCTAGACACGCGTGACAACCGCGACTGCTCGTGTAGCCCCTACCATTTTCGTCCGGGCGGTGTTCTGTCGCCTATGAGCGAAGCACTCGGCCCAGCTGCCCACGCGAAATACTCGCCCCGCAAAACTTGGCAGTGGCAGTCAAGGGCTCGGAGCAACCTCCCGTCTAAGAGCTCTCCCTCTTTTGCCAGAGCCACCACGGAAAGCGGTCGTAGTCGGCAGGACACGCTTCGAATACAGCGCGGGACATTGTTATTGAGTCAGCACCATGGAAAGCTGCTTGTGAACAACGCGATTGATCTCAAACTGATGGCATGGATTCGTTCGATTCGGAGCAGCAGGTGTCCCAACCCCAAGCGGCGCCTGGAGCACCTCCAAAGAAGCCGAAGCGCTTCCAATGCGAAAGATGTCAACGCATGTTTGCTCGTCTGGAGCATTTGCAACGCCATGAGAGAACCCACACGCAGGAGAAGCCGTTTGCGTGTATGCAATGCGATCAACGCTTTTCCAGAAGCGACCTCCTTGTGCGGCACGAACGACTGAACCACAATAGCGACAAGCAGGATGACCCGACTTCGACAGACCGGCCGCTCGTGAAGCGACGGCGGTCCAACATGGATGCCGACAATGCCATCCAGCACTCCTCGATGTCACCAGGGTACTCGGATTACTTGGCCATGCCCAACGGTAGCTCAGGCATTGGCCATCAGCACCAAGACCTGCCCTTTGCGACCTTACTGATGGCTGCTGAACAGGCGCATCCAGTGAGCACGTCGCTGTCGCATCAGCCATCTCTGCATGCTCAAAACGGATACCAGCAACCCACTTCGATTATGCCGCCACCACCAGTGCATCAGCACCAGCAGATGATCGCCGCTACTGATTCGATCCTGCCACCCTCCTTCAACGGAGTATACGACTTTGAGGACTCGCTGAATGACCTCGCCAACTTCATGGAGAATCCATCGCTGTCAACGTTCCACTTCTCCTCATACATCAACACGGAGCAATCAATGCCGTTCTTCTCACCAGAAGAGTCGTACGCACAAAACCACGAAATTTTACCGTCGACGGAGACGCAAGCCCGAGATGCTGGCGGGCATGTCGAGCACACGGACGACAACGGGTCTTTCTCCCGATATGGATCGAGACTGCCGTCTCTGCAACCAGAGGAGAGCCATGAGAAGCACTTGCGGGACGATTTTGCTACGAGCACACGCTCCATCTCAGATGTGACTCAGGATGATCGACAGAAATGGCTCTCGAAGCTAAATGAGTTTGCGTCCGTGCTTCCAGCTGGATTCCAGCTTCCTACGAGACTTGCTTTGTCGAGATATGTAGCCGGATATATCAACGGTTTCCATGAGCATCTCCCATTTCTCCATCCTCCAACGATGGCAGCAGACACGTGCTGTATTGAGCTCTTCCTTGCCATGGCTGCTGTTGGAGCCCAGTATTGCTTCGAGGGCGAGAAAGGCGTCGAGCTGTTCACAGTCAGCCAGGCAATCGCCGCGCAGCGAATCCGACAGAGAGACAACCGCCTGGCAGCATTTCACAAGCACGTTGAGGCTCAGAGTGTCGCTTCGACTAATGGGAACGACCACGCGGGAGAGACCCCAAGGAGTGCTTCCGTATCCGGCCCGCTTGGGCTTCCATCCCAATTCGATGGAGATGGACCGCTTCTACGGAAGGACGACCTCATGCAGACAGCTCAAGCATTGCTGGTTCTAATGGCTATGGCCACTTGGGCAAAACACAGAGAAATCCTGAGAGAAGCATTGGCCATCCAGTCCGTCCTGGCCACACTCGTGCGCGACGACGGCTTGAAAGCTCCAGATCCTCCGACGGAGACCGATTGGCGCACATGGGCACGCTACGAGTCATGCAAGCGCACCAAATTTGTCGTTTACGCCTTCTTCAATCTACACTGCATCGTCTACAACATTCCTGCGCTAATCATGAGCTCTGAAATCAACATGACGTTGCCCTGCCATGCTGCTGAGTTCAAGGCTCCATCAGAGGCTCGATGGAAAGATGTCCGGGCTAAACAGACGACGACAAATATATCTTTCCAGGACGCTCTTGCAAGGTTGTTTTCTCGTGGGACCTCTTCTGAGGCCAACTCGTACAATTCGAGCTTAGGGAACTATATCTTGGTTCACGCGTTGATACAACATATCTTCCTCGTTCGCCAAGTTTCAAGGCAGCGACTATTCAGCTCTGGCGAGATTCCGCAGGAAGATATCTCCCAGATCGAGCTATCGTTACGCAACTGGCAAGCAGCCTGGCGGCTCAATCCAGAATCATCTCTCGATCCACTGTCGCCTTCTGGACCTGTCCCCTTCAACTCGACCGCACTGCTGAGGCTGGCATACATCCGGCTCAATGTTGACATTGGACCGGGGCGGGCACTTGATACACGAGATCCGGTGCAGATAGCCCGTGCATTCAGGGACTCGCCTGCGCTCAAACGGGGCCCGAAGCTGCTAAGAGCAGTCTTACACTCTGCTCACGCATTGAGCATTCCTATCAAGATCGGCTTGAGGCTCGTGGCGCAGACCCAAACCTTCAACTGGAGTATACAACACAGTCTGTGTACCTTGGAGTGCGCTTTCCTGCTGAGCAAGTGGTTAGAAGCCCTCAGTCTGGTTGCGGACGGAGCCGGAGATCCAGTAGCTGGAGGCATCACTCGTGAAGAGCGAAAGATTGCAAGCCTAGTAAAGACTATGCTGGATGAGACAGAGTTCGGCGTCCCTGACAATTTCGCAGCGGGAGATGGAGGCACGGACCCTTCTGCCGCGAATGGCATCGTGGTGACACCAAACGGGACGTCCAGTGTGGTCGACTCGCCGGCGACCATGAAGTATCTCAGCGCGAGTGTACTCAGGGTCTGGGGAAAGGTCTTTAGGGGCGCCCAAACATGGGCGATTGTGGACATCATTGGCAGCGGACTGAACCTGTGAGTTTCCCCAGACTGCCTTATCGAACAAGAAGCTTTGGCTAACAACGGAAATTACAGCTACGCAGATATGCTCGAAGCTGGATAGCCTTGGCGGATTTAGGAGTCTGTGGTTGTCCTGACTGCTTCAACCCACCTACGGGCCGACGAGCAATGCGTTGACGTTGCTAGATTCACACTACTGATCGTTCAACCACTTCCAGACGACTCTCGCGTCCTTCCCCTTGTACCTGTCATCCGCAGCACACTCCTCAAACGCCGTTAGGGTTGTCCTTCCGGTGTCCATCCTCGCGCCACACATGTCTCCGAGCTCAAGACCCATTCCTAGCACCTTCTTGCACAGCTCAATTCTGAATCCGCCCTCATAGCCACGACTCGCCGGCGCGTTCGCGTGAATACCCGGCACCGGATTCGACTTGCTCGTGACCCAGCACTGACCGCCGGACGCATTGATCACATCTGTCAATAGCTTCAGATCGAGATTGAGCTTTGCGCCAATGTTCAGAGCCTCAGATGCTGCTAGCGAAGTAACAGCCGAGAGGTAGTTGTTGATGACCTTGAATGCCGTCCCTGCACCAACATCCCCACAGTGGAAGATCCCATCCTTGTTGCCCATATGCGCCAAAATCTTCTTGACAGTCTCGTAGTCCTCCTTCTTGGCCGCACCGACCATGAAAGTTAGCGAACCGTCTTGGGCGCCCATAGGGCCGCCGGAGACAGGAGCGTCGATGAAGGTGACGCCACTGCCGGAGCCTGACGAGGAGATCTCGGAGTCGACTTTTTGGGTGGCTTTCTGAACGGCGAGGATGGTGGCTGTCTCAATGGTGCCGCATTCCATGAGGACTTTCTTCACTGGTTTGGAGGAGTCGGATTTGGCGAGGGCGGTGATGCCGGCGAGGATGCCGGTTGAGGAGTCTTCGTAGACCGAGGTTACGACGGGCGAGATGGGCAGCATGGTTATCACCATGTTCTGGCAGCATTCATTCGTCAGTATGATGTTTCCCAGACATGGTCTGAGCCGTGTGCCAGAATCAATGCAAGCAGGACAGAGCAGGGCGGACGTACAGCCTGCTGAACCGCCTCAAAGCCGTTCTTGACCCTCTTGACAGGGCCTTTGCCTTCCATCTGCTTCTCAAACTTGGACAGTGCTTCTTCCGAAACGTCACAGATGAGCAACGTCTTCGAGGAGTCGATCTTTGAGCGAAGGTTGACGGCCATGGGGTAGCCCATGACGCCGAGGCCTTGATACCATCGTTAGCATGCATCGTCGATGCTGACCTGGTTGAGCGGATTGGTGTTGATGCTGGGGGAGTAAGGAAAGACTGTCCCTGCGGTAGTTGTGGTCACGACGGAGTGCAGCGTATGGGCAGATACAATGTGCAGGTCCCGAGGTGTTCACAGGTGTTTTGTCACTTACCTATGAAGGCGATGGTGTTGTCGGCGTCACTCATGTTGCCGGATTGGTCAATGATGGGGTTACTGGGTACTATCGAGTGATATGATCGCTCTTGCGGGCTGTCTGAGTGATTGCCAGCCGTGGAAGTACGGTACGTGCTGTGGTCTGGTTCCCAATGCAAGTCAAGTCTGCTGTTGGCAATACGATTGTAAAGGACACAAAGAGGCTTCCCACGGACCGATCTCGCAGTATGCTTGCATGCGCGTCAACCACCAACCGTTCAACTCACGCGATCGCTTGCATCTCGACGCCCCGCCGAGCCCGCCCATGTCACGGTACGACGCCGTGGTCATCGCTGCGGGGTATGTTGGAGTTAGAAATGGAGAAGCAGAAGGAGAACTTCAGGCAGTGAATTCCATGCCCCGCTGCCTCGGTACCGCTCTTCCAGGAAAAGTTCTTCGGATCAATTCTTCGTTGGGGTAAGGCACATGTTGCTCTGGTGGGATGGTGGGATGGTCCCGATCGTTCGGGAATACGTGCGGCATGATCGGCGACAGGGGAGTCACTGACATGATCGACGACAAGGAAGTCCCGGCCAGCCACAGGCTGTTGCAATCCAAGGCAGAGCATGAAACGAAATCTGCATGGCAGCAACATTGAATGTTCATGGCATTGGCTACACAGTGCCAGGAAAGAACCTGTCCTTGTTCTTCTCCCGCCAGCCTCCATCGTGAGCAACAATGACCTCTACCTTATTGACTCCATCAGCGAGTAACTCTCCGCCCGGCATCAAGGTCTTGATGTGGCCTACGGACTGCTTCGCTGCATCCGTATCCACGTGCACGCTGCGCAGCTCGCCGTGTCCATCATCGTATAACGCGATGTCTTTCTCCCCAGTCAAGATTCTGTAGTCGTGACAGCAGTCTCCGCCCAGATAAATCCACTTGTTCGGGCCAATGCGACAAAGCAAGTTGACATGTCCAAAGAGGTGACCAGGGGTGTCAATGACATATATTGAGCCATCGCCGAAGAAGTCAAGCGCTGCTGGGAACGAGGCGAGTGGTTCCCATTTCTGTGTGGTCTGAGATGAGAATGCTGTTGTGCTCTTACCGACTGGAGGCAATTCTTTTGTGCGATCTCGAGGGAGCATATCAGGGTCGAAGATTTCCTTTGGGTAGTGCGGTGGCGCTCCGTGCTCTAGAAGATGTATCGTACCGCTACCCACGACGAATTGGGAGCCAGTGAAGTCCTCCGGCGTCCCAACGTGGTCCCAGTGAACATGACTCAACATCACTATGTCAATATCATTTGCGGGATCCAGCCCTCCCTTCCTCAGGCTGTCGGCAGTATCGGGATGATGAATCGTTGGTTGACGGTTGCTGATATGAGTCTGCATCGCCGGCATGTACTTCGTGACGTCTCGCTTGATGCCAAGATCGAACACTAAATTGGTTGTAGATCGTCCGTTCGCACCTGGCGAAGGATGTCGGACCAAGAATGCCATGGATGGCACAGTGGCCTTCTTCTCCGGGTCTGCATCTGTGACAAACAGTCGCTCAGGAAGCGTCAACTGTCCTGACTCCAGTGCAGAAATGGTGACATACTGCTGCTTCTCAGCAGCTGCTGGCAGTGAGTGAGGCAGGGTTGGCGCCATTTTGATGCTGTAGGACGTCGTTTTTCTGGGTTCGAAGGTCGTATGTTGTTGTGGCACACAAACTCAGCTACACGGTAGAAAACAACCTGGCACATTTCTATTTTGGCGTCATTGTGGAGAGGCAGGCGCGTGTTGGGGAAATTCGGGGATTCTGGGATTCTGCCCACGATCGTGTGAGTTGATGCTCAGGATCGGCAGTTTTTCCACGTGGGCAGGCTAAGGCCGTTGACCCGAGGAAAGTACACTCGCGTCGCTGTCGCTGTCGAAGCCACTGTTGCGTTCAGCGCTTCCTCTGCCGTTTGGCTGGTCTCTGCTGAACATCGTCGGCGTCTGCTTCAACAAACTTCGTGGCACTTTTGGAATCGGACATTCCCTTTGCCGCTACAGATTTCCAGCCGTCGTTGACGACGGTCTTCTCGTGTGCATTCCACCGCAGCTCACACTCAGTCTTGTCGTTGTCGTTGTCTTCGATCCAGCGAGCGGCAAGCTTACCGGTATAAAGGCGCATATCCTCGACTGCCGATTTTGGCTTGATACTCATTCCATGGTCGGCGCCTTGCACGATAGCGAGCCAAGATTTTGCCTTCATTTTTTTCCTTACTTCATTGAGTTGCTTGATGGAACACATGTTGTCAGAGTCTCCAGAGATGAACAGCACTTTGACGCCTTCATCGATAGCAAGCAGTATGTCATCTCTGACGCTGCCGTTTTGACCGACGAGCGGATACGACGCCAGGACGAGATGCTTGATTTCAGCATGGTCAGCTGCAGCAAGCACGGCTGCACGAGCTCCCATGCTTCTACCTCCCAACACCGTTGTCGTCGCCTCATCGTCCTTATGATGATCGATCATTGCCGAAAATGACTTGGTCCTGGAAGGCAGGTTCATGGATCCTTGGAAACTGTACACGAGCGCTTTCGTCGCAGCGCCCTTCGCGAATAACTTTGTGGCAGGATTAGCAATTCCGCCTCCCGCACCGTGTGTGAAGACGAGCTTGTGTTCGCTCTTCGTAGATCCATAACGCTCATACTCAATGTGTTTGCCATCGAACGACAACGTGTGTGTCGTTGCACTTTGCTCTGCCGCATCATTGGCATTGGAGGATTGGTTGCCTGTCTTATGGGAGCCTCCCACCAAGTCAGTGAGGACGGTTTGTTGTTTCTTTTTCTTCTGTGCCTTTGGCGGCATTTTCCGAAGCTGTACGCCTGCTTGCTGATTGCAAGTGATATGCAGACGCGTCGAATTTGTTGCAGGCTTTCTGATAAGTTGGCGGTGAAGTCAAACACGTCGCGTTTCTCGCGAGACCGCCTGCTCACGTGACGTCATGGGCCTGCCTTTCAATCTCCTTCTTAAGGCCGATGGGGGCTCCTTCCGTCTGTTTCTCAAGACATGGTGCTGCCACAATGGTCGTTCGCCACGGCGCCTCCTACTTTGGAGCGCTCTCGGTGGGTAATCCAGCATTCTACGCGGTAGCCGTGGCGGTAGAGTAGTCCGAGGTCTACCGTGCGTGAAGCTCTTCAATCCTGCCGGGATTCGTGGTCTTGCGAATTAGCTGTCAGGCGTCAAGCTCACCCGGCGCTGCATCAGCCATGAAAAAAGGTACCAGTTTTGTGACTAATTCGACGCCTGATGCCGCCCCTCTCTTCGTATGGTACTCCTTGCTCGTTTGGGAGAAACTTCGCAAGATCTCCCGTTGCTGAAGCGGGTAAGCACTGTATATGAGCTCGAGGTCCTTCGATGCTATGGACTCTAGGAGGCTGATTCTGTCTCCCTCAACATTTCACCAACGGCTCGCTGCCAAGTCGAACCACCACGGAAGCTATGCTGGTTCTTTTGACCTGTGGCTTGTTTGCCTGGGTACGAGTTGCCAACCTTGTCGTCGTGAATTGTTACTGACCGTACACCAGTGGCTCAGCATTGTAGTATATCGACTCACGATTCATCCACTCGCTAAGTACCCGGGGCCTAGGTCGTGGGCGATAAGCGGATGGCCTGTATTTAGGCCTCACAAAGAAGGCAACTGGCATCTCGAACTACAACAAGCCCATCAACGGTATGGCAACATTGTCCGCTGGGGCCAACAAGCTATCTTTCCGTACTCCTCAAGCCATCCAAGATATCTATGGAGACCGGAAAGCGAACATGATCAAGGGTGGAGGCATCATCGGTCTGGCGGAGCAGATGTACCCAGATCCCAGCACTCATGCGACGTCCAACAGAGAGGTTCATGCCGGCCGGCGCCGGATCTTGTCGCAATGTTTCTCCGAGAGTGCTTTGAAAGGTCAGGAACCGTATGTCTTGCAGACTGTGCAAAGATTAATCAGCCTTCTCGCGACTCCGAGTGACACCAATAGCGACAACGAGGAACAAGGCTGGAGCGCCCCAGTCGATATGGCGACCTACTCTGGAAACTTTGCCTTGGACGTTCTTGGAGAGCTTTGCTTCGGCAAATCCTTCGAGGCTCTAGGTCATAGCAGACATTTCGCCCTCAGTGCCATGACCGAAGCGTCCCAGAAGGCGTTGGCGCTGGGTGCTATTCCCAACATTGAGTTGCTGGTTCCGCTCCTACGACAACATTGGTTACTAGAAAAACTGCCTGCGGAAGAGTAAGCTGTTTCTTGCGTGTCACATAGAAGGGGCATGCTGACCTCCATGCCAGCCTCAAAAAAGGACTCGCGTACCGCAAGATGATCATCACTCTACTAAAAGCCCGAGTTGAGCTGGAAAAGTCTAACAAGCATAAACCGCGTAAGGACTTCATGCACTACCTCATGGCTGCCGTCGATCCCGCCACTGGGGACAAATACAGTGAGGGCGACCTCATCTCCGAATCAGGCGTCGTCCTCACTGCCGGCACAGACACCACGGCGACCGCACTCGCCGCGACCATCTTCTACCTCACACGATACCCACACGCCTTGAAGAAGCTGCAATCCGAAGTCCGTGGCGCTTTTGGCAACATCAACGAGATTAGACACGGTCCGGAGCTGACCAGCCTCATCTACCTGCGTGCCGTCATCGACGAATCGCTCCGTATGTCCAGCCCTGTACCGGACGTTCTCTCGCGACGCGTCCTACCCGGTGGTGCGAAGATCGACGGCCAGGACATTCCTGCAGGAACTTTCGTCGGCATGTCAATGTACTCAGTGCACCACAACGAGGACTATTATCCCCACAGCTTCGAATTCCTCCCCGAACGCTGGATCGTGCCTTCCAACAACGATAGCCCTGAGACCACGTCATTTCCATTCACAGTGACACAAGAGACAATCGAGCGCGCCAAATCCGCCTTCTTCGCTTTCAGCACAGGCATACGCGGTTGCGTGGGCAAGAATATGGCGTATCTGGAGCTGTCGGTGTGTCTAGCGAGGTTGGTCTGGGCGCTAGATTTCAAGATTCCCGATGACGCAGAGTTGGCTAAGGTTGGTGGGGGTGGTGTTCACCGCGGTGCTGATGGCGAAATTGTGAAGGGAAGGCACAGGGAGAAGGAGTACCAGACTTGGAACTACTTTGTAGCGGATACAGAGGGTCCCTATGTGCAGTTCCGGGTCAGGGAGGGTGTGGATTTGAGTGCGGCTTGAGGCATGATTGTGAAGAGAGGCAAGGAAGGGAGCTTTTCCTGTGTCATCCGGCGTAGCGTGGGCTTCAGCTAGTCATCCGGTCTTTTCGGTAGTCACTAGGAGAAATGTGTCATCCGGTCTGGTTCAAGCCCCGAAAGAAGCCCTGGAAGGAGACGAGTGAGGACGACTTCCGAGGATGTTGTTAGGCGTGGTGCGCCGTAAGATCCGGCCTATTACCCCTATGGTGATGCCCTATTGGGGTGTGGCAGCCCAGCAAGGCGTAGGGACGTCCGATGAATATATTCGCTGTGTGCGAATCCCTCCCCACAATTGTCAACCTCTGGTACAGTAAGTGTCATTCGGTCTCAGTCAAGGCCTCTTCCCATGCCGTGCTTGGTGTTCCGCGTGTTTCGCACCACATAAACTTATCTCCTCAGGGCGAGCTACTGATAAAGAAAGCCTACGTATTCTAGACCCCGAATGCCTCATCTGTTCACGCGTACATTCCGCTGCCTCAGTATCACTTATCTATCGTGCACCCATCAATCCTCCTTGAATATATCGTAACGCACATGGACCCGCGTACTGCCCCTGTGCCATGTCCAAGTCGAACATGCCAGCTCGAGCCTCCCTGAACATCTCACTCCCGCTTTCCCTTTCTCCATCCCTTCCACCAAGTCATACTCATAGCCGCAACAATCACCGGCGCGATACTCACAATCTCCCCCAAGCCTGCGTAGGCCGGTGGGATCCTGACCTTCACAAACGCTCCACCCGCCAATAGCACCGCCAGTACGTTATACACGGCGGACCAGACAAAGTTGAACACGATCCTTCGGTAAGCTGCCTTACTAACGTCCAACAGTCGTGGCACACCCTCCAGACTACCGAGCAGAACAACATCAGCAGTGGCACGAGTGACGTCCGACGCAGAGCCACCAGCACTACTGCTGGCCTCCAGCTGGACGCCTACATCTGCAGCAGCGACGGCGACGGCGTCGTTAGTGCCGTCGCCGCAGAAGAGAGTCGTTTTGCCAGCGTCGCGGAGGGCTTTGACGTAGTCACATTTTTCAGCTGGTGTCTTGCCGGCGGCAATGTTCTCGTGCGGGATACCAAGTGTGGTAGCGACGTGCTCGACTGCAGAGACGTTGTCGCCGCTGACGATGTGGACTGTGAGCCCGCGGTTTTGGAGGTCGGTCACGACTTTGTGTGCTTCTGGACGGAGTGTGCTCTTCATGCCGAAGACGGCTGCTAGTGTATGGTCGACCGTGACGCAGAAGGTCGTAAGACCGGGTTCTAAGGAGGATTCGATGTTGACGCCCAGCATTCTGCCTTGCCTGCTTTTACGTGCTGGCCGTGCCAGTCAGCTTCAATCCCGGCGCCAGGGCTTGAGACAACGTTATGGACATCTGTGGATGCTGTGTCGGTAATCGAATCGGCGATGGCGCGAGAGACTGGATGCTGATTGTCTGACACCATGGCTTGGATCACGCCTAGGACGTTCTCCATTCTGACGTCCTGGTGGACCACTTCCAGATTCCCCTCTGTGAGTGTGCCAGTCTTGTCGAAGATAACATCCGTGACTTTGTGGCCTCGTTCAGTGACCTCAGCAGATTTAATGATGACGCCTCCACGTGCAGCGACTCCGCCTGCGACGACGAGAACCATGGGCACGGCGAGGCCGAGAGCACATGGGCAAGAAATAGCGAGCACAGCGATAGCATAGCTGATGGACAGTCCAGCTGCGACGTTGGCACTCCTGTTCCGGACCTTGACAGCAACGATGGCCCAGGTGATTGCGACAACGACAGCGACGAAGACAATCACCGGCACAAAATAGCCCGCGATACGATTGGCCAACTCCTGGGTCTTGGGTCTCGCATTCTGTGCCTGGTTGACGAGATTCTCGATATCGTTGATCGTGTTCTTCCCAGGCAGTCGAGAGACTCTCGCATTCAGCAGAGTTGAGCCATTCAGTGTGCCGGCGATGACACTGTCTCCAATGCTCTTCTGGACAGGTAGACTTTCCCCGGTGAGAATCGACTCATCAACTTCACCAGCGCCCTCCTGAATGATGGCATCTGTTACGATCTTCGTGTGAGGCTGCAGCTTGATCAGGTCACCCACATGGAGAAGCCTAGCATCGATCTCTTCACCAGAAGCTAGCTTGGCCATCGAGACCTGGAGTGAGCCCAATGAGACAGCAGTGATGGCTCTCTTACGAGCCCAGGAAGCCAGTAGTCGACCTAGTAGTACCAATGCGATAAGCAGTGTGCTTGTCTCGAACAAGGTTCCGGTCTCAAGAAGTTGGCCGCTGAGCTCAATGCCAAAGGCGACGACAGAATAACCATAGGCAGCAGAGATGCTAATGACGACCAGCATGTCCATTTCGATGACGCGATTGTAGACCAGCGAGGAGATCGCAGGTCTATAAAATTCAGGATAGGCAATGGACTGTACCAGAGTTGCCAGCACGAAGCATACGGACAGACTTGCTTTGGAAGTCCCGATATCATCCTCACCCCAAGTTAGAACCAGGACTGGAATCGTCAGCAAGAAGGCTAAGCCGGTCTTGACTGCTTTGTCGATAAGGATGCGCTTGCCATCGTCCAGTCTGCTGTGATTCGCAGGTAAGAGCTCCCCACCACTAGCAGCAAGAACCTTTCTGGCGCCAATGAGACAAGGATCATATGCAACAGCAAATCGACCCTTTCCAGTAGGCTCGCAGCCTTCAACTCCATGAGGCATATTGAGTCTGAAGCGCTCAAGCCTCTGGGGCGAGATGATCAGATCCAGTGTCTGCGAGTCGGCGGAGAACGGTGTCAATTTGTAGCGAGTTGCCCGTTGCCCAATACTGATGACAGCTCAATGCTGGTTTTCTTGAGGTCGACATCAAGCTCGGCAATACCTATGACAAACGCCACTTGAACGTTGCGAGTGCCGGGTACTCGAAGAGCCCTGGCCAAGTTATTGGCGCACCCGGTACAGTCCATGCCGACCACATTGAGAAGGACGTGCGAGAACTGGCCGTCCTTCTCGATATCTGATTCATTGGGACTGTCGAGGACATGGTGGCTGTGGATCTTTTCGACCTCATGGGATGGGCCAGATCTACAGCAAGAGTCGTCAGAGTGCTTGTGGCCATGAGCATGGACTGTAGCGGCTTTCTTCCGGTTGCGTCGAGTCATGTTGCTTCCGTAGCTGTTGCGGTGATGGGATACACTGGACGATGCAGCACCGGCGCTGTCCTTTGTGGGTGGCAACAGTGGTTTGGACGATCCACAGCATTGATCTAGCTGAGCAGGAAGAACGCTACGACAGATGCAACGGGCTTGTTCGAGGTAGGCAGCGTACTTATCAAACGCAGCCTGCAGATGGGAGCTGCACGGTTGGCCGAAGTCGTGATTGTCGTTCTCGTCGTGCTGGTGGGCGTGTTCGTCGTTGTGCTCATGGTCGATGCTATGCTTGTGATCGTGCTTGGCAGTCGATGTGCAGACAATCGAGGCGGCAGGGCCATGTCCTGGCTCTGGGCCTGTGGCACAGCATTCATCGCGATCTAGTCAAATATCAAATCCATAGGTTCAACAGAGTACTTGCGAGTGCAGCACCTACCAGCCTTAGCCGGCTTCTGGCATGCAAGCTGGCATTCGACAGCTGCGGCAATCGTTATGCACTTTTCTATCAGCCATGAGTTAGAGAGAATCTTCCATGTGAAGGTCTGTCTGGCCTACCATCGCAAGCTTCGCCATCTGCGCAGCAGCCTTCACTCATGGTTCCAGCCTCTCCCTGGAGGCTGGTTCGTTCTTCAGGAAGCGGACTTCCATCGCGAGATCCCCAGCAGCCGTCCGAACAGCCTTCGGTGTTCCTTTCGACTGCGCAATCATCTTTGCGATTGGGGTACGATCTTCCGGGAGCACTCAAGCCTTTGTTATCAGGAGATGTTTGCTTGATGGAAACGTTCATCTGAGTTTCTGTGTCTCCGAGCTCGATTGCATCATCGCTTTTGACGCCTGCCATCTTTGATCCGCAGCATGATCCAGCCATGACTGTTTGCCGATGTTGAGCTTCTGTGTCGTAGACGTTTCCATACAATTCAACAGAGAGATATGAAGAGCTCGCCAGACTACTTAGGTAAGTATGTACGCCCGTGGGCTGCGGGATCGCCATGCGGTGCCCAACGCCAAGACGGCATCGCTGCTGTTGCCTCAGGCGTTTCGAAATGCGTTACAGGAACGATTTGACATGTTTCTGTGCAACTATTTACGCTATAGGAACTTGATTCAAGCCTTTATCAAGCTCCCGTGCGGCAGAGCTTGTAAGCAGGGAGCCTTGACGCCGCGCGTCGACCTATATACCCTTCCAGCCATTTTCCTCTCGCTTTTGCTTATACCAGTCCCGCACGTACTGTAGCCCAGTGTGTGGTCCATAAGGCTCAAACTCCCAAGGACGCTTCGGTGGTTCCAGACCAGTCTCCTCCAGGCAATTCTCCTGCAATGTCTTCAAGTCGCCACCTCTGTTGTATGCCGGTACATCGCCTCGCTTGGCTTTGATCTCGGCTCGCAGCTTCTCCGTTTCCGCTTCCTTGACTGAAAAATCTGTTATGTCGACGACAACGCCATAGTTTTTCTTCGCACCTTCATAGGTCACGAGCTTCTGGTGCACTTCGAGCGCGACCTTCTCCGCAGGACGGACCAGTGGGTCACCGAAGCCGCCACCACCCCAAGTCACCCATTCGAGAAGATCGCCGGGCGCCACTTTGATATGGTCGCATTTCGAAGGCAATGAACGTGGCGTCGGGTTTGAGGATTTGGAGTACTCATAGAAGATCTTGCGAGACCGCATGCCCGGCTGGCCGCCTTTGATGCCCCAAGGCTTAGTGAACCATCTGTCATCGTGCAGCGAGAATTCGCCCTTGGCCAAGAAGCGATAAAGCGTCCGTTGAGCATTTCCTCCACGGAATTGACCTGCACCCCCACTGTCTGCCATGCTCTCGTTGGCTTCAATGCGTAAGGGATAGTTGAGCTCGATGCTTTCAGTGGGAATCGATTTGATGGCGGGCCACAGGCAATGGCAATCGGGACCATCTCCTGCCGGACGAGCAGGTACGCCACCGAATCCGATCTGGTACAGTAGAAACCATTCACCATCTTCTTTGAAGCCCGAGTAGTAGAAGTGAGGAGAGTCGCTGAAGCCAGCAGCAGTCTTGTAGCCATCACTTCGCTGGCCGATGAGTGCTTGGATGACGTCTAGCGTCCGTCCGAGGAAGTGCGTGCGACATGATACTGGAGCTGGGCGCACTGGCTTCAGTAGCGATCCCTCAGGTATGTAAACCTCGATCAAGTCGTGGAAGCCATCATTGATAACAGTACCTGGGGCTGCTGCAGCGATCAAGTAGTAGCCGATGAACATTTTGAACATGACTTCGCTGAAGTAGTAATTGATCGAGTGATCGGATTGTGGAGATGTGCCTGAGAAGTCAGTAAATCGCAGACATTGTGGCAGACGAAGCACTTACCAGTCCAGTCCCATCTTAATTTGCCCTCGTCTGTACGGTGGAGAGTACATGTCACGGCCCATGGTCCGACTCCGTGGCCATCATCGTCAACGAAATCGGTGAATGTACCCTTTTCGCTCGTGAATGTTGCGTCGATGATCTTGGACATGGCCACACGATTGCGGTGCAGTAATTCATCGCACGAAGCTTTGTAGAGCTCGATTCCGAACCGATCGATCAGCTCGACCACACGACCAGCTGCTGTTCTCGTGGTTGCAACAATGGCTGTCAAGTCGCTGCGATACCAGTCTGGCATCCGAGAGTTCCGGCACAGCAGTTCGACGAGATCCTCATTCATGACTCCCTTGCTATAGAGCTTCACACAAGGGATCTGCACA
Source organism: Cyphellophora attinorum (assembly GCF_001299255.1). Lineage (NCBI taxonomy): Eukaryota > Fungi > Ascomycota > Eurotiomycetes > Chaetothyriales > Cyphellophoraceae > Cyphellophora > Cyphellophora attinorum. The sequence goes on along the minus strand of NW_017253242.1, from coordinate 386,901 downwards.
CCATCATCGAAGATACTGTTTGCTTCGATCGACATCGAGCCCGCAACCTTACCGCCAACATCGGTCAGATGGCCGAATTGGCTGGACCAACCAGCTAACTTGTGCTTGTAAAAGATCGGGAATAGAACGATCACATCGTTCAAGTGTGAGACAGCGCCTTTGATTTGATAGACGTCGTTCGTGACATACACGTCACCTTCTTCGACCGGTTTGTCACCCCAAGCATCGAGAAATTGCCCAATGAAGGAGCCGAATTGGCCAACCAACATCTTACCTTCGGGATTCGTGATAACATTGAATTCGTCCTGCTGTTCACGAATTGCTGGAGACATCGCAGTCCTTAACATCATAGTGTCCATTTCTGATCGAATTGATGCCAGGGTCGACGCGATTAGTGTCGGAATGAGCGGGACGTCCTTGACCAGGGCTTTTGCTGCCGCAGTATCTAGGTTCGGCGCCTCGCGCTTCTTCTTCTCAAGCGGGTTGATGACGATGTTGCCGATGGCATCAATCTCGCCAACGTAACCAGGCAAAATGAGTGTGTTCGAGTCCATCTCAGTCACAATAGCAGGACCTTCGATTTTGATGCCCTCTTGAGTGATCTTCGTACGGTCCCAGAAGTTCGCTTCTAGTTTCTTGCCCCCAACAATGATGCTTGACTTCTGAGTCAAGGCATCCGCCGGTGGTTCGCTGCCGCCAGCCTTTTGTACACGCGGGATGGGCATATCTGCGGAGTTGTCTTTCACAAGCGCGCCTAGTCGCATGATTTCCAACTCAAAGTTCGTCAAGCAGTAGGTGAACTGTTGTTCGTGCTGAGCGTCAAATCGTTTTCGCAGGAGATTTTTCAAGTCATCGCTGCTGGAACTGATGTCTTCCTCAGTCAGATCGACAGTCAATGTCAGCGCCTGTCCTTTGTATCGCAGGTCGGCTTGGTAGACCGTTTCCAGCTCGAGATCCTTCCGACCTGGCATGGACTCGCGCATGAAATCGACGCCATTTTGCTGCATCGACTTGTACCTCTGTTTTACTTCCTCAATATCTGTGTTAGAAAGCAATTTGATGTAAGATTCGGACGTGTCGTGGCTCAGCTTGGTAGTGGCATCTCCTTGTGCACACAGAACACCAGGACTTGGTGGAATGATGACTGGGAAAGCTCCCAACAGCTCGCCGACAGCGTTGCCGTGCATAGGTCCAGCTCCACCAAATGCCACGAACGCATGGTCGCGAGGATCGTAGCCCTGCTCAACAGACACGACTCTGACAGCGCCATACATGGTTTCATTGACAATGTTGATGATATCTTCAGCAGCCTGCTCCATAGAGATACCCATTTGCTTCGCGACCTTGCCCACCGCCGCTCGGGCAGCTTCGACGTCAAGCTTGAACTCGCCGCCAAGGAGGGTTTCTGGAAGGCGTCCCAGAACCAGGTTAGCATCCGTCACAGTCGCTCGTTCGCCACCTTTGCCATAGCATGCTGGACCAGGATTGGCACCAGCGCTTTCGGGTCCGACGCGCAACGTTTCCGTCAAGTCCATGTAAGTGGCAATAGATCCACCACCGGCCCCAACAGTCTTCACGTCGATAGCTGGAGATCGCACTCGGAGCTCTTCAACGATAGTCTCACGGCGTAGTCTCGGATCACCGGCATGAATAACAGCACAATCAGTGCTCGTGCCGCCCATATCCAAGGTGATTAGATTCTTGTAAGACGTGTGTTGGCATATCGCATCTGCCACGCCCTTGACGCCACCTGCTGGACCAGACATCAGGATGCTGACTGGGAATTGGCCGGCGACGTCCAGACTTGTCAGGCCACCGTCACTTTTTAGAATCCTTATCGTTTCTGAATCTTCCTTCAAAGTCGACGATAGATTTCCCAGATACTTCTTGACAAGTGGCATGACGAGGGAGTTTGCTGCGGTCGTCACAGACCTCTCGTACTCGCCAGCCTCTCTGAGCACATCACTGGAGCAGACGATGTCGATGTCAGGGCCAAATTCCTCTCTCAGTACCTTCGCAACAACCTTCTCATGTTCTCCGCTCGTGTACGAGTTCAACAATGAAACGGCAATTGCTTCTGGCTTCTGTCGTTTGAGGTCAACCAGGTCCTTCTTGAGCTGCTCAACATCGACCGGCTCTACCGACTCCCCATAGACTGACATCCTCTCCTTGCATTGTACGGTCCTTTGCAAAGATACGACTGGTTCTGGGGGGTTGTACATAAGCCATGCTCCCAAGTGACCAGGGATCTGCGAGCGTCTGATGGCGAGGATGTCCTTGTGGCCTTGAGTGACAATGAGGCCAGTCCTAGCACCCTTGTTCTCCAGGATAGCGTTGGTGGCAGTCGTAGTTCCATGGTGTATGAATTCGAATGAGCCCTCGAAGCCGAATTTGCGTTTCAGGATCGCCCTAGCTTTGTCGATGCCGTTCTTAATACCAATACTTTGGTCTTCTTGAACAGTCGGAACCTTGGCTCGCACTGTCTCCCCATGTGGCGTGAAGACACACACATCTGTGAAAGTCCCACCAACATCGACACCCAGCTGGTACGCTTCTGACACAGCTTCGCCCATTTTGATTGACCGGCTCTGCTAGAGGTGAAGCACTACGTTGCTGCCGCTGGATTTCATAGCAACTTATGATATGCTTTAGACGGGATTGTCGCTTTTGGCAACAGCCGAGCGGTAATACAAGAATGTTCCTGACTTCATCGGCACGATGCCGCTTCACTGATAAAGGCGACGTCCGTTATCAGCACGAAGACCCGGTATCTTGGCCCGGTAAGCAAGCATCGAAGCTTGCCCCAGAATATGCGAGCCATTGAGCTTCTGCGATAGAGGAGGGGCATTGCTGATCTGCCTCGGGAGTGGTCATCTTCAGGCAGGCGGAGCAGATGATGACCCCGCGACTGAAGCTTCAACGCTCCTGCCGACCGGCAGAGGTTTGATTTTGGTCTAGACCAGCACGTGTACTGACTCGCGATCGGCCTGTATGACGAAAAGTGGCCTCGATTGAAGAAGGTATCTGTAAAAGATACGAAGGAGGTAGATCGGCGGAAAGTGACCCGGAAGATGCTCGGAGGAAGGCGCTGTGGTGGTTATCTTTGTGGTGGAGAACACCTCCCACTCACTGCCCATCTCACCACTCAGACGTTCTGCGAACGCGTTGCGATGTACGGCCAGAAGTAGATGGAGATGGAGATGTCCAACGGCGTTGCCCACGGCCGAGAAGACCGCGATCGGACGCGTCTATGCCCTATAAGATGTATCTCTCGCGTGGTGACCGTGGGCGTAGGCCTGGTCCCACCACACGATGTCTGTCGTTTCGCTGGCTGACGCAGCTGCGTAAGTGAGATCCAGCCCGTCTCCATCGCAAGAAACTGACATGAGGTAGATCGAAGGTCACCCGAGAAGACCTGATCAGTGCAGCGGAAGCCACGGGATTTTCGATCAAGGACGAACAGGATGAACAGGACTACCTTGTCCTTCTTCAGAGCGCTGATGCTATCATCGAGGGCATAGAAGCCGAGGAAGACTACATACCTCCCCAACTTCAGCCCGTGGAGACCACCCAGGAGAGAACATTCTGGCGGCCGAATCCAGAAGACAATCCTCTGAATGCTTGGAGTCATCGAGCAGAACTGCAGGCAAAGAGACCAGTGACAAACCTGCTCCAGGGTCGAGGCATCGCACTCAAAGACAACGTATGCGTTGCAGGACTGCCCACAACACTCGGGACTTTTGCCGAGCTACTTTCAAAAGATGGCAAGTACCCTATCTCGGCCATCGATGCGACGGTCGTGCGACGATTACTTGAAGCTGGGGCCACAGTGAAAGGCACAGCAGTCTGTGAGAATTACTCTGCATGTCCGCTATCATACAGTGCATCGACAGGGCCAATCCACCAACCCTGGTGCAAGGGCTACTGCGGAGGTGGCAGCTCTAGTGGTTGTTCAATCCTGGTGGCTGCGGCAGGCTTGGCTAAGGGAACAGGCAATCACGGCGAAGTGGTTGACCTAGCCATTGGCGGTGATCAGGGTGGCAGTATCAGACTTCCGGCTGCATTTGCGGGCTGTTATGGGCTGAAACCCACCCATGGCCTAGTCCCGTACACCGGCATCGCTGCACTGGCTCCTATGATGGATCACGTTGGACCAATGGCCACATCGGTGCTTGACGTCGCGAAGGTTCTGCAAGTTATTGCAGGCTACGATGGTCTCGACGCCCGTATGACCGCCGAAGCTCCTCTACGGGATCAAGTCAAGGACTACCCGAAACTTATCCAGGATTTCCTCGAGCTGCCAGAAGCAGGAAGACAATCAAAACCTCTGAGGATAGGGCTATTACAGGAAGGCTTCACCACGTACGGCATGACAGAGAGCGTTCGAGACACAGTCAAAGCTGCTGCGACCAAGTTCTTCTCCGCGGCAGGCGCTGAAGTAGTCGAAGTATCTGTCCCGATGCACAAACTAGGTGCGCACGTCTGGACGGCTAGTACGCGCGCCAGCTTGTCGGATTTCGGTTTCCTCGGACACATGGCCGGCTATCTCACGTTCGCACCTCCTCATCTGCAGCCGCGGCGGCCTCTGGATCAGGAATGGTACGAGCTCCTCACGGCAACCAATCCATCAGCTGTCAACGTTGCAATCGCTGGCAGCCATCTCAAGAAGAAGTTTGGGCCTCACCCTGAAGCAAAAGCCCATCGCCAGGTCTTCAAGTTGCGGGCAGCGTACGATCATGCCCTCGAATCTGTTGACATACTGGTGACGCCCACGACATCGTCAGTTGCAATGCCACATCCTAAGCTGAAATTCATCGACGGAGATCCGGCATCATCTGTAATGGACAAGTTAAAGATGAGTATCGGTAGCTCAACCAACACTTGCCCGTTCAATGTCACCGGGCACCCAGCATTGAGCGTGCCGTGTGGCTTCGCAGCGCCGGAAGACAAGAGCACAGATGTCAAGTTCCCGATTGGCATGCAGCTAATCGCACGTCGCTGGGACGAAGAGACGCTACTTAAGGCCGCAGCACTGTTCGAACGGGAAATATTGGGCAGCGGTGAATTGCTCGGCTCTGCCGACCGAAAGCAGTAATAAGCCTGCCGATCATTCTGGCCATGATCCAATAGAGGGGAATTTTACCCACTTCCATTCGCAGTCTTAGCAGCAATCCGTAGACCACAGCATTGCTATGGAGTCCATGCATAGAGCAGTGAGGGGAGTATGGGGAGCGGGAGGTTACAGTGCCTAGGAGAGCAGCGGCTCCGCATCGAACAAACTTCAGCTATTCTTCGATGTGCGGCACGTCTTTGCCACAAGCATACAAAGTGCATGCTGCGAGCAACTATACGCTCTACTCCAGCTATATGATCATTCTCCATAACCGACGGTAGCAACAGGTACTCAGACGCATCTGTACGCTATTGCTGTGGTCGACTGTTCAAACATTCGCACCAAGAATATAGCGTCATTACTGCGCTAGCTTCGCGCTGAGGCACTAAGAAGGCAGCCTATGATAGCTCACTAGCAAGGACCTCTTTGAGATCGACAATCTGCATCACCAGGGCCGACAAGACAACAACAGATAACCACCATGGCGTCCTCACTCCAAACCAAAACGCTCCCTCCCACCACAAACCTCACCATGGAGATCCGCCACAACGGCCTGGACACCTCGTCCATCACCCCGAAACCAAACACGGCTTCCAGCAAACGGTCATGGTGGAAGACCACAACCGTCTACCAAATATGGCCCGCCTCCTTTCTCGATACCACCGGTTCCGGTCTCGGCGACCTCCGCGGCATCATCTGTAAGCTTCCCTACCTACACAACCTCGGCATCGAGACCATCTGGCTGTCACCCATGTACGACGGCCCACAGCAAGACATGGGCTACGACATTTCCGACTACACCGCCATCTACCCGCCTTACGGCACGATGGAGGACATGGAGGAGCTCATCGCCAAGATCCACGCTCTGGGAATGCGGATTATCCTCGATCTCGTCGTGAACCACACTAGCGACCAGCACAAGTGGTTCCAGTCCTCCAAGACAGGCAATGGGCTGCATAAGGACTGGTATATCTGGCGAGACGGCAAGCCCAACCCCAAGCCATCGACTGATGCCAACAAGCCCACGATCCCCCTCCCACCGAACAACTGGGCCTCCGTCTTCGGCGGCCCCGCCTGGACCTGGTGCCCCTCCCGCCAGCAGTACTACCTGCACATCTTCGCCCCTGGCCAGCCGGATCTGGACTGGGAGAACGACGCTGTCCGCGCCGCCGTCCACAAGGATGCCCTGAGATTCTGGTTTGAGAAGGGCATCGACGGGTTTCGGGTGGATACCTGCAACATCTACTCCAAGAACCAGAAGCTGTTGGCACGAGATGGGCGTGTCACCGAGCGGACGAAGCCGTTGGGGGAGTGTGATCCGGGAATCATCAATGGGCCACGGATCCACGAGTTCTGGTCTGAGATGCGGCGGGAAGTGATAAACAAGTATGTTGGTGGCGATCCGTTGATGGTGGGGGAGTTGGCGGACAGCAGCGTCGAGGAAACGCTACGCTTCATCGGGCGGACTGGGCCGAAGAAGGAGGTGAAAGAGGAATTGAGTATGGTGTTTGACTTCAGCTATGTGGATTTGGGCCGTGAAGACGCGCTTCCTCACTTGATCAAACCAATTGATCTCCCTGCAGCGAAACGCGCCATGGGCACTCGGACTTCAAACTACCTCACTGCCGGCGCATGGACGTCGATCTTCAAAGAAAACCATGACCGTCCGCGCAGTGTCTCTCGTCATCCGGGACCCACTGACCCTAAGAACTGGTCGCGTATTGCCAAGCTGCTGGCTATGATGACCGGCACCCTCTCCGGCACGCTATTCCTGTACCAAGGCGAAGAGATTGGGATGACGAACATCAACCCCGACACCTGGTCTCCTGGAGATCTGAAGGATATTGCTTCATTGAATTACTTACAGGCGATGAGAGAGCGCTATCCGAACGACCCAGTGATGTGGGACAAAGCGTGGCGGGGTGTTTGTGCCGTGGGGCGGGACAATGCGCGGACGCCGGTGCAGTGGGCGAACAGAAAGAATGGGGGGTTCAGTGATGGGAGCAGGACGTGGATGCGGGTGAATGAGAACTATAGGGAGGGAGTGAATGTGGAGGAGCAGGAGGGAAAGCAGGGCAGTGTATTGGAGTTCTGGAGGAGGATGCTGAAGTTGAGGAGGCGGGAGGAGGGGTTGTTTGTGTTGGGCGGGTATAGGTGCGTGGATGAGGAGAATGAGCGAACGTGGACTTTTGAGAAGACGGCGGATGGTGGCAAGGGGAGAGCGTGGGTGGTATTGAATTTCTCGGATGATGAGGTTGAGTTTGAGAGGCCGAAGTGGGCGAGGGAGCTTGCGCTGACGAATTACGGGGGCGAGAGGGATACAAAGGAGGACAAGTTGGCGCCTTGGGAGGGAAGGATCTACATGTAGATAGTAGGGAAGAGCTGAGACGATGGCGTCCTCTGATGCTCTGGCGAATACTTTGCTTCAGAATCCATTCAGGGAGCCGACACTACTCGACCCTTCGACTGCGAATCATGTCGTAGAGGTTCTCCTTGATCCGACTGCAGTATCTCGTCCGCAGCAAGCTTAGGCACATTTCGTGGCCGCTATCCATTGACAAGAGCAGATCAGGTGCGGCATCAGTCATGTTCTCGATCGTAAAGAGCTGTGACTTCACTCCGTCGACGCCAGCAAGCACGCCGATAGCTCTTGTGCTGATTGGACTCTCTGAGCTTGTGTGGCTGTCACTTTCGTGATTCATCAGGTCGTTGGCGAGACTGATCTTGAGCGGCACCCGGGTCCTTATGAGCTGCACCACTTCCTTGCCAAGTTATGCTGAGAGCCAATGGCGCAGTCGCGAAACTGATCAGAGAACCTGCGCTCGGCACAGCCTTCGGAGTCTCGAAGAAGGTTGTGAAGCCCTGGAATGCCTGTCTCAACGAGGCTGGCGATAGGAAGATGCCTGCTGAGGATGAGTCCTTCCAATTGGTGAAGATGGCCAGAGTGCCCGGCATGATGGCCGCACCGTGGTCATTCCAATTCACGTCCTTGTCTTCAGGCTGGGATGGCCATCCGAAGAGCTGCGAATCAAAGCCGGTACAGCCAGCAATATAGCGCAGGACCTGATTGAAGGCTTGCCCTGCTTGTGAGCCGGCATCTGTGATTGAAGGTGGATCTGAAGGTTCGTGTGCCTGGAGGAGGATGAATGTGGTGACGAGGTTGCTGTTGCTGCTTTTGGCCATGGAATCGAGGGTGCTGGAGTGGTGAATGACTTGCCTACCTTTGCGGACACTCCTTTCACGTTATATATGTAACATCTTTGGCGTCTTCGGAGGGTACTAAGCTTGACGCACTACCCTACATGCTATATATGGACGCCTTCGGACAGTTTCGGAGGGTTGACCAAAAACCTACCTATGTCGTTGATTGCCACAGCCTCAATGTTGGTGTGGCCGGTGCCTACAAACGGCCGTCGCATTGAGCAACCTTTCCGGTTCCTTGATGACATCGAGTGAGGAGCAGTCGGCCAGCACGTGAAAGACGAAACGGAGGAAAGGGTTGACGTCGGAGGATGGTGCAGTAAGGTGGTAACGCGGGAAGTAGCGGTGGGAGAGGTTGGGGGTCTGCCTAACCGTCGGACTTAGTTGAATCACTTCCGCCTTGAGCCCTTGATGGCGATGTCACCTGCTCCCATCGCTCACAGATTCTGGTTTCACATCTTCAACCTCACTAGCAATACGGATCAGGCGTCAGGCACCTTCCGCACGACACGCAAATACTTCATAAGTATTAAAAACCCTCTCCGCAGCCAGGTCACCGTCCGTTTGACATCACATCTTACAAACCACCATCGGACTCACGACGGCTTTCTCACAGACGATCTGAGCATCACTTCCGGCATTTAGTCGCGTTGAGCGTCTTGAGCAGTCCACAAGAGCCTGGAGAGGGCCTGGCGACATGTGTGTGCCTCTCACACCCCGCTCAAGATGGACGTCGTGGATATGAAGACACCTGCAGAGCCACCGTCCATACCACAGGAACCGGTACCACTAGCATGCTCGTCACCAGACCGGCCGTCCCTGTCGACCTTTGAAAGAGTCGTCTGCTCGAATCCTCCCATTCTCGACTCGCTGTTCGCCCAGCTCACCACACAAGATGCTCTTCATATTTACCATACGAGTCCCTACCTGCGAGCATTCTTGCGGAACTCGCCTACCGCCTGGCGCTTCGTCTCATGGCGTCTGTATCAACAGACAGTCACAGCCCCGACTCCCACGAACAGTACGAACCAGCCGAAGCAGTCCAGCAACTACGCTCTCGACCACTTGCTCATCAGCGTCATAAACCCATACAGTACACGTTTACAGAGTCTAGAATTGGACAACACTGCAGTCAGTGGAAGCACATTATCACAGACTGTGTTGGTGCTACGGAGAGACACGTTGCAGCATCTCTCTGTGAGAGGGTGTAAGAATGTCTCGTTGAAATACCATATCAATCCGTGGCTGCAGATGCACGCCCTAGCAAAGCAAGCAGGCGTCTTTCCCTACGATAAGTTGGCCCTCAAAAGTCTGTACACGTACCGCTGTCGGCATCACAGACGGCGGCCGTATCTACCACAGAGCCTGAACCGGAAAGAGAGCGACAGTGAACCCACACATGAGCTGGTGAAAGCATGCCACGAGCTCGGGATCTGGACAGACACCGCCTGGTGCACAACTCCGGGTCCTCGCTGTTTCCGGCGACGTGGCTATGTCACCATGCGCACTCCGCAGGATCCTCGCGAAGTCTGGGTCGTCTTTGATCGATTGTGGAGAAGCAAGAACTGGATCGGTCCGGCCGAGACCAACAGCAGTTCGAACACTACGAATGCGTCGTCACCGAATCAACGCCGATCTGATCCTCGTCTGTGGGAGTCGCAGGAGGTGGCTCGCAAGGGCGAAGCTACTGGCATTTCTGGTGATGGTAAAGACGTGCCAATGCACCTTCGTGCCTCCCATCGGGTCTTCGTCGAGGATCACCAATGCCACCAGTGTGGCGAGACAATACTCGAGCGCTGCGAGCAGTGTTCGATACTCATGCATTGCTCCGGATGTCGAAAAACCTTGTGTGCTTCATGTGCGTTCGATCGACCGTATCTGCGCAACAAGACTGCTCCAAAGGATGATCGAAACAAGTTCTGGTGGGCCCCCGGATGCGCTATCTCACCATGTTCCATGCAGGATTCTGACACCCAGCCTCCTTTTGCGAACGCAGGCAATCTTGGACCAGGTAACGCTCTTCCGAATCTTCGCTTCAAATGGTGCTGCACCGAGCCCGTTTTCTCAGGCGGCGGTGGCATCTCTTTCCAGACAACCACTCGTAACGCGGATCATATCCGTGCCGCGCCACTACCCAAAGACCACGGCTGGGAGGACAAAGAATTTGCAGAAGCGTCAGAGGACTCGAGTTGTGGTTGCACTAAAGGTGAACTGGCTGGCCGTTGGAAATCGCTTCCTGATTTCTTCATCAAAAATCTTGCGCTCAACGAACAGGGTGTGCTGCTGCCGGCTCTACCTGTGCCACGGATGTTATGTGAGGACTGCCATTCGTCCCCAGTCTGGCGGATCAACTGCAAGTCATGCAGCACACCAATATGTATCAAGCATGATTTCCGTGACAAGATGAAGATTCGGATATGCGGTGTTCGAGATGTGTCTGTGGAAGCCCGGGAATACCTTGCAATGAAGAAGAAATGGGATCAGCGAATAGGCAAGCTTAATGCAGGCAATGATCCCGACTGGGAGCTACTGGCACGCGAGTTCTTCCAGCAGAAATTGGCTTCTTTGAACCACGTAAGGTCAACAGAAACGAGGCCACCAGTCGCGAATGTTTCGTCGCTGTTGAGGCAGAGCTTGCAACCATGCAACGACCAACCTAGTCAGATGCCAGTGCCGACTATTCAACCACTGCCAGAGGGGCTTGCCGATGACACTTCATCCCATCAATCAATACTTGAGACTGATCTCCCACAGCGTCCATCATCTCGAGGCTCAAACGTCTCGGACACAATTTCTCGCGCGTCCTCGCCGGCACCTTCAGCAGAGACACCTCCTGTCACTCCGGAGCCCAAATCAACTCCGAGAAAGGCTGCAAAGAGAGATATCAAGCCAAGTTTGGAACCTCCCTGGAAGGCTGCTTCGCCTTCTACTGTAGTCCTACTAGATCTGCGGGCGACACGCGCCGAAGATGCTTGGCACGATGCGACAGTGTACCGAATGCAAGATCAACGTATGCGAGGAATGCATAACGACGATGGATCCAGTCTGTCCATGCAGAGGCTGCAAGATGGCCACCGGCGATGACACCACGGCTACACATCCGCCGTTGTTCTTCTGCAACAATTGTAGATGGGCGAGAATGGTCAGTGGGAAATGCAAGAGGTTTACTGAGCCCTATCTAGCAGCACAAGCTGCTCAAGCTGGCAGAATCCGACGACCGAAGAATGCATCAAAGCTGCGCCAGTCCACCGACGCTAGACGACCCTCGAGCAGTAACACTGCTGATCCTGATATCATGGCAGGCTTTCTGGGCGAGTTCTCAGAGATGAGATTTGATGACATCCGCCCACTGACTATCAGTGAGCGAGCTCGCATACTCATAAATCAGCCGACGCCGAATGTCACCCAATCGAGTGACCTAGAACAGCGTAACGTCGAAGAGGTCGGAATCCTGGTAAGAGAGCTCGCCACCCGAATGCGAGACCTACGAGCACACTTTGGGCCAGACTCGCCGGCTGCGCGGGCATTACCCAATATCACTATTGACGACGACGGGACCGAGGCAATCATACAACATGTGGAAGGGCTTGTTCATATCGACACCGATTCCAGTGGAGATGACCCGTCGAGCTGACCTGTCAAATGAGTTGTGTGAGGAGATCGGTGGGATGGCACTCATCTGGCACGCGAATAGAGACAGTATGTAATTCTAACAATGATTGACGACCTCCTACTGTATCTACGATCAAGCGTCGCCAGCGTATCTCCCTCTGCAATTGTGATGCCCTTCTCTGTCGCTGCTACTTACCTCCTCACAATCCTTCAGCGCGAGTCGAGCAGGTCTGTGAATATATTCAAGCCCCACATTGCAGCTGCCTCGCCCATTCCTGCTCATACTCGACAAGCTGTGCTCAGACACGGTCCAGTCCAATCGTCTAGAGGTGCGTCTGCTCGCGGGTGTCTCGGGCTGCTCGAATGTGTGCTCAATCGATACACCTATATACTCTCTGCTCTTCAGAAGCTGCGATGGTCAATGGATTCGGAATTTCCGACACGACGGCAACTGATGTGGGGTCAACTACCGAAAATCCCTCCTTTTTCCTCCCTCATTTCCTCCACACGGTGTCTTCCCAACTCCACATCGGGGTAAGATGATACTATTCAGCCAGTATGCGCAATTCGGGTACCAAGATGGATGCCGACAACTCCTCTGTCAGCATTTGCACACTTCAGCATCAGTATTTCCCAGCTAGCAGCGACTATGTCGACATCGACCCTGGAACATCCCAGCCTGGGCAAGGTCACCGGCCTTCGTAGTCAAGATGGCATTGAGCAGTTCCTGGGCATACAGTATGCCACGCTCAAGGATCGTCTGTCAGAGCCTGTCTTGAGGACGGACTACAGTGGTGGGATAGATGCTACGCAACATGGGTGAGTCAAGGTCTTCCCACCCTGCCGTTCAACATCAGCGTCCCCAATACGGTCTGGCACAATGCCTCCACACAAGGTCGCCATGGCTCATACGACTGCTAATCTGGCGTCAATAATGCAGACCTGTAGCTTCTTGCGGGCCACAAGGCTTCGAGATGGAAGTCGGGACCTTCATTCAGAAACCCATCTCAAAGCCCGACCTAGTGGAGAATGACACCGACTGCCTGAATCTGAGCATTACCGTCCCATCAGGCGAGCAACGAAAAGGGTCGAAACTGCCCGTCTTCATCTGGGTCCACGGTGGTGGGTTCGTCGTTGGAGCGCACAGCTGGCCGCACTATGACCATAAGCGGCTGGTCAAGTTAGCTAGTGAGGAGGGTGTACCTGTGATCGGGGTCGGGATCAAGTAAGTATACCATGGTTTCAACGACTTCGTCCGTCTGAATTGTCAGAGGGGGCCTGTCACCAACACCAGAAAGGCTGACGATCACGAACTAGCTACCGACTAGGCCTGCCCGGCTTTCTGACCTCGGAAGAGCTTAAAGCAGCAGGCTACAAAGGAAACAACTTCCTTCGCGACCAACGGACAGCCTTCGAGTGGGTGAGGAAATACATTGACGGCTTTGGCGGCGATCCAGACAACGTCACCGTCGTAGCCGAGAGCGCTGGTGCCAGTAAGCCCCGTACTGCCCTCCATCTCTAATACCAGAAACTTAACAGAAAACCCCTAGTGGCTGTCTCCCTCCACCTCCTCTCCAACAGCCCTACTCCTCCCTTCCACCGCGCCCTCCTAACAGGCGGCACCTGCCTCATCCGCCCCGCCCTCCCGCCTCCTGTCCACGAAGCAACCTACGCCCAGGCCATCTCCGCCCTCAAACTCGACTCCCTCTCCCCGTCCGACCGCCTCCACCAACTCCTCACAATCCCCATGTCGACCATCTACGCCACCGTCCCACCCAACATCCAACCCAACGCCGTCATCGACGGCGACCTCTTCACCAACATGATCTCCTTCGACTCCGTCCTCTCCGGCTCCATTCCCGCCAAGACCTGGCCCCTCAAAGCCCTCTGCGTAGGCGACTGCGGCTTCGACGCCAGCGTCTTATACTGGCTCGCCGGCTTCCTCAAACCCCTCGCCAAGCGCTTCCCTGACTCCGCCCGGAAATCCCTCGCTGCTCACCCAGAGCAAGCCGAGAAGCTGCTCTCACTATACAAATTTGATGAGGCCACCGACGACGACGCATCCTTCATCAAAGTCCTAGAATTCATGTCCGACACCTCCTTCCACCTCGGCACCCTCGCCTTCGCCAAGGCCTTCGCCACCCACTCCCCAGACACAAAAGTAAGCGTCTTCACATTCAACGAACCAAATCCCTTTCCAGGCTTCTTCAGCGGCCGCGCGACACACGTGTTGGACGTGGTCTTCCTGTTCCAGAATTACAATGATGACTTGCCGCCCGCGCAGAGGGAGGCGGCGAGGCAGATGGGGCTTGATTTTGCGCGGTTCGTGAGGGGGGAGGAGAGCTGGAGGGGGTTTCCGGGGGCGAAGGCTTATGGGCCGAGTAGTGTTGAGGGTGGCGCGGGTGGGAAGGCGGTGAGTAGGGTGGTGGAGGACGTGATGGGTCAGGAGGGCGCGAGGGAGGCGGGGCGGAAGGGGGAGGTGGTTGAGGTTGCGGAGGTAGTTGGGTGGGACGTGCTGGGGGGTGTTTTTGTGGATTTTATGATGGGGAAGCATCTTTAAGCTCCTTGCGGGCCGCTAGCCTCACGTGGACTTCCTCGGGCTCAACATATCCGTCTCTGGCATTGATCTTGTCCTTCCAAGCCACAGCTGCGTCGATCATGCCGTCGGCGTTCTCAGGTAGGATTCCGGTCGCGAGATATGACCAGATTTTATACCTATTTCGCACAACTTCCTGAAACTCAAAATTCGGCTCGATGGTAAGCGAGTCGATAAATTCGACGCCAGCATTGAGCTGGCTGAGTGCGACCAAAGGCTCTTCGCACTGGGAGACACGAGCAAGATCAAGGGCAGTGACGCCGTCCTCATCTGCGTGGCCCGTGTCAACTCCAAAGCGATTCAGTATTTCCCATAACTGCGGCCACTCTTCACCACCAAAAGAGGTATGCCATCCGTCTTTTGGAATGCTGTAGTGAAGCACGCTTCTTCCACTGTGGTCTGTTGCGTTGACATTAGCTCCGAGACGAAGCAAGGCGTACGCAAGGAATGGCTCTCCTGTGAGCGTAGCGATCATGAGCGGAGTTACCCCAGTGTCGTCACAGGCGTTAAGATCCAGCCCACGAGACACCAGGAGAGGTATGAGGTTGATGGCAGCTTGCTCGTCACCACCAGGGTAATTAGCCACGAGCTGGTGCAGTACCTTCTGCCGTAGACCCTCTAGCTTGACCATAGCTCCAACTTCGATAAGATGATGCGACCATAGTACGCTGCCGTCGTTGAGCGCGGCCGACAGTCCGTGCTGAATATCCTGATCGAGGCTCCGGACGTAGGACAGATAGTCCGTACTGAATACGGTCTGTACAGCATGTTGCCAAATGCTGACCAGCATGCCAGGCCTCTCGTCAGCAGGAGCCATGCTTATCAACACATCCATGACTTCGATGTCGCTCGCTTGAGCAGCAGCTTCCCAAGCCGTGACAGATTTCAAGCCTTTGGTCCTCAAGTTTATATGTGCTCCGTTCCGCACCAAATACTTTATGACGTCCACAAGCTCGTGGTTGACAGCAAGGACCAGCACAGTTTCGTCGTCCCAGATTCTGTTGAGATCGAAGCCACGACCCCTCAACAAGCTCAAGACATGGCAGACCACAGCCTGGTAAGCGGTCTCGCAAGACGCCTTCTTGAAGATCCACTTAAGATAGCTGACATAACCAGCCCTCGTTATGACCTCGCCTCCAATGCTGAAGAAGTAGGTGAAGAGTTCGTTAGGCTTGTCCGACTCTTCTAGCATTTTATGCTCCGGCTCGGTTATGCTTGGGGCTCTAGCTAAAGCGTCATGTAGGTCGTCGCGGTGTTCGTTGACAACAGCTGTAGCCGTGACAGTCGCTTCGGCAGAGTGTATTCTTCGGACTTCTGCGTTCAGGATCTCCAGACTCCGGTATATATCATGCTTTGCGAGCTCTTCTGCAAGCGGGCGCAGACCGAAACAGCTGGAGATGAGCCATCCTGGACGCTGACTGGCGAATCTTTGGCCCAGGCCATGGTAGAACCGCCGGTTGAAATAGAGCTTCTTTAATCGACGCGGCCAGGCTGAGAGCCCTTCCTGCCACCAAATACCACAGAAGACGTCTCCAGCCAGACTTGATGCCAGATCGCTCCTGCTTGGCAACAGCAGCAGAGCAGCTGCGCAGTGCGATGGCCACATATGCGTCGAATACTCGCGGAAGGACGTCAACCCACGGTCATATTCTGAACTTTGTCCCATGGAGCTGCCAGAATCGTCAGCTTCAGAGTCTTCTTGCACCGAAGCAGTGACGACCGCTCCCAGATACTCTGTGGAGTGTTCATAATCCGAACTCGTGCCTGATTCACTCGGAAGTGAGTCCTCATCTTCGTCGTTGGCGCAATCGTCCACTTCAGCCTCTCCTTGGATCGGACCGGTGATGGACTCGTCTGGACCTTCTCCGGAGTGTTGTGGGTCTGAGACAGTTACTGATCCATCTGTAAGCGAGTCCGCATCTATGTCGTTCATGATACGAATTTCATACAAGCAGATCCGCAACAGATATTGATGGCACTCCCCTGTGCTGTACGCTGCTCCCTCATCGCTGCTCAGTAGATAATCCACGACTGACATATGGGAGAATTGCATGTGGGTGACTTCTCGTTTGAGTACATCGGGACCATCCCGGGGGATTTCAACAGGGCGCAGTAGATTCCTGGTTCTTGCTTTGACGTAGTCTTCATCAACTTCCGCGTCCATGTTGGTGGAAGAATGCTCGAGAGCATCGACGTCTTTGATCGCCAGTACTGCGACCAATTCGGCCAGCGACAAGCCTGGCGAGAAAGCTGCGAGCGTAATCTGGAATGCCCGCTTTGCAATTTCTCGAGCACGTCTACCATTATTGTTTCGCTTGAGAATATCTGTGTATGTGCCTCGAAGAGTGTCGTCAGCTGTGGCACGATTGTTCTCGATCTTTCGAATTTCGTCCTCGACATCTTTTCTGTCAACAGGGGGGCTATCTGGAGCTGCGAAGAACCATGTTAGACGAAGCTTGACCCATTGAAACCTGAACACCATTCGACATATGTCTGCATCAATGTACATGCGAGACAGCTTACATGCCCTGGGCTCGCTTCAAAAGAGCCAAGACTAGACGCTCTTCAATTTCAGGATGCTTTCCCCGTAGTAGCCTGTCCTCTCGCTCATGTCCAAAGATCTCTCCTCTGACGAATACTTCCATATCGAATTGGGTGAGCTCTGCAGCCAGTACTTTCGTCGTGCTTGTCGGGAAGTATTCCTGCACTTTGACCTCCTCGCGACTGGTCAGGAAAATTTTCATGTTCCCTTTGTGATGTTTCACAGCTTTTGCCAGCGCGCTTAGCAGGACGTTCCAGTCTCTGCATTCGTCGAGGGCGTCGATGATGATACGTGTCTCAATCCCCAGGTCGAAGGTCTCCCCGACCAATTCATCCTGCTCACGGCGCGATAGCTCCGCACCCTTCGACCGCTCATGATTGTGCTTGCGATAGAAGGAGTCAAGTGGCTCCACGATCTCGTTCTTACCTTCAATTTCAGCGAGCTGGCGAATGAGAGAACCGAGGACTGTCTCTGTATCTTTAGCTCCACCAGCAGCAATACGTGAGCAGTAGACGTAGGCAAAGCTTGTGTCGTTAGCTTTTGCAGAGAAGCTTCGAAGCTCTTCAATGACTCGGCATCTGGTGTGCGACGTCAGCAACACTCCTGGCACGTACAGCGGGACGACTCACGATAAGGTCGACTTGCCAGTGCCAGCTGACCAAGGTTACCACCAAGTATTCATGGAGATAGGAGCGACATACCAGTACCTACTATCCACAAAACCTGCAAGCCAGAGCCAGCATTCCAAGCTTCGAACTCCCTAGATCCAAGAAGCCACTCACCACATAGCGAATAGCTGTCGTCGACTTTGGAGCTCTTGATCAGCTCACGATGAGCGACGATGTGCTTCGCGTCCGAGATCCAGTCCAGGGTCTTTCGATTGTTGTCATAAAAGTCGCTTTCGGCTTTGATGAGATCGAAAGAGGCTTCACACCGTCTATGTTTAATATCCACGTCGGCTTTAGCTGCTTGTATTTCGTTGGGGAAGTAGGGCGTCTGTGCCACTGCAAAGACCGTGTGCTCTGCAGCGAGGTAAGTCAGTGACTGTCAGTGGAGGTGTGCGGGACATCGTGCCATTGATGTACTTGTACGCGGAAGCAGTCCACATGAGGATTGATCTGTAGACCTGCACCAAGTCGTCCTCGGCTTTTTCAAATGCATCTAGATATTGGTCCCTTCTCCGACCCAGGATCTTTGCTTCTTTAGATGCCCATGTTCTGGTCTTCAAGCAGATATCCTCCAGTTGGATGTATACACTTTGGTCAAGCTCGATCTTCGCTAGTGCAACCTGCTCACGGGTGTCAGTTCACTGAAGATCAAGAATAGCCCTCATCTCTCCTGTCTTGCTGCCTGTTTGACCTGCACTGCACGCTCTAAACCTGCCGACGCTCTCTTTTCTTCACGTCTCGCGCTCTCTCATCAGGCTGCTCTCATTCCACAGCTTGCCCTAGCATGCTACTCCGATGTGACCGGCAGCATCTGGAGACAAGCTTGGAGATAGCCCAGACTTTGAGCACATCATGCTGGTACGGGGCAGAAGACAGCATATTCCGGCCGAGCACATGCCAACGAACCCAGCGAATACTTACACCTATCAATGATGTCGTGGCCTGAACGGCTATCGTGGCAGCCCCTGTAGCGTCAAATCGCCCAGCAGCTGCTGCTGGACCTCGAAACAAGAGCATATAGCTCGCAGCACGTATCACATGTCGACGATTACCAAACCTCTGTTTATCTCGCTTGGAGGACAGATTCTTTAGATCATCCTCTTGGGCCTTGTTGATGTCGTGAAGTGATACCGTCTTAGGGTCTTTCAATATTCTCTTCAACTGTTGGTATGCATCTCGATCGCTCTCTTTCTTGCTCTCTTTCAGCGTATCCAAGGCCTTCTCCCATAGGCTCGAGTAGATCTCCGGTGCAGCATCTTTGGACGTCGATGTTGAGCTCGGGTCGGCTTTCAATGGCTGCGCTGCACCCTGGGAGATCGAGATGGGTCCGGTTTCTGCTCTCTGTGTCGCCGCACTGTCCGCACCAGTCGAAGCGACAGTCACAGCATTGCTGCGCGATGTTGCTTCAGCCTTGCCCCGGCTGAAGAACTTCTTGAACCCTGATCTCTTCGATGTTTCCTTAGGTGTATCGGAGTCTTTGTCCTTCATGAGGATGTCGGAGCAGCCACAGCGACCGTAGCTTTCGGGTCGGATCGTCAAAGGTTTAGTACCACGCGCCGCGCGACGTCCTCCACTTGAGATATTGAGAACGACCCGGTTTAGTCTTATCTCCGTCAACTCCTGGTGACAACGTTGCGTTTTAATTCGCTGCGACATCTGAACTCCTCATAGTATCTGCATCGCTAACCCACCAGCGAAGTTATTGCACGGCAATAAACGCAGCTGTGCCAACAATCATGTTTCGGGCGTTTGAGAACCAAAACGTTGGCACGCATGAATTCTAACCGAGGTGATAGCATGACAATGCCAGCTGCCGTCAGGAGACTTCCTGAACACGGGGCTACCTAAAGCAGGCCTCGATAGCCAGCGAGAAGACAAGAATGTGGTGCATAATCGATCAATTGCAGCTCTGGATCATTATGCTTGAGTCAGGTATGTGCTCAGGCTGGTCGCACTCAGAGCTTCGAACTTGTGCTCTGGGTCTTTTGAGCAACAAGCAGGCACGCGACGAGGGCTCGCCTGCCTGCCAGTGTTGGCTATGCGATCTGTGTCATGTGCGACTTCTTTTTCAGCTCAATGAAGACCAGCAAAGAGCAGGCAGGGGTCAGCGGCGGCCCTGGACGCTCTTGCTCACGCTATGGGCCGGAAGAGGAAGCAGCAATTCATGGTTCAGGGAAGCCGCGACCACTGTGGGTTCAAGTAGCTCTTCTGTTGAATGCTTTGGCCATCTTCTTGGCCCTTTGATAATAATATCCTCTATGCCCAACCTTGACCGACAGGGTTTAGGTATGAGCTCTGCTTCTCTATGGTGCAAATTTCTATATCATGACCGTTGCATCGACTCATCATAATTTCGCCACGATCGGCATAGCCTGGGGCTCATCGATCACTTCAGCAGTCACCTTGGACCTCGCTTTGATCCAGTCCCTCAGGCAAAGGACGAAAGCATCTATCTGCGCCGTAGTGTTGCCCGCGTGTAAACATACCCTCACACGTTCGGTATTCTCGGGCACAGTCGGTGGTACGACAGGTCTGACCACAAACCCCAGTGACTGGCAATGCGAAGCAAGGTCTCTCGGGACAGTGCTGAGAAGTGCGAAGATGGGCGAGTCTGGGCACGTCTGGGGCAAAACTAGCATGCTTGGATCCTCGAGCCGAGATGCTGAATCGGCAAGCGACTGTAGTCGGTCGAAGAGGTAGCGAATAAGATATTGCAGGTTCTGTGACAAGTTGTTCGTCCGGCCGTTGATCATCCAGTCGTACGCGGTGCGAATGGCAACCAGTGACGGGAACGACATAAAAGTGGTAAAGATGAGTGGTCGAGCATAATTGATGAGGTACAGGCGCATGATTGGTGAGCACAATATAGCTGCGCCATTGCAAGCCAGGGCTTTGCCGAAGGTGTGCAATCGAATGCCAACACGATTCTGCAGGCCCAGCTCAGACACTCGTCCAGCTCCGTTATCCCCGTAGCAACCGGTCGAGTGTGCCTCATCGACGATCAGATGCGCTCGGCCCTTCGGTACAGCAGCGTCCAGTAGGTCACAGATCTCTGTCAATGGCGCCAGATCACCTTCCATGCTGTACACAGATTCGACTGCCACGAAAATGTTGTTGGTAGATGATATCGGCAACACAGCTTCTACTACCTCCGCCAAGTGCTGAACATCGTTGTGCCTGAACGCAATACACTGCTTCGCTCGGCCAGCTCGCATACCGTCATGAACGCTGGCGTGGATGAGCTCGTCATAGATTACCACATCGCCTGGCTGCGGTAGACATGTGAAAATGCTGACATTGGCATCAAAGCCCGAATTGGTGAGCAGTGCTGACTCGGCGCCATGGAAGGCGGTGATGTCTTGTTCAAGCTGTTCGGCGAGGCCTGAGTTGCCATCTAGCAGTCTCGATCCCGTTGAGCCCACTCCAAGATCATAGCTGTTGAGTCTGTCGAGGAAGTCCTGGCGGAAAGCAGCATTCGTTGATAGTGAGAGGAAGTCGTTGGAAGAGAAGTCGATTGAGGCTGATGGAGTTCGCTTTAGCGTTCTCAGTTTCGAGCTTTGCTGTCGTTTATCGAGAATGGTCTGCAGCCGTTTCTCTAAGGCGGTCGCCATCGCGCGAATAGCAGGCCTCCCACCCCTGGAAGCCAAATATCCGGGCTCTGTTAATTGGTTGCTCTCAAGCCCATAACGGCCGAAACTCGGACAACGTAATGCAGACGAACTTCCGACTCTTCTGAGAGCCACTTGTAAGACTCCTGGCCCTCGTTGCCCTACTCCTACGATCATGAAATTGTATGCTCGGATGTGAAGGTGTAATAGAAGTCAACGAAGCTCGTGGAGGTCCATGCGAGTCCAGGCACCCCAATCATATTTCTGCTGAGCTGTCTTGGCTGCCAAGTCTTCAAATGTTTCCGGTCTAGCCCGATGGGCCTGGCCTTCGAGTGCCTCGTCTTGACCACGTCTCTATGATCACTCCTGTGTACTGACATAGCGCTCGGGCTTTCGTGTACGTGGAGGTCAGATGCTGTGGAGGGATTTGAGGGTATGGCAGGTCTACGGTGCCAATACCGATGTCGGGAAAACGATAGTGTCCACGATCCTTTGCAGAGCCCTCCAACGTCGAGCTCCCAACAACGGAGTCTTGTACTTCAAGCCTGTTTCAACAGGACCTCAGGACGAAGCAGATGACCGTCATATCTCGAAGTTCGCGCCCGGAGTACTGTCGAAATGTTTGACGCAATTCTCTGAACCTGTCAGCCCACATCTGGCCGCTCAGCGAGACTCAGCGACTCCAGTCCGTACATTTCTGTAGCAAAGATTGCATATGACCTTACTGATCATTCTAGGACTCTATTCAAGACGGCAAAATCATCGCCAAAATCAGACGCGAGCTGAGCAAGCAAGCAGGAGCAGGCACGCGCTATGCTCTACTGGAAACAGCGGGCGGCGTTCTGTCACCCGGTCCTTCAGGGACAGTCCAAGCAGACCTGTATCGGCCACTACGTCTTCCAACTTTGCTCGTTGGCGACAGCAAGCTTGGCGGAATCGGTACGACCCTGTCGGCGTTTGAGTCTCTGCATGTTAGAGGATACGATGTCGACTCTGTTGTCCTGCTTAACGAGCCCAAATGGGGCAATTTCGGATACTTGCGAGATCATCTGGCAAAGCGTGACGTCCGAGTCATATCTCTGCCAACGCCGCCGCCACGAGTAGATGATCCAAGCGAAGACGAGGAAGCACTGAGACGGTTCTACGATGAGTGTGCTGGGTCTGCTGAGGTTGACGCATTCCTGGAGAGCCTCAACAAGAAGCACTTTCAAAGGATTTCGGCTCTCACATCTATGCCTTCAGAAGCCGAAGATATTGTCTGGCACCCGTTCAGGCAGCACGGCATCTCCCACAACATCGTTGCTATCGACTCAGCACACGGTGACAATTTCGAGGCATACAACCAAGCAGCCGATCCTGTCGTTGCCAGTGCCGCTGAAGACAGTGGAGCAGGAATCCAGCCTGCCGTCACGACGAAGTCGAGCACATCCCTCATAACTCCGCTGTTTGATGCCTCTGCATCCTGGTGGACGCAAGGCTTTGGCCACGGCAACCCGGAACTCGCACTTGCAGCAGCCCATGCAGCTGGCCGCTACGGTCACGTCATGTTCGCCCACTCCGTCCACGAGCCAGCGCTGAACCTCTGCTACAACATCCTCAAGACCCTAGCAAATCCTCGTCTAGCACGAGTCTTCTTCACCGACAACGGCAGCACCGCTATGGAGGTCGCCATCAAGATGGCCCTGCGCGCCTCATCAGTTCGCTACGGCTGGCACAAGGACGATGACGGCCCGCCGGTGGAAGTTCTCGGTCTGAAAGGCTCCTATCACGGCGACACAATCGGTGCAATGAACGCCTCTGAGCCCAGCGTGTTCAACAAGAATGTCGACTGGTACAAACCGCAAGGTGTCTGGTTCGATCCTCCACAGGTGCTCATGCATAAGGCAGATGGCGGATCTCGGTACCCGAATCCTTCTTAGAGCCGGGAGCAACCAAGACCATGTATTTCAAGACTCTTTCCGCGATATTTGACTTCGATGCCCGACGGAAGGATGCCGAATTCTACCGCAATTTCATCCACAAAGCTCTCAAATCACTGGTCCACGACCAAGGCCGACGCTTCGGCGCCCTGATCATGGAGCCAATCATCATGGGGGCTGGCGGCATGATCTTCGTCGACCCGCTATTCCAGCATCTCCTCATCACCACAATCCGCAGCGAACCGAGCCTGGTGAATCCGACCTACACCACTCCTCAATCCAGCGTGACCACATCCTTGCATCAAGATGCGCAAAGAGACTGGTCTGGCCTCCCTGTCATCGCCGACGAAGTCTTCACAGGCCTCTACCGCCTTGGCCGAGCCTCCTCATCCAGCTTCCTCGGACCCAGTCCCATGGCCGCCACCAACGCAACCCAGCCACTCTCCCTCTTCACAGCCCCAGACATATCTGCGCACGCCAAGCTCCTAACCGGCGGCCTCCTCCCCCTCTCCATCACCACCGCGAGCGACGCCATCTTCCGCGCCTTCTACAGCTCCGAGAAACCCGATGCTTTACTCCACGGACACAGCTACACCGCGCACCCGATCGGCTGTTCTGTAGCGAATTGGTCGCTGAAGAAGATGGAGGAGTTGGATGCGTCGGAGACGTCGGAGTGGAATAAGTTTCGCGCTGCTTGGTCTTCGCCAGCCTCACGTACCAGTTCTGATGCTTCGACTGGCAGCGAAAGTGTTGAGTCAACGCATTCCGCTGGGCCATCTCACTGGTCCGTCTTCCCACCCTCCCTCCTGGACACACTCTCCCACCACCCCCTCCTCTCCGGCGTCTGGTCCCTCGGCACAGTCCTCGCCCTGACGATGGCACCCACTTCCTCGGGCTCCGGAGGCTACGCATCCAACGCGACCGCCTCCCTACAAAGCCGCCTCCTCACGACCCTCGACCCCACCACTGGCCAAGGAATCCATGCTAGGGTACTGGGCGATGTGATTTATGTGATGACGAGTTTGACGACTACCAAAGAGAGCGCGGATCGTGTCGGGAAGCTGTTGTTGCGGGCTTTGGAGGAGGAAGAAGTAGAGCGGGAGCAGCAGTAGATGGCGTCGCTGTAGGCAGTAAGTACGTAGACAAGCATGGCTTCGGGGCGTAGTAACAGGTTGCAAGAGATGAGAAAGTCCGATGAAAGCCAGGGAGCTGACGCTGCTGCTGGGGGACTGACAGAAAAGCATAATTATAAACTAGGACTTGCACAAAGTGTAGGGCTCGGGTTGTGATAGCGATCTACTAATGATCAGATTAGCTCCAGAGGCCACCCGGAGATCACGATAGAGTCGCACTGGCCCACATTCTGACCAATCTCGAGACGACCCTCAATTTAGAGGTCGAATCGACTAGCTATCCCACTCCGACGGAACACCCACACTCTAACACTCCCATTATCCGCATTGATAGCCACGTCATCCACAATATCTCCCACAAAGCGAGCAACCTCCACCCCCTCCACAGCAAAGGCACCTCCAAACACTCATCCGCTGGGCCTTGCAACGCCGCCTCGTTGCCCATCTCATCTTCGGTCATCGAATTGGGATGAGTTGCCAAAACATTGTCCATGGCGAGATCGCTCTGTGCAAGGACGCCCGATGTTTCGTCCCAGACGTCCGTTGAACTACGAAGCTGTTTCAATCGAAGGTAGACGTCACTGGGAACGCTCCAAAGAACGACACTGCCAGCCTGGTATGCTGCGACGACGCGCAAGCCCCAACGCGTCTCAGCGGCAGCGGTGTACGAAGGATTTCGAGTGTACTGCAAAACTTCGTCGCTGGAATGAGGTGAGAGGAAGACAACCTTTCGGTTGAGCTTCGTGGGTGCTCCGACAGGAGCATCACTACCAAGACAAAGTGGACCGATCTCGGGGTCGGTGTATAGGACGTGATCTCCGTCACTGATTGGGACGGCTTGGTAGTGGTCGCAGTCCACTGCTCGGAGGACACCTCGTCGCTCGTCCTCTTCGTGATCGTCATCATTGGGTGCCTCTGACTGCCAATTTTGGGGCAGCACAGCGGACGCGGGAAAGGGTAGGTTTCCAAAGAACAAACGGGTCAAAGATTGTCGTCGTCCACGATCGTGTGTCCCCTTTCGTCGGAACAGCTTAGGAGGCAGACTGAGACTTCTGGGCACTAGTGTTGCTGGAGGGGCTTTGGCACTGGAGATGAGCCGGAGCCTTCTGAGGGAATCATTTTGAGTACTCTGTGGCAAAAAGTACAAGTGATCACTGGCTGCTGCCAATGGGAACCACCTGTTCAGGCCTCTTCCGGTCAGTGCGTCCGTCCAGTGCAGCTCGATCCCAGCCCGACATCCGAATGCCGCACATTTTCGCTGGGGACAAACTGCGACGCTACGAGGTGGATCGTCTGGAGTACCGAGATCGTGATAAGTGGCTGCTGGTCGCACCTGTATGGGTAGGAGATGTTCAGTTGCGGCAGGACCGAGTTGTGGCTCCGGGCTTTCGGTCAACAATCTGTCAGGCAGAATTCTCATATCGGAACCATCAGATTCTGTGGTCCCGGTGTCTGAGTCGGCTTTCCAATCGTCCATCACCTGTGGTAACTGTATTACCGTGCTGCTCGCATCTGCAGTATGGCTAACACGCTCTGGCTGGATGATGCTGCCGTGCCGCTGTGGTAGAGACGCAAAAATGGCCCTTTGGAAGTCGGCCTCACTAGTCTCTGCCTGTGAGCCGGAGCGGATGGCTAATCGAATGTTGGACTCGAGATGCGTTGACCTCTGGCCACCAATCTCCCACAACACGCCAGTCCGATTGTCTAGCAGTGCACAGACGTCGTACCTGCCAGAGCTCGTGTCCATGCTGACTCGCAGAACATCAGAGCTTGCCACGAGCCGCGTGATCGGAGTTGGAGCCTCTAAGAGGTCTGATATCCGGTAGACAAAGATGTCGGGTCCAGAACATGCAAGCAGATACAGACCACAGCGTGAGACTGTGAAGAAACGGCGTACTGATTCGCTGTGCCTGTCTCCAAACAGCTTCCGACGCAGATCGACATGTCCCGAGAGACGAAGTCGAGCTCCGTGTTCCAGCAGCGTAGAATCTATTCCGTTTCCTCGCCAATTGGCCGAGAGTCTGATTTCTGTAGCGAGTCGTTTTGACAGCAGCCATTCGTCACGCAGGCCAGACCAGAAGTTCTCAAGTTGGTGTGACCATGTCGGCTCGTTCTCCTCGAATCGTGGACTGGTGGGATGTGAGCGTCTTGACCGGGCACTGAAGGACCGTCTGCGACTGGAGTCGGCCCTCTAGGCGCTTTGACATTGACACCTCTTCAACATCCGTCTCAGTAAGGTCATGTCTAGGCTGGCAAACAGCCACGCACGGCAAGTGTGGCGAGCAGAATCGAAATCAGACGGCTCTTGGAACGAATATATGTGTTGTAGAAGCTCTGCTGGCAGACGTTGTATTGATGAGACGTCATTCTCGACGGCCGCGAACGTGACCTTTGGTCCCGTCGACTGACCTGGTGAAAAGTCCTGCGACGGTGCATCTGATGAGGTAGCAGCTTTTTCGAAGTGTTCCGTCAATTGCTTGCGACGATGATGTGGTAGATCTGAAATCCTTGCTAACGTGTCTCGATGCCCCTCGAATGCCCCAGGACGAAGGTATGACGATCCGCTTGAGGCGGAATTCTGTCTTGTGCACTCATCCGGGCTAGGATCGAAAGGGTCCGAGAAGCGCACTTGAGGTGTGTCTGTCTCACAATCGGCCGTGCTGTCGATTGCATCGGCTTGGCGTGTAGTCGCTTGGTCAAGGCAGTGTGTGTTGCCGGATGACTGGAATTGGTCGAGAGTGTTGTGAGGCTGGTGATCTGACATGCTCATCTCTCGGTCGACACTCACCACGCCGCGAGAGAGATATATCTCGAAAGCCAGAGCGACTTCGGCAGCTCAAGCCTCCTCAAGGTTCTGGATGTCTTCGATAGGTATGAGTAAGCTATGAAAGGTAGTGATATGTGCTGCAAATAATATAGGGAGAGGGAGGTGGCGACAGAAGTCTGTGAGAGCTGTCAGAACATATGATGGAAGTGTAGGCCAGCCATACCGCACTTGCCGAATGAGCATGAGGCAGGTGCAGGAACGACCGACTCTTCCGTATTGTCTGAGACCTGTTAGCTTCGTCGAAATGAGGCAGGTGTGACTTCGGGTTACAGCTCGAGCTCCTTCTCTCTCCAGGGCGGCCTCCAGTCCTTGCTGATTTATGGAAGTCTTTCCGCACATGTTCATTCATGGTTCAATCAATAATTCGTTGTTGAGCATCGATTACATGTGCTGAGTTGGGTTTCTGCAACTGTGCACGCTGCTGCTGGACCTCGCCTCACCATTCTCGGCAATGTACGGAGTACACTGAGCCTTCCGATATGCTTAAAAAGCACCTCGTGCACCATAACTCTCACACTGATGCGCTCCGTCGCCACTTTCATTCTCATGTACCATATCTCTCGGTTGTCTGTAGTTGTTTGTAATCAATTCTGTCCATACTCAGTTCCTCTCTTTCGTGACAGTTTGACTTAAGCTCTGAGAGCATCCAACGAACGGATGGTCGATTCGGCTCGGTCGATGACAGCCTTCTCCATGCCTTCCAGGTTGAAGGCTTCGTGTGAGGCCATACCTGCAACAAGGCATAGTTTTCGCGCATTGTCTTCAGCACTTGCGACGTGCTCCCTAGCCTGATCCAGTCTCTGCTTTAGTGTGGTCTTCTCGTGCTCAACGCGATCACAAACACAGTCCTGCCACTCTCGAACGACCTCGTTGCTTCCGCCAGCATATTCCGTCGCCTTCGTTACGATAGCATTTTCCTCGCGAACGAGCTTCAACAACGCATTCTGGAATCATGTCAGTACGCCGAGAAGGACTCAAGGGGGATTTGACTGACCTGAGAAAGCTGAAGCATAGTATCGAAGATGTGGCGATGAGATTGTGAAACTTCCATGTTCTGCAAATCATGCTGCCACTCGTCCTCGTCTTCAACAGATGATGAATCGGGAGGCATTGGCCGTCTTCTGGAAGATACCCTTGCGGGCAGACTACGAGTAGTGTACAGGAAGCTGTCAATATTTGCTTGCACGGCCTCGACCAAGGTAGGGTCGTTGTCAACCTCAGCCTCGAATGCCCGGTCAAGCTGATGTTGCTTCATCCCATCTGCGAGCTTGGTGTGGAAAGGTGCCGGGGTCCCTTGTGGCTGATCAACTTCTCCATGTGTAGCGGGTTCAGAAATTCCTGTCGGCTTGACACGCTCTGGGAAGAAAGATGCGGCTTGTTCTTCAGGCTCTCTTGCAATGACCTGAGGTATCTTCACAGCATCCTGGGTAGTCGAGTTGTGGCGCCCCGCAGAAGCTGTGGTGGCAACGCGAGTTGATTCAGTTGAGGCCCTGATCGCCGGAGGCCGCATTGAGCCATATTCCGGGTCTGTGGTGCTCAGAGCTGCTGCAACAGTGTCCTCGACCCCGGAGGGAAATTGGAGTGCATCAGAGTCCTTGCCTCGTATTTTGCTCGAGACTCGAGCATCTGCTGTTGAATCTCGCTGAACATTCTTGGAAGGCCTCTTGAAATCCGCAGTCTTGATTGTTCTGGCTGCTTTTGGGTGTGTTGTCGTGATGAACGTGTCCACACCAATTGATTGTCTAGGAGCCGGTCGAAGGTCCTTAGCTTTTACAACCCTGACTTTGTTGTCGACAGGCTCGTCCGATAGAATTGCAGGGGCCAATTTTGCAGTCTTCGCTCGCCTGCCGTCCTGTGCCGAGGGCGAGGCACTTCGTAATAGCTCTGCCGCCGAATCTTCGTATTCGGAGGTTTCTTCGTTGCGGCTAGCATCCTCAGACGAGGACGATTCAGTGGTTTCTTCGTAGGCTGTCAGATTCATTACGTCCGTCGTATTCCGGTGCCTATCGGTGACCTCGTTGCTGCCACCGCGAGCTTCTTCGCCGCCAGTAATGTCAATGTCCGTGACATCGATTGATGCGGCGGTTCTGCCTTCGACATTACGAGTCCTGGCCGAGACAGGCTGTGCGGGCTCGCCACGTCGACTTCCCACAGGTTTGGAGACTGAAACGCCCGGGACATTCATCTCTCCCACTGTAATGGCTCCTATTTCCACGTTGCGTTCGTGTACATCGTTGAGAGCCGTCTCATTAGGACCGCCATCCTCCATCATCATGATGCCTTCATCTGACTGGGCGGAAAGAGCCTCAAGCTCAGTGTCCCGTCGTCCCGCATCTCTCTCATCCGTCTCATCGGATGAGTCTTTGGGACGCAGAGATGATGCCACTAGCCGTTGTGTCTTATTGGGTGCCAGGGCACCGTTCTGTAGATTGTTCGTGGTGACTTGTTTCAGCATTGACGCACCTCCATTGCGAGTCTTCACAGACGTGGTGGTCTTGACGGGGCTGGGATTCGACGGCGAGTCTATTCGTCGACCCTGGTTGCGAGCACCATTTGGGCCAAAGCTTATCACTGGCGCCTTGCTCGCACTTTTCTCGCTTGACAAGGCTGCCGTGGGCGTGCGGAGCTTTTTGAGGTTTGCGCCTGGAGTGCGTGGCTCGTACTTTTTGGCCTCGGACTGTGGTGGTCGGACTAAGACCGGCTCGTTGCGCTGAGTGGCGTCCAATGTAGCCTTTGATGCACGCGGTCTCCGGACCGATTCCTTGGCAATTGGAGTGGCCTTTCGTCCTGGATGGCCGACGTTCGATCCGAATCGGAGGTCCGTGACTTGTCGCTTCGACAGCGAGATAGAAAGGGGGTGCTTTTCACTGCCTACAGATTTGGTTCGTGGAACCATCTCAGAATCGACAAGGTCCGAGGACTCTGTCACAGAGACATCTTGAGCAGTTGTGTCATCCTCCAGAATCGATGGGCCGGCTTCTAAACCTGTTGCAGCCTCTGAGGCGACTACAGAAGCCGCGTGAGGAGCATGATCTTGGTTCTTAGCCTCCCTAGCAGACGCGCCCATCCCAAGATGATCGATGACTGCCTCGGTGTGCTTTACAAATGAAGCACTGCCAGCCGCAGACGTGTCCGGACTGGGGGCGTCATGCAAGTCGTTGAACTGGTCAACGATATTGCCAAGGGCCGAAAGTTCTTTGGTCCCGGGACGTGGCTGGTCAGCATCCGGTCCATGACCACGAGGCTGGGGACTCTGCCGTGTAGCTTCTGAAGACTTCCGGGGCTGCTTACGTGCGGACTTAGCTTTTGCGCTCTTGATACTATCAACAAACTTGGTCTTGTTGCCAAACGGGGTCATTGGCTTCGTCGTCGAATCCGTCGCGTTGTCATTCCCAGTTTTCAACGTCGCCTCGTGTGATTTTGTGGTAGACAGGCGAGTGAGAAGATTCCGGACATTGGTTCCGAAGGACAGGTCACCTTTCGCCGCATGTTCCTCCACAGCTGACTTGTCCATGGGATGCGAATCTTGTGCTTCGTTGGCTTCCACGGTTGTATCGTAGGCATCTTGGGACACGGCAGCCGTTCTGGTGTGAGCTGTGACACGGGAAGTCTTCTCATTCAGCATAGCGGGACCATCAGCGTCAACAGCTGCAGATCCATGCGGCGACGAGTCGTCCAAGAACTCGACCGGATGCGCAGCGCTACTGCCTTCCTCTCTGTGCGGTCTTCGTTCACTGGTCCTCGGTCTCAACTCGCTCCCATCTTCGTTGTGACCAGCAGATATGTGCTTTGTTACGTGCTCCTTGTTCTCTATCCCGCTTGCCAGTACAGACTTTCTCCGACTTTCGCTAGGGCCAGAATCTGAAGAAGCTGCTTCGTCACTGTCAGCTTGACTGGAGGCCTCGCGGAGAGTTTGAGCATGAGATCTTGTGGCACGTCTTAGTCGGTTCGACGCAAGCGTCTGGTTGGCCGAGTTGGTTGGCTTACTTGCTTTGTTGACTGCGGTCTTGCCTCCTGGCTGCGAAGGCTTGGTGGGGTTTGCTGGCTTCTTGAAACGCGTACTATCCTGCTTCTGAGACGGCTTGTCGTCTTCGTCGTCTCTTTTGTGGTATTCATACGCGTTTTGCCTCGTTGGCTTTCATGTACTTCGTTATCGTCATCGTCATCGTCGTCGTCGTCGGTAATAGGGAGATCGAATTGATTGGTAGAGCTGAGCTTCTCGTGCAAGTCGGTCTGACCCTGAGCAGACTGGCTATTCCGCTTTGATGAACTGCTCAGAGTGGCACTCGGCTTCTGCTTGAGTCGGCTGATGGAAGAGTCACTCGGCTTTAGCGCATCTGAGTTCCCATTTCTCGATTGGCTGCCTGCAACCTTGAGCAGACCTTGAGAGGAGCTGCGAGCGGAGGTAGATGAAGACGGCTTTGCTTTCGCTTTTGTAGCCGCCGACATCTTTCTCGCAGACGTTGTACTCAGTGGATGCTGTGGCTGTGGAGAGTTTGTAGTTGTAGTTGACGGCTTTTGCTTTGTTGGACCAGCAATTTTGGTAAGTGCATTGGAGACCCGTGCGACTGCCACATTAGGTTGAGGTTTGCGACTGACCACCGGTGCGGCAGGCGCGTCCCGATATTCTTCACTACTGTTTGGCTTGGGTTTCTCTGCGCCGCGCTGCGGGCGCTTCGCACCATCATTGGTTGTTTGTGAGGCGCTCATGCGGTCTCTAAAGGAAGATTGTACTGGAAACACAACGTCGTCCTCGGAGTCAGTCCCTGCAGCGATGAACTGGTGGAAGACCTCCTGGTACTCCACATTCGAGGCGTCCTGACTCTTTCGTTGAAGCGGACTAATGACTTGCGTATCAGACCCAGCAGTCTCAGTATTGGCTGCGTGTTCTACAACAGCTTGTTCTTCGGCATCGCGCAAATCAATGAAAGCCGAGGACGTCTTGCGCTGAATCAACGAAGGTTGACTGTCTGCCTGGAACCCAGTAGCAGTCGACAGTCTGTTCTGAACTCGCGTAAGTTCGTCGCCGGATACTCTGAGATCGCGGAAAGATGCAAATTCGAGCTCCAGTCTAACCACAGCGGTCTTGTTGCCATTCGATACAACGAAGCCTTGATCGTCATTGTAGGTGAGGGTACTGGTCGGGATGCCTGGTGTCTCAGCGCCATGATGCTCCAACATCATGCACCCAGGTTCTAGAACTGGGTATTGAAAAAGCACGAGACCGTCATCGTTGTCTGGTGCCACAGAAAACAGTTTATCTGGTTCAGACAAGATAATCACTGCGCAGGAATCACCGGTGTCCTCCCGGGCCAAGTCCGGTTCGCTGAATACAGAGATGTTCTTGATCCAGAAGCAGGCAGATCCGCTGGTCCTGTCAGCACCGTTCAGCTTATTCGGACGATGAACTTACGCTCCCTTGAACGATTGCTTCTGGTCAACGCTCGACAAGTAATCTCGAGCATTGAGAAGCCAGGAATCGGTGGCATGCTGCTCGGACGGAAATTTCTCGATGCTTTCGGGCGCAGTTCCATGAGGCCAAAGTGAAGTCCGATCCACTCCATTTTGTATCAAGCCTCTCATCACATCTGCAACCAGGATACGCAGCACGTAATCGTCCGAGGTGAGTAGGGCGTCTCCGAGGACGGTAAGATGCTGGCTTGGCCGTAGAAGAGT
Organism: Cyphellophora attinorum; assembly: GCF_001299255.1. Taxonomy (NCBI): domain Eukaryota; kingdom Fungi; phylum Ascomycota; class Eurotiomycetes; order Chaetothyriales; family Cyphellophoraceae; genus Cyphellophora; species Cyphellophora attinorum. The sequence goes on along the minus strand of NW_017253242.1, from coordinate 354,006 downwards.
GCCAAGGTCGTTTGTCCCTTTGTTCATGATAGAGAGCAATTGAGCGACCGCGCGCCTAGCCTCTGGTGTTGCTGAGCCCCCGCTGATGAATCTAACAACATTGTGGACCAAGCTCTTGGTGAGAGATCGCTGGTAGCTATGCAAATCATTGGTGCTGACATCAAGCTTGCGGCTTTTCAGAGCGGCTGATAACGTTTCCTCGGATTGATAGACTCCAACAGCGTCCAAGAGGCTGTGGACCGCGCGCTGTTGCTGAAGAGACGGTACAGCATGAAGTATGAGTGAAAGAATGCCGGCAAGAGTGCGTGGATGCAGTTGTAAGTTCGGGTTTCGTTTGGCGTTGCCTAGTAGGCTGTACAGCGGACGAAGCGAAGCAGTGGCGATGAGTTCGGCCGGCTTTTTGAATGGCGCCAAGATCGCGTCTTTCAACCTGGATGGCGCTCGATCAGTATTGCGCGGTTCGCTGAACATTAGGGTTGATGTACTCACTCCACCAGCCGATCAGCTTTCAACTCGCCTTCAAGATGAGAGACCAGATCGCGAACCGCGTCGTCGATGTCTGGGACAGCCATCACACTTGGGCACGTGAGGAAGTGGCAATGGCGTATATGAGTCAATACTACAAAGAGGAGGCCGCCGGCAGAGGGACCATCGATGGGCTCTGTCAGTGAGAAAAGAACATAAAGGTGTAGGTCGGGTCTTGGCAAACCCGGATTCATGAAACCTCACTCTTGCCTACCTAGTTGTACCTATTCCCTCTGCATAGCGCCGGCCTTCAGCACTTTTTGTGTCGCCGAGGAGACAGCAATGTCCGAGACCCATCTTACCGATGACCTTGGTGCCGTGGCATCGAGCTTGCACACCGATTCGCGTTGTAAGTAATGCATCCTGCCGATCCGTCCCCGCGAAAACATTTGGTAGCGACTAGCTGCCAACAACGACAGTGACTAATCCCGGTAGCCGAGAGTCTTGCTAAGTCTCATTTGCAAAGACCAATGTGTCGTGCCCTCTCACCAAATGAGTGGCGCAAAGGTTATCACATACTAACAATGTGCCTCATGCATCTCCCACGTCATTGTCCCCCCACGCGATTTCGGAACCTACATATGCATTACCTCCAGTATGGCCAGACTCACCTTGCGAGTTTCAGCGATACGGCAAAGTCGACTTCAGCAAAATGTCGGCTGAACACCAATATGGTGTGAAGCTGGACTGCGGAGCAACCATTATCCACGGAGATGGGGCCAATATCAAGGAGCCGTTCGAGGATATGCCAGTTGTGATGCACGAACTAAGCCCAGGAAACATGGCAGATGGGAGTGGATTTCCTTCTTTCGGCGGCCAGCTTGGATTCATCGAGTTCAACACAGACGTTCGCCTTCCCCGGCATGTTCACATTGGGCCAAACAAGGCGGCGCAGCCCGATGCAGAGCAGCGGTTTCTAGCCGAGCGTATACTGGTCCTCTCCGGATTCGCGATGGTCGAAATGTGCGGCGAGCTGTACATTATACCACCAAAGACCCTGGTCCATATCCCTCCTGGCGTGCCTCACACCTGGACGGCATGTCCGAAGGGTGTGGACATAAATGCTGCGGTTGGTATTGTCTCTCAGAAAGAGCTTGCGTCGGACGGCACTTTCCTGATGATCTATGAGTATGAAGACCCCACAAGCTTCAAGCCGACGAAGCAAATCAACGTCCTGAAGGATCTCAATGAGTACGAGGAGGCTGCCGAGGAAGACTTCGAGGAGATCAAGATTCCAGCATTGTCTTCTGCAGAAGTCCACAAGAGATGTTGGTTCGTTTACAACCGCGAGGTGAAGAAGTCCGAACGCAATAACATCAACGAGAGCGCTAGCCTCGCTGATGTGTGATCGCGTAAACACGTGTCTAGCAAGGCGTTAGCAAAGTGAGGGTCCGCTCCTGTCAAGGGAGATCACCTAAGATCACATCATCATCAGGACCCGGCGTGGTAGGACCATATATAGGGTGCATGGCCGGTCTTCGAGGCTCACCTCCTTCGACTACCCCTCGCATCAGATGTGCATCAGTCGCGCGATGTCGAAATTCAAGATCCCAAATAAAGAACGCGGCACGATGGATTTTCAGATGCTTCTGTTCCAGCTCCAGCCTATGGTAGGGCGGCCAGCGGGACCACACATGATGAATTGGTCACCGCCGCCCGGACCTCTTTGGAGCGACGATGGCGCTGTAGCTGTGCACAAAGCCGGAGATCATGCTACGACGTGACAGCAGCACGTATATCCCGTACATACTGATCCTACAGATTCCTTCCCTCAACAGCGACGTGCCAGAGCTGCGCCGAGTGATACGACTGAGTTCTGCTTTCAAATCCACGTCCGGTGCCTCGGATGAAAACGCGGCCGAATCCGACTGCAAGGACTCCAGGCTACTGACTGCCTGATCTCGCCGCCATATAGCTTGAAGATTGCGTGATAACACACCAGCAGCACGTCAAACCCCCACAGACGCCAACATGACCACAGACTCGGGTTCCTGCGCCATGGCAGCCGCCCACGAGTGGCTCGCAAGCCAAACACAACCCTCGCAGCGGAAGTCCACCCAGATCCCCAGTTCGAGATCAATACCCCAGATCTGCCCCTCAAGACTACACACCACCGAGCCAGCACGACCCCTCGACATCGCAACCATCCAGAATACCCTTCAAACAACCCCAGAAACAAAAGAAACAGTCCTCTACCTAGCCTATGGCTCCAATCTCAGCGACGAGACCTTCCTGGGCGCCCGCGGCATCCGCCCGCTCTCCCAAATCAACGTCCTCGTCCCAGAGGTCGTCATGACCTTTGACCTCCCCGGCATAGCCTACAAAGAACCCTGCTTCGCCAACATCCGCTATCGAAACGCTCCAGCCTACCCCGCCACAACAGACGGCCCAAAGCAGAATACAAACGAATACCACAAAGACCGCTGGCACAAACCCCTAGTCGGCGTCGTCTACGAAGTCACCCTGAAAGACTACGCCCACATCATCGCAACCGAAGGCGGCGGCGCCGGCTACCAAGACGTCCTCGTCGACTGCTACACCTTGGACCGCAACCCGCGCCTCGCCGTCCCCGAATTCCCCCAGAACGCCCCATTCAAAGCCCATACCCTTTTCGACCCCGCTGGCCAGCACCGCGCCGACCCGTCTTACGCACAGCCCTCAGCGCGGTATCTGAAGCTGATCACGGATGGGGCTATGGAGAAGGGCTTGCCGTACGAGTATCAGGACTATCTGCACCAGATCCGGCCGTACAGGGTGACGACAACGCCGCAGAAGATCGGACAGCTATTCTTCCTGGCGTTCTGGGGCCCAATATTCATGGCATTAATCAAATTCGGGGGGGTGCTGTTCGCGGGCAAAGACGGGAGGTATCCTGCTTGGTTGGCGACTGTCATGCATGTTTGTTTCGGGTACGTTGCTCCGTCTCCTCTGTCCCATCACCTATAGTGAATCCAGTGATTAACGGCCCCCACAGCGCGGCATGGACATCCTACGACAAAGTCTTCAAGCCCACATTCGGCGACGGCGAGCGAACAATCGGCGAGACCGACGACGATCTCAACGAAAAGGCACCATTGATACGTGACGTTATCGAGAGGTATGGCGTCGGAGGCCGCATGGGAGGTCAAATGCAAGACGATTCTGCTGTCGGCCCCAAAAGCGCCGATGATGATCTTCTTCTCCAGGACTATCAGATGCGGTTGAGGCTACTGGAGCAACAGAACAAGACACGTCTTATGATGGCGCGTCAAGAGCAAGACAACCAGGTCGATCGTGACGACGCACCAATGGCCGGCATGGGAGGTACAGGGATTGGTGGTGATGGGGTCTGAGGGTTTGTCCTATACTATACTATATATGTACCGATATGGGGGGCTGTTACGTGCAACGAATGAATCAAGCATTGGACATTCTTGAGACGCCAGACTCGCTACGAAAGCGTCGGCTCATCCCTATCTCCGGAACAAGTGTAGTGTGTTTCGCGCGCAACGACGCATATAAATCGTTCAGTGGTATGTGTACCATCATAATCATCGACCAGATCCGTGACGGAATATCGATCTGGACACGTTCTTCTCGTGTATAATGCTTCTACTGTGCCCAGAAATTGTACCTTGTAACAAAGGCAGATCCTTCGACTCCTCGGTCACCGAAATTTCACCCACTCCTGCGTCCAAACTAACCCTCCCAACTCATCCTCCTGACAATACCTCACCAAGAGCCTCCCCTCCTCCAGAAAACAAGTATAATCCACCCACTTCGGATCTCCCAGTCCCTGAGTCCCAGCCATCCAGTTCGGCTGCCCTCTGAACCAGCCCGTCATATCGTTGTGAATCACTGAGTCCGCGTCGTCGTCTTCCTCACCAATCCCGAAGTCTCCGAAGTCGTTGACTGCGCCATGGGCGGGTGTGTTAAGGATCGATGGGTCCAGATATCCGTCCATCGACAAGTCCTGATCAAGCAGACTCGTCGTGTTGATCTCGAATGGCTCCAAATTCGGCTCAAATCCCTCCCCCATCATCCCTACTCTCTCCACGTCCACCGGTCCCACAACCAAATGCCGTTCACTAGGGTTCTTCATCATCGCGGAGGTGGCGATCGCACTCATCCCGCCCATACCATCCCGTGCAAGCCTCACGCCATCTGGCCGAAGCCCAGCATGCGCGACACCACCTCTGCCCCTTGGCATTAGGCCTTCCAAACCTCCCGCCGCCACGATCGCATGTTCTTCCACCGCCGACAGCTTTTCCGCAATGCTGTAGATGCCCATCTTGCTCCACACATCTGCCACCAACCTGTCCCTCCCCAACAACCCCACAACCTGATGCCGCACCTTCGTCGACTTGTGTTGTCCGCTCTCACCTCCCTTCCACAATGGTGGCCCAATTCCCGTATCCACTGATATGGAGTGCTCCGTGTCGTAAGCAAAGTTCGTCTTCTCAGCCGCTTGCGGAGAGGTGGGATCAACCGCAAACAACGACTCGCTGAGCACAACCAATCGTGCAAAGTGCGCATTCAGAGCACTCTTCCGCTCTGCGTAGTCCCGACAGCTGCGATGGCAGTCGCAGCTTTCCGGTGGGAAACACAGAGGCACGATTTCCTTGCCCGAGGAGGAGTCGTGGAAAGCAAGCTGCGTGAGTAGTGTCAGGTAGAGTGCTTCACGGTACGTTTTGAGAAGGTGAGATTGTTGCTTCTCGCGGCGCTTCTGTGCTGGGGATGGACTCAGGGGTGCGGATTTGGTAAACTCGGCGTACGACATTGACCAAGCGAGGAGGCGCTCGATGTGATTGTGTTGGGTTGAAAAGCTGGTATTGGTGCCGAGACTCAGGGAGTGCCAAGCGGCCCAGATCCAGAGTGCTTCGGTGAAGAGAAAATCGCGTGCTTCTGCGAGGGAGGAGAAAGCTACTGGGATGGGTGTGGGTTCGAGACCGAGTGCTGGATCGCTCAGAGGGAAGAACAACTGGCTGTGGAATGCAGGGGCGGTATCTGTGGCGGGAGAACTTCCGAAGAAAGGCGCCTTGTTGGACAGCTTTTCGAGCGATTGTACGAAGGTGTACAGCGGTGTATAGCCGACTTGGAGGGCTTTGTAGCGACTTTCGCGGTGCGTTGTGACTGTTGGCCGCCGGAAGATCTGACGCAGACCAGTAGTGGTATGTTCGAGCGCCTTTTCGTTGTTGTCTTGGAAGGTTTCAAACACACTCAGAAGCATATGCGAAAGCATCGTGATCTCGGGCGCGGAAGGGTGATTAGACGCCTTATCTGCCGCGAGCAGCTTGAGGGCACGTTCGTGCTGCTGGTCAGCGATAGTGCAAAACGCGAATGCTTCTGGTGTGATGCCTAGTTCGAAACGGCGATGGACTGCGCCGACGGCGGCTGCGGCGGCTAGCACAGTCGGATGCTGGAAGCAGGCTCGGAGTATGAAAGAGCGCCATATCGAAGAGTCAAAGTAGGCTGCAAACTCAGGACCTGTCCGATGCTGGAAGAACGTAAAACTGTACTGATCCGCAGGACTGCTGAAAGAGTTGGTAGTAAGCGATTGTCTGCTGTAAGGCGTACGTAGTAATCGCACATCTTCGCTAGTCGGCGACGATTTATTTGTCGTGGTCGGTGAGTGTGACGATGAAGATCTCGGACCTCTAACATCGACACCAGAATCAGGTGTGTTGGGATCCGTTGTAGATGAGGAGTTGGTGGTACCTCTCCTCACAGCGGTCTGGGGGTTAGGTTGCCGTGTCGTCGCAGTGTGGTTCTCGACAGTCTGTCCCTCGTAGCCGTCGCATTTCCTCCCAGTGGATGTGCACCGCTTGCATTCTGGTTTCGTCTCGTCGCATTTCTTGCGTCTACATGTGCGATTCGGTTAGCAACTAAGGCAATCCTAAAAGTCATTCTGTCTTGTTGGCGCTCAACTCACCTTATCTTACAAGTCACACAACCAGTCCGAACCTTGTGATGTGTTTTCCGTGTTCGCTTCGGTTTCTCTCTCACTGCCTCCATCACAATAGTTGCTACCGCGGCCATTCGAAGATATCTGGGGGCACAACTCCCTCGAAACGGATACAATACATCGCGAAGAACAAAATTGGCAGCTTCTCGAACTCAAGTAACGCAGCTGTCGCTCTCGCTTTCGGTAATGATGTCCGAAAGGCACTGGCGTCCGCAGGCGAGCCTCTTCAGGGCAGATTGAGTCACTGTGAGATACTTGTTGCTGGTATAATACTGCATAGTGGTGGGGACTGTACGCGATAGTCGAAGGCTATTGGTCGGGGCGTAAAGAAATGCAGTTAAGGCACCCTGGATGTGGGATCGTGCTTCTGGGCTCCTGCTCTAGCCGGAGGATGACGTCGAGGTTGCTTACATACTGACCACTCCGGCCAACAACACCAAACCTTTGGGTCGTCGGTTGCCTAGTTGGTGCCTGGATACTGACACGCTTGTGGACATGGCTTTGGCGAATGCGAGAATTAAGATCGTGTTTAGATAAGCGTGGCGTCAGCTCCAGCAACGACAAGGCGGCAAGATCTGGAGACACTGGCAGACCTGTATTTGTAGAGCTGTGGTCTGAGTGTGCTAGAACTCACAGAGAGCACACGTACAATTAGACAGGCGAAGTGAGAAGCAAAGGATAGTTTTCGAAAAGTACTTTCTGTACACAATTGCTTTGATAGCACCTACTCTTGGTCTGTTCCGATTCCCAGCACCAGAATGTGTGTGCATAGGCAAGGGCGAACCTCGCCTGTGCGACTTCCTCAAGCATTCAACACCTCACTGTCGTGACCGCCGCTACGAGTGTTCCATCCACGACCCAGATCTTTCCACCTAAAACGCAATGCAAAACAAAAGCTACGTCCCAATCAAGCGAAGGCCATACTCTTCTTAATCTCCGCAATCGCCTTCGCCGGGTTCAAGCCCTTGGGACATGTCCTCGAGCAGTTCAAAATCGTGTGACACCGGTACAAACTCATGCTGTTGTCCAGCGCCTCCTTCCGCTCGGCAGTCCGCTCGTCACGTGAGTCAGCCAACCATCTGTAGCTCTGCAAGAGAATAGCGGGTCCAAGATATTGATCTGCGTTCCACCAGTATGATGGGCATGATGTTGAGCAGCAGGCGCAGAGAATGCATTCGTAGAGACCGTCGAGCTTCTTGCGCTCGGCGGGTGATTGGCGGTTTTCCTTGCCCTACGGAACAAATTAGAAACCGGTCTGCAGCAAGTTTGAGTGGCATGACTTACATCTGGCGAAGGGGTGTCGCGCTGGAGGTATGGCTTGATGGACTTGTACTGCTTGTAGAATTGGGTGAGATCGGGCACCAGATCCTTCACCACATAGGTATGTGGTAGTGGTAGATGCGCGATTCCTTGGTCGTCTCGGTTGGGATCCGGCACAGACAAGCCAAAGTATTAACGCCATCGATATTCATTGCACAGCTTCCGCAAATTCCCTCTCTGCAACTCCGCCTGAATGTCAATGTCGGATCAACTTCGTTCTTGATTCTGATCAACGCATCCAGCATCATTGGACCCGTCTTGTTTAGATCTAGCGTATAGCTCTGCATTCGCGGCTTCGCGGTTGGCTCATCTGGATTCCAGCGGTAGATGTGGAAAGTCTTGATTTTGGCGTCGGCATCCTTTGCGGGCTCTTGGACCGTCTTGGTCTGCGACGCGGGAGTGACGGGTCGGCCTCCACCGGTTTCGACAGATTCAGTGACTGTGGCGTATGTTCGTGCTGAAGCCGCGAAAGCAGGTCGAAGGACTGATCGGGAAGAGGGCGCGGCTAGCCGACTTGCTGCGCGCAGGGCGGACATGGTGTTCATGGTGGCTGTATGGCGGGAAGGGTGATATCAGCAAGCTGCCAGAGCTGCCTAGGACCACAATAGTGTCTTTAGACGGAGGGGAGAGTCGTTGTACGAGCAAGGGTGTGCGTGAAGGAGGTCGATATCGGATCGGTTCAAGGTTGTGGCAAGCAAGTCGATGATGGTTTCTTTGGACCCTAGCCAATCAGAATTGACGCAATTATGCTGCACCATTGAAGCAGGAGAAGCCGAGGTTCTCCGACTGGCATCTGCTCAATCCGAACATCTCCTTCGATCTGGATTTTGATACTTTTTAAAGATCAGTCGGTCTAGCTACATATATGGTTGGACTGTTTAGATGCGACGGTTTCGAGGAGCTACTAGAAGACCATACCACGACGTGTTGAGTTTCCCGCAAAATGATCACGTTCCGTTCATGTCCTCTCGGAAGGCCACTGCTTGAGTCTAGCCCCGTCCACAAAGCGGTCCGCGGACCGACTGACTTCAAGGTCGCTTTCCGTCATCTTGACCCTTCTCATTCACCTTCATAGCACTTCCATCAATCTTGTACAAATCCTCCATCGCCTCCGCAATATCCTGCTTGACCCCTTCGAGCACAGCAATGAACTCCTGCTCAAATCCCTTAGCCGCCAGCGCGATGTCCTCAGTAGTCTTCAATATCTTTCCCTCGATCTCTTTCTTTGCGGTGATGAGGTTGGCGAGTTCGTCAAGATAGGCTTGCAGCTGTACGTCTGAGGTGGGAACACTGCTAATGAAGTAATATGTAACGCGTTAGATTTACTGGGACCAGAACTGGCATTCGACATGACAGAGTCCCGTGGAAAGGAAAGTACTTACTCGTGATTAACATCTCCGGCACCATCGACTTCATCGAGGCGAGCTTGCAGACGGCGGAGATTCCTACTGTAAGACTTCTCGAGGTCGGCGCGTCGATTGGCGAGGCGTTCTTTGTGCTAGGCTTGTGTGTCAGTGGTGGTGAATACTGAGAAGACAGCTGGGTCAATTCACATCGTTCCGCATCTCCTTTTCCAGATCTGCAGGTCCAGCGAACGGCATTTTGGCGAGCTTGGTCTGTATGATAGTATGAGACCCCAGTAAGGGGATTTTGGTTGCGTCACTGGTGTCGGTCTGATGCACATGGTATATCATGGAGGTGGTGATTGTCTACCTAGGTATATTTACGCAAGATTTGACAGAAACACTCGTCATCCGGTCTTGCAACCGCGCGGGTCGCGCCTTCTCATTGATACTTGATCCAAGTAGGCTGACATCTTGTGCAACTTTGGGAACTCATCAGGCGAGTCTCTTGGTATCCTCTGGCGATTCCGCGAAACTGCTCACCCTTACGCGATCGTGTGCTTGAGGCTAGACACGGTAGGAGAGAAGACCCATAGCTCAATCAAAACAGAGTCTGCCTGTATTGGTACCATGCTACGCTCTACTGTGCCACTTTTTTACCTCGATCGATACACAGCCACTGGCTTCTATGAACGACTGTTGCCTACCCTTCGTGAACCAAATCAAACATGATGTACAGTCCTGCTTTGCAAATGCTGCCGTGCCATGCAAACTTTTGTACGAAGTAATGATGTAAATCTCCAATCTCAACCCAAAGAATTGGGCGATCACTCCTGAATGGTCAACTCCTCCTCGCGCTGCGGCGAGAATTGTTCCTTGTGATCATCCCAAATCCTTTGCAGCTCTTTGACATACTTCCCGTGTATCTCATCCAAGTATGCATCTGTGACAATGCCATCCTGGGGCTGGTGTACCTCGATCGGTCTGCCTACAACCAAGTTGATCGGCCGACGGTACGGCATCAGACCAACGTCGTAGTTGAAGATGCCCCTGGCATGGAATAGTGGGATAGTGAATCCTGCCACCCATTTGACCCAGATCTGGAACTTGTACAGCCACGGGTGCGTATTACTGTCGACCTGTTCATAGATATCGTTCTCGCCAAAGGCCAGCACGGGGACGAGATCGGCTCCCTGACGGATGGCAATCTTGACGAAGCCCTTTCGGATATTCAATATCAGTCGCAGATGATATGGCTTGGCCATCAGACTCTCTTTGGCTCCTCCAACAACGATCGTGACCGCACGTCCCATGCCGCTGCCATTGGGACCACCCTTGGAGAGCAAGTTTTCGATCGACTCCTTTGACACCGAGGCGAGACCCATGGCAAGTGCATATTCGCGATAGAATGGAAGTCGAAAGTTGGCGTCCAGAGTAAGGAGCGTGTTGGTGATGCCGGGGAAAAGTTCCGCGAAACCCATTGCTTCCGTAGCGAATGCAGCGAACGCTCCATGAGATATGATACCGTGAGGATGGTAGCCGAAGATGTACTTTCTGTGTCGTTCTAGCTGGACTGTACGGTGGAGCCGAGCGGGAAAGTAGCTGGCGAACAGAGACCAGACCTTCTGTCGCCGCAGCCAATTTGAGCGTCTTCTTAAGGTTCCAGACATGTGAGCATCGCTGAAAACGATATAGAGGAGGTACGGGACCAGCCAAATCCAGTTCGGTGGAAATGCAAGACACAGGAAGAAGATGCCAACCATGGTCACAATGGACAAAGAGTGCCAGAGCACTGCCATGGTCTGCAATCGACGTTGGAGAGGTACATTGAGAGGAGCCCACCGGATTCTGTGACATACGAGTGGTCAGTGAGGAGCAACAGGGTGGGAGAAAGTGTCATGGCAAACACGAAAACAACTCACGCTGAACGACCCCATCCAGCACCTGCCTGTCGACCGCTTTCGAGCGGAGCGTTAGACTGGCTCTTCTGTTCTTTCTCCTCCTTATTGTCTGTGTCCACAGTGACCAATGTCGATCCATTAGATGAGGCATGGTCTTCCCACCCGTCTTTAGCACTGGCATACTCTTCAGTCGAGCTGTTCTCCTTGTCTCGACGGTCGGGGTGCCATTAGCCCCGGTTGTGCTGGATCCAGCAGCCGGCGCTGCTACAGGAGAGTGGTCTTGTGGAGAGTGGTAGCCACTGTCGTTTCGACTATTTCTGTTGTTACGGCGGTCAGGACTGTTTCCAGTCGACGAGCTTCGTGTTTGTCATCGTCCAGCCCCGCGTGGGCCGCATCTGCGTAGGATTTTGGGGGCAGACTAAGCTCCTCGCGCACCTCCGGATTGGCCGGCTCATCGCTGAGCGGGCCCGTGCTGGTGGTCGCGGCCATGGTTGAAGAGTTTCGTCTGCTCTACAGCCCCGAAAACATTGGGAAGGAACGTCGCGGTACTGCCAAATGACTGCTCGGCTAGTGCTCCAATGACTGCCAGGAGATCTTCAGATGTCGGCGGGATCAATGCGAACGATGTATGCTAATGGCAAGTGAGATCGTGATCAATATCAGTGAGAAGTGCGATGTAGTGCATATGGTCTGATCAGAGATCGAGTTTGAGCTGAGATGAAAGCGCTGGCTGTGCTACGTCATTGCCGATCTCTTTCCATCCCTGGAATGCTCTTCTTGCCTTGGCGTGTGGTGCCCCCTGTGGCAGTCTCTATTAAGTAGCACATTTCCCGCGCAGTGTACTAATCGTTCTTCATGCTCTATATGAATGCTTGTATGCTACGAACGATTGGTCCCGCCAACTCCTCGGATTTCACTTCAGAAGGACTGTCGTGACATTATGCTTCCATCCAATGTAGCCTTGTGCTCGAGATCTTCCTACGTTGTTTACCACAGATCCTCACAGCTCCTTGGGTGCCCAGCCAAACTGTGGGCCGTCGTTGTCGAAGACGGCAAGAAACGCCTTGAGGAACACATCACCCAAAATTGCTTGAGGCAGACCTAAGAGGTCATGTTAGCACTGACCTTCTAGCAACGTGTTGTGGAAGAGTATACCTTGATTCGACTGAATGCCACCGAAGCACGCTAGACACCGTTAGCATGCACACGTGAGAGATGGTTCGCAACTTCGACTTACTGGAACCAGATGAGTCAACAGGCGCCAAGTTGATCAAACTGCCCGGGACTGTGGCCTGACCATCTCCGATGCCGACAACGAAGTCTGGAAGTTCGGTGCCGCAGTCGAAGGTGTAACCACCTTGTTGGCTATCATAGCTGGCAGCACTGACCTGGCCGTAGTACGCCTCCACGATAGAGTCTTCGACGAGAATTAGAGTGGTACCAGTATCCGCAATGGCTTGGAATTGTTGTTCCTCGAAATTACCAGAGCCGACACCGTATCCTCCGGCAGTGAACTCCCAGAACCCATTCGAGCTGTCCACTGGAGTGTACACGATGTCGCCGGTATGCTTGCTGTCATCGATAAAGCCAAAGTCGTACGATCCAGGGGCACCTTTCTTGAGATCGGCAGTGAAGACTGGTTTGGTAAGAAGTCCTTGTGCTAACGCAGAGTCGAAGAAAGTAGTCTGCGCGGTGATGTCAGTCGGAATCGGGCAGGAAAAGGGCTTCCTGGGTCTCAGGATGCCAGAAGGTCAACAGCACACATGCTTACCTGCGATTGTGGTTGTACTGATCATGATTAGTCCGATGAACCAGAGCAGCTTGGTAGAGACTCACCAGTATTGATACTACTGAACGCAAGACCTAGAAGACCGTCATTGTTGGCATCCTGCTGGAATTGCCCGCTGATCTTCTTTGCCGCCTCGACAGCTTGGCCTTTAACGATCACACCGCCGACATCAACATTGTCCGTATACACCTACGTCTCTGTTAGTCTCGAATGGAAAAGAGGGCACAGTCTAGGGGCGGAGTTCTCTGTGGATGGGCGCTTCCGTTGTCCGGGCACGCTACGTGTGCATGAGATCACTGCATGCCATCCTCGATCTCGACGCAGCATTTTTTGGGATTTGCTGTGGGCAGACTCACATTTCCACTTGCACCGGATCCGTCACCATACTGGATCTTCCACGAAGCGCCACTGAGCTGCTTGGACGTTGATGACTTGGAGGGGTTGTAAATTTCATGGCCAGAGGTTTGGCTGCGAGGGAGCTGAGAGGAGAAGACCCAGCTATCGTGATCGTATCAGCAACTGCTATCACGGGTATCACAGGTTCAACGACTCACAGATCAGCAGATCCAGTATCGAAATCCAGGTTGATTGTCTGACCACCAATTTCGACAGGTGAGAGATACTCGACGTCTCCGTCTTCTGGGTTCGCTGCGACAGTGCCTTCGCCAGCGGCAGCTTTCGCAACATCTTCGGGGACAGCGACATTGTACTTCTGAAAAGCGTTGCGGAGTTGCACAACGGGTTTTCGATAGGGCTTGGGTGTCTTCTGGTTGACAGTAATGCCGCGCTTTGCGGGAGGCACAGGTCCAGCGAAGGCGAAAGTTGCCAGAGCCGAGGCCGCGACGATCTTTACGATGGAAGGCATGGCGTCTGGTTAAAAGAATGTAGGGTGAGCGACTGGGTGTGTGAAGTACTAGGTATCGATTCCTGGATATTGATGGTGTTAAGTCAGATGAGCACACGCGCGTGGTCGGTCGAAAATTGCAACAAAAGAGCGTGGGCCGGCGTGATATGGGCAGCAGGAACGAACGACTGATGGTCAGAGGGAAGGAGCGACGAGTGACGAGGTTTCTGCCTTGGAAGCTGAGCACGGAAGCCAAGAGATGTTTTGCAAATGCCGTCGGGCTCTTTATACCACCTTCGAAGCCAACAGATTCACCTCGGCAGTTCACTCGTCATACTTTGGCGGAGTGTTTCCTGATATCCAGTTCTGAAATGAAGTGCACAGGACGGATGCAACGCCCCGCGGACAACGACGAGCGAACGAGAATGCGCCCTGCACCGAGACCATGGTGGCGATACGCAGTGATCGACGTGGTGGTGCGGATATCGACAGCAAAAGATCACTATCCGGCATCTTTCAGCTGCAGACGTTCTGGCGGATAACATGGCCGCTAGTCAAGAGAAAGGACCTGCTCCGTTCGATCGTACGCAAGGCAAGGACCACAACTGGGCACGGCAAGCTTTTGCCAATTTCACCTTGCTCTTGCTTGAGTTTCAACGTTGAGTACCGACCGGGGACAAGCCTGGAAGGGCGGCGCATGATGCGTTGACTGAAGCATCAGAAGAAATAACAAGATCAGGTCAGCGTTCTCGCGTTGTGGTTTGTCTGAAGAGTATTGAAGTAGGTAAGTAGCCGAAATTGAGGGTAGATGCATCAAATGGCAGATATGACTTTTGACTGGAGGTGAACGCCCGAAAGCTTGTTTCAAGGGTGTGGGGAGCGGTCCATCAGGGGTGCATGCTCTTTTGCCACTGATGAACAACATGAATGCTTGTCAGGTACGTCGACTCGCCCGCAACTTGAAGGCAGTAGAGGTCCTTGATCGTATATGCAGCAACTGCAAGGGCCGTCCCGCGAAGAAGGCGGAAGACTGAACTTGCACAGTAGAGTGACTGCATTCGTCTGCCGCAGATGAGCATCATTTCCTATCGACCCATTCACGATGCGATCAAGCCACATCTTTAGGCGAGATCTTTGAGCGTGGGGCACTTCTAGAAGATCGTCAGGACAATGCACGTGCATTATTACTGTTGTGTTCACGGTGTCTTCTACTACCTTATGTTGTGAGACATGAGACCAGGTCAGGGGCTCCCTCTCGCCGCCGTGGACAAAGCAGGCTGCCATTCCCTGGCCAAAGACCCCGTGCGCGCGTGACGCTAGCCTCGTAGTTGACGATGCCCCGATTGCGCCATCTCCGATGGTGGAGTGTGAGGCCTACACAGCCCAACGACGATACCACCGTCAGCGCGTACGAGCGCCGCGGCATGTGCAAGTTCAGTGATATCATGCGCAAATGTTCGTTGGGAAAAATGCTGGTACCGAGGAACTGACTGAGAGCTTCACATGAAAGGCAAGGCAAAGCGAAAATCCAATAACATTTCTGAGACGTTTTATTCCTTTTATCGTGAGTCATGCTGCTAGACGACTCAAACGTCTGAACTGTGCCGCTCCATACACATCGAAGCCGATATCACAGCCGCCCACAACAGCAATGCCTCCCAAACCTTTGTAACGCCTGTATGGTCCAATTTTCGTTTCGTCATTTCATGGGAACCTTTCTATCGCCTTCCTCTACTACTTTCCAGGCCAACGTCGTTCCTGCGCCGGCGTGGACCCAGGTCTCGATCCTGGCGTGCCAGACGCCAAACCTGCAAGTGTGGTTGCAGCCTCCGATTCCGACCTTTCAACAGGTGATTCGGCTGTAGACTCGCGTCGGATAGGATATGGTGGACCACTGAAGAACGGAGGGGCATTCGTGGTGTGCCCGGGCTGTACTGGTGGTGGGCCACGCGGAAAAGGTAGTGTACGATTGACAAGCAGATCCGAGCTTCGGTCACCGCCGCCCAAGATGGGCGGAAGTGGAGGTAAAGTGATTGCTGCCGCTTGTGGAGGTGGCAAGTGTAATGGCGGCTGCATCGGTGCAGCGCCGGCGTCCATATAGCTACGAAGCTCGGTCGGACGGCCTCGCCAACTGCTCTCCGATCCCATGGGTGAGGGCAGTGCCACCGAGTGCCCACTTGTCGTGCTGCCATAACTTGGCAGCGACGGTGGTGGACCTGGGAAACGCGCTCGTCCGCTGTCGACCGAGGACGGCTTATCGCCATGAATTGGTAATGGAGGGGTGGCTGTCGGCGGCGTGCTTAGCGACAACGAAGCCGTCCGGACTAGGGGGTCGGAGTCACTGCGTGGTGCTGAGGATTCCTCAGAGAGGGAACTCTCTTTCGATACCTGCCCACGTGAACCTGATGGTGCCGGCCGCCAGCGATTGTCGCGCGTATAGCCGGGCGGTGGCGAGGCCGCACGTTGCCCAGTTGCGCCATGTCGTGTGGGAAGCGGCATGCTTGGTTGAGGCTGCGTCTGGACTGATAATGGAGTCTGACCTCCAGCAGGCGATGTTGGTGTCGTCAGTATCGTAGACGAGTTGATCGACCTACAGAGCCTCCCCGGCTGTGGCCACGTGACGGACCTAGTTCTGTTGCAGACCCAGCAGATAAAAGACTGTCCTGAGCATCCAGCTTCGGCCTTTTCTGTTCAGACGGTCCAGCGATAGCACCTCCTCCATGCTTCGCTTTGAAGTCTGTCAGGTATAGTGAGTACTCCTTGAAAGCGTCCGTCTTTTTGTAAGCCGACAGTTGTATGTTATAGCGCTCCTTGGCTGCATTGGCTTGCTCCTCGTAAGGCTCTTTGCCCTGTGGATTGAGCTTCTGCCAACGATCTCCCACCAGCTTGGCTATTTGCGTGAAGGAGAGATTTTGCTCCTTTACTTCTTCCCGGATCTGGTTGGAGAAGATCACATACGCTGATGGCGGGCGCTCTGGAGCATTTTCATCTGCTTTGGGATGTCGGCGATATTTCCGCTTCGTCTCAATCCCGGCAGCAGGCGCTCCTGGGAGTCCTGTCGTACCACCAGAGCTCTGCGAGGCTCCATCTCCCCTGGCTCCTTCGACGGGTGAATCTTGTGAAATCACAGCATACAGTCTCTCATATGGGATGCCTCGGTACTCTGCTATGGCTCGTTGAAGTTTCTGAAGACATTAGGGGGATCTTGCTCTGAAATGGGAGACTCACTCGTCTGTGGCCAAGCTTGATGCCAAGAGCCTCAAAATCGGTCTCCTGAATGTCTAGAAGCGTGTCCCATGTCTCAAAACCTTCTCCGATGAGAACATCAAGGTATTGCTCCAGGCCCAAGCGTCCTAGAGTAACTCCGAGATCTGCTGTCATTCATGCGCCACGGTCCCTTTGTCATTGGTGATCAAGTCTGTTGCACTTGCCGACGCTGGTATACCGCTGTCTTAGCCAGCCGATGCGCAGTAGGTTGGTATGTGTTGTCTGATGCCGTAGAGTCGATACCGAGTACTGAATGTGTGTTGGTGTAGCGAAGATCGAAGCGGGGACGACAACCGGTGCTTCTGCGGGGCAGTGGTAAATTTTGTGTCGTCTGGGTTGTGCTATGGTGTTGCGATCGGTGGCACAGCCGTGTTGTGTAGAGGGTCCAAGGGTCTATCCACTACCTAAAAGTAGTCCGGACCTGCTGTATGTTGAAGTTGAGTGTGACTGTGAGCAAGGATGAGAAAGCTTAGATGTCAGATGCGATGGTGAAATGCATTAGGACGGGGGGATGAGGATGGCAGATGAGATATCGATTGAGGGGCGCCGATGTATTGGCTGCTGGCCCGATAGCTGTCACGGGCTCTGCGGCTCTGTTGGATCCCTTCCAGTGAAGGTTGTATCTAGGCGACCGAAAGTGACGAATCGTTGGGCGAAAGATTATTTAGCTGGACGATCCAGAGTCCAGTAGCTGGTGCTGCAGGGTTTGGAGCAACAATGGTGAGAGTCGCATAAGATGGGCCAAGGCTCCAGAATGCGGTCGATCCCACGGTCAATGAGACAACGAGGCGACAAGCGCCGGTGTACGGAAAGAGGGAAAAGTTGCAGGTCGGGTGATGTTAACCAGCGCTCATAGGTGCCTGAGGAGGAGAGATGTCAAGACTCTACCGAAGAGGAGGAGTATCGAGGCTACTAAGAATATGATGCAAGCAAGGGAGCTCGGTTTGTGTGCGGTTGCATGGGTACTCCGTACGGAGTTAGTCCTAGCATGCGTCGCCTACCAATCGAAACTCTTCGCAATAAATGCGTCGGTTTAAGCTCGACTACGAGAGGTACCTGCGTGGTCGCCTTCTTCTCGGCACTTTTTGCCTGCAGATTGATGTCACTGCTAACGATACCTCGTATGACGTAGCCGGCCGCCTCGAATGCTGAGAAAGCACATTTCTCCTACACAATTCTGCGGTGAATTTTGAGAGAACAACAATCATTTTCGTGATGAGACTAAGCGGCGGCTCAGCAGGCTCTGCTAGGGGCACCTACCAAGCTTCTTTCGTCCAGACAGGCGACAAAGTGAATCGGAGATCTCTTGCAGCCAGCAAACCAGTTTCTGGTCTGATGGTGGATACATTTCTGCTCGTTTTGGCTGTCGGTAGATCAGAGAGCCGGTTCAGAGGCATGTCGTTGCGGCGAAGTCGTTAGGTGCACGTAAATTGCTGGTTAAGTGAACGAGATTGTCAGTATATCTCGCGATGTACAAAACTGAAACCCATGCTCCGTGCGTTGAGGGCAGTAGACGATGGTCAGCGAAAAGTTCGATCCAAGATCCGCCGGCCAAGGAAGGGTCCTTATAGTGTCATCTGTGGGAGGATCCGCATATGTTTCGCTACTGTCAATAGGCTCGCGGCTGTCGTTGTGTGAAGTTTTAGAATGTCAAAGAACCGCATCGCTGCTGAATAGTGATTCTGGTTGGACGACGTCGAGCTACAGGACAAGAGTACACTTCCGAGGACGACTGGGGCGCCACAGTATTCGAACTTTCTCGTATTCTGTGCCATAGGCCTATTCTTCTTATAGCAAGCAGATCCCCCGCCAACGAATAGGATTTGTGAGGTCCGGGTGACACAAAGACAAACTCCATAAGCATTTTACACCGAGACTCCTGCGGTTGACCACCGGTAATCGGGTTGAAGGAGTCAGAACGCGTGGGGTCGCTTGTCATGGAACGCTTTCAGCAACGAGGCATTCCGTCTCATCAGACAAGCACTCGAAGGGCCTTGTAACAGTTTAGCTCAAGTTTCGTACACCTTCATTCCAGAAGGACATGAGCGTGGTGCGAGGACTGTCACGCCTTCGGGTTCATCAGTAGAAGCCACTGCAGACCGTAGAGTGGGTCCAAGTTTGCCAAGCATGAGACTGCTTCAACGCCGCCTCATACCTTCAAGACTCGAGACGCAATGATCAGTCCCAATTGATAGATTTGAATCGCCTCTGAGCACACGGTGGCAAAGCGCAGGTTTGGGCCGTGATTTCGCGTTTGCTCGAACGTGATTGCGCCCGAGAAAATCCGATCTTTTGCCTCACCGATCAAGTGACAGCTGTCTCCGCGTCGCCACGCTTCCAACCATGGCACCTGGAAAGAGCGTTCCCGATCAAGACAATGTTGCGCGTGAGCAAAATTCTGGCGAACAGAATCCGCAGCGGATTAACTCTGAGTTGGCACAGGTTTGTCCCACTGCCCTAGATTCGAAATATGTGGCTGACGGTATCTCATGCAGGCCTTTCAAGAGCTTGCAAGGTATCCGCTATTCAGTTGAAAATCTGGCTTCGGTGCATACTAACGCAGTGCAGAGGCGAACAGCAGGCAACCGCTCTAGAAGGCCGTCTGACGGAAATCGAAGGACGTATAGAGCAACTACTTGCAAGTGTTGAGCAGAACGCTCGTGAGAACACCGCAACAGTCTCCGGATCTGACCCATCTGCGAAGGCGGAGTCCAAGCCAATGCAGTGACCTGCGAGGTATGCAAGTAAGCTGGGACCTGGTATGCCGATATTGTAGATCTTCTGCAAGGCTTCCGCCACATTTGGCAAGCAAAAGTTACTTCCGGAAGATATGCTCAAAATCAAACCGGCCATCTACTTTCTCGACGACGCCACATTCGGTCACAATGCCATCTATCAGGCTGGCAGGTGTCACATCAAATGCAGGGTTCCACACGTCGATCCCGGTGGCAGCGATGTTGATCGTTGCCGGGAAGTGTTCGACGAGCACCTTGCCGTCCGTATCGATGCGAGGACCTTTTATCCTAGTCACCTCATCGGCTGCACGTTCTTCGATGACGATTTCTTTGCCGGAAGGTGTTGCAAGATCGATCGTTGTGCGAGGCGCGGCCACCAAGAACTTGACGCCGTGGTGACGGGCAAGCACTGCCAGAGAATAGGTGCCGATCTTGTTAGCAGTATCGCCATTGGCCGCAACACGATCGGCACCCACAACGATAGCGGCGACGTCTTGACCTTCTCTCTGAAGCAGCGAGGCCGCCATCGAATCTGTCACAAGAGTAGCGGGTATCTCGTCGTGTACAAGCTCATATGCCGTCAGTCGAGACCCTTGGTTGTACGGTCTTGTCTCAGAGCAGTACGCGTGCGTGAGCATGCCGTTGGAACGAAGTGATCTAATCACGCCAAGCGCGGTGCCATACCCTGCTGTCGCCAATGATCTATTATCAGTCAGTCATGCACATTACCCTATGATCCTGGACTCACCCTGTGTTGCAATGCGTCAGAACCTGAAGGGGTTGCTCAGGATTGCTTGTTCTCCGAACACCGGCAGTAGTATGCTTCTTTATCCACTGTGCTCCATGTTCACCGATGGCTTTGTTATCTGCCACGTCGTCTTCTAGCATTTTCTCCGCTGCTTGCAGGTATGCTGCCACAACAGTCGTCGGCGAAGCATCCGGCTCTGACGCAGCGGTCTCGACCACTTTCTTGAGTTTCCCTATGGCATCACTGAGATTGACAGCGGTAGGTCTGCTGGTCTTCAGATAGTCCAGTCGACGACCAATTTCGTCCTGTTGTTTCCTCGCCGTCTTGAGAAGCGACCCAGCTTGTTTCTCATTACTCAGCTCTGTCGCTAGAGCCAAAGCTGCTACTATGGCAATAGCAGGTGCTCCTCGGACTTGCATTTTCTTGATCGCCGAATGAGCACCTTGGCATGTTGTGATTGGGATGAAAGTGGTCTGATGCGGCAACAGTAGTTGATCCAGGATCTCGAGCGAGGCGGGAGTGACATTTTGGCCCGAGGCTGTCTCGCCCTTGAAACGGATAGCTTCGAGGACCATGCTAGTGCGTGCGCGGTGAGTCGAATATAAATGCGAGGACGCCAAGGAGGACTTCCTGCAGTTTTTGCTTGGACTGTGGTGATCAACAATGTTACTTCAGTGATGATTTAACAGTCTTGTTGGTCTCCCCAAGTGGCGAAGGTGTTTCGATCAGCGGTGAGTCCGAAATACTGTGCTTGCCCGAATAGCGCAGTGCGGTGCATCTGATGAGTCGTGCCTTCCCAGAAAATTCTTGGTGGGGCATCAAAATTCCAGACGTTCTCCGAAACGAGAAGTTCGCTTTCTTGTTCAAGCTGAGGTATTCGTGACGCAGGGAGCTCCTCACGACGAGAGCGGATGACTCGCGGCTCCGTCCAACATGACTACATTTCAATTACACAATGAGGCCCAGACCGGATTCAAGTCAGCAGAAGCGTACGATACAGGCCGACCGTCATATGCACCCGAGGTGGTGGATAGCCTGCTAAAGCATCTCGAGGTGGAAGGTGTCAAGAACGCAAAGATCCTTGATCTAGCTGCGGGTACTGGCAAATTTACAGAAGCTCTAGCAGCACGATCAGAAGAGTATGAAATCGTTGCCGTCGAGCCACACGACGACATGCGGGCACAATTGTCCAAGAAAAGTTTGAAGAACGTGACTGTGCTCAAGGGCAACGCAGAGAACATGGAAGGAGTGAGTGATGCGACTTTTGACGCCGTCATTGCGGCTCAAGTAAGTGGCTATGCTCATGCGCTTTCGTACTCCCCGTTGACAAAAGCTGCATCAGTCCTTTCACTGGTTCGCGACAATGGAGGCGCTGCGAGAAATCGCCCGTGTCCTCAAGCCGGCCAAGACACTCGGTCTGATATGGAATATTGATGATTGTGAGTCGAGCGCTTCTATATGAGACCATGCTGATGTTCGTCCAGACAACGCTCCTCAATCGTGGGACATTGCTGCTGGCTGGGATTCGGAGATGCGAGATCAAGTCTGGGAGCTGGATTTCGATCAACCACGATTTCGCCACGGCCAGTGGAAGAAGGTCTTTGACGAGCAGAGTACGAGCAACCTGTTCACACTGAAGTTCGCAGATCCATTGTTTGGACTGCCCATTGGCGAGGAGACAGTGCCGTACAAAGTCTGGCTGACTCGTGAAGCTGCTTGGGAACGCATGCGGACGTTAGGTCAGATCGCAGTGCTGGAAGGCGATGAACTGGCCAGGGTCAAAGCTCGATGCGAGAAGGCATTCGACTTGAGCGGTACAGAGACCGACGGTGACAAGATCGCTCTGCACGGGCGCACAGTGATCGCGTGGACGTCGCACATCCCAGAAGTGCCTCTGCGAAGTGAAGAAGCAATGTGACCACAGTAGTAACGTTGGTTGATTCGACGCGGGCAGCAATCCGAGCGCGTCTGAGCTGAACGTGAGTCGTCATAACCAGACGTCGAGGGAAGAGTGGCCTATTCGCTGGATATGTACAGTACTGCCAAGTCAGTGACAATAAAAAGCATGGACTCAAGTGCTCTCACCGTTGTTCCCTCGAACAAAAGCGTCTCCATATGTTCTCCTCAACTTTCCGTGGACGAACTCCTGGCACTTCTCGAGCGCAATGTTCATGTATCCGTCGACCGATTGAAGCTCGCCTTTGTATACGACACCTGAGTTGAGCTTGACAGTGACAGGAACGCCGATGATGGATGACAGAAAGCTCGCTGGGTCCTTCGAACCGCCGGATGTAAGCTGGTCCGCCATCTCGTCGAAGGTCTTGTTTACTTCAATCCGACTCCTTTGATCGAGATGGTTTTCTACGGGTTCAAACAGCGAAACTCAGGTGAAAGGAGTGAGAAATGTTCAAGGCGACCTCGGACGCCTTTGTAGTGCTTGGCAGGCAAATTCTAGGCGCCTCGCGTTCAAGTCCCAGGCGCGATGCGGGGTAAAGATCGAGGGCGCGTTGCCCGCCTGTAGCGTAAACAAGGACTTCTCTTCATGTTCTCGCTACTGGACAATCAGCCGACAAAAGAATCGCTGCGCACTCCACTGTTTGAGCACTGCATCGTACTAGAGTACCAGGACAGGGTACAACAATGCACAGGTGGGCTCATGACCGATGAGTGCCTCGAAACCATCACTATTCAAGCGCCCAGCATGGGCAGCAGCTCCGAACGCCACGGCCGCCAGTGCAGGAAAGCTGTCAGTCTTTGGTCAGCTCAATGTCGCCGAAGACATTGTGGCGGAGGATCGACGGAAACGAGAGGAAAGGGAAGCCAAGCAGCGGGCAAAAGCAGAGAAGTTGTCTGCCAAGTCGATCGCGGATGATGAGCAACCAGCACCTAAGAAGAGACGGATATCGAAGGATCGGGAGTCCTCTCCTGTAGACAGTGAAACATCGAGCACGCATGCAGGCTCATCACCCTTCAAGGCTTCGACACCTGAGCCAGTCGAGACGAAACGCAGCCTGCGGAGCACTCCAAAGAAGAATCAAGTGTTACTCGAAGGAATAGAGCCAGAGAGCCGAAAGAAGCCGGAACGCAAAACAACTGTTATATCTCTGGACGAAAGCGACGATGACGGTAGTGGCGATCTCATCTCGCCTGCACCCACGCCCAGACAGAAACCCAGTGCCGGTCCTAGCACATCAACCCGAGCATCAAAACCAGAACCCGCACCACCACCAGAAGACGAAGAAGATGACCCGTTCCTCCGAGAACTACAACGTAAAGCCAGAGAGTCAACCAGACAGCAGCAGAATGCTAGACGGTCTCAGCCGCCCATAGAGACACCTGGCGCTGCTACAGACGAGCACGGTTCTCCCTCACAGGCATCACCCGACACCTCCCAATTAATCGACACCACTCAACCCACCCAACCAACCACCCGCGAAGCCAATGTCGCCATCTGGATCAAAACCCACATCCCCAATACCAAAGACCTAGTCGTCAACCGCCGCGCCTCCCAAATCCTCCAACAAGTCCGCGAGTTCTGGATCAACAAGCACAAACTCGAGCCCGCGCTTGCCAGCCAAGTCTTCTTCGCCTGGCGCGGCACCCGCCTGTACAACTCCTCCACCGCGCAATCACTCATCAACATCCTCAAACGCGAAGCGGGCATTCCCTTGCACTCAGACGAGGACCCATCGGAGGGTAAACTCCACGTTGACGCCGTGACGCAAGACATCCTCGACCAGCAGGCTCGCGCGAAGGCGCAGCTTGCCGCTGCTGTCGAGGCTGCTCAGAACGGCGCTGCTGAAGAAGACGATGACGCAGCAAACGCCGACGACGCGGGAGAGGGACCGCCCGAGCCGCCGAAGAAAGAGAGTCTTCTCCTGATCCTGAGATGCAAAGGGGTGGAGGAGCTGAAGCTGAGCGTGAGGCCCAGCACGCGGGTGAGCAAGATCATGTCTGCGTTCCAGTCGCAGAGGAAGATTGACAAGTCGAAAAAATGCTGGTTGGTGTTTGATGGGGATCGGCTCGACGAGGACGAGGCAGCGGGAGGGGTAGGATTTGATGATGCCTGCGTTGTGGAGGTGCATCCGAGATAGAAGATGGGATGGAGCACTTGCCTGCATGATATGTGTGTCGCTGGAGGAAGATCAATGTAATACATTTGTACAAAGTCATACTTCGCTGAAAGCATATGTCACTTCAACTCGGCCGCTTGAAACCCAGCATAGACATGTTCCACCGCCGATTCCTCTCCTCCAATCCCAACGTCTCACCTGCCAGCACTACCACCTTTTCCTCCGCCGTCTCCGCAACGACCTCCACGTCACCAGCCGGCTGCGGCTCGTACACGCTCTTCTGTTCACCCTCGCCAAACACACCATCCCAGATCCCCTTCTTACAAACCAGCGCCCCCACCAACACCAAAGGCAACTGCCACACACTCGCCCAGAACAGTCCCCTCGCACTCCCTCCGCCGCCCTGCTTCCGCCAAAACGCCACTGCCTCCTTTGTCATCCACAGATTACACGCCGTGCTGATCACCAAGAATCCTTGGTTCACCAGCCCGATAGCGTACATCCCTGCGCAGATCGGGAACATGGCCAGGCTATACCGCAACGCGACGCGTGCGTTGCGTGCGGGATTCGTCCAGGCGAGCATCTTGTGGCCTGCAGCGCGATAGTCCTCCCGAATGGTGTGGGAGAGGGACATGAAGTGTGGGAATTGCCATGCGAATAGTAGTGCGGCGAGAAGCCAGCCGCCTGTCGCGGACTCGGAAAGCAGGAGGTCCGTAGCAGAGTGGTGTTCCGTAGTAGCGGCTTGGCCTGCAGCAGCGCACCAACCCATCAGGGGCGGGATGCCGCCGACAATGGCTCCGACCCAGGTGTTCGCTGGTGAGAGGCGTTTCATGGGAGTGTAGACTCCTGCGTACAGAAAGATGTTGAGCGCTGAGAGGGCAGCGACGGTGGGGTTTGTGCCGACGTACAGGAGAGTGAGGCCGGAGGCGGCGCAGGCGGTGGCGAAGAGGGCGGCGGAGCGTGGCTGATGAGTTGGCGCACGAGGGGTCGGTTGCGAGTGCGGGTCATGAGGGCATCGTATTTGGGCTCGAAAAGCATGTTGAGGGTATTGGCGGCGGCGCAGGAGAGAAAGGTGCCGCTGGTGAGGAAGAGGAGGGTGAGCGTGGAGGTCGAGAGCGTGGTCTGCAGGGCTGCGGTGGAGGAGGATATGATCTCGGGTAGAGGGTAAAGACTGTAAGCGGAGGTTGTAGTGAGGAGGATGAGGAAGGAGAGTCGTGGTTTGGTGAGGGCCAGGTAGGTCGCGAAGCGGCGTCGTAGGGTGGCGGACGTGGGCAGCGTGGTGGCCGCTGTTGTCAGCTGGGAGGAGGCGTCAAGTGGTAGTGACTCGGACGTGTCCTGAGCGTCCTCTTCTTTCCGCCGCTTCCTTCGCCTATGTGGGAGCAGCTCTTGCTGTTGTCCTTCCTCTGTCGAGAGAGGAGGATTATCAAGGCTCTCGGTGGGCGGCAGACTTGTGCTTGTGGCAGCTGCCGACGAATGGCGAGACTCGGCAGGCAGTGCAGAGCTGTGAATGGACGCTTCTCGCCCTGCTGCTGTGATGGAGGATGTGGTGTTGGGCGACTCAGAGGCTTGCTTGACGAACGAGCGCAACCCCTCTCGTAGCCACTCTTTATTCATCGAGGGATTCGCGGAGAAATAGTCCTGCACAAAGCCATTCTGAGTAATTACTGCGTTCCGGCGAGTAGCCAGACTATCATGAAGCTTCCGCTTGGTGTGGAATGATGATCTGTAGAGGTTGTTGGCAGGCAAAGGCTGTGGTCGGACGGTGCGGGCTATGCATCGAGAGCAGACGCTGCCACCGACCAGCCGTCTCATCGATACTTCGGCCATGCTATGCTACGCCATCTTCCAACGTGCGCAGGACCTTCAAGTGGGAATAAAAGTCCATGTGAAGTGAGAGTAGACCGAAGTTGAAGTCGATCCCGAAGCTGTGGAGCCGAAGTTTCTCCGCGCCGCCAAACGACGCGCCCAACCTGGAGGAACTCGATCTACGTTCATCCCGACTCTAATTCAAGCAACGTCCTATCACACCATGATAGCTAATCGCGAAGATGGCGGGCTTGACAGCAGACCAAGTCGCGTCCCTTGAAGATCTCCGCCGCCGCCTGTCCGCCCTCAGCAGGAACCTCCTTACCCTCCACAGTCAATTCAATGCCGCCACACGCTCAGACGACCTCCAGGGCCCGTTCAAGACAGTGGCCTCCAGCCTGCACGAGCTGACCAGGGAACTCTCCAAACATGACGACCTGTTGTCCCGGACGGTCGTTTTTCCCAATGCCAATTACCCAGCGAACACAGCCAGCGGCGTGAGCGAGCATCTGCTAGCAACGCATCTCGGTCTCGCAACGCAGGAGTGGATCGAGCGTGGACAGCAGGGCGCGAAGGAGGCATCGTCAGCCGGCGTGCTGTCAGATACGGATCGCGACAGGCTGTGGGCGAATGCTCCGAGACTGGCACTGGATGAGGCGAGGAAGCAAAGATGGGGCGCAGACTATACGCTGGCGGAGGTGCAAGCCGGGGTTGAGAACGTCACGACAGGTCTCAGGAGGACTCTAGTTGTGCCGGAAGACGACGATGATGAGGAGTTCGACGAGGAGAGTGAAGACGATGCCGACGACGATGTAGATGCAGACGAGGATTCGGAGGCTATGGATGTCGACAGTGCTACAGCACAGACGAAGACTGCGGCCACAACTGCACCAAGCGCACCTACGATGCCTCCTATGGATCTTCTCGATCTAGTTGCCTTCACCGAGACTGGGAAGACGATGAATGCTGCCTTGAAGTCAAGACTTCAGCCTCAAAATAAGCGGTGATGTTACATATTCATACCAATGGATTGACAAGAAAGACACTATGGCTCGAGCTAGACCGCCGTCTCCTGCAAAGCCATGCACTTCATGCTATTACTTCCGCCCTGAGGCGCTCACAACCCACATTACTTACAGGTATGCAGCCAACCCCAGCAAGAGAGTGCCCATCATGCCCACAGCCGGAACCACAATTTCACCAGCAACGCCTTGCGAAGCCTCACTGCTCGCACTGCTGGCCGCGCTGCTGACTCTGCTGCTCACCACACTCGCCGAGCTAGATGCGCTGTCCACCACCGAGCTGGCCGAGCTGATTATCGATGAAGCAGAGGCCGCTATGTCGCTGGCATCGGCCGAGGCGGTGATGCTTGCGGTCGAAAGGGAGGAGAGCTGTGAGGAGACGTCGCTGCTAATCGAAGAAAGGAGGGATGACGCGTCTGAGCTAACAGACGAGAGGATGGAGGAGATATCTGTGGGAACGGAAGAGACCACGGATGCGGCAGCTCCGGCAGCTTGGGCGTGGACGGTGTTGGCGGCGGTCAGGAGTGCTAACATTGACGCTGGGATATTCATGTTCGCAGTGTGTTGTCGCTCCGTGGGCACGTACGATGAGTGGTATCAACCCAAAAAAGCGTCGCGTGGTCCAGACGTCTTCTTCTGTGCGAATGAGGGCGTGTGGTGAGGAGTGCTCGGAAGTTGCGGGAGATATTGGTAGATGCGCAATCACAGCAGAAGCCCTACCTTATACTCACATTGGCTTGCTCGAAGCATCGCTGCATCACGCCAGCAACGGGGTCGACAAACGAGTCACCGAATGTCGCTCGCACGGCGCGCCAGCTGACGGGTCGCCTACATCTGATACCTCTCTAGTCGTCCAGGGCAATGGTATAACTCTGACCTGACACGAGGCTGTCGTTCATAAGTGAGTGTGACTCGGCCTAATCCGACTCTTCCAAGCCCGGGGGAAGCTGTCGACATCGAATATGGTATCATCCTACCTTCGTAAGGCTTGTCAGGCTAAAGCCGTGATGCTCCGGCTCATCCTGTCGCGGGGGAAAATGGTACACATGAGAACACATCCAACGCGTGGCCCTACTGATGCTGGGTTTCATGTAGCAGGTGCCGCGGGGAGAGTAAGGCTAATGGACGACAAGTTCACTAAACAAATCAGTTCCAATGTTCCGCACTTCACACCAGGATATGCAGTCGAGCGGCGCTGTTGAGTCTGAAACAATGGAAAAGTCCCAGCAGTTACAAAATTTGGCGACTGCAGCCGATGTAGATATGAATGCTTTGACTGCTTTCCGAGATAGGTAGTGGGCGAGTTCATTGACAGAGGGGAAGATAGCCGCTGACGTGCATTGACGACCGTGACGGCGCATCTTCGACAGGAGCGGCTGCTTCCGCTGTTCCCCAATAGTGCCAAGCTTACCCCAAGTCGTTGATGTCATTGCTTCGGACTACTATTTCGCTGCCTACATGGAGGTACTGTATTCCCACGATCATGGTCGCATGTAGTGTCGCTACGCAGTAAGAAAGCTCGAGAGTCGCGTGAGGAGCAAGCAGGCTGCACGATACTGGTTGCGACTCATACAAAAGCGTTTCCAATAGTATTTCTCTGGGTTGGAGTAGACTGCGCCTGCCTGCCAGATACCTACCATCGTACTAGTAGGCATCTTAGCAGCGACCAGCGCTCTTGAAAGCTCTCCGACAGTTCGAGGCACATCAAGCACGTCAACTATCCTGTCGGTGAGCCAGAACAGGCAATCATAATCCATCAGACCACCTCTTTGTGGTGTGACCACTTTTGACTCGGGCAGTGCCCAAACTAATGGAACCCAACAATCGACACATGTTGCACATCACCCACGTGAAGTACACCTCCGCAACCATATGCGGTTTTCCGCTGGTGATCTTTCCCTATGTCTTGGTGAGCTTGTGGGATGCTAAGTTCCGCATCTGCAACGGAACGAGGAAATAGAACCTTGGGACCCTGTCGCCATGTGCTTTCAACATAGCCATGAGTTGCGCTGAAAAAAGCCTGAACAGCGGGAAAATATCCACCATGATCTTTAGAGGTCGATCTCGCTCTGTTTCAAGGTCTCTGCATCGTTTGATTGGAGGCTGCTCTTCGGTATCTACGCACCGGAAGTTTGGAGACGGCCCCAGATCGACGCCGGAATACACCGTGTGCAGCCTCATCTGCTCATGAACCAATCATTGCCGCTAATTGAGCAGGGGTTTCGAATTCTTCAAAGCAACCTCCTCCAGTTTTGATGCCTCGACCGTTCCTGAGACCGGCCAAGTTCTCCAATGTCCATGTTTGACACCATCACAGACCATGGCATTGTCTGCGCCTGTATATGCTTTTGCTGCAAAATTTGCGCATGAGATGTGCTTTAAGATGAAAGTCATCCGGCAAATCAACGATTCCACTGTCTCTCCTTCACACAATCAAAACATGGCTGAACAGCCAAATCCATCCGAGAACGGATGAAATCATCAGAGTCATTGTTGGTCGAGCCATTTAATGTACTGGAGGATCAAGCAGGGCTGGGACAAATGGTCCCAGCGACAAGCGGGCATACGTCGCCGCCAACGACCGACCATGGCTCCATGTCCCCGCCAGAACAACAGCACAAGAAGCGGCGGCAGCACAAAGATACTTATCGTCGATTACATCCAATAGTGACGACTGCGCCGAACGTCCCCCCCAAACGTGGGTCGATCTCATCAGGATCGTCCACGTCTTCTGCTGCTTCTGACGGCAGTGCAACGCTCGTACCAACGGCGCTCGACGCACATCGAAGGGATATGTTTGGTGCTTACCCAGTCCAGCTTGACGCACAGAGCCTTGAGGCTCTGGACGAGCAGCTCAATTCTGTCTCGAATGAAGAGCTGGTCTTTGATATTCGGGGTGGCCATAAGCACCCAATGCTTGCAACGGTATTCAGCAGATCCTTGCAAGATGTTGGGCTCTTCTCATGCTATGTCGCAGCAGCACAGAGTCTCTTCCTGCAGCGGCGATCTCGGAAGGGCTTTCAGCCTTCGGATCAGTTGATGGCTCTCCAGAATCGAGGTCTCAGTCACATCAGAGATCGGATCATGGGCGTGAACGCAGTCATGGATGACATTCTCATTGCTAGCATCACGCAACTGATGGTTGCCGACTCGGTGTGCGGCAACATAAAGTCGTTGCTTTCTCATCAACGGGGCGTGAGGAAGCTCCTCGGGCTACGGAAAGACGCACTCAATGAGCCTCTGGTTGCAATGAGCCTAGGCGTCATCGTGGTCATTGAGTTCTACATGGCACTCGTGGCATTCATCTTTCCACCAGAGAAGCCACCACCTCCGCCAGCAGACAACGCCCTGCGATATATCAAACATCCTTTCCCAATCTCAATCTGCATCCGGATGTCTCGGCTGCCACAGGGTCTGGAGGACCTGGCGCTATCCAGCAAGTGTAGTCTTCAAACTATCGACTTGCTTGAACACCTCAGTGAGTGGTCGTCAGATATGCAAGCCATCAATGGAGCCAATCAAGCAGCAACAGAAGTCTACGCTCGCCTGTTCGCCGAGCCTATGAGTTCGTCACGCTCCGCTATCTTCATTCTCCGCAATCTGCGGCACGCCAATGCAGAAATATCGATCGAGTACGTCCTGTGTCTGGGAGTCATCATCATCATTAAGCACCAAAGGACAACCAGGAAGACCGACTATTTGGACGACGAGCTCGTGCATAGTTTTGTTCGAGCTCTAAAGCAGTATCCGCACGCATCACATTGCGAAGTAGCAGCAATCATCTGGCTTGTTGCCGTGGTCGCCTGGCGAATATCCGGCGTGTTCAAGCCCGAGGCAGATGACCTTATCGACTTCACCATCAAGAAGTACGATGAAGCACAGAGTCTCAGCACAACGCGCACGATATGGCGGAAGTTTCTTTGGCACGAAAGGTATGAGCATGCTTGGACGCGCATGTGGCAACTCGGCTTGGACCGATATCAAGTTGGCAAGGCCGAGCGGCTCATGCGTGCTCCGGCGCCGAAGAACGGGATGTTGAAGCGTTCGCAGTCGTCTTCACTCCCGCGGGATTCGGCTTCTCTCAAGAAAGAAGACTCGAATTCGAGTTATCAGTCCTCCAGCAATTTCAGCAGACCGCCTTCCACAGTGCATTCAATGGACAGTGTCACACCACCTGTCTCGGACAGCGACGTGCTATCTGGATGAGTGGATCTCTGTTGCTGCCTCACATCGAAGACTCAAACATCGAACAAATCCAGGGGCAGTCCTCGGCGTACTTTGGACCGCGCATGTGCCCGGATCAGAACCTCGGCGTTGGGCATTCACCACTGAGATCTGGTCGGTCATTGCCTGATATGGACATATCACCCGAGTACTTGCCCGATGCAGGGTCTCGGGGATTCTCCAATTTTTGCGCCATCAAACACTGATGAACACATGTTCGCGAATTCAGGCTCAATCTCCGGCATCGTGTTAGAGCACTGACGTCAGCTTCCATTGGTCACGCGGAGACGTGGGCATTGAAGTCGTTCGTTAAGCAATAATCTGCAGTGGTGCCTTGATCTTCTTGCAGCCTGAAAGGGCGCGGTACTTTTGTTGAATACATTGGGCAAAGCTTGGCTAGCATTTGAAACAGGTCCATGCAGGCGTTTAGGCGGTGTCCAGCAAGGACATCAGGAGTGTATAGTATCGGCGTTTCTGCATCGCAGGGTAAAGGAAACAATTGAGAGGCCCAGACACCCCAACACTTGGGTAGGTAGTTTATCCAAACACTCACAATCTTCGAATTCTTCCAGGATATAGGGGCTGGTTCCTGACGTGCACGCGTCGCCGCAATGTAACATCTGAAGATGAAAGCTCTGGAGTAGTCCAATTGTCCCCGGTCTCGTGGGTCTGGAAAATCTGTCCGATAATCATATGGTGATCTCTGGCATAGACGACTTCAGACGACAGCAGCGTTGCTCTACTGGCAGCATACGGACCTTCATCTGCCAATCTCATTGTCGTTGATCTCCTTAGTCGAAGCCTTAACAATTGTTGGCAGCAAAAGCTACCATGATCATGGAGGTCAAGCACATCAGGCACGCCTAGACGCTCCGCCGAGGTCGCTCGCGCTAGGCGGCATTGGTGCTCATTTACAGCGAGAAAGCAGATTTTTCTCGGCCGCAATAGCATGATGGATATTAATTTGCACGGAGCAAATTTCGCTCAACAACAGCTCAGAAAACTGTGTGACCTTAGCTCGTAAGTTCGAATGCAATTCGGAAAACGCAAGCACAGAATTTCTAACAAGCTGTTCAGAGTTGGGAGAGCGTCAGACTGAAGTCATAACTCAGTCTCAAACATCTGAAGGTCGTGTGTGTAAGCATCAACCTTTGTCCCATGTGTGGGTGTCAGTGTACTGACACCATATCTAGTCGATCCACACAGGTCACAACGTCCAACTTGACATTTCTTTTTGTGTTTTTCGTGATCATGACTTGTGCAAGTAGGTCGCTAGAATTCTTTTTGCTACTTGGCTGTTCTTCTGTGCGTCCATTGAAGCTCGGAACTTGGCGCATCCCACTCTCATTGCCCCCACGAACGACCTGAGTCCACGAGCATTATTGTGTACACTTCAGCGGCTTCACCGGGCTGTGTAAGCTTGACGGCCTTGCAAGGAGCTTCAGCATACTGAAGCAAATACTGCGTGTTCTTGGGAGTACATGTTGTTGGTTCCTTGCATTCCTGTCACTCTACTTCCTCGCAAGCATAGGCTTTGGACTTCATGAAATTGGGGAAACCTTCGAGACATCGATGAAGGTCTTCAATACACTTCGAACACTTCCCTGTTGCCGCCAGTCTTGAGATTGCACCAAGACAACATACCTTCACGGATTCAAGTATTCGGCCAATCTAAGGCGGCCCTCCCTGATCAGAAACCCCCAGAATTCCGAGCTATCGTACCAAATCGAACTCATATCCCTCGCCACTCACCGCGACAATGCCACCAATCCCAATAACAATAATAACCGGCTTCCTCGGCTCCGGCAAAACAACCCTGATCCTCAACCTCCTCCCCCAACTCCCCACCAACTACCGCGTCGCCCTCCTCAAGAACGAATTCGGCGACCTCGCCGTCGACACCCAACTCGCCTCTTCCAAATCCATCTCCGGCGTCCGCGAGCTCCTCAACGGATGTATCTGCTGCAATCTCGTCGGCCAGCTCGGCGATGCCCTCTTCCAACTCCGCGACACCGTCGACCCGGCACGCATCATCGTCGAGACTTCCGGCTCGGCCTTTCCGGCGACGCTGGCGATGGAGATCAATCGCATCAGTAATGAGAATTCGGGCATGTTTGTGCTGGATGGGGTGATCAGTGTGATTGATGTTGAGAACTGGAAGGGGTATGATGATGTTAGTCCGACGGCGAGGATGCAGGCGAGGTATACGGATTTGATTATCTTTAACAAGTGGGAGTTGGTTTCGGAGAGGAGATTTGATGAGGCGCTGGATCGGGTGGGGGATCTGGAGGTGCAGACTCCGTGGGTGAAGTCGGTGAAAGGATGGGTTGATAAGGAGGTGGTGTTGGGGATTGATGGGGCGATGATAAGGCAGGAGGGGATCAGGGAGGCGATTGCGCTGGAGCATGAGGCTGGCACGCGAGGGAGGAGCATCATCAGAGCGAGGTCGAGGTGTTGAGTGTCACGCTCAGGACTGAGGATGGGCGGCCGCATGCTGTGAGCCTGGATGATTTTGAGGAGCTACTATTGTCTGCGCCCAAGGACGAGGTCTATCGCATCAAAGGTCTCATAGCGAGTCGCTCGCGCCGCCGGACAGCACAGGAGATAGGAGAGCAAGTCTGGACATGGATGGAAAAGGACTATATGTTCTCAACTGGGCATTCGGGCGATGGACATATACGGGCTTGAGCTCGACACAATTCGACGTGCTGGATGCTGCGAGTGCAAGACTGACATTCATACTCGCTCGTGGAGAAGCTAGGCGGTGGAAAAGGAAGCTCGAGACCGGAGAGCTGCTGAAGGTGGATACTGAGCACAATGGCGTGGTCACGGTCGAGAAAGTATCGAGCGAGGACGGACATAAGCACTGAGCTTGATTGCGGTCATATGTCTTCGCTTTGATTGTCTGCTGACAGTCGAAATGGCACTACCGTTCGGCCGCTGGCTTGGACACTCGTCAGTCCAACATTCGAAACCACTGCAATCGGTAGCACGTGCAGATCTTCCACAGGATTATCACCTTCTTCCTTGACCGCGACAGGATTGCTCAGGGCTTCAGGTCGGTTCACATATCTGTCACTGTGGCAACGTGAAGACTATCAGCGGGTACTACAATTTGGCAGGTGAAGTCACCAGATGCCAAGTGACCGCGCACATCACCACCGTCAGAAACATTTGACGATCTCTACCGTCCACGCTTCGCAACTCTACCACTCCCCGCCACAATACTGACCAGCCATCATAAGCGCCTAGTCGACCACAGACTTCTCCTCACCATGGCTGCTCCACCTGCCGCAAATGATAACGAGCTCATCACAGTCATCGCAGACACCTACAACAAATCTTTCGACATCCCGAAGTCCACTTTGACGAGAGAGAGTGGCTACTTTGCGACATTGTTCAAAGGGACGTGGCATGAGGTGGAGTCCGGAGTCATTCGGCTTCGTGGTGATCACGGTCTGGCAATGGTCTTCGTTCTTGGAATTCTTGACGCGGGTGCAGATCCTACAAAATTCGTTCGACTGACACAAGTGCTCAGCGTCTCGTTGGTTTCGGAACTCCCACGCCGGGAAACAACTCAATACGCCTATGACACAGCTGTCGGAGTGTATACGATCGCAGACAAGTACGACATGCCAGTACTACGTAAGCACATGGCAGAGCTAGCCCTACCCATCATGTTCAAGCAGTCATTCGACAAGGAGTGGCCTTTCTCGCCCTCACAGCTTAACTTCGTTGCTCATGTCTACGTGCGGTTTTCGGAAGAACTCGGCGAATATCCTGAAGATCTTTTCGACTTGGTCTGTTCCGGCGCTGCCCACTTCCTCGGCAAGGATGGTAACGCGGACCACATCATTGAGCACATCTCGTCGAACCCAAAGCTACTCAAGCATCTCATCCGGGATCTTGTCGACAAAACGCCAGACAATCCGCAACCACTGATCGATGTCGCCAAGCAAGCTGCAGCGGCCTTCCGTACGGGAGCTTCCGCAGGGGACGATAACAACGGGGATGAAGACAACCTCAGCGACGAGACTGGGGAACTTGACGGTTAGTACAACGACGTGCACGGGGCCTGGGGCGAGAACGGAGCACACAACGAGGACGGTACATCTGGCGAGGATGGAGTCTACTACGAGGGAAGGGAGTGCGACCTCATCTGATGGCTGGCGTGGCATTGGCAAACAGCTCCTGGCGCAGGTATCAGACTGTAGCTACGGCAGATCCAGCGTGGGACCACGGCTAAGGGTATAAAGAAAGACATCCTGGGCAGGTCGTTACTTTCAGACTGGACTCGGATATCGACGACAGAACGGCTAAGAGGCAAAGTGAAGGAAACGCCGAAGTTTTGGATAAATCCTGTGGCATCGGCAAACATTGCTGCTGCCGCAATCCGAGCATAGTAACATCATTGATTCCACCGCGATTGCGACTGCTCCAGGCACCTAGGCATACTCTCTTGCCGTTGTTCGAAGCGCAATACGCTAACAGAGAGGATAGGAAATGGTTCGCACCACACAGATCATGCACCTGATTCCCTTTGCCCCGTCGAGAACCTGACTTCGCCAGGTCTGTCCCAACCACTAGGCTGGATCACGCTGAGGTCACTGTGCAATGTGATTGCAGAGAGTGGGCCTGCGAGACTCGAGCAAGTGAAGACGCCAGGCAACAACTGCGCACCCCCTTCATCGGAGACATGCCTGAACATTGCTCCCTCTCCTTTGCTGCACACTACTCCACTCCACAGCACCGAAGCCGCATAAAACTCTTATTAAACGCCGAGGACTCTTCGATGTGAGTACTCTCTGCATAAAAGGTGTCGATGAAATCGTCACAGTCTACAATAACTCGACCGGCAAAGACCATACCTTCAAAATTTCCAAGCTCGCCCTCGTCACAGCGAGCGGCTACTTCGAGGCATTCTTCGACAAAGACTGGGAGGAGGTGCGCATCCCAACCATTCATATTCGCAACAATGGCTCTTCGGAAGTGGATGTTTTTCGTGGTGCGCTGGCGGAGCACGGTCCGGACGAGTTTGCTACAGCCATTGACAGGGACCTGATTTATATGATGTACGCCGGCACATATATCTATGGCGAGGTTTTCGACAAGGCCGTTCGCATGTACAGCATCGCCGACAAGTACGATATGCCAGCACTGCACAAGGTTCTGGTAGAATCAACCTTTCCTTACATTCTCGAGAAGATGTACGAAAAGGACTACTATGATTATAACTACCAGGGAGTTTTCGCGGATCAGATCTACGATCGTATCTTCAGGGAGCTGGGCACATATCCCAAGGACCTCTATTGGATGATCTGTAAAGGTGTAGACATCTCCATCCGCCATGACGGTGAAGCCGATTACCTCATCGAGCGCATCTCATCAGACGCACAACTTCTTGACCACGTCTTCCAATACCTGATGGAGAGAGTTTCCCACAGACCGCGTTTGCTGGCGGGTCTCGCCAAGCAGATCGCAGCAGCACCAGAGAACGACGAGAGTGATGACGTCGGAGAGGAAGAACAGCCAGCTGCAACCCCGGCTGCGAGAGCGAAGAAACCGAGGACAAAGGCGACCAAGACCGAGATCACGGACTCCAAATGAGGACAGGCAGAGTAGACGATCATGTCTAGCGACGCGGAGTCACAGCCTGCAGCAGTGTCGGCAAGAAGTCTTGGGATCCAGATATGGAATGGCGGTCACATCGAACTCGCGGTGTGCGCAAGACCGAGGATAGGGAAGGGCGCTTCTCAACATGTCATTTCTTCTGCGCCCACGGCGCCCACATGATACATAGCACAACGGGACCAGTGCAAGATGGAGGCTGGAGTTTTGGAATGGCGTTCTGGCAATGACGAGCATCATTCTTGATCGCAGAGAGCGAAGATACCTACGGTCGTTGAAGATATCAGTACGGTCGCACGAGAAAGCCATTATGAATTTCACGGAGCCAGCTCAGGCGACTCCCATTCAGACTTGCAGACTTGCACATTGATGACCGTCTCCTCACTTCCGAGTCGACGGGCAAACCGGTTGAGGCTGCCTCACATCGAGCTCCTGTCACTGTAGCAACTCCAACACAACAAGTAGGCAAGTGAAGAGACTCGGCAGGAACTGTTTGTGCCTTGGACTAAGCAGGTGTCGCCATCTCTTTTCTGCCACTTTTCCACTACTTCTCCTTTCCACCACTTCGACTTAGAACCCTGCGCAACGGTACCATAGATACTAGACCCTATCTCGACATGGCACGTCCCACTCCTGCAGACGATGACGAGCTCATCACGGTCGTCATCGAATTAACGAACGGGCGGTACCGTATCCTGAAGTCTACACTCACCAGAGAGAGCGGTTTCTTCGAGACACTATTCAAAAACGACTGGCAAGAGACAACCTCCGGAGTCGTTGAGCTTACTGGTGATGACGATCTAGCATTGGCTCTTGTCCTCCAGCAGCTGCGCAATGCCGAGACCACGGCACAATTCGCTCAGTCCATCAACGACGTTCTCACTGACTCTGTGACAGTGGGGAACCATATGAACGATTTCTACCTAGCCATGGAAATGTACATGGTTGCGGACAAGTATGATATGCCGGCACTGCGGATAGTGCTAGCCCAAACTACCTTGCCCCGACTCCTGAAGAAGTTGTACTACACCCCAGGTCTTGACACGGGTGGCCAGTCAGACTTTACACGCTATCTCTACGAGCACTACTGTGATCGGCTGGGTGAGTATCCTGAGGAACTGTTCGACGTATACTGCCACAGCGTCGCACACCTCAGGAATGAAGGTCACGATGTTAGTCAGTTCATCGAATGTATCGGCCAGAACCCAAAATTCCTCAAACGACTCGTTCACTGCCTTGTCGACGAGCTCCCGGCGAACGCGGACACTCTCGCGGCTGCCGCTAGGCAACTTGCAACGGTGGCGATGTGAGCGTCCCCAACGGGGAAGATCACATCGAGCATGGAGACAACAAGACGAAGGACGAGGACGGAGCCAATACGAAGAACAACGATCAAGACAGCGGCAATGTGAAAGATGACAAGGGTGGAGCTTATGAAGACACAGCATACGACGATGGCTGAGGCTACCCAGCCAAAGTCTGCGACAATACTGATGCAGACTCGCAAAGCAGCAATGTGACTGTCGCAACGACAGATCCAATGTCTGCACAAGACCAACGGAAACAAGATTCCCTCTTCAGCCAAACGGTCCGTCTGCAACGAGATGAACTCAAAGGACTCAAGGAACAATAGGAAATGCTTGCGAGAGGTTAGAGTACGGAACACAGCTCTGGCCTTGCGAGCACTCTTGCTGGCTGCAGAACTTATCGCGACGCGCAGTGGTGTGCTGGCGTTATTGAGCCCCTGCCTGATGGCACGACAGCATGCGACTGAAGCAAAGTCATGACAAGCACCACATGGACCTGCAATCGACGCTGTCGGCTCGATCAAGGAGGCAGGAAGGCGGATCAAGCAGGCAGGAAGGCGGATTCGCTATTTCCATAGACTTCCACAGAGAATCTCTCACGCCTCAGCAGCTCACTGCTCCATGGTGACCGCACTAGACTCGGGCTCAGGCTCGTCAGCCTTCTCGTTGTCCACCTCTGCCTCCCAATCGTCAACAACCACCTCTTCCTCCTTCCTAACCTTCCTCAACATCTTCTCGTTTGCCTCTTTCTCCCGCTTCCTCTCGGCAGTCTTAGTCCCCAATACCGTGAACACCGATTTCTGCCCCACAGGTGCCGCTGGCACGAGCGTAGTACGCTTCATCCCTGCCGCAACTTGCGACCATCCTCCATTTGAGGCCGGAGTAGACTTGGTCTGCACAGCCAAGACTTTCGGTTCTGGGCCTGACATGTTCAGCTGAGAACGGAGCACGCTTGAAGCAAGATCGGCGCTGATGATTGCTGCCGAGAGGGTGGGCTGGATAGCGTTGAGGTCAATTTTGCCGCGCGGAATCAACGCAACCTCATCGGCAAGGAAGTAGACATCCATGGTCGAAGCAGGCATTGCCTTCTTGATGACAGGTGAGATCTCATCCTCAGTAAGAGCGAACTTGAGACCACGCAAGATGAAGCCGTTGTACTCGGGCTCTTTGACGACTGCAGCAACAGGAGCAGCCACATTGAGTTGCGCTCGTCGGATCCTCGCGCTCTGAGCAAGGGTCTTCATAGGAGCCGAGACGAAGCGAGGCGTTTTGAAGAGGACGATGTGGCGGTGTGGCTCCGGATCGACGGACTCCGTATCGAAGCCGAAGTCTTCTGCCAAGCTGTGTAGGAACTGGCGCTGACGACTCTTCATTGGGTCGAAGCGGAATCGCTTCTCCTCGTCATCTGCAGCGAATAGACGAAAGATCTCCTCCTGCTTGTGTGCCCAAGGTACGTCCTCGAGATACATCTTCAGAGTCTCCGTTGAGTACGGCACGTGATCGTCTGTGTGGCCATCAGGGATGCGAAGAGCTTCGGCGAGGACCTTGTTGCGGGCTAGTCGTGCACACTCGTCATCGCATTTGAGCGATGTCTGTCGACCGGAAGGTATGGGAACGCCAGCGCGAGCATTGCAGCGCACTTCTTCCTTCTTGCGTTGACAGTCGCACGTGATGATCATCTTTGACGGGCAAGGCTTATCCTCTTTGCAGATGGACGGCGCATGGCATGCCTTCTCGCACGGATGGTCGCAAGTCTTCTTGGCTTTCCCACACTGCTGTTGACAGTGCTGCAAGGCGTCCTCGCATTCACCGTCCTTGTGACAAGTCTTCTGGCATGTATGAGAGCCGCACTTGAGTGTCTTCCCACAGACTAGACCACACAGGCCATCTGACCGCCAGCACGGCTGGTTCTTCAGCATCTTTTTGCCACACAGGCACTTCTTCTCGGTAAGAAACGGGCATTTGGGGCATCCTTCATCATCCATGTGGCAATTATGGGCAACTCTCTGATGACCGCATGTAGTCGGCCGACGACACGGAAACGAACATGGTGGCGGGCTCGTTCCACAAGCTAGAGGAGCCTGCAAGACCGTTCGTCCGCAGTTGCAAGATATGTCGTCAAAGATTGCCTCCCGACAAGTCCCACATGGGCCTTTATGGCATAGCTCAGTGCAAGTGTGATTTCCACACTTCAGCGTTCTGCCGCACTCCCGTGTGCAGATGTGCTCAGCTTCAAAATTGGCTTCGGATCGAGGTACTGCGGCTCCAAGTGGCTTCATCTTTCGTCTGGACGTCAGTCGCTCGGCTGCTTTCTTCTCTCCTGTGCAACACCGTTCTCCACATTCATGCCGACCACAATTGAGTGTCGCCTTGCATACTCGCAGGCACGACGGAGGTTCTTCGGTGCCTGATGACAGATCGTGTCGAAGCTATTGCGTCCGCAGCGGCACAAGATCGATACCCTCTTGGTACACGGCAAACAGTCATCGCCAGGGTGGCAGGTCTGTGTGCACTCATGACCGCAAGGCAGTGCTCTTCCGCATTGTTGTTTGCAGCTCGATATCGGGTCTATACAAGTTCTTCGAGGCTCCGCTTGTAGGTCCTGCAGCTTGGTCTTACCGCACGCACAGTGTGAGACAACATCCGGTGACCGTGGGCAGTGTGGTCGTTCCTCAACTTGCGAGTGACACAGCTTGTCGCATCTGTGTTCGCCACAGTCGTAGAGCTGATCGCAAACACCGCCGCAGTTGAAGACACCAACCCACGCATAGCTCTCCTTCTCTTCTTCCTGCTCAGAACACGGCATCCTCCGTTCGACTTTACCACAATAGCATTTTGCGTCGACTTCGACCGGACAGCCACCACAAATGCCCTCGTGACAAGGTCGTTGACATGTGTGCTCTCCACAAGGCAGCATATCGCCACATACTTGGCCGCAGCTCCAGCCTGCGTCGTAGTCGGTGTGAGAGCAGGGCCGCTGACTCTCATTCTTCCCACAGAAACAGACTTGCTTCGGACCTTGAGCCAGACATGGAGGACAGGGACCGGCATGACAGACCAAGTCGCAAGGGTGTGGACAGGTCTTGGGAAACTTCCTCGCTCGGCCGCACGTCTGCCCGCATGAATGTGGTGGCAATCCAGGGAGGTTTGAAGGATTCAGCTCTTTCTCGCACCAGCAGTTGTAGTTGCCCGGGAGTGTCTCTTTTGGCAGATTGCAGCCCGGACACCGCCATTGTCTCCGTCTCTCTTCTCCGTCGGCACCAGGTCTATCTGAATTATCGTTTTGTGACCATTTTGTGATGCATCTCAAGTGGAAGACGGTCCAACAGGTATGGCAGGACCAGACTTTGGAATTCCTTGCTACTTCATTGCTGCAGATGGCACATTCGTATACGCCGTTGCTGATGTCTTCATGCGTGCGAGTGGCAATGTCTGGTGCAGTCGATCGAGATATTGAGACTCTTCGTTGTGCGGGCTTCTTTTGTGGAGGTCGTGCTTGTGCAGGTGCTCTTGAAGTTTGTGAGGAAGCCGCTGAGGGCGATCGGGGCGGTAAAGAAGCAGGTACGAAGTCTAGAGCGGTGGCGTCCAAGTTTCTGGTAAGTCTTCCTCCAAACGCTCGACCGGCAGGTGGTGCTGGTGGGGTGGCAACTGCGGCTTGAGGTCGTTGCTGGTAAGGCGCGCCACCTTGTTGTCTGTTGCCTCGACCGCGTCTACGGTTGTGGTTAGGTCTAGGAGGATGCTGTGGCTGCGGTGCTTCCATATTGGCGTGAGAGTGAGGACGTGGACCGTCTGGCCGTACTTCAACGATCTG
This sequence comes from Cyphellophora attinorum, assembly GCF_001299255.1. NCBI lineage: Eukaryota > Fungi > Ascomycota > Eurotiomycetes > Chaetothyriales > Cyphellophoraceae > Cyphellophora > Cyphellophora attinorum. Next base: position 311,719 of record NW_017253242.1, on the reverse strand, counting down.
CGTACGAGGGGACCGTGAAAAGGAAATCGAGCGCTACAAGATGGCTCGTGAACTGATGTTGCTTGCAAAAAGACTGTCTATCAACTAAGAAAGGAAGCGCGACAAGAAGGACGCCCTCTAAGGTACCAAATATCCGTGGCAAAGTGAAAGAGTGGCTGTTTGCTCAGAGTCACAAATTGTACCACTTGAGTCATTGGAACTTTTGGTCCGAGAGTGGTAGCGTCCGGAGACGTCATTAATTTTAGGCTTTGCTCTAGCCTCGGTAGGGGCGCCGGATGATCGCTTGGTTGCCTTCTAGGCGTTGCGATGTTCATCATCCTGTACAGGTCCAAATCCCAGCTGATTCACGTAGGCAATCCCTACCTACATGTGTTGCGACACAGCACCAGATTAGCATGCCTCCTGAAGGCTCGAAGTCGACCGTTGGCATCGTGTTTCGCGAGTGAGAGCCTTGGGTCCTTTTGGGAAAGTGCCTTTCCCGATTCGGCTGTTTCAACTTCTATCCGTCTATCCTGAGCCCTCTATCTACAAACTTCGACCTACGCCGTGCTTCTGTGCCGCCCCGAGCACGATCTTAGCTAGAGATTGTTGATGATGTTCGCGCCCCGCTTTTACTGTAGGGGCAACTTGGGGGAGTGCATATGGGGCGCGGGCAGGGAACCTGAAGTTTTGGTGTCGAAACAGTGACAAAGTTGGGCGGCACGTGACCAGTGGACTGCTTTATTAACTGCCTCAGTCCTGTCTAGGTACATTGAAGGCCGTGACGCACATACTGAGGCTCTCTCCAGTCGTCGCGCGGCAAGTAGGCATACTAGATGAAGCTGCTGATGAGTTGACATAGGTATGTCGTTCGAAGTGAGTGCCCCTCGTTGGCTAAACTCTGTTTGTTCCCCAACCTGAAGCCTCCCTGCCTATACCTGTTGTGATATTATAGAGCACGTCACGCGTCAGAACCAAAGGCCCTCAGACTCTGTTGACTTACCAAAACATCACTTTCAACAATACATATCTCAGGCTCGAGCACAATGTCCGTTTTCACACGGTTCCTGCCGTTGACCAGACGGACGGCACCGCGAGTCCTGTGGTCCAGGCAACCACCGTCACCACTCATACCACGACTTCGGTGCATCAATTACCAACGTTCACTGTCTACGACCACCATCCACCGCACAAGCGCGTCCAGAGCTACATCAAGCACCCCAGAAGCCCAGCCAGCGCTTCCAGAATTCAATCTCACCTCCAAAACAATCCTGGTCACCGGCGCCGCTCGCGGCTTAGGCCTGTGCATGTCGCAAGCGCTCCTCGAAGCCGGCGCAACCGTCTATGCACTCGACCGCCTCCCACCAGACCAACAGTCCCCAGACTTTGCCCACATCGCCTCTCGAGCCAGCTCTGAGTTCGACACCTCCCTGCACTACCGCCAAATCGACGTCCGCGACGTCGACGCCCTCAACTCAACCATTGAAACTATTGCCGACACAGAAGGTCGCATTGATGGCCTTATCGCCGCCGCCGGCATCCAGCAGGAGACACCTGCGCTGGATTACGCTCAAGCGGACGCAAATAGGATGTTCGAAACGAACATCACCGGCGTGATGATGACCGCGCAAGCCGTCGCCCGCCAAATGATCCGCCTGAAGCAAACCAAAGGCTCGATGGCGTTTATAGCGAGCATGTCCGGCACCGTTGCGAATCGCGGCCTCACTTGTGCCGCGTACAACGCGAGTAAAGCGGGTGTGGTCCAGCTAGCGCGGAACCTGGCGAGTGAGTGGGGAGGCCATGGCATACGGGTGAATACGATTAGTCCGGGGTACATTGTGACGCAGATGGTGGAGGAGTTGTTTCGGAAGCATCCGGAGAGGAGGGACCAGTGGGCGCGGGAGAATATGTTGGGGATGTTGAGTCGGCCGCAGGATTATAGGGCGGTTGCTGTGTTCTTGATGGGTGATGGGAGTCGATTTGTGACGGGGGCGGATTTGAGGATTGATGGAGGGCATGCTGCTTGGTAGAGGGCTGTAGAGGGCTGGTACGATAACTCTGGGAATCCTAAGGATCAGAGCTCAAACTGCCGTGCCAAACTGGCGTCTGCTGCTGCTCAATGGAAAGCTAAAGTCGAGGCTTTTTGACTGCGTTTGGATGTGTCTGAGTCATGCAACTGACAGTGATTTGAACTTGTCGAAACAGTGAAGTGATCGTTCTGGATTGCGTCGGGTGTTCGCTTTGCTGGAGAGGTATAAGTCGTTGTACAACTCTTGACTTTTTCTCCTTTTCATCCTCCGCCCAGCGTTCGTGATGGAAGAGCTCGTCACTTGCCATGCTAAGATAGCGCCTGCTGCTTCTTGATGGGGCGGGCTTCACTCTTCCGAAGGTATCTCGTTGATGGCGTAGGTGAATTGGGTACTGAACAGGGCGTTGGCGATGTACGTCAAACGATGAAATGACGAAGTGAGCGCTATCTGAGGGTATCTCGTAGTCAAAAAGAAAGATGGAACACGCAACGTTACAGATGCAGGGGTCGTCCTTCGCTGATCGAAATGGTGCCCGAGACAACTCACGAAGCCTCATCCTCTCCATCCTCCTTGACTTCCACAAAATGCTCACACATCCTCAAGAACCGCTCCCGATACTCGTCTGGTGTAGTAGTAATGGACATCGGACCTTTCCTATCAATCAGATTCCACGCCTTGATCAGAAACGTGAACAGCTTCGGCGTGACCTTGTGCTTCGCCCAGAAGAAGTCCAAAATTTGTGCTCTGAAGACGTACTTGCCATCCGCAGAGCGCACGCCTGTACGCCACGTTGGCGGGCTCGGCGGCGCGAATGGTGGAAAGTCGGGCGCTTCGGGCGCGTTGTCGTGATCTGGTTCGTCGGCGAAGGGGTTTTGGGGGTTTGAGAGTGGTATGCGGACGAGAAAGAGGGAGTAGTCTACTGCGTTGTGGGAGGCGAGGAGCGTTGTGTCTTGTTCGAGCTGGCGGATGAAGATGTCGTGCTGTTCCTGGGATAGAACGATCTTGTCGTCGAACTTGTCCGCCAGTCGAGACTTGGTGGCCTCGGATGCGAGCTTTCCTCCAGCGATATCTCTTTCCGGGAAGAAATAATCCGCGGGCTTGAGGTCAAAGGTCTCCCAGTCACCGCCACCAGCGCTGTCCGCTTCGTCCTGACCGATCAGCAGGTTCTCCATGGTGATGTGATAGGTAGGCACTAGGCCAAGGATACCACCAATAGAGAAGTGCTTCCAGCCAAGGAAATCGGTGATACGAATGAGAAGCGACCTGGCGTTCTCCTCCATGTGCTTTGCATAAGGCTCCAGGAGGTCATCGCGGAAGTAAGAATGCTCGAACTGCCTGGGAACAGATTTGATGAGATATTTGCCGTCCTTGGTGGTGAAGAAGGATGATCCGGAGTACCCCATGTCTCCTTTGGTTTCCAAAGGCTCGTCACCGGAAAAGGAACTTCTGTACGCTTCATCATCCATTTCCCAGGACTTTGTCCGTAAACGCTCGAAGACGTCATCTTTGATGCGTGTAAGTCGCAGCTGAAACAACGTGAAGAAGGCAGACAGCACGATTAAAACGCGCTTGATCAGTGACAGACGCTCGCGCGGTGGGGTTTTCAGCACGGCGGCGACGATAGATCGCGATATCGCATCATTGCGCGCCATTTTGAGTGATCATCAGTTGTACTCAGGTCATCAAGAACATGTACCCTGGACCGCCGGGCGCGCTTCATGGTTGCCTTCGCGTCTGAACCTTGAACAAGGATTTGACCTTGGTAGTGGTTCCTGGAGGCGGAGGTCATTTCCGGTCGATCTGTCAATCCGCTCAACGCCGACAGAAAATCTTGGCGTTGCTCCGGACTTGCAAGTTTCTCCGCATCTCGAAAAAGTTGTGCTTGCACACCTGCAGGCCCTTTTTGAGATCTGACCACCAACTACAACACTCTCTAAGGCGGTCGACGGCCTGTTGCAGCCTTTCCTACCAGCAACATGGGCCTCGCCGCGCCCCGCAAGCGCAACAAAATTGCACACGACCCCAACAACCTATCATGGTCGTCCAACGCCGCAGCCAACAGCTTCGGCCATCGCATAATGGTGTCACAAGGCTGGAGTGAAGGCGAAGCGCTCGGCTCAAAGGCCTCAAAACACCACGCAGGACTGGGTAGTAAGAGCGAAAATGCCTCACGACTGGCCGCCGCGAAAGTCAAGACGATATACAAAGATGACACTCTAGGCCTAGGAGCAAAGTACCGAAGCAAAGACAATGAGGCTCAACGTGCTGGAATGGATGCTTTCATGGGCTTGCTGGGGAGGCTGAATGCGAAAAACGCACAAGAAGAGGAGGAAGTCGAGAAGAAAGAGGAGGACAGGAAGCTGCATGGGTATGCGAGCAGCAGGTGGGGCAGGATGATGTTCGTGCCTGGTGGCGTGTTGGTGGGCGACAAGCAATTCGGGACGAAGAAGGCAGCGCTGGAAGCAGCAGACTCAGAGGCACCGGACACACCAGTGGACACCGCAGCGGATGATGCTGAGTCGACGGAGGGAAGTGAATCAGACGAAGCAAGAGCGAAACGAAAAGCAGAAAGGCGGAAGCGAAAGGAAGAGCGTCGCGCCCGCAAAGCGGCAAGAGCTATTCGGCGAGCTGCGAAGGCGGCACGCAAAGCAGAAGCACAACCACAGTCCGCAAAGTCCTCCCAGCCAACTTCACAGACCACGTCAGATGACGAGGAAGAGATAGAGAACACCCTGTCTACATCGAAGCCACGATCACAGTCGCGAAAAGCACGGAAACACGGTCGACCTGCATCGGATGCACCCAGCGCCTCGGACGACCAAGCAGAGTCGATCACTGTGAAGGCGAAGAAGCGCAAACGGAAAGCAGACGCGGATTCACCGCCAGAGAAAGCCGAGCTACCGAGCCCTGTGCCTCGACCCGTCGTCATAAGGAATGCGCGACATATACTGCGCGGGAGGAACATAGCGGCAAAGACAAATGCTTTCCAGGCTGGAAAGCATCTGGATGGCATTTTCTTGAAGGCGGCTGCTGCATAAACGAATATCGACGTGGAGCATCGGCAACGGTACTTAGAGAACACAGCGACGACTCATGACTGCGTGAATATGAGATTTGTTGTGGATCTCTCTCGATCAGACATCTTTCAAATCTAGTCATCCGGTCTCGCTACTACATTGCTACTAAGTGGCTACTCCCAGTACATATGTTCGTGCCTGTTTCTCGTAAGTACATTGGTCAACCGGTCTCGTGTCAGCCCGGAGCAAATTACCCACGCAGGCCAGCCAGACTTCCTGCGCACTCGTGGGAGTTCACGCTCGGACTGATGAATACAGAGACTGCCGTTCACGGTGACGGTGCTGCACGCAGCATTTGATCACATGACCTAGGCCTCGAATCACGTGCAGTATACATGCATCGGCCAACTCGGAGGCACTCAAGATGCATAGCAGGTTGTTGTGCTTACTACTGATACGAGCAGCCTCGCTATTCTGTTGTGTATTTTGCCCATATGAGGTGAGATCTGTGCACCTCCAGGGGTAGAGCCCTGTTTCCATCCCTCAGCATTACCTAAGTAGTAATCCCAGGTCCAGTACTATTGTGACCTTGAATGTTCAGCCGTCAGTGTCTCCTGTACAGTGCTGAAACCACTTGCAGCCTCATATGGCGATCCCTAGCATGCCATACACAGCCCTCCATGAATTTGACAGCTTGACTATGTGATCAAGACAGTCGATGCATAGTTTGCCCCCCGATCTACACTTCCAGGCCTGACTTCAAGACTCTGCCCTTCATCGCTCGCAGAACGACCTTCCTCTTCACCTGCTCCCAGCTCTAGGCTGTACAGCTCAACGTCATGTTATGGAATTCGTTGGCTTCATCAGCTTCATCACCATCACATCTTGGCCGTCCTCCAGCATCTTTGCCGTTTCAGTCGGAATCCAACCCAGGACCACTATCCCCCAGCATGCGTAGGCTCGCGAAGAACGCGCGGTTCCAGGCGCAATGAGATGACTTCGGCCGGGATACGACTTGGCACGAGTCGCAGCATAGCTGCAAGATCGCTGCCGTTCTCGGCTCGAACTGAGAGTCGGCGCAGTCCTGTGCGTAGCACATGACTACAGACCAGGCCACGCCAGGCCAGATCGAGTCCTCCTTCCTGAGGGAATCAATCCCTTGATGCAAGTTTCAAACCTGCTTTTTGTGTCTGTGGGGAGAAGAGGGCAGATGTGCGTTGGAATTGACAGGATCGACACACATCACTCAGTGCTGTGTTGTCACCAGCCTGTGCCTGCCACCGCACATCCACCCCATGGACCTGCTTCGCTCATATTAGCAAAAAGTCCCAACCGTTCATCTGCATCACATCCCGCCAGTGGATATTTTGCTGAGTGATCTGGCTCTTCATCGTGGGCGTCGACATCGCTTGCTGCGCCAGCGCGGTACCGCCGATGCCAATGCCACCAACATTACCAACCATATGTGTGCTTCCAACACCGCAATTGCTCCCGACAATCGGGCTATTTCCGCCGTTCGCCGTCAGTGGCGTGCCCTCGCAACCCAGACCCTGTAGTAACGCCTCATCACCGACCCGCCACACTTCGTGCAATAGCTTCACCATCTTCCCAAAACTGCCCATCTCGGATAGTGCATCGCCCATCAACTCGACTCTCTGCGCCAGAACCCTTCGGAACTTGCTGCTCGGGACACTGTTCGCGCCACAAATCAGGTACGGCCATACAAGACTGCGATCGAAACCGAGAGGACCTGAGGGAATGAACTCCAGAAGATCCGCCATCTGATCAATCAGATTGCACGTTGCAACTTGCGTTTTCTGGTATGCCGGTACCAACGAGCACAAATAGACGCGAGCAGCCTTCTGGAAGACAGCAGTTATGTTCTTGCTCAATTGTCTTGGCCGTAGTGCTCCAGATCGGGAGTAAGGCAACCTCGGGGCGGCAGCAGGTAGAGTGACGTGCATCCCTGTGGTTTCATCGATGGTCGCGACAGTCTCTGTAGCATTGAGTTGCTCGCCGAGAGATGCCACGTGCTGGCAAATGGCATGATCGTCAAGCTTTCCGTCACGCTTGAGACTATCGAGACATGCAATCTCGGAGAGCAAGTACATGACTCCATCGTGGCAACCCATGAGCTCAGCAAGACCGGACGTTGAGCCTGATAGATGCTTCGTACGATACGTGTTCGCGAATGTGGGGCTCCGACCGAGCATGGTTGAGCCCAGAATATCGATCCAGGCTGTCAGAGTCATGTTGAACGGTGGCGACGCATGAGTGGCGGGCATGGACTCGAGAGTCGTTGGCAGCATAAGCTTGTTGACGAGTTCGGTCGCAGCCTGGAAGTGCGAATGCCAGGGAATGTCCCTTGCCATGGCAGCAGGTGCGGATATCTGGTGGTCATCGATCGTGGGCGATGGTAGCGTATGCGCTGGTGGTGGAAGAGTCGACGGAGGCGCACGGCCAACGCACGTACCGAAAGTGATCATTCCCAAAGTCGCCTCTAGGATCTCATCATGATGCGTGTCATTTGTCAACGCATTGACGACTTCTTGCACGAATGCGTACTTGTGTCGCACGATCGAGTCGTCGATGGTAGCGAGATCGTCATCATTCACAGATGGTCCACCAGGAATATCGAGTGACGAGCGCTGATGAGTCGCAGCAGCTGTGAGGCAGGAGTGCAAGTACGCCTTATTGTTTTCGAGTGCTGGAAGCAAAATGTCGGTCCGCACGCTACCGTGCTGATTGGCGTTAAGAATGGGAAAGAGTAGCGGAAGGACATTGGACAACATGTAGCTGAACAAGGGCCTGTCGACATCGTCAAGTGGAATTTGAGCCGAGATGTCGGCGCTGACTTCTGTCCTCTCGCGTGGCTGCTGAGGTATCTGGACTGCTGGCTGCGATTGAACATGATGTTGGTGATGTGGGTGCGAGTACTGGAAAAAGTTGAAGTCAAGATCTTCTTCGTGCGACAAATCATCAATATCGGTATTGAGTGACGGCATGTGCGAGGTGTAGTAGCTGTCGGTTGATTGATGTACTGTACCACTCCATTGATCTTGCGTGGCCGGGTACGACGGCAGCATGGCTTCAGGTGGCGGAATCCATGTTGAGAATGTGGAAATTGATGAATCTCGCCGTGTGGGAACATCGTTGACGAACATTTGACGTTCAGTCTTGACATCGACTTCGTATGGATGATATCCAGTGTATTGGACAGGAGTCTGAGTCATACTGCCTGAGTACATAGGCATGCAGAAGGGATCGTACAAGCCTGGAGTGCCGGTAGGAAATTGGTTAAACTGGTCGTAGTCCTCGGAATTCGGTGACGAGGCGCCGGACTGGCTGTACTGCTGTCCATGACCAGAGCCATGCTTACTTCCTGGCTGTGTACCTGTGGTGGAAGAGGATGTTGGTACATGCTTCCTCGATGTTGAAGGAGATGAGGATGAAGATGACGCAAGGAAATCATGAGATTTGCGCAAAGACATAAGAACATGGGAAGGATTAGGTGGCGAGACTGGCCGACCGCGTTGTAGAAGACTGTTATGAAATAGTGAAGACATACTCTTCTCGTTCGTCTTTGTGCGCTTGATGAGGGTTTTGATCTCGTCCTTTTGTTTGTGGCGGGTTTCCTGGTTCGACCACCACAGCGGTCGCTTGTACTCGCAGGTCAGTCCTAGGTGACGGCATGCCTTACACTTCGGTCTGCCCTCATCACATTTCTTGCGTCGTAAGCGGCAGGTGAAGCATCCTGTGACCAATGTTAGACGTGTTTGTGCCTTGCGGACTGGGGAGTGCGCGTAGAGATGTGGTAAGTAGGGACAACTCGGGCGCGTCCGGGATGTGGACTTACCTGATCTTGACCTTCGATGCATCTTTGCGGCGGCTTTGGCTGCTGCAGCGGAGGCTGCCTTTGTGGCTGCTTCATTCTTCTCTACTGCGGTGGCCATGGATGCTATGTTATTGCCGGGTCGAGGGTTTGGTGGTATGTTGCAAAGTGAAGTTGTGCAGGTCTCAATTAGTCATTAATGAAAGTCGATGAGTTGTATCCAGCTGCTATTGCTTCGCTCGAGGGTAGTCGCGTATTAGGAGGGAGTGGTCGCGAAGTCTGTCCAGCAGTCTTCGCAGGTCTATCGAGACAACGGCGACAGCGACACCAAACACCAAGGCAGGTAGGGGACAGCAACGAGGCAAGTGACCGCCGTGCACGCAAACCAGTCAAACGCATCTGGTCATGCACGGCTCGAGTATATGTTGAGTCGTTCTGGAAGCAGACAAATGCAAAGATCTATTTTTGTCCGCAGTATATGGAAGATGGTGTGGGGGATGGCAGAGGAAAACAGATGAGGCTCCCGAGATCGCTGTGCAGGAACCGCACAAGCGCACGAAGCTGCGAGTGATTGGCGACAGAGATGACTTACTGCAAGGTCGACGAATGGGAGTCTGTGGCCTTCCATGATGAGAGGTATGATCTATCTTTATCGCGTCTGTCTTGATTCCAAAACGGGAAGAAAGCAGGTGTATTGCCTGGAGGTTGGGTGAGAAAGAGGACATCATGGGTCTGGTCAGTGACCGATGGAGTCGATAGCCACTGGGCTAGTGCATATCGAAGATGTTGGTGGACATGCATCGAGTGGACTCGCTTGAATTGCGAGCAAAGAAACGAACAGACTGAGCAGGTGGGAACACCCCTGTCGAGGAGGAAAAGGATGCGGGTCGGCGCTTCCAGGCTAAATTTACTATTGTTTAGCGCCAGGTCACACGCACCCCTCACCTGCTGCTTTTCAGGGAACACTTGCTGACTGGCTGATTGCGAGCCTATAGACGTCGAGGAATTATTGGTGGCTTGATTGCTCGGAGGACCAGGCGAGGCCAGGCAGGACCACTGGCGGGGTAGCTCATAATGAGCCTGTTCAGTATATCTTCGAGCTTGTCAGTTGAATGACTCATGCTACATGAAGCACACTTTCGAGGACTTCCAGTAATGTGGTCCTTGGGCCCGAACAGTTGTGGTTCAGCATATGCAGCTCAACGTGACGTACAAGAACATAGTTCATACCACATGAGCAACGATAACAATTGTGCGACAACACAACATTGTTGTATGCACGCATCCGAACAGACGGTCACCCACAGCAGTAGTCAGATATGGCTGTTCCACACATTCTTGAGTCAGTTACTGAGTACTTTCAGGGTCCAAATGATCCCGCGCCTCGAACGTGCATCTGAACTATGCGATCATTAAGTCTCTGAACTGTTGAGTTACATGCGATATGCTTATCTGGTGGTACATTTCTATCTCCTCGCTCGTGCTGCGTCGAATTCCCTGAAGATTTTCCGCGTAATGAGCGAGTGGCTTGTTTTAGCGAGGCTCGCTGGTACTCCATTGCGCTCTCCTCCGGCATTCGAGACTTCCGGATCAACCTGAACACTGTTCCGTCTGCAAGTAACAACGCTCTTGCTGGATGGAAAGTCCAAGCTTCGAACATGTGCATGATTTCTTGCATATCGAAGAGCACACCGCGAATGCAGCCGTTTCAGGTTGACACTATTTGTGAGAGGCATACTTTTGTTTTGGCTTGCACCCGGATCCATCTGTATGTGCAGGTGGGGAAAGATCAACGACTTGATCAACAGCTTACTGTAGCTTCGATATGACACCCCCACAACAGAGCTCGCTAATGATCGTCTAGACCGGGCTCGGCCAAGGTGAGGTCGCAGAAAGACAAAAACGAGCCTAGATCAGAGCAAAGTCACGGTGACCAACCGTGACGCCAAGGCCCAACGTGCATTAGTCCTTTTGCAGGGATTTGGTCCGATTTTCCCAGGCAAGCTCGGGCCACAATGCCAGGAAACTCTGCTTGCACGTCGTGACTCGCTGGATTTCTCCTCATCCTCATATCTCTCTATGTCACTCCACGGTCGTCAATCTGTTTCCTCTGGATCCACAGCAGTGTTGAGTACATCCTGACAAGAACTATCACGAGGTATCTTCAACATCGACGTAGTCACGGAGAAGTGACCGTTTCTAGCTCTGACAGGATGCAAGGACAAGCTGTTGTGAGAGAGCCGAAGTGCATCCTCAAGCTGCTCAAGTACCTGTTGCGTCGGACTTCTCCAAGATGTCGTCAGTGCTTTTGCGAGTGTTCGAGGCATTCGATGTGGACCGCTGTCAAGTCCTTGGCCGCGACCAGTAAGTACATACGACCGATCACTTAAGAAATGTTCGGAGTCATCCGGCAGGACTGCAGCGAGGTGTTGTTCTGCTCTGGCCGCACGTTGGAGAAATCCTGAGTTCATGACCTTGCCCCTCAGAAGGTCTCAAGCTGTTCTCCTTGTCGTGCAAGACTTGTGCTGCCAGATAGCGTAAGTCAATGCAAAGCTGTACTACTTTCGTGTGACTCGCAGGATCTTGTGCAATGGACAGTTCCCGTTTATGCCAGAAGCTCTGACAACATCATGTCAGGGACACGAGCGCTGCTGCAGCAGTCAAGCGCTCGTAGGCGGGGAAGTCACATTCACGCGTGAGTCAACCACGCTCTTGACAGGTCCAGCTATCCCTGTCACTTTCAATTCTTCACAATGCTCATCATAGAGCTTGTTGCAGAAGCGAGGTCGTATACAAGGTTGCAGAAATGCCACTGCGCTTCATGAGGTACACCACCCATCTGGACTGCTCATCGACATGGATCTTGTACTTACCTGTTTGCCCAGATGTGCGAATTGCTCTGAACCAGAGTGTGTGAGGAAAGTAGTACTGCATATGTTCCTGCATTTTCCTGCAGCATCGACGGAGCCACGAATTGAAGTACTGCGGAATTGGCGACGTTGGACTGTGTGCTACAAGCACAGCACACTGTGGGCTTGAGATCATGGTGAGTGTGCGATGCTGCGAAGCAGCTCTGAAGCATGCGACGTAAGCGAGGTGACGAGCATCTAGCTCGAGATCGTCAGCCTGTGCGCGGAATACTTTTCGCAGATCAGGCACGCTATCGCTTAGACTTGCATAAGTCACGAACCAGATCCCCAACCACCGAGTTCCTTCCCTCGAAGCAACTCGTGATCATGTCTCGAGAGAGACTCGCTAGGCAACTCGCTAGGTACAGGGGATTATGTCGTTGCGAATGCAGTGCTATGTACCGTGTACAAGTGCTCAGCACGCATATCGAAGCAACCTGCCGACATCGACACATCTTTGTGATTGGCATAAGTGCCCACCAATCCGACTTGATCGGCGGTGTGCTGTGATGCCATTGCATGCAGACCATGGCGGGATCAGCCAACTGCTCGTTGATGCATGGAGGTACACGGGCTCGACGGGGTAGCCTCTAACGTGCACTGTCACCTTTTTAGCCGTCATATCGGAAGTGCACGGGATCCCGTGGCCAGAACTGTCTATGCTCACACGGAAACAGTGACCCTCTCTTGCGTGAGAAGTCGGGTCAGTATCATGAGTTTCGAAGGCGCATTCTAGACTCTCAGCACCACAGGGTCCAGCCAGGGTTCAGGACAAACTTCGCCTGAATCACAGGGCATTTCTCCTCTGAAGCCAATGAGATCGCACCCAGCTTGATTCGGAAGAATAGTAAAGAGAATTTATCTGGACGGTACGGCGCGGTCAACGAAAAGGAAAGGAATCGGCTCGAGCCACACGAAAAGGAGCAGGGTCTCCGAGAGTCCAGCAAGTCAGCATGCACAACCGCTTTCTCGTCGCTGTGTTGGGGACGCGAAATGAGGAGGGTAGGTCTGGTAAGGATCAATATTTTTAGACACAAAAAGCCAATAAGATCTGCATATCACGGCCAAGAGTTGGCAAGATGGAGTCTCTGCCGTTGGCATGGCGCATATATCACAGCTTTCTCACCTCTGGTTGGACAGGATACAATTATTGCTCTAGCTTTCTCAAGCCTAGCAGATTCGTTCGAAGATCGACCCTGCATGGCTTGCTCTACGGCAACCTTGCATTAGTGGAGAGCAAGAATAGTTATCGCCTGCAGTAGTTCAGGGCTACCCCTCTCCAAGATCTGTCTTTCTGCAATTCACCGCACCTTTTACCGCCCAGATGGAGACGCTCCTGGACTACGAATGTTGTAAGTGGTCGACTGTGCTCCGTTTCACAATAGTCGAGTATAGTCAACCCCTGTTCATGCTGTGGTCGTTCATCACAGTCGATATGCAAGTTGCTACAAGCGTGGGCGCCAAAACGGTCGCTTCACTATGACCTTCAGAAAGAAGCGCTTTCTATACATATCAAGGTTTCCTCAAGGCACTTCCGAAAGGGGTCTCTTCTTGATGCTTCTTCATCTGAAACTTTCGACGAGCGCATCGTCAATTGTTTGTACCATATAGGCACGTATGACTACTGACAATACCTGGGTGACACCTTCAACATGGAGGAGTATCAGACCTCGCCAGATGGCGTGGTCGAAATGATACAGAAGCCCACAGCGTTCCCCTCATTCCTAGGTCGCCGATCATACATCCCAAGACCTATATCAAATGCAACAGAATTCGATCTCGACAATGATAGTGATTCTGACAGTACACCGGCAAGCTTGACCTCGCGAGGCAATAGTAGCACTTCTGGTGCTTCTTCACCAGGGCTCAAGACGCCTCACACAGCTGGTCTTGGCGGTTTCGAGTTCCATTTCGACAACAAAACAGTGTCTCCAGCCAACAGTGTTGCTGACATCGCGGAATCCCTGGATCCTGAGTATGTCGAACGGCCAAAGGAAGCCGTGCCAGAGTTGCTTCCCACCGCCAGACCACATGTATCTGGAAGGCCATTCACCGCCTTGAACCAAGCTGTCGCTGAGCTCGACGAAACTCAGGTGAGGAGATGGAGGCCTGATCAAGTTGCAGAGTGGATGTCAGATGCAGGCTTCGACGCGTCGGTGGTCGAGAAGTTTGTGATTCACGACATCTCCGGATCCGTCCTCATTGACCTTCAGTTTGAAGATCTGAAGGAACTCGACATAAGTTCTTTCGGGAAGCGTCATCGGGTCATGAGCTCCATACATCAGCTACGGAATTCTTCATTACTATCGGACTCTCCACTTGCACGAAGTCCATCGAAGTCAGCTCAACAACCACGTCGAGCTTCGAGGGCCTTGACTCGAAGCGTAGCCCCAGAGGAGAGACATGTCATCGCCGAATCTCGTTCTCGCTCGAGGCGGCGAGGTCGTCAGCCCAACGACGCAGCTGAAGTAACGCCTGCCGAGTCAGTCTCGATTGTCGCCATCGAACAATTATTACCGAAGCCCCACTCATGCTCGAAAGGCGAGGACTGCTCAAAATGGAAGAAGTATCAGCGCAAGATTCAACGAATTCAGGAGGAATTCTCAGATCTGCAAATTGATCACGTTACTGAGCCTCCAGAGGAGCGAAGATCTACGATTCAGCCGTCCGTTGTCGGATCATCCGACATTCTGGGGCCAAATGAGCCCATCTCCATCACTCCAGAATTACTGAATGAGATACAAGCGCGAGACCCTCAGGAAAGCATCCGCCAGTTCTTGAACTTCCAGCACGTACACAACTCGGGTCTACATGGTCCTTCACCACCACCGTCGTCATCTGCAACTTTCGCTGCGCGGTCTACTCAAGGCCTCAGCGAGCATCTCAAAGATCTGCCGAAGCTCACCATCCCAGATGACATCCCCAGTACCTCCACGCCTTACAGGACACCACTGGCAGAATTCTCCAACTCTTCGCAACTCCAAGACCAACTCAAGCAACAGCTGAGGAGCGATCCGTTCCACTACGGTGGCGTTGCATCTCCAGCTGACATCTATCGAATCAACACACCAATGTCGGCATCAGATATTCCGGTGACTATGCATCCCGAAGATCCCATTAGCGAACGCTATATCATCTCACAGTCGGTCCCTCCCGAGATGCGTTATGGTGGACCTTCACTCTGGACCACTTCGGGTGAGCCCATCGAGCGGAGCCAATCGACAGCGCCCTTGCCTCGAAGGCGGACAACACTGAAGAACTCTTTCGCCCCTGCCGTCACTCCCGTCCAGGAAGACCTCGCCTCTGTATCGCCAACAAAGATGCAGTTCCAGTCCCCAGCCAGTGCCCCTCGTCCGAGTCGCACCAGCACTGATGTGCTCTCGCGAGAGGGCTGGATGCGAAAACGGCGGACCAACCGGCATATCAGATCCAATGAATGGTCAGACAACTACTTCCGCCTTTCAGGAACGCGCCTGGTCATGTTGGAGTCCGACCATCCATCGACGGTAGCAGATCCTTTGGAGACCATCAATGTGAGCAACTACTCTCTCCATGCGTACAATGTCGCAACATCATCGAAGCTCTCTGCCGCATTCAAAAGGAGCATTCTTGGCAGCGGCTATATGGCATCAGAGCCACGCTTCGCTTTCTCATTGATCCCAGACTCCGACCGAGACAAAGGCTCCAAGCTCTTCAAGGAGTCCAACAAGAGCCATCACTTTGCCGTCAAGTCTGGACCCGAAAAGGTTGAGTGGATGCGGAGGTTGATGCTAGCCAAGGCTGCCAGTCGGAATGCTTCTGGATCTGCTGAGTTCTGAGTATCTTTGCTATCGTCACTGATAGCACCAGTCACCCATCGTCACCACGACCATTACAACCACGAATCTCCTTCGTCACCAGTGCCACCGCCGTCGGTCATGCACGAAAAAGCTACAGCTCGCCTCGCGGCAATCTCCTTACCTGATACCCTTCTCCACAACCATCACAAGATACTCCATACATTGACGACGATTTCACGGCTTATCGGCGCCGCCCGATCATAAATTTGACCTCGCGGTCTCCATCCCATACCATCAGCATCGAACATCATACGATACCTATTTGTGTTTTCTCGGGAGTGAAGGAGGGACCTCATGGCATAGCGAACGGAGCATTGACCGCGCCCTTCATTGTGGAAGGAGCCAATTGCGGCAAGAAGGATCTGTTACGGTTGACACAGGCACAGATCATGCTGTGCTGTGCAACGCAGGGGACTTATATAAGTCATCTTGGCTCGCTGTAGCTGTGAGAGAAGAAACAATAATGCCAAATTTTCGACTCATCTTGCTGTTTTCTATCCATTCGAACTCCAGTTCCCACACACCTGCAGATAATCGGGTTCATGCCGCCGTCCACCGTCGTCTTGCAGTAGTAGACTTGAAACCCATCGTATTGAGTGCGATTGGATAGTGTCAATATGTTGATCAGAGCGCGCGTTGCCAGCCGTAGGTCAAAAGTTCCGATCAGCTCGCACTTCTGGTCTCGCCGTAATCTTCGTGGAATCCGCTCGTGGGAGGTCTCCCATGATACTCTGGGAAAAGATCTCGTCAGACGACGAGTGTGTACACATGGGTGCCACTGTCCCAAAATGCTGGTACGGCGAGGACTCCATCGCAACCCAACGGCAGTCACGGGGGAGGCCATCTCTTGCATCCGCGGAAGCCCATAGACATATGCTAGCGGCCGTACCTGTGAGTCAGCCCCTGTCGGATCCGAAGTCCCCGCGAGTACTGCAAGGATTGTGCAGCCGATCATGCATGCTCGAGGGGCGGGGACGCTTGGAGGCGAAACCCCTTTCGACAGTATTCCAGACATGATAGAAGATTCAATCAGCGCAATCTGACCTGTCAATTCCAGGAACATACTCTTCGCAGGCTTCTTCTCTGCTATAAGCCAAATAATCGTCCTCGAGGCAAATTAGCCCGACCATAGTTTTGCGGCAACTGCCACGACAGCAGAGTACTCACCGAGACCGGAATCAAATCTAGGTGACGTTTGGGTGACTCCGCATCGGACAGTGAAAGCGGCTTTCTGGAGACTTCGACACATACAATTCTCACGCATTCCGATCTAGACGCTATAGTTGAATTCGGCCGTGACCGGTTTATAGCGTACCTGGTATTGACAAACTTCTTGCTATACCATCGATGGGACGTAGGAATTCATTGGCGACGAATCTTTGACGTATAAGTCGAATGAGTCAAAGGACGGCGTGCTTGGAATGACGCACCCGTTCCGCTGCCAAGTATTCAACTTAGGTCGACTTCAGTGATATCACATGTATCCGGATGGAGCACATCGCCCTTGCAGGCGCCCAGCGCGTCCTAGCAGGTGAAGGACAACACTAGTCTTGATTTCAGGACAATGTCTAGATAGTTTCCCACAGGAGCGGTGTAGAAGATTCCTGAGAATCTGGAAAGTCCAGTGAGGCAAAATTCGCACAGCCATGTGATTCCAGTGGCGCTTTGTACCACCCACACCAACCCGGGGGATGATAGCGAGGCTGAGCGGTGACACATGCGGGCGATAACGGCCTGCTTAGTGGTCAAGCGGCATCTCGGATATCGTCACTAGCGCCAGCGGGCCGTTCCCCGGAAGCCTAGAGACCAAGCCTGACTCGGAACATACGGAGGTTCCAAATTTAAAGCATCTCTGCGACACAACGATGGTCCAGATGGCTGCTCAGGGCAGAAGTTCCAAAGTGCATGTCGGCTCGGACAGGATGCTTCTCCCTTAGGCTAGCCATGTAGCTGCTCACCCATTCGAGACTCGCATCTACCAGCCCCTGCTTTCAACACCTGCAGTAGTGTGCAGCAGAATATTGTCCCAGGCACTCGGGCGCACACCGGGATTCGCCCCAGGATTCGTTGTGTGCTGTAGTGGATTTGCACAGTCAGAAGATTGTCGGGTCTGTCAGCGCTCCAGCTCGTTCACTGTGCTGCGATAGGAGCCAGTTGAAGAGACGCACCCTCCCAGGACACAGTCAGGGGGAGTATTGGCCATCTGGAGTGTAGCGGTGCCATATTTGTGTTTGAGCCGCGCATAAAACAGCTTCGACCACTCGCATCTCGATGCCAGCGTCATGCAAATAATGGCATTTGACGTGCTCATGGCTGTCCCTCGAGTCTAATATGCTCGTGACTAGCACGAGGCAACAGTGTGAATATTCAGGCCAAAAACAAGTTGTGTGCGTGTGCGCCTAGCCCACAAGTCGAAGTCAGCAATCAAGACCAGAAGGCACTTCTGAACGGGTCGAGCGGACCGGAACAGGGGAGTCACCCGGGTCGGGTATGACACTAAGTATGCAGGTGATAAAGTGCCAACGTTTTGTGATTGACAGGGAAATTGCAGCTTTGAGCACTTCGCATAGTGCTCTCTGCCACCGCAGTACCTTGATAGCAGTTGAGGAGGAAGTACAGAAGGGAACCCTGATGCGGCCATGAACACGAGGTGCTTGGTAGACAGTATACTTCCCGCGCGGCATGTTCTGCGCGCGCAGCAAGATCGTCTGCTAGGCGTATAGGTGATATAAAGCTCCCCGGGTTCCCCGCCTGTGATTTTCAACCATCTTCTTCCTAAGAAACTCGAGCATCTACCAGCCAGGTGAGCACCATATCGCTTGTTGCAGACAGTTAATCGCAGTAAGTCTCATCTGTTCAGCTGGGATCCATGGATTTTTGATTGCCGGTCCGTTCGGGGGCTCGGCACGCTGACTTGGTGTACAGCATATTCCCTAGAAACCTGAGGCTACACAGCACCGATTGACCTTAGCTGCCATGGACTGCTATATACAGGATTCTGGCACTGTAGCTGACCGTCTTGAGAAAGCCAAGCACCAAGCTCAGCACAGCAAGCAAGGCTCCAAGAAAGAGATCCAGAGGGCGATTGCGAAGCTGGAAAAGTCCATGAAGAAGAGCACCGACGACAAAATTCTGGCAGATGCTCGTGCCCGACAAGCTGGTATGTATCTCCTGGGCAGATCTTCATCGCTAATACAATGTGCTTGTAGGTCGCAAAGCGGGCCGGTCCTGGTCCTGAGAGCATATCTCATGGTGGAACTGCAGACCAACACCACCTCAAGTGAGCTAGCATTTGGTCCCACATACGACGGCGTCAGGGTATGAAGGGATCCCGCGATGGTGGCCAGGATTTCAGGAAATGTGCTCCGAAGGCCCGAAGTGTCCATAATCTCACGGAATCGACGGACAAAAGCTTGGCAGTGATGTTGTGTAACGTTGCCTCACCGGTATTTACAGACAAGGTCGTAGGCGGTACGGTCAAGTAAGCGCCGTTGGCTTCTGCAGCCCGCCTATCGCCGCGCATCCTTGAGGTAGTGAGCCAAATGCAGGAATTTGAGGGTCTATTGTTAAGGACTCCTAGTACAGTAGACGTTGACGCGAAAATTCCTGATGCATTGCGCCACCATCCACATCGTGATGACCTTTCGGACAAATTGACGTGCCAGCTCAGTCGTCTGCAGCCCGTCATTAGGCCGACACGGACGAACAGCATAGCTGCAGAGGCCGGCACGGATACGAGGCCTTCGGTCATCGATGGAGGCCGCCATCTTTCGTGGGGTGATTCCGAGATCGTCGACGGCATAATCCATCCCTTTATGCCGGTGCAACGTGATCTCTGTGCCTCGTGACACGGTGCCTGGGTGTATTGCAGTCCGATCCAGCCGTTACGTGTTTTGGATACCCCACGTTTCCCACGCCCAGACAATTTTGTCCCGTAATCCGGGGCCCGCCTTACCCTTTTCGTCTCTGGTAGTAGATAGGTGGCTTGTCTATGTTCCGAATTTGCTTCACTCGGGCGCGACTGGCAACGTCTTGTTGCCGCAAGACTGACCTTTAGTGGGTGCACGTTACACATGCCACGCAGATCCTGTCTTCTTGTCCTCACAAAGACTCGCGTCCCAGGCGGTGGTTGGCGAGTATACGACCCGTGGGGCGGCGCCTTTGAATGATGTCCTCTGGCCGCAAGTAAGGTTGCGAGACGCCAGACTGACATTGACAGGGCATGTATGGCGAGGCGGCGGCAGCTGGCAGGTCCCTCCACGCTTTCATCTTGGTCTGAGAGTGATCTGCAACGGCATCTTGAACTATCATTGAGCTGAGACAACTGAACTGACACTTCCAGTCCACTGTCATTGTGTGTATGAGCGTGGCAGCAGACTTCCTTGCAAACGGCTCCCGTCAGAGTAACGCATTGAAATCCAGCAGTCGAGTCCGGGCACATTTCATGGTCGTTCGACGGAGTCTCATGACGGAGACAAAGCAGCTAAAAGAATCCATGGGCCTGGAATGTGGCCGAAAGCTAGTCAGCACCGCGACGAAGACTGGGAAGACCGCCTGCCGCCGACAAGATGTGGATGACCTGGACAGATTCATGCGGTCATCTACTGACGTTGACGTACTCCTGAGGTCCAGAGACGACTGGAAAGGTATGTTTGTGTCCCTCGCGCTCATCACTCATGCTAATGTTTCGCAAGCTCTGCAGAACGGACAAGCGAGTTATGGTGACACAAACATTGGCCAATGAGCAGATATGTCAGAGGCTGAGATCAATTCCACGACTGCCAAATGAGGTTTGAAACTTCGACGGCTTTGACAATGGGTGCGTCGTGGCCAGCTGAAACCACCTCAAAATGAAGGTGGTCTCCGAAAACTGCCGTAGCATCTTCACGAAGCTCAGTAGCATCAATAATAGAGTCACGATCGCCCGCAATGATCAGCAACTTTGCGTTTGCGCCACTTTCGCTGCTTCTTTGCGCGAGCTCTGCGCTGATTCGTCCCCAAAGTTCGTGCTGGTTCTGAATTGGACCGTACCGAATACTGGACATGAAAGCTGACACGAAACCGTCGTGATGATCGACTTGATGAACCACAGCCCTTTCAATCGTCACATCAGGATGCTTTCTTGACAAAACCGCAGTCGAATTACTCTCGATCGGGACTTCGGCCTTGACAGCCTGCTCAGTTCCAATCTTTCCATCGTTCTTGGGTGCTTTGGGTGGGTACAGTGGGGTCTTTAATCGTCGTTTGACCAACCTGAGCAGTAGCGGCTCCGGAATGACTCCCTCGCTGTACAACAGACGGTTGCTTCTGCTGAAGTGGCGAGCACGAATTAACCCAGAAGGGCAAAGAAGGACCAACGATTCGATGTTGTGGGGAAAGTAGGCTGCGAAGCCTGCCGAAATTCCGCCTCCGAGGGAGTAGCCAACGATTGAAAATCGGTGCCAGGGTAGTGGTGAAGAAGCGGTGGCCAAGAGAATCTGTGTTGAGAACAGGCGAATATCGTGAGGCAGGTCGGCCGGATTCTCTGAGTAGCCTCTTCCAAAAAGATCAAACAACATCACACGGCAGCCCTTGTCCGCCAACTGGTGTGCAATGCCTCCAAGGGCAAGGCACGGAGTGCTGATGCCATGAACCAAGAGCACCTTTCGACCAGTTTCTGGGCCAAATTCGTACACACGTATTGAGCCATAAGGTGACTGCACGTCTCGAGCTCCCGGCAACGAATCCGGCGGATATGGCAGGTTCTTGTGCTCGTCGGTCGATAGCTTGGGCAACAGCGTGCTCAAAGGAGAAGCTACGATCTGGCCATGCTTTCCACTGACCAGGAAGCCGCGAACGAGCAGGCCTAGTGCGAATGCGGTAACACTCGCCGTAGCCAATCTGCGGTCGAGGTTTTCGTACACTTCCTTCACGTACGACGCCATAACCGCCAGAAAGGGTGCAGTTGTCGAATATATGTGAGAGAGGAAGTGCTACCTCGGCGAGTTGCCATGAAGAAGTCGTCAGCAGATAAAAGTGGAGAACGTCATCGGCGTCCTGCGAATTTTCCAGCGATTCCAAACCCGCCAAGCCGGCATGTACACTCAGGCCCTTAGCCACCAATACCTGCACGTGTACCGACCACTCGGGGCTCGCCTTTGTGCCTTTTTACATATCTACAACTCTAAGACTATGAGCTCGAAACAGCTCGGGGTATCTTGAGACTTTTGGAACGCCATCTGGCAGAAATGTCCATCCTCAGAACAGGCCAGAAAACTTCAGAGCCTGACCACCATTCTTGTCCTTCCCTTTGTTCCGCTTCCGTTTCTTTCGCTTCGATTTATCTGCTTCCTCGTCACTGCTGTCATCAAAGTCGTCTTCGTCGTCACTGTCGTCTGACTGAATGGCACGTTTTGTTGGTTGTCGACCTCCGCCTGGTATACCTTTGGCTTCCGTCCATACTTTGACCACTTGCCCGCCACCACTGACCAACCGACCAGTGACATCAAAGTCTAGTCCAACCACTCCCTCGACCTCATCGTGGCGAATGTCCCAATCATCGAGAACGCCGTTTCTTCCCACCCGCAGAAATCTGACAGCACCATCCTCCAGACCAGCTGCCACGATCTTCTCGTTCATCTTCAGCTTGCCGTTGCCGAATTCTAAGGGTACTTCGACCATTGACTCGATGCCACTCTGTGTCCGGTCGACCACCAGTCTTTCGTCTTGGTCACCCCATACGCCTCGTTCCCACAGACTGACAATGCCATCTCCTTGACCGACAAGTACCTTTTCCCCAACGCTTGTGCCGCCCTTCTTGAGACCTTTTATGCATACGGCGCTTGTAAGTTCGACTTCCTGATCCTCACTCGTGCTCAGAACACCTTTCCTGATATCGGTAACGACAAGTGTGCTGCCGCCAACCGTCAGCCACTGTTTCGGGAAACCGCTTGTGCTGGCTTCTGTGACCGGTAGAGGTATCAGGCTGTTGACATGCTCCTTGTCATGTGGGTGCCAGGTCTGTGCTGCCCTGGCTTGAATCTCTACTCCTTGCTGTCGAAGGTCGTGAAGATATAGCTTGCCGGAATCGGTGGCGAGCAATAGAGCTTGCGGACTGAGGGCATGCAGCACAGTAGGCGCGTCGTCGTCACCAGTGTCTTCATCGGCAGGAATAGCAATTTTGCTCACAACTTTGCCATTCTCGCTATGGAATGCCTTCACCAGACCGTCTGTGCCCCCAGAGTAGCATACCGAGCCATCGTGGCTGTAAGACAGAACGCGACATGATCCCTGATGTCGTTTTGTCTTCCATAGTGTGTCTATTGCACCAAGACCATTTTCTGAGGCGGTCGACGATCTTCTGAAGCTTGAAATTATCGGCGGCTTCCCGTGGCCATTCGCCCCATTCGCTTCTGCATTTCGCCCATTGACTTGTGGATCGACTTGGCTGTCGTCGTCCGAAGGCAGCCTATATGCAATGACATGACCCGACGAGAGGCCGACCGTTACAATTGGCTCGGAGGGATGTAGCACCTGTGCGAAGAGATCGGCCGGAAGCGGGAGGGTGCATATCGTATCTAACATGCTGAAAATCGAGGCTACCGCTCAGGCATGTTGTGAATAGCGTAACTTCGGTGCATTCGCACTGCCGTAGGCTCCTGCTGCAGGATCTGAGCCTTTGCGGACAATTGTAAGTAGCGGCACTGGTGTGACTGGCGTCGAGCTGCAACTCATAGCATCACATTATTTTCTGTGGAGAAAGGTACCGCCGCTTCCGATAAGTGGATCTGCACCTTCTTTCTTCCCGGGGTCGTCACCCTAAGGCACAGGTTTGACTGGCATGTCTTTCGACTCCTACCGGCTTTCCGTGGAGCAGCAATGGCCTGCGAGCAGAGCATCGACTCCGTCGCATCAGAGCCCTTTGCAGAGGTAACGACTGTACTAGGTCTCCTTGTGTATGCTAGATCACGAAGGAGAAGCCGTCCGCTACAGCGTGGGCGCTTACGTCAAGCGATAGGCCTCCTTGGGCTCCGCAAGCGCGTAGCCTGGGAGCACCTGCAGATGTTCGTCCTAAATCAATCGGCAGGTGCTTGATCAAGTGCCGATGCTGGCTGGAGACGACTGAAAGCCAGCCATTTCGCGCCGACCTTCGTGGTCAACCTGTTTGTAGAGCAGAATGAGGCAACCATAAGGCAAACGGCTCCAATCATTGCTCGTCGCAGAGTCTCCAGTCCTTCTGAAACGAGCTCATGCTGAGCGCGGGTAATGTGTTGTCATATCTAGCACGGTATTGCTCGAAATAGACATTTGATGGGTATGTTGCTATTCTCGGGCTCACGATGTCAGTCCTGCTCTGCAGTGATTCTGCAACAGAGATGAGAACCGTCGAATCGCGTCTATTGCATACTGGAAGAAGCGCGTGTAAGCCACATCGAATCCATTCATCGATGATGTAGCCGCGTCCTCACGAGATGGGGCAAGCGCATTCGAAGTATGCGCCTTCGATAGCGGTCAAACAGGTGAGTCTCGCCAGCTCTTAGGGAACTCTGCCTTTTCTCGTCATGATCGGCGGCATCGACTGCCTTTCGATCCTACAACTACTCCCAGCCCTCGAGAGCTGTATAGCGTTCGGCACGGTGATGACCTCGACTACTCCCACGCAAAAGCGCGACTGTCGTTGGAGGCGCTTTTGTACTAATGGCACAGGTACAAGATCCGGCTGCGTACATATATCAAGGCATTTGGACCGACTGGACCAAAGGAAGTGATACTTGGGGCCTGACGTTGACTCTGCACCCCGACAATGCGGTGTTGGTGACGAGTGCGCTTGCTGTCTTCGTCACACTGGCTGGTAGTCAACTCTGGACTATCGTGCGCTTCACTCTCCATCAGACTGGATCAAGGCCGCAGCCTGTACCTTCAACGCCAAATCACACCAAGCAGCAAGTTATACTGAGGAACGCTCCGACAGACTTAGCGACGGCTCGTCTTATGGCGTACGACGCTTGGATATCCCGTGGCAGGGGCAAAGGCCGCAAACTATCGCCACGTGCTATATGGATCTCCGTCGTGGCGATCGTTCACGCACTTCTGTTCATGGTAGCAGGCACCTTCTCGAATTTAGCAATAAGCACCGGCTCGCAAGTGGACGGAACTGCGGTCCTTTCACGAAGCAGTCACTGCGGCATTTGGAATGAGACCTACTTCGATATTGTTGCAGGTGGGAATAATCCGTCCAGCAGCGAAACCCTGGACCTGTCCACCAAATATATCGCCAAGCAAGTAGCAAACGTGCAGCTGAGCGTTGAGTATGCACGAAAATGCTATCTATCGCAGCAGGGTCCGATTGTGCCGTCATCGCCTTGCAATGTCATGAGGAAGCCGAGGCTCAATTGGAATACACGAACGAATGGATCTTGTCCATTCAGTAACGGCCTGTGCCACGAAAATGCTGATGTCGTCATGTACGAAACCGACACCATCAATTCGCATACAGATCTCGCATTAACGCCAAACCACAAGACCGTCTTGACTATCGACGAATCACGACATGTGCGGTTCTGAACGATACAGATCGCGTGCGGGATTGGGACGGTGAAATAGACGTGACCAGCGACGTCTTTGAGCGAAAGACTGCTCACGCATACTATGGCCCTTCGTCATATAAGCACACCGACTGGACGTATGCATACTCAAATTTCGCGTCTCTGTACGATAACTTCACTGTACAGGTGACCACACCTTATCAAGTCGATGCCGAAATCTACTGGGCTCTGAGTGACCCCGCCTACAGCACCAGTGATTTCGAGCCGATCGAGGGGCTCCTTCAGAGCTCTGCGGACGTCAGTCTCTTCTTCTTGAGCTTTTCCGGTATGTATCTCGAAGCGATAGACGATCCGTGGTTTTCGGCAAATCGCCTACACGAGGTCGATATACCTGTTCCTCTTATGAGGAGAAGGTTTGCCAGGGATGCTGCGATCAGCACCATGGGCTGTACGGAACAGCACCAATTCTGTACTCACGATAAGATCTGCACACCCTTTGGCGGTTTCGATCAAGTCCAGAATCACCAACCATTTGTCGAAGCCATGACTGGCCACAGAAACGCCACCTTTGATCGTATGCTACGTGCGATTGCTTTCAGCAGCATGAAGGAAGTGGTGGAGAAACTCAGTGTCACCAATTCGCCACTGCTTGCGGTCAACGAAATCGCTACAGCGAATACGGTTGTATCTATGCCCCTACCTGCAACACAGTGGCAGCGGGAACTGATGTACTGGCACTCTATTGCCATGGCCCAGGTCCAGCGTAATGTCGTGCAGTGGAGCTCTGGACAAATCGCTCCCGATCCACAATTTCTCTTGCCTCCGCAGGAAGAGCAGGACAAGTGGTTTTGTCAAAATCAGCTGATACCCTCCACTGTCTACCAGTCTTTCAGTATCATGTCAATCATACTGATATTGATCTTTGGGATGTTGATAATAGTCGTCAGCCTCAACGTCGAGGCTCTAGCACGTCTTCTGAGACGCTGCCTGAGGCGATCCGAACCGAGGAAGGACTGGGATAACGATGATATGCTCAAACTACCCGGCAAGTTTCGAGATAGCTTTTGGAGACCGCGTCCACCTCCAAAAGACAAAAACAAGTCTCCCACTACGCCCACTACACCTACGTCTCGATGGGGCCGGTCGCCGAGCGCACTGGCACCTCCGAGTACGGGCTTGTCAAACGACACCACTGCCGTCTCGTGGACTCGGTGTTCGTCGCCAACACTACCTCCCGCTGACCGAGTGATTCCAGTCATCACCATCTCAACGGAGGCTTCGCATGTTGACCAAAGTTCTTCGCCGTACTCATCCCGCCGTCCACATCGAGACTCCTGGATGGCCATCAGTCTGAATGAACTTGAAGCGGCAACGCACTCGTCAAATTCCCCAGCTCAAGCACAACCCGAAGATCGCAAGAGGCTGTCAAGGACGCTTTATGAGGTTTGCCATTCGCCTTCCATGCAGCGGCTGAAAAATCCTCTCAATTTCCACGTGCCTCGACCACGAGGCTCATGGATATGAAAAACTTGAATGGGCTAGTGTCACACCTTTGTGACCAAGCTTTGCCAGTAATCCTAGGCCTGCTTGGTGATACAATCGATCCGGACTAGGCATCGAGGTTTTGAGAAGTCCTTGCCGGTCTGCCACTTCTCGCACGACCTTCAGATCCCAGGAACGAGACTTAAAAGCCACCACTACCGGTACCTTTCCCACCGCCACCAACGCCACGGGCTTCCACATCGGGACTTCGCTTGAAGCCACCACTCCCATTTCCTTTGCCACCACCACGAACACCACGAGCGTCGACGACGACGTTACGCTTGAAACCTCCGCTGCCATTGCCTTTGCCTCCACCGCCGACGCTCGGTCTTCAAGTTGAATGTCTCGCTTGAAGCCACCACTCCCATTTCCCTTACCGCCGCCACCCACACCTCTTTCTTCCACGACGATCTCACGCCTGAAGCCGCCACTACCGTTGCCTTTGCCACCTCCTCCAACTCCACGATCGACCAAATCTGCAAATATCTGGTCAGCGATGCTTGTCAAGCTCTATATGTCTCAGCGTACCAGCAGGAGCGTCGATAGGAGCAGCCATCGCCATGGATGCCATCATGGCAACGAGGATCGTAAAGACCTTCATGTCTTGATCTTGAGTTCAGTCCGACAAGTGTCTGGCTCAGGCAATGGCGATGATCAGATTGAGAATGAAAGCGAACAAGGATTAAGTCCGGCCAGCGGGTGTCTTGACGGAAAGATGCTTGGTAATGATTGAGCAATTGCGGAGGAATGTAAGGAATGTGTTGGTCGATGTGTCTCAGGTCTTGTTGCGTTGTGGGGAGATCGGCCCTGCTTTATACCCGACAAGCCGGACTGCCATATCCACAGATCAGGTGCTGGCTCAACCGAAACGAAACGGAACGAAACAAATCACCTCAAAAGCGCTGAGGTACCGGTCGACAACAGGCCATCACTAAGTCAATTTGCGTCCATCACGAGCAGCGACGAATGCGATCGAGTGGGCCTCCTGGAGAGCACAGCATCACACGGGCTGGGTACGCAAATAGGCGCTTTGGCGCCATGGTTATTGAACTCAGAGGACAGGGTCGAGAAGACTGACGCCCGCGTTCGCACCACCCGTGCTACAGCAATGTCAGAGACAAGGATGTTGAACCCGAAGCGATGATGTTTGGTGGAAACAGCTCCATCCAGAGAATGTGAGCAGGAGGTCTCGACATCCGCCAATCAGACAAACTCAAGGAGAGCTGGTGTTGAACCGCTGTGGCCGCATGGATCTGACGGTAGTTGTACACCAAAGTTGAAAACCTAACGACGGATTGGGACCACTACATTATCGAGGGCTCAAACCTGTCATTGCAGTACAATCTGGCTTCGAGATTGAGGTACAAGCTGCAATCGCTCGAAAAGGCAACTTTGCAGCGCTTGAAACGGTCGCACTTGGCCAAGCCAGCAGCACTCACGAATGGACGAGTTGCGACTGGCCCGCAAGTTGGTACAAGCTTTGCGAGCTAAACAATCGATGAAGGAAACAACTGGAGAGCGATGGCGGATGGAAACATGCACAACGGCGTCATCGAACGGTCAGGTTGGCCCTCTGCTACCTCAAAGAAATTACATCGGTGGTGTGTAGTAAAGACGAACGAATCGCTTTGGTTCGAGGTTGCCTTGTCTGAAACGCCCGTTCACCCAATCACAAGGTTTGAGGCCAGTCTTGGCGCTAGAAGTGGAACACGCCTGACTGAGGTCAGGGCGGTTACAACAAATCACAATCACAATTTCATCGTCCATAAGGTATTCGAATGCATCATCGACCGTTGGACTGGGCGAAATGACTGTCCATGTGGTCACCTATGTGTCTCAGAAGGCCACTGCAGGGTCTCGAAGGCCGACTATTGTTTCGTTTCTCTATATCATCACAGTCGCTCGAACCCTGTCTATCCTCAGATTGCTCTTGTCGTCAACTTCCTGATCAGAACGTGGTTCAGCGCTTGCGTGTTCACATCGACACCTCTTGCAGATTTCCAGTGCGAGAAGAACGGCTATGCAAGTCACATATATCTCTGTTCGTGCTGCAGCTCGCGAGCAATCCCAACGTGAAGGTTCGCCCTTAAGCTGCATAAGCGAGAAATTTCGCGCGAGAGCTACGTAGGCTTCGGGAAACGAACCGAAGTGACCTGCAGCGTGCATGCATGTACCCATGCAGCCGTTTTTTTGTTCCTTGGGCTACATCAAGACCACTTTTACGTTCCTGGCCTTGGCCTCATCGCCCGGACCCACGTCGTAAGACTGACTGCTTGTGAGTGACGGTCGCTATAGCAAGCGCCGTGGACTTCTTCGTCCCAACGATACAGCATGACCAAATTTGGTATCACTGTGAGATGCGAGCGCTGGCGCCAGAAGAGTGACGTCTACTCATAGCCGCACCGTAATTCGCTGGACTGAACATGAAGCCGGGTATTGTGTTCAATTGTCACACACTGGTTGTGGTTGCCTCCTCATCCAAGCATGGCGGGAAAAGTGTTGACGCAGTCTAACGAAGACGTTTATGAACGAAGCACATTGCCAAGAGTGTCGTCCTCTCGGAGTATCGAATTGCCGCCAGCAAGACTGCCAGCTTTAGACTCGAGTGGTTAGACAGCGGAGTCGAGGCCTGTCGCCACGCCCTTTGATTCTTCTGTTGTCGTCGCGCTGTATCTGCGCTTCTCATATGACGGCTCTTCGGAGGCATTCGCAGCTGCTCGAGCCCTCAATCGGTCTGTCAGACTTGCCTTGTGCCACAACGCGTCTTGCATGTCCTCGGTTGACTTTGCTTGCCAGTCATTCCAACCCGTCGAACCTGCACACCATGATTAGTTTCGAGAAAGCTCAGAGTGTGGACCCTTCCTTGCGGAACGGACATCAAGGAATGTACTGAACATACTGAGTGGGAACATCGCTGGGTTCTTCTCCAACAACGCCCAACTGCTACCAGTCCCAGCAGAACTGAAGTCCCAGCTTCGGTCTGCTCTCGGTACTGATGTAAGGACATCCAATTCGCTCTGCAACTCTCGACAATACTGATCCAGAGGCAGATCATTCACGTCATTGCCGAAAGGATTCTCGATCTCAGCACCAATAGCCCCTAGCCCGAGAATGATGTAAGCAGCGAACGATGCGCCAGGAATCGTCAACCATCCAAGTGGTGCGTAGAGTTGGAATGGCAGCACAGCCACGTAGACCCAAGTGATCTGTGCGATTGAGATCTGGTATGCAAGTGGCAGAGGATGATTGACGATGCGTTCCGTGCTGGTAGCTACGTCTGCCATGATACCTGAAAGGAAGTCAGTGATTTTCAGAAAGCCATCCCGGCTCTGCAGACATACCAAGTTGAGTGACGATGTTTGATTGCAATGGACCGTTTGTGAGGAGCCCGGTCGAGGCTATGTGCTCCAGATACGATTGCAAATAAATCAATATCTCCTGCGGAATGTTGCCAATGTTGAAAGTCGCCTTCTTCATGGTCTTGCGAGGATTGGATTCGGCGAAAGACACGCCCAAATACTCCCCAGCGCGCTTCAGACCACCGCTAGCTTGGGGGTGAAGAGCCGAGATATCGTCGGCGTTACTGACCATGACATCGAGTGCGCTGATGAAGGGTGATAGATCAGCATAATCGGGAGCAGCTCGAAGCGCAGCCTATGCTTCAGGGCCACAGCGAAACCCTTGATCAGATTGATGGCGGTGACTTTCTGCCACAAGTCCGCTTTGCCTTGGCTGGGATCCTCTTTGTGTCGCTCATTGGTATGAATCCATATCAGACGGGCAAGATTTCGGCTCGCAAGCATTAGGGTCGCCCATAATCGAGCACCTTCGATGTATCGTTCGTAGGCTGTCGACGAACGGAACGAAAGAGCTAGACCGACCACGAAACCCAGAACGGTGAGCAGCACGCTGTTGACTGCCAATGGATACACCAATTTGGATATTACGGTAATGGCAGTGGCCCAGCATATGACGATCAGCTGCGGAATGATCAACTTGGGTATGATCGAGCCATGTATCCGGAAGAAATATGGCACCTTCGAATGGTGTTTGATATCTCGAGGACCTCTGAAGAAGTCATCAAGCTCGAGGCTGTGGGCAGTCGGTTGGCGGGACGGGTTTGGCGTGAAGTTGAGCTGCTCGGTCGGTGATGAGCGATGAGATGCCATGATGAAGTAGGAGAATCGTAAATATGCAACTATTCGCTCATCAAGCAGAACACAAACACAAACGCTGGTGCTAGTCGAAGTCGACAATGTCCATGAACAACGCAAAATGAAACCACGAGCAAGGAAATCTGACAATCGATGTCAACACGAAAGAACAGCTGAAGTCAGGTGCGAGACTGAATCTCTTTAAAAATTCACCTGTGTTTCATCTTGCTGTATTATTTTAGATGCCACTGCGTGGTCCCCGACATTGGGCAAGCAGTTCCTAACCAGTTTCAGCCAGCCAACTGCCTGGAAGGATCCGAGGGGCGTTCTAGGCGTCGACCTTACTGGCTCGGTAGTGAGAAGTCTTGTGTCGTGGCGCCCCTGACATTCTTTCGGGAAGTTCTAGCAACGCTTGTTACAGCCTTGCCGTTGGGGCAAGGAGCTGAAAGTCAGCATCTCGTTCTCGCTTTGAAGACCTTCAAGATAAGTTGATCACTCGTGCTGAATCTTCTGCTTTGTGGGCATTTCGACAAGCGCAGCCAGATCGAGAACGATTACAACATTGAATGCTGGCCAAATTACATTTGGATTTGGATGCTGAGAGACATCAGGGATAGCTCCGATCCAGTAAACTCTTGGTGCCGCTTAACGTTCCCTTCCGACGCGGGCGGCCCCGCTTGAGAGGCGGTGTCTTTCCCCTGGACTAGCTCATCTTACCGAACGTCAGTTCTTCAAATTTTTGCTGCCACTACAGGAGATGCATTTCACCGTACATGTAAAGCTACAACGCAGTGTCTCCTTGGTCACTGAGCGTGAGCCTCCACATTCACTCAAGTCATCAATGAGAGTCGGCAGTTCCCTGCGGAATCACGAGTCCATTTACGGACGGCCAAGCATCTTTCAGCTATGCTTGGCGTCATCGCTCTCGTCCCCACTGCGGCAGCAAACCGATCGACAACGTCTAGACCTGTGAGACCTGTAATCGGTTTCGGAACGGCGCAGGGTCAGCATGATGCGGAATCGATGTCCGAACATCACAGGCAAGAGAAGACATGCACTTTTCATTTCGCAGCTCACAGTCACCTTATTTCCAACAAAAGTATTCAAGCCTGGCAAAGTTGATTGTCGACCGTCAACTTATGTGTGAAATGGATTTACAGAGCACTAACTATCACACAGCCAAGTCCAGCGTCAGATCCCAGCCTTCCTTAGTTCCTCTTCTGTCCAATCCCACAGTGCTTTAGCAAGCTTGTCGTCCCTGCATTGCGCGCTACCTGGCTCTGGCACACCGACCGGCGAGAACATGCCGCCGTTGCTCACATCGCCTGTCCACGTCGCCGCCCACAACGGCGTCAGTGCGCCCTCCTCGACAGTCAATTTGCCAGCGACGGCGTCATATGTGCGTTGCATCAATCCTAATGGGCCCCATCGTTTGCCCGAGCCCAAGTAATGATCCAATAGTCCTGTATCCACCCTACCAGGCTGAATTGCCACATGCACAACATCAGGCCAGTGGACCACCGACTGCCTCGCATACAGGATCTGGGCGAGCTTACTGATCGAGTACCGTGCATATTCGTTGACGTCCTCACGTTTGCCCTTCTGCTGGTCCAGTCGACTATGCTGGGCGATAGTCCCGTGTACGCCGCGGCACTGGAAACATGCACGACTCGGACGGTGTTCCTTTGCATCTCCGGAAGTGCTTCAGCGGTCCTCTGTAGCAACGGCATCAGCAACTTCGTCAATGCTGCATGGCCAAAGTAGTTCGTTGCAAATTGGAGCTCATAGCCGTCCGCTGACAGGGCGGGAGGGTTTGCCATGATCCCGCCATTGTTGATGAGTATATCTAGTCGTGTATTCTCCGCCAAGACCTTGTTTGCTGCGGCACGGATACTCTTGAGATTTGCGAGATCGAGCTCAAGGTATTCGACACATGAGCTGGCGTTAGGATTGGCCAGCAGAATGTCTTTCAGGGCAGCGTCGAACTTTGTGCGCGAACGTGCAGCTAGGTAGAGACGACGCGGATTGTGACGAGAGAGCTCGAGTACGGCCTGCTTGCCTATACCTGCATTGCCGCCAGTGACAATAATGACGCGGCCGGTGAGCTCCGGTATCGATGTCTTTGGGTCGAATGCGTGGATGTTCTTGTAAGGATTCAGCAGGCCCATGGCGACCGTAGCGAGTTCTTTGGCGCAAGTGGATTTCGGCTTGAACACCTCAGCAATGCCCTCGGTGGACACAGGGGACTGGGACGAGTTTCGTAGAAGTCGCAACACAGTCTCCAAGGAGCGAAGAGCATGTCTGCTCCTGTTTACATGGCAGCTTCTTATACTGAATGCTTTTCTCCGCTTAGCGCGTAGTACACAGGGCCACGATCCAGCACCAGCAAGCCATGCAGCATCGATATGCTTGAGTCCCATGTGCAGCCAAGCTCGCACCTGCATGCCATGAGGATCCGGCTCCATCTAGAGAACGGATTGCTGATAGCCGAAGCCGAGAGCCAATCGGCGCTCGGAAACGGATGCAGCTCTGGCCGTTGATTCGCTGGCCGCGCTGGTCGTGGAGACCAAGCGGTCACATTATAATTCGTTAAGTATACCTCGTAATGACTGCCTCAATAGATCTTACACTCGAGGTAGGCAGCCGCCTTGACGATTGAATGTGCTCAGATCTTGGCGGAGTCTCCGAGGCTATATCCCGCCGCAATTCCAGTACTGCCCTCTTCAAGCAAGCCTCCATGATCGTCTTCGTCCCGGTCGTACTTGATCTCTAGTCCTCGCCATGTTCGATTGCGGGTCAGAAAATCCGCTGCTGGCGACGCAATGCCATTCACGGAGACCACTTCGCCATTCGATCTTTTGGTCAAAGCCTGTGTCGGCGTAGGCGCTGTATCATTGCCATTTGTAAGCACTCCCTTCGGCTGGCCCATCGGCCTTGTTCTAGCAACATAGCGACCGGTCCGTAGATCGAATTCAGGAGGCTCCGATTCGTCTTCGGACCCAGTGTTGGCCTCTACCGGGTGCTCGGTCTCGACAGCCTCTATCATTGCTTCATTGTCCTCGGCAGCCTGCATAACGCTGCTGAAGTCGGCCCTCCAACGACCAGTCCAGATTCTGCCAGTATCAGGCTGCAGTGCCAAGTCCAATTCAAACGGCGTAATGATTGGCTTGTAGAAGTCTTTACTGTCAATGAGTGAGCTCTCCCAGCAGCCGATGACGACCCAACCTCCGATCTCAGAGAAATTGGCGACCTTCGCAGCATTGATCTTTCCCACGACGAACAAATACGATTTCTTTCCTGCGTTGGCGATCTGCTGCTTGACATATTCGACCATGGACAGGTAGTTCTTGACGCTTAGTGTGTTGATGAGGATGCCCCAAACCGAGACTGTTGCAAGCGATGTGATCAAAGCGTATCGCCGTCGGAGAAGCAGACCTGTCGATCTCTGTAATGCTGCCGAAGAATCAGAGACCATAGCTTCACGATTTGTAGGATAAACAAAAATGCTTGCAACACTGGACGTTAGTGTTAAAAGCAAGGACGTCGGTGGATCGGAGATATGAAAAATATGCCACGAGCTCAACGAAGAAGGGTCAGAGGCAACTGAGGCTGGTACAGTCCGATTCGGTATCGATGAGGAAGGGTCATGCTGAATTGATGCTGCGAAGATGGCCGTATAGCCACGAGATCCCAGCGACGCCGCAAGACTTGCGACGTGTGACTCGTACGGGACGTCGGCAGTAATGATAACTCTGATTGCATGGTCTGGAAACGCCTTCTGAAATGCGGATAGGGCAGCTTCATGGTCCAAATCCCGCCTCGTGAAGATATGCAGTGCAGGCAGGCGCGCAGTGGGCGAGAGGCAAGCGCGACCATAGTGGATAATTGCGTCCGCATCCACATGCTCTGCAGCGATCTCATCCACGCAGCATGACCCATATGATGTGTCGGCAAGTATGGTCAGCTTGACCGGTTCAAGATCCTTGTCTGTCAAGGACAAGTCGGCCAAGCCGTTGATTTCGTTAGCAGGTACGCCTTCGGAGGTTTTGGGCCCGTTAGGGACATCTGGCGGCTTGAGGCCACGAGCGAGAAGCTGATAGACTCGCGCAGAGTGCGACAGCATCTCGTCTGGGAACTGTAACGCGACTCTCCGCCATCGCTGCTGTCTGATCTCTGCAATGGTCCTCTGAATTTCGTAGCGAACGCAAATCTGTTCATCGGACAAAACGTCGGTGACTGGATGGACATCTTCGGTGTCATTAAGAATATGCGATGCAGGCGTAGACAGCACTGGCGGCGCACTCAGATGTTCCACCATAGCTTCGTCTGTGGAAGTATGATTTATCAAGGCAGACGAATGTTGTGGCCATGAAGAGAAAATCGATGTACGATTGTACGCAAAATCTTGCCAAGTCAATGCTTAGTCACCGCAAAACCAGTGTTTTCCACTGTTCTTCCAGACGTTCTTAGAGCCTGCCGGCTGCTGCAGCCAGCGCTATCTATGGCGTTCACACGATGCGCGGAGCGTGCGCCCTGCGCGTAGCTAAACGTGAGCGTCGTCTGTCTCTCTAAATGTCAAAGCTGGCTGTCTTACTAGAATTGCCATTATGCATTGATGCCGATCTTCCAGTCGTTGGTGGTCTCCTCCACATCCCGCAAAATGGCCCTGCGGGGCTACCAGGTGTATGTCGGCATAATGTTTTTGGCCGCTGGCCTAACCTTGATGAGTCGCTCTTCGTCGTGACAGAGGTTCATTGCAAAACAACAACAACACTGTCCTCGACCGTAGGCTTAAGTTTTACAAAACCACTTTTACAACCTCGACCTGAGTAATCGTCTATCGATACATCATGGAGGACAAGGTCCGGGATTTGAAGATATGCATCATCGGAGCAGGTATGGCTATCGGCGAGAACTAATCACGTAAATGCAAACTAACTGAACGTCAGGCATGGGAGGGCTGACATGCGCTCTTGCGCTTGCGAAGAGAGGCTTTCGAAATATACATGTGTACGAGTTCGCGCCAGATCTCGGATTTGTTGGTGCTGGAATTCAGCTTGCACCCAATATGGCCAGGATTCTAGATCGGCTTGGAGTCTGGGACGATATTCAACGTGAGGCAGTCGTCCTTGCAGACACGTCAATACGGCAAGGCAGCTCCGATGAGGAGCTCGCTAACGTTGATCTCGGCTATGTTGGTACTACCTACGGCTACCCTCATATGGTAGGTCATCGGTCATCGCTGGCAGGATCAATCTTCGCAGGGTGTCAAAGGGAGGCTGCAGTCAACTTCCACTTCTCGACGTCGTGTAGCGACCTTTCCTCGTTCTCACCTCGACCATCCTTCACAGCCAAGTCGGCCTCAGGGTCCGAGAAGGTGGAATGTGATGTACTCCTGGGCGCAGATGGGGTTAAGTCGCGGACGCGAACTGCATTGTTGAATGCCATCCACGCCACAGCGGAGGTCGAGGACTCTGGACAAGCGTGTTATCGTATCATGCTCACACGTGATGAGATGGCGCATGATCCCGAGCTGCTGAAGCTTATTGACACGGACAGAGCAACAAGATGGATAGGTGCAAAGCGGCATATTATTGCATATCCGGTCTCGAACAAGTCGATATATAACATCAGCACTGCTCAACCTGATGTAAACTTCGCCGATGCACCGTCTGCCACGTACACGACAAAAGGATCTAAGTCAGCCATGCTTGACGTATACGCAGACTTCTGTCCAATGATACAGCGAATGCTCAATCTTGTCCCTGAGGGGGAGGTCTGTGAATGGAAACTGCGGGTCCATCAGCCTCTGCCGACATGGGTCCACGGATCGGTGGCGCTCGTAGGAGACGCATGCCATCCTACGCTCCCTCACATGGCGCAAGGTGCCGCTCAAGCAATAGAGGATGCTGCCGTACTCGGAGTCGTCCTATCGCGCCTACCCGACTCGGAGCCTGACAGCATTACGAAGGCTCTCAGGGTATACGAGGTCGTTCGAAAGGAGCGTGCAGAGGCGCTCGTGGCGTTGGCTGCCAGCTCGGGGAAGGCACTTCATCTTGGCGAAGGTGCTGCGAAAGAGGAGCGAGACAAGCAGTTCGCCAAATTTCGTCAGGGCGGCAAAGGTGACGTGCCTGACAAGTGGGCGGACGCGGACGTGCAGAAAATGGTGTATGGCCATGATTGCATGACCGTTGCAGGCGATGTGTTTTATGAAGAGTTCGAGAAACTCTCCTGACGCTTTGCACCATGCTGGAACCGGAGTGTAAGCGCCGGCAGCTATGCACTCCTGGCCGGATTTAAGTGTGCGAGTGCTCGTCTGATGTGGTCGAGCTTCATATTCGACAAGTCTTGCTGAGGAGGCTTGTTGAAATCACAGTCAGACGAAGAAGCTCAAAAGACTGATCATCAACCACAGCCCGGCCTGTCCCAACAACATCGGCCTCAGTGTGTTGCTGGCTTCCACTGCTTCGTTCCAAGTATAGACGCCAGGAATAGTGACCTGCTGTTGTCAGTACAACCTTACCATCTGAGATCAGAGCTTCATTCATACCTGCTCCTGCCAGAATGGGCTGAAGTGGAACCAGGCAGCAACTGCTGAGACAGCCGTAACAGTGTTCAGGACAGCAGATGAGCCTCCCAAGAACAGTGTGTAGAGACTTGTCCCAATTGACAGCAAGATCTGAGGATGAAGTCAGCTACGATGCTTGGGTAGATGGCACGTGTTAAAGCCACATGCACTGGCTACCGGTTCCCGTGACAAGTAGCACTTACAGACACAGCAGCCGCTCCCTGCGTCGTGCGAGTCCGCCACAGCTTGTCGGCAGCCATCTGACTATATTGTGCCGCCGTCTCAGAAGCGGACTCGTACGTACGCAGCCGCACAATAGCACGGTATGACAGTGTTGCTTCGTAAAGAGCCAGCGCACATGCTGGGGTCAGCAAGCCAGCGAGCAACATGTTTGGAGTGTGCGCTGCTTAGCAAATCGAACGACTTTCCCTGAAGTTGGTCTGCTCGAGCTGGTCAACAGACAACATCATCAACACCGGTGACCAAGATGTTCAAGCGTGATGTAATGCTAAAGGCAAAGCCCTACGGAGATTCGCAGAGTATAGGGCACTCAGTACGGCGCATCCCAGCGCCTGAAACAAACATTTTGCATCTCGGAGGCCTCTGGTTCCAACAGGCACGATAACATTGACAGTTGACGACTTCACTGCCTCCTGGACGTCAGCTTTCAGGCAATCTGTGGGGTCCACTGTCGATTAGGCTCGACTTTATCGTCTGGAGCAAATGGCTGTCCTTAGGACGCGCAGATTCGACAGTGTTGGACGTCGAAATGATGAATGGAAGCTCATCCGCACGCGGTGGTCGCTGCAAGGTACAGCCTAGCTCCGTCCAAGGCCAAACCGCCTGATACGTAGCGCTACCGCTCACGAAATGCTTTGCGAGCAGCTTTAGCGACCATCGGAAGAGCCCCACGGGCGACTTGCAGTCCGCATCCGAAAACGCGCCTGTTCCCCTCCTACGCGGGGCAGATCCGGGACAATTCGTGAAGACATTATCCTGACCTCATTTTGGGTTTAGGAACAAAATAGTCCTGGTCGCCGTCGTAATGCCTGCTGTCTACTTCTCCTGCGAAAGGTGAGTTGTTGATTTATTGCGAGTCATCTCTCAACAGGTCATACTTCCATCGCAGTGTTCACCATGGATCCCTTCGAGTACAACGCGAACCCCTCGCGCGTGGTGTTCGGACCCGACAGCATACAGAAACTGCCAGACGAGCTGCGACGACTGAAGTTGTCCTCTCCTCTGCTCCTGACAACGCCCCAGCAAGTCTCTTCCGGTGAAGACCTTGCTAAGATCCTTAATGCCGCCTCAATAAAGCCGGCTGGCACGTACACCAATGCCACTATGCATACCCCTTCACATATAACCAACGAGGCGCTCGAGTATATGAAGTCCGCTTCTGCAGACAGTGTCGTCTCGATTGGAGGTGGTTCGACAATTGGTCTCGGCAAAGCCATCTCAGTGCGCACCGGCCTCCCTCACCTCTGCATACCCACGACCTATGCGGGTAGCGAGATGACACCTATCCTAGGCGAGACGCAGGATGGAAAGAAGACGACACGATCAGATCCAGCTATCCTGCCAGGCACTGTCATATACGACGTCAATCTAACCATGACGCTGCCCACCTCCCTCTCTGCGACCTCCGGCGTCAATGCAATAGCTCATGCCGTTGAAGCATTATACGCGAAGAACAAGAACCCTATAATCACAATGATGGCGCTTGAGGGCACAAAAGCACTTGCCGAATCCCTTCCCACCATAGTCGAAGACCCCTCGAACCAGGCTGCCCGAGAGAGAGCGCAGTACGGCGCCTGGCTTTGTGGCGTCTGCCTCGGCAGCTCCGCCATGGCGCTACATCACAAGCTCTGCCACACGCTCGGCGGCAGCTTCAATATGCCTCACGCAGAGACACATACGATCGTGCTGCCTCATGCTCTTAGCTACAATGCTCCTGCCATACCTGAGGCGATGAAGCTGCTGGCGGAGGTCCTTCCAGGCAGCAATGGCAATGCTGTCCAGGGTCTGAACGTTCTGCTGGAGAAGCTGAAGGTGAAGCGGGCGTTAAAGGACTATGGGATGAAGGAGGAGGACGTGGCTAAGGCGGCACAGATTGCGGTGAGCAATCAGTATCCGAATCCGCGGGAGATCAAGGAGGAGCCTATCAAAGAGTTGATCAGGAGAGCATGGGCTGGCGAAGATGCGAAAGACGACTTATGAAGAGATCATCATTCCATTGGGGATTGTGTCTTGTGCAATGATTCGCACATCTGCATGCGCATAGTAGCACAGGGATCTAGTCAAGCAGACTGTCCCACAAGGAAGTCCTCAATCCCATAAAAGCTATGCTTTCTTGTCAAGTCATCAAGCCGCGTGGACTTGCAAAAACTCAATAGCTCCTGTTCTGCCCCTCGTCAAGAGTGTTGTCTGTGAGCTTGAACGTCCTCCTTGGTCTCCGTGATCTGTAGCGCCTTCGCTTAAGCACCATCAGCGTCCTCCTCAACCTCAGCTTCCAAGGCCGCAGCATCGGGGTCCTCCTCCAGTTCCACTTCCCCAAACTCCGCCGCGCTCAACGGCTCATGGCCTGTGTTCATCTTTCCACCTGCCGGATTTCCTTCTTCCAACCAACGCACAATTGGCGTCTCGGGCGGCCAACCCAAGTGCACCGTGTGAACCGTCAGAGTACATTTCGGGCAGATATATTTGACATCTGGAAGCCGCTCACGACTCTTGACCAGTCCCAAGCTCAACGTCGTCCAGTCTTCGTCTCTCCAGGTGAAGGTCTGCGCGACCGGCTTCTCCTTCTGTAGCTGTGGTAGAGCCGGAAGCAGAGTAGGAAGCGAAGACTGCTGTCCTGCTGCTGGGGTACCTCTACGACGGTCTACCTCGGCCCTACGCGCAGCCACAGATGAAGCACTGTATGGCATGGCGGCCTTCTTGGGGCAGTTCTTCCAGTACTGGCACTTCTTGCCGTTGATGGGGAGGTACTTGCGGCAGATGTAGCAGAGACGGCGTTGCTTGAGCTTCTCGCGTTCCTTCATCTCCGTGACGCTGTCTGTCTCTGGTTTCTGTATGTACTCTGGGTTCATGAAGCCTTCGAGCATCTGCATGAAGCGGTGGCGTTCGATGTCGGAGCCGTAGCGGTCGCGAATGACTGGAAAGCCAGCGCCAGCTTCTATAGCCAACATTCCCAAGCGTTTGTGTGTAAGGCCGAGGAATGTCTGTGTGATGGGATCGCAGTGGCCCATGACGCGCTCCAGGACTTCATCTGGCAGAGATAATAGAGAGTCGGGCCTGGAAAGGACGTTGGGAAGATCCTTGATGGGATCGTACTCGGATTCGTCCATTGAGACGGAGCCTTCAGAAGAGGCGTCTGAATCATCGTCGTGCGTGGTTTTGACCTTCTTGGCACCGCTAGCGACCACAGAGTCCTCCTCGTCTCTCTTCCGCTTGTTGGAAGTAGAAGCAATGTCGGACTTGTTGGCGTTGTTGACCTCCTGAGCTGTATGTGACTCCTTCTGCACAGAGCCCTCCTCAATATCTTCAAGGTCAACAAACTTACGCTTGAGGCCCATCTGCTTGCCATGAGAAGTGTCTCGCACACCCTTCTTCTCTCCCTCGGCTCTGGCCTTGTTCGCAGCTTTGACTTCGTCCTTTGCGGCCTTACTCATGCTTCGAGTGTACGTGATGTTGCGCTCAATCTCGGCCTTGGCATTAGCTTGCTTGACTTCGTGGTAGAGTTGTTTGGCTTGGCGCTTGCGCTCATCTGCGGCTTGCTCTTCGGTCATCTCGCCAGCAGCAAGAGCCTGACGGGTAGCTTCCTCTGCTCTGGCCTTGGCCTCCTTCTTGGCGTAACGCTTTCGAGCGCGGCGACGGGCTTTCTTGGCGGCTTTACCGGTGCCAGGTGGGTGCTTGGAGAAGTCGTTGACGGTTGGAGGAACGTAGTTCTTTGCGCCTGGGCCATGAAGCGGTTTGGGTGGGAGAGGAAGTCTCTTCTCCTGGACTCAGTGAGATCGTCTGCCACGACCGCTATGAGAAGAAGACTTACGAGACATGGGATGTGGAATTTGCGCAGCGGCTTGTCGCGACGAGCTCTCTTGAGAGACTACTACTAGTGAGCTTCATGTTGAGGCCAAACGTGACTGAACTTACAATAGGTTGGGCCGGAGCTCCAGTCAGATAGCCTGGGCCGCCAGCGGGTTGGAGACCTGACATTTTGATCCACTGCCCCTGTTGGATGGGTTCTCAGGAGAGACTATTCGGTTAGTTACGATGTGTTCAGATCGTTAGCGAGGAGTCGGGCTCTGCGGGTTCGCGAAACGCTAGGTGGTGAAAGGCTTTACAGAAGTCGGAAGAATGCTAGACGGATGGACATCCGAAGAAAAAGGCAGCACGACCTTTGTTTGTTGTGGGCAATAGACTTGTCACTCAT
Organism: Cyphellophora attinorum; assembly: GCF_001299255.1. NCBI lineage: Eukaryota > Fungi > Ascomycota > Eurotiomycetes > Chaetothyriales > Cyphellophoraceae > Cyphellophora > Cyphellophora attinorum. Next base: position 269,893 of record NW_017253242.1, on the reverse strand, counting down.
TCAACGTCTTGGCAGGGAGGCTGGGATGTTGATTCAAGTGAAGAAGGCGATAAGTGGGCATGACTGAAGAGAGGAATTGGCCGTGAGTCAGATGCCGTTGCCGGACAGCAAGTGAACGTACGTCTCGGGGGATACACTTGACAGTGGTTTCGGAGTCTTTCTATCGCCGCCTGTGTGAGTCTCTTGTCTCTTGACAGTCAGACCTTCGTTCAGCGAAGACCATCGTTGACAGCTAGGTGTGCCACGGCAATCAATGAGTCATGTCAAGGCCGGCCACATCACCATCGAGGCCGATCTGTTCCAGCAAACATGAAGACAAACTTGGACTTCGCACCTGCAACATCACGTCGACATCGACGACGAACGCACGCTTCCTAGGGCTGCAACATCGCTGTCGTTGGTCGTCATCGGTGCCGACCGGCTTGCCGCTGCGAGACTTAGGGCATTCGATGCCACACCTGAATGGCATGTGCATGATGTCACGAGCTTGCGATTGGCAGTGGTGGGCCACTTGGGCTGCTGGATGCTTCGACAGAACAACGGATGAATACACTGCTACAGGTAGAGACCCAGGAGGTTGAAAGCGAAAGCGAGGTGCGGTCAAACTTTGGGGGCCGTCCCTGCCAAGCGCTCGGACACTTTTCATGGGCATGCAGCATTGCAGGCATTAGTACACCTTAATTTGAGCCTTCGTGATCAACATCAAAGGATCAGAGCAGCATAGGTTTCGCCTTGCGGGCGTTCATGAGGCGCTACTGTACTGACGTACTGACTACTCTAGTGCGAGGCCTGACTATGAAATATGCGAGCCTGGCACGACATACATTGAGGTCATGAATGATGAAGAGTTCGTGGAGTTTGCGGCACGTTTGGGACGACGGAACACGCTAAATACGATCGTTCTATCTCATGCACGATGAAATCATTTACCAGAAGTGCGTTGGGCCCTCGGCCTCTATCTTCGCGCTGAGAAATGGACAGAGTAAGTTCCAAGGAACGGGTGCGAGCACCCTACTCTGGACGTTTCTCAGCGCGAAGATAGAGGCCGAGGGCCCAACGCACTTTCCCACAACTATGTACAAGGCGAATTGGAAGGAGCTTGAAGAGGTCCATGATAGGGCAGGCGCGGTAGTCAAGATGCACCTGCCTTGGAATGCGGTTGATCACGACAAGACTCCATGCACAGTGGGAAGACACTGGCAGTAGCAATGTGTGGAACTTCCTGGACACGGGCAGTCACTGATGACTGGTTCTGAAGACACTCTGCACTAAATGAAAGCCCTCCGAAGTTCTACAAGCGCCATCATTGCCATGGCCTGGCCATACGGCATACTGGTTCGAGGAATGGCAAAGTAGTGCTCCAGGCTTTGACCGACTGCGGTCCCAAAGCTTGTATCACTGAGCTCACCATCCTCGCCAATTCTGTCCAAGACCGCATTGATGGCCTTCATGGCAACTTCAACGTACTCCTTGCCGATGAGCCGCTGCCTGGCTGCCTTCAAGAGACCGTACGCAAATCCAGCAGTCGCCGATGCCTCTTCATAGTTTCGATCGTCTTCAACGTCGAGTACTGTGTTCCACATCCCATTCGGCAACTGATGCTTCTTGAGCGCAGCGCATTGCGCACGCAAGACCTCGACTAGGTACATCCTCAAGGCGTCTCCTTCAGGTAGCTCTGCAATTTCGAGGAATTCGGGAATCGCGATAGTGATCCACGCGTTGCCTCTTGCCCATCGAACGTCCGCAAAGTTATGCCCAACACCATGATCTGCACCGTCATCAAATTTCCAACCATGGAACCACAAACCTGTTTTGCGATCTTGCAAGTAGTTCACATGGATCAGGAATTGCCTTTTCGCCTCCTCCACATATGAAGGTCGCCCCAAGACCATGCCAATCTTAGCGAGTGGCAAGGCTGTCATCATGAGTGTGTCATCCCAGAGCTCGTCCTCGTTGAGAAGATCATACGTAACATGCTGGAACCCACCACCTTTCGTCCTTGGTAGATCATGCATCGCCCACTCAGCCCACTGCTCCAGCCACGGCCGATATGCTCGGGCCTCGCCATGAGGATCCTCTTCATAGACGAACGCTAGGGTTAGCATAGCAGCCATTGTATTGATGTTCTTCGTTGTGCCTTCTGCCAAGCGGCCATCGAACCATTCCTTGATCACGCTTCTGGCACGGGAAAGGGGTCGAAGGAATTGGTATTGGTATAGACCATACAAGCCGATCCCGTGCGTCCACTCCCAGTCATTCCAGCCCTTGGTGTCAATGACCCGGCCATCAGCCAATGGCATCAGAAATTTACCAGTTGTATCTTTGATGCTGACAAGGTTGGAGATCAGGAGCTCAATCTTATCTTCAGTATCTGCAGCAGTGAGGCCATTGATACGTAGGGGAGTAGGCATTGTGATGGGTGGACGCGTGCGGAAAGTCGATCTTGAGGCTCATTGCTTCAGAGATGCTGGGGCTTCTCTCACACAAACGCTTCCTGGGACGTGCGGGGGCATATCGGGGGCTCTGAGATTTCTCACGCATGGTGGGGCGTTGTCCGACAATACGCCGAAGGGTCTCGTCGGTATTCGAAGTGCACTTTCTTGAGTAGGCAGAAAGGCATAAGGTGTGAAGAAGCAGAGGCGCTGCCTCAGACCCACCTCAGACGACCTTCCACCCAGCTGCTTCAGAGTAGCGAGCCCAGGACCCCATGAGAAAACCACGAAAATTCGGTCTTGGAAGACAGGCAATGTCTGATGTCAGTAGACCGAGATCCTGTTCCCTAGCCTAAGCGAAGAAAGAGCCCGAAGGAAGGGAAGTTGGAATGCCAGCACTGCTGACCGCCCGGATCTCGCATACCACCGCACCTGTAGGTGACGTGGACCCGCGACGTCGAGGATCTGCTTCGTCAGAGCCACATCGCACCACACAAGATCCCAAGGAATCCATTGGACCTGCTGGCTCGACGATTGAGATATGAGCCGGAGCATTCATGCAGGCGCTACCTTCGCCCATTCGCCAGAAAAGTGCCCGTTCTGCGATCCTCGTCGGCTGGATAGTCACGTCAATGGGGATACCCAGACCAATAGTACTCACATCCTCCTAGATCTGGTGGCGAAACCCTCCTCGACTAGCCAGAGCTACGTTCTGGCAGAGCGTTTCCCCTACCTGGCCATCGCAGCTTGCGGTGCTGCATATTGAACCACGTCACGACTTGCGATTCGTTCTGTCAATAGCTCCGCACCCTCCTGAGAGCAGTGGTCACCGAGAGTGATTGGCGTATACGAGGCGATAGGATGACCACCATATGTCCTCCAGGAATTGGCGTCACTCTCTTCGTGTGAAGTTCGTCTCTTTGACTGGTGATGGAATTGCTCCGGATGGTAACATAGTGTTTCGCTTCTGGCCTACAGATGCGATCTTCGTCTAGTAGCCCTTGTGCAGCTGAGGCAGAGCGACACGCCTATCTGGCCCAGAACGTCAAAAAGTCGATAGGATGCGCTGAGTGTGTCTAAAGATCTCAGCCGCAAGGCATGGCGACGCTGCCGTCAGCTAACGACTCAACAAAATGGTGTGTTCGGGCCACCAGCCGAATCAGCAGTGAAAGTACCATTATTGGCAGTTGTCCCCAAACCAGACTTTGCAACTCAGGACAGGAGTAAGTGGCAAATTATGCAGCTGCGCAGTCCATAGCGAAGGTGATGACTGTAGACGATGAAGTTCGTACCCACCTCAAGCTCCGCGCTCGAAGTCCATCGCTATGATTCCGGCGTATCACCGCCAGGAGTCCAGTGGTCTACATGCCGCGAACACTCCAACATCCGCCGCGACGCGAACCCGACCACTCAGCACTGCCAACTCTCGAGACGATGCCTCAGAATTCCTTGATTTTGCACTTCGTACTCGCGCTGTCAGCTGGTCCATCTGGTGATTGCAGCAATCAATATCAGCAACGTTGTTGAGGTGAGGCATCCCAAAGCTCAGCGTGTTTGTGAGTGAGTCTTCTCATACGACCCATACAGAGACGAGCCGCCTATGTCTTCGATCGGCGGCCCTGTACCCAAGCTGGGGTACCTCCGATATCAGGGCTATCCCTGCTCATCGAATATGAGTGGACCGTGGAGAAGTGCCGGGTGCCCACGCTCGCTAACGTCGATGCTCGCATTTCGACAAAATTGCAGCATTTCAGACACGATCGGCGACAAGCAAGGCAGTGCAATACACATGTTGGCCGCATACTCGAGTTATTGAAGCTCACCCCTTTGTATGATCATTCGCTATCACTCTTTTAGCGCTTCCTGCATCCCGTGTAAGAAGCGCATCGAAATTTGGCGAGGCGAGAGATTCGGACGCGCTGGCCAAGATAATAGCAGCAGTCTCGGTAGACCCAAGCGAGGTTCCCCATGACGTCGCGTCTTCGAGAAGTCTCTCAGTAAACAGATGAGAAAGCGAGGGTGTTTTCGTCTGCATGGCAGAAACGACGGCAGTTGAGTAATTGCCATGAATACGGAGAAGCTGTCAAGCCACAGTGATCAGCAACCCGGATAATTTTGAAAATGAGATCCCCTTCAGACATGGAAGTTTTAGGAGGTTTTTCTCCACAGATCGTCAACGTCAACGGCCAAGGTGACCGGGGTGCCTAGCCCAACCTTGCGCCACCCCTTGTTCACCTGAAATATTGGCGATCACTTCCCGACTTCTGGTCAGTCCATACCACGTCATTGGGTGTGTGAATGCTGGGTTCTGCCGTTAGGTGTGTTCCCCTGAAATTCGCTGCAGGACCGTTGGCCCGCGTTGTCAATGCCACGAGCACGAAGTCAAAGACCCTGCGCTTAGCAAACCGGCTCTTTGCGCCTCTTGACCGGATTGGAAAGCTAGACAGATCGTCAATAGTGTCTCACTGGGCTCGGTATGTTATTGGTGTCGCCTATAGACGTCGTCTGTCAAAAGTTGGCCACAAGGCAACAACGGCATTTCAGTGGACCCAGTGAGCTCCGATAGCCTGTGGCAGAGCCGGAGATGGTCGTGCATTTCGCGTCTCATGTCGTAGGCTTGGTGCACTCGTAGAAGATTCTGCCCCGAACTTCACTCCTGTCCAAGACCATGGAGTGGATTTGCAGATCGAGCACTATCGTTTCTCCCACAGCCGACCTCGCCTCGACTGCAGCAGGCCAATGGTATGGACCAGCTTACCGTACGTTCCGAGCAATGTATGTCAGTGGCTTGAGGACGAGTGTTGGTTTTTCTTGCTGCAGGCTCATGGAGTGAGCATCATCTCAATTTCTCGCACCGGGGAAATGCCTACCGTCTCGAAAACTTGAACATGCATCGATAGACGAGATCATCGCGACTGTTCCTGAGACGAGGCATGACGCTGATGATCTCATGGTAAGATTAGACCTTGACAAGCTGAGGGATGCAGCTTGCTGATCAGTACTCTCGGTTGATGATCCTGATCGTGAACGTGTGCTCCGTCGACGTCGTGCAATAAGACCTTGGACAGGAGGAGCATACCAGTTTTCTATAAGAAGGCCATGAGTACCTGGTCCTCAACAGACTCTTTTTCATCCATCAGCCTTCTCTCCAATAAAGCAACAGCTTCACCTCAGCCATAATCAACAAATAACACCTCGGCTTCTCCGAACCACTCAACAACATCAAGATGCAGTTCTTCACCACCATTGTCGCCCTCGCTGGCGCTGCTGCCGCCCTGCCTGCTGTCAGCGTGGCACCACTGAGCGCTCTTGAGCAACGCCAGCTGCCCATCTGCAGCGGTCTTACTGGCTCGGCACAGTGCTGTGCCACCGATGTGCTCGACCTCGCTGACCTTGACTGCGCTACCCGTAGGTCCTATTGCATTCAGGAACTCCAGCGCATGTGGCTAACATCTGTACAGCACCTGATGCCGTCACAACCACCGAGGAGTTCGTTGCCAGCTGCTCTGCGATCGGCCAGCAAGCTCGTTGCTGCGCAATCCCGATTGTACGTTTGCTCCTGCTCTTCCTATCCAATTGCGAGTACGTTCTAACAATTTTTCCGCAGCTCGGCCAGGCCTTGATCTGCAGCGATCCCGTTGGCTTCCCAGGCAAGCAGTAAATGTTTGCTTGGAGTCATGACGTGATGGGGCAATTGAACGAAATGTTGTAATATAAGGCTGCATAGTCCGGCCGAACAGCTTTGGTCGACCACGGGATACTGAAAGCTCGGAGCTGGATGTGTGGATGTGTAACCTTAGACGGGTGGGAATGGGAACAGCAAAACACTTGGCCTGCATTGGAGAACTTATTTCGAGAGTCTGCAGAACTTTGCCGACAGTAATAAATCCAATGCATCTGTCAGTCAATCTTTGTCGTTCAGTGGTGGATGTTCGTTTTTGCTGTGCACTTGCTGGAGGCTGTCAGAAAGCAGTCCTAGTGTTTCCCACAAGTTGAGCTACGCCAGCTTTGACACCATCAACGATATAAACTTTCTTTCCTGCTTGGTCGCCCAGCTCTTCCACACAGGCCTGTCTTACGGCTTCTTCCAAGCCTACCATACCCGCACAACCCAGACAAATAGCACCGACATTATGGTTGCCCTGCTTTAACAGCCGCTTGGTCGCTTGCTTCATCTTCTCTCTGACTTCCTCCGCTGGTAGATCGTGCAGTTCCGTGGCATTTAGGCCAGTCGTCTCTGTCCCGACATAGCGTTTGCCCTTCTCCTGACCCAGGAATCCTTTCACCGCGTCTGTCAAAGCTTTCTCCCACACTTTGCCCGTACTCACGATTCCGAATCCCTGGCTCTCGTCTATGAGTGACAGGCTTGCTAGAACGCTTGCTTCGAAAATGCCCGTGACGTACTTTCGTGCGCCCTCACCACCCGTACCTCCAGTCGCTGCTGCTGACAGAGCGGAACACTCGTGTTTCAACTGTGCTACCAGTGGATGATGAGAGTAGCATGCGATGAGGAACGCATCGTAGTGGGGGACTAGCGGCTGGAGGTGAGGGAAGCATTTGGCTGCAGACTCGGCCGCGTCGTCCGGCGAGTTTATTGATGGGATTCCCGGAGCAGGACAAGTAAAATATGCGTCGTGCACAGGAAGATGAAGAGACTTCACAGCAGGTTCGAGTGCGGCTGTCATGTTTGTAGTTGTGTTAGGATTTACGATAAGCAACCTGGGCCGCGGGGGCGAAGATGCAGCATCTGTCGCCATGCTCGCCGGTAATCTCAAGTTCGATGATCACGGAGACCCGAGAATTACTGTGTATGGAAGTTGTATGGGTCGGATGGCTGACACATTCTGGTCGCGAGCAGAACGTTTGACGTTGGAAAAGGTTACGCCAAGCTCAAAGTGATGGGGGCGGGACCGTCCGTCCAGAGGAAGAGGAAGGCACGGCACGTGAGGGCTTATTGAACATCGGATATCTGGCAAGAAAGTGTGTTTTCCCGCCTCAATTCGAGCACCTGTGCCGGCAGTACCACACGTCGATTGCATCTGCGCAGCATTTGGTCATTAGTAGCCATCATATTTGATCGCGTATGATGCCCTGCAGCATCTCGTGCCATTTGCGTCGCCGAGGCAGATTTACAGATGCGACGAATGTCTGGCTGATGGTCAAGTTGACATCCTCCTTCGGCGAGGCATCACAACTGCTGCGCCTCAAGCCACTGCGGCGCGCAACAGGTCTCTCCCGACATAGCATCTCCTGGCGAGCAAAAGAAACCTGTAGCAAGGACTTTTGGTGTTGGGCAGCAAGATATCCGTATGACGTCGCGAAGTGGAGGACTCACCTCCAATAGCCGTCGAGGGGCTTCATCATGAAGCACCGCCACCTGCCGGTGCTGCTCGTGACCAGGGACATGCCTCGCTGCCTGCTGGCTATCTTGCTACCACTAACCAGATTCCAGTAACTTATATGTCAACCCTTCGCCTCACATCCTTAGCAGCGTAAGCAGGCCCAAAGAACCAATTACCGCCCAAAGATCCCCGGCAGGCGAAGCCCCGTCCTTCAGAAATACCGCTTTCTTGGCCCCTTGGGCAGCCATCAAAAATGTCGAGCAGACATGATGATGATTACGACGACCGTCCTCGACGCTCTGCAAAGCCAGAAGTTCCCCTTCCGCCTCCCATAGACGACGTGGACTACGGTGACGCACCAAGCCGGAAACCCAGACGTGCTCATTATCCTGACGACGATATCATCGATCTCCGAGACAACGATCCGCCGAGAGGCGATAAGAAAGGACGAGACAGAGACGACCCAGGTCTGAAGCCGCCCAAGTCGTCTAAAGCCGAGCGTGGCAGTTCGGCAGGCAGTGATCGGCCACGACGTCGCCGTGATCCCTATTCCGACGCTGACGACGAAGACCTTGATCCCCGTCCGCGAGGCAAAGACAAGAATCGTGACCCAGGAAGAGATCGCGACAGAGATAGAGACCGAGACCGAGACCGAGGCAAAGATAGGATGCCTTCGTACTCGCCTCAACCTCGTGACCGGCGCAGGAGGGACGACCCATACGGTGATCCTCCACCACGCCGTTCTAATACAGGCTACGATGGGTACGATGACCGTCCGCGCCGGCGCAAGGACGACGACTATGATCGCGGCTACAAGTCAGATCGCGACCGAGGAGGTGGGCGCCGCGGATACGATGATAGATATGATGATCCTCGACGCCGTGACGATCGGCCCCGTCGCCGAGATGATGACTACGACCGAGGCTACAAATCTGACCGCGACCGGCGGTCCAAGTACGACGACCCACGTGATAGAAGACGATACGATGATGACAGAGACCGGGACAGAGATCGAGATCGGAGTCGCCGACGCGGTGGAGGCGACAGGGACCGCGACAGAGATCGTTATGCCAGAGACAAGTCGCGCGACCGAGATCGGGATCGGGATAGACGGGATAAGAAGGGAGGTGGTGGTTTGGATCTGAAGAACTTCGACGTGAACAATATTCAGGGCTACATGGAGAAGGGGCAGAAGTACTACAAGAGTGCGAAGCCATTCATCGATCAGCTTCAAGGCATGCTGGGCAAGAAATGATCTGGTCGGTAGCCATGAATCTTTGCCGTGGTATGTAGGACGGAGTAAGGAGCGATATGCAACAGGAAAGAGATCTCGAGAGCGCATGCATGTCACGTACGCTGGTTTCGCAGATACCTCAACATGGTACGAGCTGATTTCCTCTACTTTGGGCACCAGTCAGCAGTGACGAGCAGGTACAGTGGCTTGGGTCAAATGCTAAGCACGCAAGCCGTCATCGGAGGCATCAAAGATTTGATAGGAGTGTCCATACGACCAAGCAAATATATTCACCGGCCTATGCTTTGCACCAGCCCCGAAAGCCGTTTGACTGGATGTCTCGCCGCAGGTTCAATGCATATCTCAGAACGAGGGCACGGCGAATCCGCAAGCCTGACTCCCTCGGCCGTTCTAGCATAGGCAGATACTGCACGGTCGAGAATTGAGATGCGATCTACGTCAACCGGCGTGGAGTATGTCTGATCTACGCGCAAAGGTTCACGTCAACCGGTTTACAACTACCAGGCTGGGCCGCGAATCGACTGCAGCCGCGGCTCCTTCTTCACGCGTGTTGAAATCCGATCTTCGATATCCAAAAAGGTATATGGTATTGCGTTCCAGGTATAGCCTGTTATTAATGGCTATGGGTTTTCATCACATTCCGATCGTGCAGAACATTTTCCAAACATCGAATAAACTAGCGACAGACAGACATACAACCAATCAGGCATATTTAGCAATGCTTCGCTTCAATACCCAGCGTACTCTCCTCTATCCGCCCTTCAGAAGCTGTCACCATATCCGATGCCAGTCACAGACAAACTCCCTCTTACCGCGTCCCATGCTCTAAAATTCCGCTCTATCTGGCCCAAAGCTTACTGTGGCTGCTTGTCAGTCTGAATTCGAGCCAGCAAGGCCACCAGTCCACCAGCCGCGCCAACGCCGGCCAACAACCACCAAGGACGCCCAAGCCCGGCCGCCTCGTCATGCGAATCCCTATCAGCTGCCGGCCAGTGACCTGGCATCGCGACCCTTGGACCAGGTGTATTGTTAGAGCTTGATGTGATCGCATTTGGAACGGGACTTGCGGTCGTATCAGCAAGTGTGGTCTCTGGCTGTGGAAGTTGTCGAACTCTAGGCACGAAGTCGTTACGATTGCGATGTGACCAGGACTGAACGCTCGTGCGCGATGTTGATCCTTTACGAGCCGAAGCAAGGTTGCTAATCTGGCGCTCTCGAGGGTAAACTTCTGGCGATGGCGCTGGGATTGAGAACTGAACTTGACGTCTTCGAGGAGAGCCGTTCGGCGATGGCGGTGTTACTGGGGCAATTTCTGATCTTGGATCCGAGGCTATGGTCTGACGTTCATCAGCTGCCGCGGACGGATTCTGGACACCGTATCGTATGAAGATATTCTCGGTGGGTGGATTCGGGAAAGACGTCCTCAGTGCCGTTTGGTCTTCGTTATTCTGACCTAAGGCTGGACCGGCTGACTGGCTTGCTGCTCCTGGATTGCTGGATAACACAGAGGCGCCCCGAACCTTGTCAGACTGAGCAATCTCCCCGACGCGGTTGTTGAGTTCGAGGGCTTCTTCGGTGACCTCGTTAGCGCAAACGATAGAAGCGTCGTCCGTTACAGCAGACTCGCCAACTGGCCACTGTCTAAGCTCTCCCGTCATGGCATGCTGCTCGCCTACGAGCGACGACGTCGTGTTCGTGCTGATGGCTCCGGAATCCACAACAGTCCCGTTCGTTGTCGCACCGTGCTGGGAGTCAGACTGCTTCTGCTTGACTTTGGGCGTATACCGGGGCACGAACGAGCCCCTGCCGGGATAGGTGATGTCGTACTTGTCGCCAATGTTAGGGATACCACCGACTCGGCCAGCAACCATGGTACGTTGGAATGATACCGGCATCTTGCTAGGCGACTCGTCGTCCTCCTCAACTCTGACGACTGGATTCTCGGCTCGTGTTTGTTCTAATTGTGTCTCAATATGACGCCAGAGTCTTCTCTTGAAATTTCTGACCAGCTCTTGCTCAAGCCCTTCTCTCCGGACCTCGCCATTAGGAGTCTTGACCATCTTGGTTCGGTGATGATGCGTGCAGAGCAGCATCGCTGCAAGATCGACAAGTTCTGGCTGGTCGACAATTTCACCGGCCTCGAAGGCGCAGAGGCAACGAAGGATTTCGCTAGCTCTCACCACGCATTCCTTGCTGATAGGATTTCCACACCGTTGGCCGTCCATGGCTATTGCGGAACAGTGTAACGGCCATTCGATGTTGAGCTCCAGGACAGAAAGCACATTTGTCGAGCACTGTTGCAGCACTTGCTGCAGGAGATGTAGCTCGCCCTCAACCTCGTCGCGGGATGGAGCGGACATGCTGTGGATACTTGGCGCCGATGAGCTGCAAGAGAACGTATCTGGCGATGGATCGGGCGATCAATGATTGTTTTGAGCGTTCTGGCTACTTAGAGGTGCTATGATATTCAATTTTGTGGCTTCTGGTTGAGACTGCTGTGGATGTGGAAGTAGACGATCTTGAGAAAAGGTCTGACCTCCACCATGTGCATACTTGATCTTTATACAACCTTGGATGCTCAATGTTTACGCAGATCGTCCAGCTTGGGTACCGGAAATGTCTTGAGAGCATTGCCATGTCTCGGATCGCTTTCCATATCTGTGGATATGATTGGGACATGTACCTGCAGGCTTCCGAGAGGAGAAAAAGACCACATCTCCAGGAGCAGACACGAATTCTGCCAGCCCCCAAAAGAAAGATGCTAGACATCTCGACCGTGAGTGTGAAAAGCGTCTCAGATCCTCAAAGAAATTATCCGAAACAGCACAAACAACACACAACCGTGGCGGTCGAGACTCTCCCGGAGCAGAGAAGATGCTGGACATGTTGTCTACATTGCAAATTGCTCAGCAGAGTGTTTGCTGTCTTGGAGCGTGTGGTCATTGGTATTCTCGGAAGTCTTGGACTTTCAACGCAAGACGTTTGTTGGCGCTTGAATGTGGACTTCCTCGGCAAAACAACAACATGACCGTGAGGTGATGCGACGCCAGGCTGGGACGCATAGACTCGAGATGCTGACCAGGTGCGCCCACCAAAGGAATGGCAAGCAAGAGTGGATGTTCTGCGTTTGCCAAATCGAAAACAGCAGATCTTGACGTTCGAATGTGCCACTCGATGTAGCCGTTCGGTGCCTGGCGGATGGGCAGTGGTAAGAGATGTTCTAAGCGCTCATGGGGCCGGTGTTCATGTCGTCCATTGACACCAGCAGCTACATCAGCCGAAGAGGCATTCCGCCGACCTGTGGCATACACACGTCAAATTCACACATTCAACTGAATATAGATTTCAGAGAGCATATCGTAATGATAAGGCTATGCTATCGGATCCGACGCCACGCAGGTCCCTCCTCAGCCCACTTTCTCGTACGATTGCTGTAGCAGATAACAATCCTAAGAGCCCTATGAACGCCACGCGAACTCTCAAGGAATCATGAACGCCTCCTGAACCACCAACGCCTGGTAATGCACGCGCTCTCTGCGCCATGCTTGTTCGTTGAACCACGTATACTTGACTAAAAACCGCTCCGACCAGATCTCTTGATTCTCCATTCGTCCGACATCAGTCGTCCTCATCACTCCATCGCCATTGAGTCCGACAGAACGGACACATCACAGCAGCCCTCAACATGCTCGGCGTGGCTATCGACGGTCCGATTTCCTCTCGAGCACGCTCCTGACTGTCCAATAGCCAGTGCGTCATACATCCCTTGTGGAAATTCTGGCCGCATTGCGCACGACAGAAGACCACTGGGTCTTCCTCCTCCGGTGCTGAGAAGTCGTCGAGACAGATCGGGCATTCATGGAGAGGCCGTCGGTGTGGTACGTATGCTTGAGCAAGTGCGGGTTCTGGTGATGTGGAAGTCGCAGGTTCGGTGGAAGCTAGATCAGATGCGACGGTAGGTGAGGATGGGTTGGATTGGTGCTCCTCGCTAAGCTGTGCTTCCAGGCTGTCCTGCAATATCGCAGCAGCTGGCTGATCTAGTTGTGGTTGATTGACGGTAGCTTGAGCGTCTGTAGCATCGCCGTGTGGAATAATTGCGAGTGCCCCAAGAGCTTGACTGAGGACGTCGGCAACGCTGACGGAAGTCGACGTCGGTAATGCGGGTGTATTAACGGACGATTGGAGATTGTCGTGTAGTGGTGCATCGGACGCCGTGACGACTGTGCTGATCGCTGGGTGTGGCGTAACACTGCTGGTCTGTGGCGACGATGGTGCTTCAGCTGTTGCTGTTGTCTGGAAAGCGGTAGACAATGATGTAGACGTGGCAGTAGCTGGGGTAGTAGCTGCAAGATAATTGCGTAGCACATCTAGTGCTGCCAACACCGCCTGTGTGTCCACGTTGGTACTTCTTTCCTGGACCACAGGATCATGCCTTGTTGGCTGATTGGCAGGTGTAGGTGCAGCAGCGAGGTTGTGAGAAGAGTCGTTGGGAGACGTCTGTGTGGCTGAGACTGACAACGCTTGATTGTGGTTGCTTTCAACAAGAGGTTGCACGGCTGCCGGAGCTTGTACAGCTAGTGCAAGCGTTGCGTAGGTTGTGTGCGTTTGAGCTGTGTCAGACAGGGCATGCTGACGGCTTGTCACTATCTCATCGGGTTCTAGACCGGTACGATAGTCCCTGAGTATAATCTCCCACTTGTTGGCCAGACTCAGGACTTGTGAGTGACTAGGCTTTTGATGCCAGCGAGGGCAGAGGGTGAAGAAAGCTAGATCTTCAAGAGTAGATGAGGATACTTTTCGTCTTGGGTCCTCGTACGACAAATTATCGAGTATCTTGTTGGCCTGCTGGATATCTGAACCGCGGATAAACCGCTGACCACACGGCGTACCCCTCTTGGTGATTCCGTTGCATTCTCCAGGGAAGACTTTGAGAACTTCGGCTGGGTCCCACAGAGGCTGGCGGCGAGCTGCAGATGGCATCTTGGAGTATGGCTTCGTATCTTTAGATGAGATATAGAAAGGCAAGTAGTGTGTGCAAGAAGAGGAAAGGAAGAAGGTGTGCGTGACCGCAATAAAATGTACCTCCTAGGAGCTTGCTTGCGCCTCTTTGTTCATTGTCCGAGACGTCGCAGACCACCCAGTCTCACGTGTGGCTTTGCAAACCCCCTGCCAGGCCAGTAGCCTACCTGCCTGGCTGAGCAAACAGCTTCCCTGTAAGGTACTTTGGCAACAAGTGTTCCATTCGGCCTGAGCAGGTACTTGTCTCTGTCAGTCCTGCCTCCCGCTCCTCGATGGCAAGCCATGGCATGCTTTCACGAAGCTGTCGATGTCAGAAGTACCTGACCCGTGTGCTCATGACCATGACCAAGGTTTCTGGCGTTCCTCGACCGCCAGCTGATACGGCTCGCTGCATAGGCGTCCTTACCTTATCATTGCCAAGACAGATGCGGGCTCACTGAAACAATCTGCGGCCGCTCACGGACCATGGGACCTGAGAACAGAACGCTCACATGCACAACGGTGCAGCAACTCCCACTGTGTAAGTCCGGGGGTCGTGAAGAGACCACTCCCTCGACGCAGGCAAGCTAACCATACTAGAGCAGGTCTGTAAGAGGTCGGCGTCTAATGTTGCGGCACCAGCGACGCAGTCAATGGGTCAGTGGTCGTATAAGCGATGGCTGTGTCAGTAGCAACCAACAGAAGCATCCCCTTCGACGAAGCGAGCGACCTGGGACGAAATGTCCATGACGCAAATAGTAGGCGAAGAACTCCTGGGGGTTGTGGCTTTGCGGACGCCCCTCTTGCAGTCATAGCTCTGGGCATGGATTAATACCTGACAGCGACAGTGAGGTTGCATCGAAGATGTCGACCGGCCTGGGCCGAAGCTCATATCGTATTCTGCTACAGATGGTGTAACGATATATGTGACAGTTTGTGCTTAAAGACTGACCAAGGCCTCGATATGCTACGGCGTCCGTTTAGTGCGGGCTGCTGCACCCTGTCAACCGGTCTTTCGCTGCAGTCTAGAATCACCTCAAGTGCAGGATTCATCTTGCCGTCCGGTCTCGAGACGAGGAAATCTCTTCTCTTGTCCGTTCAATATTTTTTTGAGTCACGATAGCGCACAAAGTCCCGTGGACACATTGGCCGGCAGGACTCTCGTAGTAATACTGCTCTTCTGTCCATTACGAATACTCCCGTCGCCGTGCTCTCCAGTATGAATAGGTCTATACACGCCCTCAGTCTACACAGCATCTATCCACACCCTGCCTGCCCACTGCACGTTTACGGGTCTGCATGCCTCGCTCGGGGCCCAGCGCCATACAAACCGACTATAAGCTCCCACATGAACTCGAGGTTCGGGGCGCCCGGGCGACACGCCATCGACCATAACGCAGCGTTCCTTCCAACCTGTGCCCTCTACGGCCTGGTGAATCTGTCCAAGTGTGAAAGCATCGTGAGCCACGTACTTGTCCCAAACCCACGCGACTTCTGCATGCATATAGAATATACACCTGCAGCCGCAAGTGTCGCGTGGACAACGGCGTCTGAACAGTGGGTCGTCACAAGCTGCACACTAAGGCTCGCGATCGGCGGGCGCCGGAGATGGTGACGCGTTGTGTTTATGCGGGAAGAAGTGGTGGCCCTCTCCCTCCTTCTTGGCTTTGTGCTCATGACCAACGGCGGGCTTGTCTTTCTCTTTCTCCTTGTCCTTCTTCTTGTCTTGCTTTCGCATCGACTCGGCCATTAGTTGTTCAAAGGCCATGTAGTCGCCTTCTTCATCTGGGTCGCGCTCGGCCTGGACCCACTGTTAGCTGATGCGAACGAATAGGGAAGGGCAAGAAGAGCGTACCTTTTGGAAAATAGTACCACACAGCACCAACGCATGAGCACGCTCCACACGCTTCTCAAGCTTCACCGTCTTGTCGTTCAGTACCTTATCGCACACATCCCTCAACACGCCTTGGATCTCGAACTTGCTGCCCCGCCACGCCGCAGCGAGGATCTTGCCTGTGACTTTACGCTCATACTCGGCCTTCTTCTCATCCGTCCAGTCTGCACCGCCGGCTTCTTCGAGCTTAGCCATCTCCTCCATGGTAAGCTGCGCATCGATGGCGGTAGAGATGGTCGTCCATGTCTCCTTGGCAAGTGTGCCCTTGTCCTTTAAGCGCGAGAAGAAGCCTGAGATGCCCAAGAACTTCTGTGATTTGAGAAACGACGTAGCTTTTTGCAGGTAGGTGGTGCCGATGGCGTGTAGGATTTCCAGACCAAAGGACTCCATCTTCAGGTTCTCAACTTCGAGGCGGGTCTTTTCTTGGAAGGCATTGGTGACTTCTCGGCCCTTGTCGGTCTCAGTCCAGACAGAGATGCGGTCGATGAGTTTCTTGGAGAGTGAGTCGACGCGCTCTTCGCGCTTCTTGCGGCGCTCGGCTTCATACGCTTCGAGCTTCTCGCGCTGCTCTTTGGTGAGTCCGCCTTTCTTTTTCTTCTTTTGCAGCTCTTTCTCTTCTTCGGTCAAGCCCGCGGCTTCCATGCGGGCGTCTTCTTCCGACTTGTCCATGATGGCCTGCTGGCCCCAATTTCTTCGTGGCGTGGATGTGCCGGATGCGTGGGGGTCAGAGGTCTGTGATGATGGGATGTCGGCTGCTGTACCTGATGATACGTATGGTGGTGGTGGAGCAGCAGCGGCCGGCTGTGCATATGCTGCGGCCTCTGCCTCTTTCGCTTTGGCCGATGTCGAGGCATCAGTGGAGTTCTTTGCGTCGTCGTGGACATTCAGCTTCTCTTCTGCCTGCTTCGCTAGGTCCTCCTCCTGCGCCTCTTCCATGTGCACTTCCATCGTATGTGTCAGGTCTTTCATAAGCGTGAGCTCGCCGATGTAGTCAACGAATACATCACCACCAAAGATCATCGAGAAGAACTCCGAGGGATCCTCGAATCCGGCGTTGGGCATGGCCTTCTCTTTGCCGTACTTGTCGTACTGTGCTCGCAGGTCTTTGCTGGATAGTATTTGGTATGCTTCACCGATAGCTTGGAATTTGACATGTGCTTGCTCATCACCGGGATTCTTGTCGGGATGGGTTGTGATTGCGAGTTTGCGGTATGCTTTCTTGATCTCCAGCTCCGAAGCGTCTGGCTTGACGCCGAGCGCATCGTAGTACGATGTGTCGACCACCATGGTTGCGGATGTGTTGTAAGCAGTCACAAAGGGATGTCGCTATCTCAACTACTGACGCGGAGTGAATGCTGTGCCCAGCAGGGTAGGAAGACTCGAGTGAATGCCTTAGGTTACGTGTGAAAGCGATGGCAATGCTTAAGTTGTTTCAGCTATGACTCTGTGAGCGATATGCTGTATAGCGTGGAAAGGATACCACTCTGGGCTTCGATACAAAATTGTGAAGATTAGGCACTGACATGAGATGCCACGAGGATGCGGCTTGCACAGGCGGTGACTTCATCCTTGGCAGCAACGTAACTTCCTCACTGACGCCGGTTGACCAAAAACTTGGCAACTTTCGACCTTCAATTTGTTCAAGCTAGCGGGAGTCTGTCACCCCCGATCCCCCGGGCCACTCGTGCCACCCGGAATCAGTGCACCGTTCACAACGGGGCTAGCCTGCTGCATGCTACGAGAGCGAGCAAGTCCAGCGGCCGCGTTTTTTTGATGTCAAGCGCGCCTGTACATAGGGTCAGCATACATAGTCCCAGATCCTCAATTTTCTCATAGCGACCACCTAGCGAAGTTCGAGCCTCTGGCAGATACTCTCCGGCGCCGCAAACATGCCAAAAGCAAGCAGCATATTGTACTATGCCCTGCATATCAACGAATTACGGTCTATGATACAATGGTAGGACTTTGCCCAAGATCAGACAGTACTCAAGGCTGACCCAGTACCAGGAAAGTCTGGCATACACCTGTGCATGAGAGAGACGAAGAGAAAGAGTCCGCCAACCTGAAAAGATGCTTCCACTACCTCGACCTCACAAGTCGGAGCTTCTCAGCCGTGATCAAAGAACTACACCCAGACCTGCTGGTACCAATATGTCTGTTCTACCTGGTGCTACGAGGCTTAGACACAGTCGAGGACGATGTGTCAATCGACATCAAGGAGAAGGAGCCTCTATTACGCAACTTCAAAGATAAATTGGAAATCGACGGCTGGAACTACAGCGGCAACAGACCAGAAGAGAAAGACCGCGACCTGCTCGTCAACTTCCAAGTCGTGATCGAAGAGTACAAAAAGCAGAAACCCGACTACCAAGAAGTAATCAAGGACATTTGCAACAAAATGGGCAACGGCATGGCCGACTACTGCCTAAACGCCGAATTCAACAAAGAAGGCGTAAAATCCACCGCCGACTACGACCTTTACTGTCACTACGTTGCCGGCCTCGTCGGCGAAGGCCTGACCCGCATGTTCGTCACTAGTGGCTATGGCAACCCGCGCCTGATGGACCGCCCCAACCTACACAACAGCATGGGCCTCTTCCTCCAGAAAACAAACATCATTCGTGACGTCCGAGAAGACCACGACGACGACCGCCACTTCTGGCCCAAAGAGATCTGGAGTAAGCATGTCGACGACTTCGCCGATCTCTTCAAGCCTGAACACAAACAAGCCGCCCTTGCCTGCCAGTCCGAGATGGTGCTGAATGCACTCAACCATGCCGACGAATGCCTCTTCTACCTCGCCGGGCTGCGCGAGCAATCCGTCTTCAACTTCTGTGCTATTCCCCAATCCATGGCCATCGCCACCTTGGATCTGTGTTTCCAGAATTACGCCATGATGGAGCGCAACATCAAGATCAGCAAAGGTCAAGCCTGCCAGATTATGATCGAGTCCACACAGAATCTGCAACTTGTGTGTGAGGTGTTCCGGAAACACGTACGCTCGATCCGGAAGAAGAACAACCCACGGGATCCGAACTTTCTCAAAATCAGTATTGCGTGCGGAAAGGTTGAGCAGTTCATTGAGTCAATATTTCCTAAACAGACGCCTGAAAGCCTGGCGGCGGCGAAGGCGGAGGGCGACAAGGCCGTTGGGTTGGGCGAGTCGAACCAGATGAGCACCAAGGAGACATTTTTCTTGGTCCTTGCCATATTTGGTGTTTTGTTCTTCGTGTCTGCGATGATGGTACGTCCCTCCTCGTTCCATATTGCCACTGACAGATTACTAAAGTCGGACAGATATTCATGGCATGGCTCGCAGGCGCACGCTTCGACATGGTCTTCGACGGGCTCCGGGAAGGCTGGGCGGAGCTCAGTGTCAAGCTTGGCATTAATCCTCCTCCTCCAGCCCACGTGCGGGCTGCAAAGGCGATCACATCTTCAATCGCATCCGCAACGGCGTCGATAAAGAAGGAGCTGTAGGCTTGGCGGTCCCTACCCACCTTACAGAGCGATCTCGGTTTGATGTACAATAAAGAAGCAAACATAATCAGCATTCTGGCATACAGCATTTGTACCTGACCTTCCTAACCAATTTCTGATCCTTTTTGGACCAAGCTTGTCTAGAACCTGCCGCACGGATGTCAAATTACAACTCAGTTTCACTGTTCGATGGCTGTTGTTGTGCCGAAGATGTGCGCATATTGAAATCACATCTGGCTTGATTCTCGGGTTTACCGATCGATGATCATTGACGGCGTCGTAGCAGGCTTCTTGTTTTCTATGATGGGCGCTGTTTATGATCCGGCCAGACATACCTCACCTACGAGATGCTTCGATTGTCACAGGTGCTTTCGCATTCAGTGAGTTCACGTAGCGTTGGGTTAGTGGGAAAGGAGGGAGATGTTGAATTGTGTTTTATTGCTGGGGAGGCCTCTGTAGTTGCCAGCATTATGGCGTACACACCGAGCCATGCTGGAAGCCACGTCTATGAAACAGCGAACTGATCTGGACGCTCGTCCAGTTAGCCATGCTCGAGACTGTCAGTCCTCGCACCCGACCTCGTTCACTTCGGTCGTGCCATGTAGCTTCAAATCAGCAATGCATACTTAGGTAGACATTTGGGAGCAATATCCACCAAGTCCTCTCTCGCGCACTTCCTGTCCAGGTGACTCATGTACGCCTCGTCCAGGTAGCCATTCTGAGCTCTGTCAGTCATCATTCTCGACTTTCATCACTGCGGCCCTGGATGGTAGTGTGTAATCCAAAACCGCATGGGGGTCTGGAAATCAGAATTCACAAAGTCCTCCTCAAAGACCTCCCTGTCCATGTAGCCCGAGTCAGGCCTTCTCGTTCTTCACCCGCTCGAGCTCGCTCTCCATGCCACCCGATCCGCCCAGAACGTGCAACTCGATGAACATGTCCTACGATGCTGGCGTTAGTCTCTGTTCGGTCTCAAAGGCGAAGTGGAAGGCGCAACTTACGAACTCAACTATTCCAACACCCTCATGCTCGTATAGAATCCCTTTCATACTAGGCTCGTTGCCATTGTCTTCGCCTGACAGCTCGCCGAGGATAGTCTCGGCATGCTTGATGCGTACCGTCTTGAAACGCTGAAGATAGTCTCCTACAATATCGCGGTTCTGTTCCCAAGTGGCCTCCAGGTGTGATGCGAGCTCCTCAGGACGTGACAACGGAAAGTCCTGTATGACACAGACGAGACCTGCTTTGGACAATGGACCTAGTACTGCGCTTTCGGGCGTTCGTCTGGGCAGCACAAAAGCCTTGCAATTATCGCCGATGTGATCGACATCGAAGATTCGCATCATATACTTGGTTCTGATGGTGCGAAGCTGTGGTAGGCCTTGAAACAACAAGTGGTGCTCGTCTGGGGCGTAGAAGTGGGTGCAAGGGTACTGATGTAGCTCAACGTGCCGGACGTTGTGTCGGACTTGAGTCATGGTGAGTGTATCTGAGAGCCGAAGGTAATCCTGGGGTGCCTTCCCTGCGGTAGTTTCGACGGTGTCTTCGCAGTACTGGATAAGTCGGTTGTATCTGGGAGCAACTCCGACAACGGCTTCGTACAACCAGGAAAGCTGAGGGACACCCCACTGCACTGTGACGAGGGTGATGAGTTCTGGCCAAAGCGGTTTGGAGTCTTCCTGAGAACGCTTGGGTGGTTTGATGATGTCTCGAAAACGCTTGTTGACGAAGGGAACAGCGACTATGCCTCTGCGGCCAGCCTCGGACGCTGGGTGTGAGGAATCGCCAAGCAAGACGGCGATAGTGCTCGAGGTGGCCAGTGTCTCAAAGATCTGGCGGAGAATCTCCACTGGCATGGCAGAGATATAGTCCTGCTCTTGAGGGAGGATGTTCGAGGCCGATGCCATTGCACCTGCGTCCACGGTCGTCGATTCCATCTTGGTACGATGGAGTCAACGTTGGTGAGCCTGAGTGGTAGAGACGAAGGAAAGAAGTGGGAACTCATGGTCACTATATAGACAGCAGATTGCGGGCCACAGTCACTAAAGCTGACTTCACTGGTCGCGAACGGACGGTGAATTGGGCAACGCGAGATGGGAGTTGCTCGGAAGACTGAAGTGAGAGAAGACTCAGCTTGAAGAAATATGGATGTTTTGCCTGTCTGCCTGGATCCAGTCCCCTTTCCATGAAGTCAATTTGTATCGAGCGCACGAGTCTTGGGTTGACGGTTCCCTTATTGACGAGCCACCGCAGCGGTAGAGAGCTGCTCGTGCTCTTCTTGAGACTCTTTCCCCCAGTAGTCCCTAGACGCCTTTCCGAGATCGTCGAAACTGGGGTACACCCGCAGAGTCATCCTCAGAGTCCTCTTCAGAACCCTCTCAAGAGTATTTCCCACTGTAATAATCATAGTCATCTTCTGGGTCATCCTCGTTACCCATTTCCCTCATCTCCTCCGGGGTATAGAAGTCAATCGACACGTCCTAAATTCTGTCAGTGCTTTCCGGTCGCAAACGGGCGGCAAGCAACTTACAAACGTCATCAATGCCCATCGTTCGCGACAATGTGGACACTCTTCTTCTACCTGCTCCTCGACAGAGCACTCCGGATGAACGTGAGTCAACTGCCAATGGGTAGTCTTCAAAAGCGTAACCCGGATTGTCTTAGCTCTCTTGCGGAACCTCAGCACCGGGCTATTGTTGTGATCCCAATATTGTTCCAACCACGCCCCGAGTTCCGCTGGACTTCCGAATTCCAGGTCGCCAGTAGGGTGCCTTGAGCCGCGGGGTTTGGGTTTACCATCGACGACCTGAGCCGTGAATGTGCCGGCTTCGAGATTAATGTCTTCGATGTCCTCAGTGCGCTGGATCTTGAGTGTGAGGAGGCGAGGGAGCATTCTGAAGGAAAAGAAGCGTCCCTCAGGATTTGTCCACGGGCCATCGCTACGGCGATAAACAAGTTCGATATGACGCACAGTCTCTCGGACTTGTTGAATGGTCAGCGCGCCTGACAGTCGGAGGTAGTCGTGGGCGTCGATAGACACATTATCGTGGAAGGCTTCGGACAAGTAGTGAAGCTCGTCGTGGTCTATCTGTATGGTGGCGAGCGTGATGACATTTGCCCATTCCGATTTGATGATTTTCTGTAGGCGCTCGTTGACGAATGGAAGAGCTACTAAGCCTCTGCGTCCACTGGGTGAAGCCGGGCCCTGCTCAGAGGAAAGAACGAGACTGATTGTGCTTGAAGTGGCCAGGTCCTCGATGATCTGGAGGAGAGTCTCGTTTGGTAGGCTGAGGAGGACTCTGTCAGGGATCTTGTTGCGCTGCTGCGGCTCGGTGTCCGGGACACTGGCCATCACACTGCCATCCATGCTCAAGTCTCCCGTTCGAACGAGATGGCGGGTACACGGCTGGTGGGTTGAAATATGGCAGTTCGAACAATAACAACATTAACAAGGGGACTCCACTCACAGTATATCATATACCTATCTTGTGCCCCAGAACATTGCGCAGGCAACAGCCAGCCACTGTGACGTCAGGTATCTCTCATGAGTAGGGCAGCCGAGTGGTTGTGAGAGAGTGGACGATAGTGAAGGGAAATTACTCACTTGAAGAAGAGGCAAAGTTTGTCTGCCTGTTTGCCTGAACCCAGCTGCCTTCCAAGGTTACCAAGTTGCAAGCACAAAAAGCTTTCGCGGTAGACTTGACACAAACATCGGTGACTTGAGACCAGGTTGGGACAAGTTGAGACAGGTAGAGAGTTGGGCCCTTCTCAGAGTCATATACGTGAGCTTGTAGGACTCTATTGTCCTTGATATCACACGCCTTTCTGCCTCTCGCGCTTGGCTCTCCCTCGTGATGGGTGAGTCTGGATTAGTTCTGAGGCTTTGCTTGCTTGAGTTTCCGATAGGTGTCACAGATGCATCAGTCCATCGTGAGACACTCGTCAGATGTCTCTTAAGTTGAAGAAAAAGGGAATCTGTCCTTTCACAAAGTCATCCCTGTCAGCGATGTCGTTTCGCGTGCTGATGTACCTCTCACCTCTCAGTGTGTTTCGTTTGAAGCGCAGGGTGCTCCTGCCGCGCGAACATTGCTCCACTGCGAGCCAGAAGGACCAAGCGGAGTAAGAGCACCCAAGCGCTTGCTCCTTGAGATAAGTTATTCGATTGCTAGTAGTCTGCACTTTTCGTTCTGCTGTTCCGGTGGCGTCTCGAATCAGCATGTCCAGGCACGAAGACACAACACAGGAGTTGGTCCCTCATGCGATACTCTAACCTCTAGGGCCCAACTTCTCCAGCGCTCTTGCACCCTGCTCCGCCCACTCCTGCCTCGAAATCCACATATTCTCCTTGTCCGCCATAATGTTCGCCAAGACTGCGCCACCCAAAAACACCATATGCCGCCGCCGTGGAGGATCTTCGATCCTGACCTTGAACTTGTTTAATCTCTCAGGATTTCCATTCAATACTCGTGTCAGCCACAGCTGCTTAATCTCCTTTTCCAGTCTTGACGGAAGACCTGGATACATGCTGCTGCCACCAGAGAGCACAATAGCCTTGTAAAGTGATGATCGGATGTCGACATCAGCGGCCTGAATCGTGTTGAATAGGAACTCAGCCATGCCGGGCTGCTCAACATCTACGAGATGTGGTTGGAAAAGACATTCGGGAGCTTCGAACCGCTCACTGCCAAGCTTGATGACGCGGCCGTCTGGCAGAGTATATGATTCAACCAGCACCGTTGTATCTTCGGATAGTCGTTGATCGAGGGCGAGGTCGTAGGAGACGTAGCAGAGCTCTTCCTTGATCTGCCGTACGGTCTCGAAGTCAGCCGTTCGGTTCAGGGCGTAGCCACGGCGTAACAGTAAGGCTATCAGATTTCGAGTGACGTCGCGGCCAGCCACGTCCAGGCGGCGAGTGAGGTGGGAAAGGACGGTCGATTCGTAGACAGGCACAATATGTGTCACACCGTCGCCTGAGTCGACCACGACGCCGGAGGATAGACCTTGTGCGTACAGTGACAGGACTGCCTGAATAGCCACGTATACACCGCCGAAGCCGTAGTTCTCGAACATGACTTCGCACATTCTCTCGCGGTTCTTCAGAGGGTTCATGGGGGGCTCGGTGAGTAGGATCTTTCGGCCTTCGGGATTTATGTGTAACCGCTCGTTGAATGTGAAATCCCAGAGATGTTGCATGTCCTCCCAATTCTTGACAATGCCGTTCTCCATCTATCGGTGCGATGCCGGTCAGTAGGTTGGCTATGGAATCGGAGGCGTCGGACGTACAGGATAGCTGATCTGGAGCATTGATCTCGCTGCTGCAGCCTCGTCGCCGCACATTATGTCCTTTACTATGATGTCGCCCGCTTGCTCTTCCGTTCGTAGGATTGGTCGCCCAACGATGGAGGGGAACTGGACTTCTGGGAAGTTCTGTGGCAGCGTTTAGTCCTCGTCCGCCAATACGGACCGAGAGCATCTCACCTGTCCGGCATAACCGACTTTGAGGAAGCCGGTACCTCCATCGAGCACTGTGCGCCGTCAGTAAGCCTGGTCACTGCCAGTATATTGTGCGCCTACCGATCGGTGGTTCAGCCATCTTGGAGGGCGAGAGGCTATCCTTAGTGAACTGGCATGCCACACCAATGGCGATTAACCAGAGATACTCGATACTCGTAGGTGATCAGTCGGTTGGGAGGAAAAACTACTGGCAATTCAAGATGCTCTCGCGAATGCCTGTTCACAGCCCACCACCACGCACGATGTCTGCGGAGACCTTAATCGGCCACCGTACTGGTCTTGCGCTCATGGCCTGTTAGATCTCCCCTAGCTTCGCCGGCGAGCTCGTCTCTTGCAGAACGGTCACGGTGTGGGTACTTGTCTTATACGTGACACCAAGGTTGGAAAATTAAATCCAACATAGATTATTAGCGTTAAGACTGCGCACTACTTGGGTTTGCGACTGAATACCATGCTCAACGGGCAGGCTAATTGCAACGACTTTCCATGCGCTCGGTGTGGTTGCGACCCTGCAGGATCTCGGTGCCTTCCTGCAAGGTTGCCACATGGGCCTGCATCTACGCCTGGGCATGGTGAATACAAAATATGCATCAAAATTTCCATTTCCAGCGCGACGCTCTAGCCCAGGTCACGACCACGTCGCTCACACCTACAGACACACGTTCATCACAGTGAGCTGGTATGTATCGTACGTGCCAAATCTCGCGAGCACGCCACCTGCTCATCCCGAGAACAGCTTCGTCATCGTGCATGCTTGCATTACGAGGACAGATTCGCACAATTGGTGTCCCTCTCTCCGCTGGCGTCAGAAGCCGGCAGATGTGCATTCTATAGCATTCTCGCGTCTGGCAGGGACATGCCTGTAGGCTGGACGAATCTCGTGGCTTTTACTGACCATGCAGGTCAACTTGATGCCTATTGCTTTGAGATCCTGTAGTCAATGACGGCTCTCGGTGACGTGGTCCTCTCCAGTTACAATTGTGTTCAAGCAGAGAACCATGTCTGTCTCAAAACCGCCAATGTAATCAACCAAGGTCGAAGCTATCTGGTTGCAAACGTACCTTCCCTGCAGTCGATCGGGCCACCAAGCCTATTGCTCCAGACTGTGTTGCCTGGAAGAGTTTTTCAATTGGCAGGAAAGAGCACCAAGCGTCGACTGCCGCAACGCAAAGAGCCGCTGCCCGAAAGCATGCTGTGGCGCCGATTGTTGCGAAAAGACATGTCCACATGACCCGTCCTGTTAGCAGAGCGGCGATTCAGGTCTGGCTCTTCTTCATTCGCTGAGATGGTGCTCTGAGCCGATGGTGAGAGCGGTGAGCGAAAGAGACCTTCACAAACGGTGACGTTGCTCCACTACCGGAGCCACTCGCTCTTCATCGCCTGCAACATCGTCTAGAATACCAGCCTCTGCTAAAGGCGGGATCTGGGACCTTCTTCTCGATCGCCCTTTCCTCAGTCACTATCGACGATTTATAAGTCAGCGACTACCCATGCATCCATGACTGCTGCAATTTCTCGCATTTGTGCCTGCCATATCCTCGGCCTCATGAATACAGACTGTTCCGGCGTCCCAGCTTGCGTTTCACTTTTTTGCCGACATCCCACTTTCTGTTCCTGAGTACATGAATTCACGATTGCGACGATAATGAGCATGATATAAAACCACGAGCACGAGAAATTTAAAGACCCGCTCCGAGCCGCTGTTCTTGCATTACGCAGCATTCGGGTGCATTAGAGCAACCTGATCTCAGCAAATCATCTCCTCACCCACCCACGCCCGCCTACGCTGCAGGTCACCCTTTTACACACAAACCGGGCGCCTTCAACTTAACACCTCGTCTTGCCTAGCTGTTCTTCTGGAGCACATGCTACATTGCCCCTGGTCGCACACGGCATACGACCACCCATAGCGAACCAGGAAGCATCGCGGCCCAACCATAGCGGTTTGCTGCCGTCCGCGCGTTCCACCTAGCTGCAGCACATAAAAGGGCCTTATTCCAACCGCCCATCATGGATATGGCAGTGCCGGCCGTCTTCCACGGCGTGAACATGGGAGCCCAGCATTTCGACAAGGTTTATGATCCGCTCAAGAAGAAATATTACCAGCGAAAGGGCTACTATCAGGAGGATCCAGACATCAAGGACTACCGCACCCCAGAAGAGAAGGGCTACGTGCTTCGTCGACGGCGGGATGTCGGATCAGATGAAGAGATCGTTGAGACTGTCCGTCATCGAGGCGAAATCCTGGCGAAGGCACCTGGACGTCCCAAGCAAGTTGCGCGTCGAGCCAGCAGCTACGATGATCTGAGAGATGCCGGCAAGAAGGCCGCAGCTGGAGGCGCAGCGGCTGGCGCAATGGTTCCTTACCGGAAGAAGGACTCCCGCAACGGCTACGGCAGCGACAGCGAAGGCTCGGTTCCACCGCGCTCACGAGTTCGACCCAAGTCCACAAGCGGTCGCAGCCATGCCAGCCGCCGACGCAAGAACTCAAGCTCCTCCTCGTCCTCCGACAGCAGCAGCCTATGCTCTAGCACCGAAGACGAGAAGAACGTCAAGAAGATGCAGCGCAAGAAATGGATCACCGGCACATTTGCTACCGTAGCCACCATTCACGCCGCCACAAAAGTCTACAGCAGCATCGAAGCACACGACAAGCGCATCGCAGATGTTGCTACCGGCAAGATGAGTCCCGAAGAAGCACATAAGAAGCAGAAGACTGCCCGCTGGCAGGACGCGGCGGCCATCGGTATCGCAGCCCTCGGAATTCGTGGCGCCATCTCGGAGTGGCACGAAGTGAACGAGGAGCACCATCAGCACAAGGAGATGATGGAGAAGAAGGAGCTGCACCACAAAAAGCGTCTCGAGCAGGAGCGACGACGGCGAGCCCGCGAGCGAGGTGGATACTACAAGGGCAGAGACGGGCAATGTACTACGATGGCCGATGCCCCAGAGCAGTGACAGTAGGCGGGGGAGGTACGATGATAGCCGCGCGATCGAGGACAGTGGGCGGCAGAGGCGGATGATTGAGTATGAGGATAATGGGACCAATGGCGATAACGACAGCTATGATTACGACGCGTACAAGAAGGACTACTATGGTGGTAGAGACAAGAGTCGTGGGCGAAGGGACAAGAGTCGGAGTCGGGCGGGAAGGAGTAGAAGCCGCAGCCGGTGAGGGAGGGCACTGGAAGGTCTCTGGGAAATCTCACCGTGCTAACGCCGCAAGACTGCAAGTCATGCAGCAGATGAAGGACTGGATCTGGCGGAACAGGAGAGCATCGCGGTGCCAGAAGACGAGATCACGAACGAAGTTACGACTTACGAAAGAAGCAGGCATTGAGCGATCAAGCAAGCATATAAAACACTTTGGCATAGCGAATACACTTATCTGACGAAGCCACACCAGATCCTCACGTGGCTTTGCGATCCTGTGATTGACTAGCAGTGGGGAAGACTTCTGAGGCAGGAGCAACCACGTTTATGTCCAGAAGCGGCAATTATTTGATGGGAAGGAGCAGTACGACAGACTCTGGGGTATTTTTCTCTTCGTTTTCAATGGACTCACATATAGCACTTACTTTTACAGACTGCTTGCCCTACAATTGTGCTATCTGGATGCTTTATGTGACGACGAGCCACCCTCATGACCAGTTCTCATTGCAATTGTCTGCTGTTCACGCGAAATTGACACTGCCGCCGAGTTTGCTTTACACGGCACAAGTCAGATATTCAGAACAAGCTGATGATTGCCATGGAACGCCATTCAGCTCAACCTGGTCCTTACACTAGTAGCTGTGTCCAGATGTAAATCGCTTCCTGGTGATCTGTGAGTGCCTGCCATGGCACATTGGGACTCGGCCCTGCGAGACTCTTCCGGCACCGACGTCCTCTGCAGACCGGTGTGTCGATGATAGAAAGCGGCAGGCATAGCGGCGCTCCTGTGCTAGCCGCTTGGCCATGGGGTGATCGAGACACTTTTGGACGGCCGGAGCTGACTGATTGAGGGCAAGTGTGCCTCACACTTGGAAGCAGTACATCACGCCGCGCAAGTTACTGTACGAAGTAACATTCACTGGTCCTGGCCTGTCCGCCTTACCTGCCCCTCAGAACCCCTCACGGCGGAAAGAGGCCGCCGCAATCCGAGAGTCAGGCTCAGCTCAGCCCCAGCTCCAGGCGCTAGCCTCAGGAACAATATATATTATTGTTGCCGAATTCTGCTTCCAATTCAGCGCATTTCGAACACGAATTGCTTCCTCCAGTCTCTCGTAGACTGCACGGACCGCTGGCGCAACGGTAGCGCGTTCGACTCCAGTTTGCTCTGGACGGCTTCTGGGATCATCTCAGTGCCGGACAGCTTGGAAACATCGAAAGGTTATCCGTTCAAATCGTATGTATATGACTAAGGCACGATCGTGGCACAGTTCTGACCAGATTCGCAGGGGTGTGGTTCAATATCAATCGTTTTTTGGTGTTTTCGGTGACCACTGGGCAGGAATCCGAAAAGGGAAAGGGTCGTTGTTCGCAAGGCTGTGGTTCAGCCCGGCCGACATTGGAGCCTTTCCGAGCATAGACCCATTTAAACAATGTGAACTTCACGACCACTCATTTACAAACACTACATCTCCCTCCTTCATCCCCTCCTGCACAGTGCCTTCGCCCTGTCGTCTATCTGCTATCCAGGGCAGCACTTTGCCTTCATCACGAGCGCTCCTTTGCAGCTGCCATGGCGTCCATCCTTACCCAAACTTTTGACGACGACGAAGACTCCGAGACCGAGTTCAATCCCGGCGCAGAACAAGGCTCCGACGATGAGCAAGACACAAAACCTGCCACGACCAATGGTCGGTCTTCTGCCTCACCTGCTCGACGCCGGTCACCAAAAGCAGAAGACTCCGACGATGAAAAGCTAGCAGATGACAATGGCGAGGACGATGAAGGAGAAGGCGAGGATCTCGACGGAGATGATGACGACGAGGAAGAAGAAGACGAAGAAGATGAAGGCATAAGATCCCGACCTCGAAAGCGCAGACGCGGTGGCCTGGGAGCCTTCTTCGAAGAAGAAGCCGAAGTCGACGAAGATGACGACGACGTCGAGGGCGACGAAGAAGGCCTCGGACCAGAATTCATCGAAGAGACCCACCCGGACGATGACCTTCCTGTCGAAGCTGACCAGGATGATCGAAGACATCGAGAACTCGACCGCAAACGACAACTAGAAGCCTCGATGGATGCCGAGAAGCAAGCTGCTGAATTCAGAGAACGCTATGGCCGGCGCACTGCAACCTCTATGGGAGCCAAGAACTACATGCCCCAGAACCTGCTCATGCCTGATGTCTCGGACCCAAGCATCTTCGCCGTGAAGTGCAGAGAAGGGAAGGAGAAGGAGATCGTCCAGAGCATCAACCGCAAGTTCTTCCAGCGACAGACTGGACGCGATCCGATGAAGATCTTTTCCGCCTTCGAGAGAGGCGAGGGTGCTATGAAGGGCTACATCTTCGTCGAGGCTCGAAACAAAGCTGATGTCGAGAACGGTCTGAACGGCGTGCACGATGTCTACCCGCACAGCAAGATGAACCTGGTCCCGATGAAAGAGATGCCAGATCTGCTGCGAGTCATGAAGTCGAAAGAGCTGGAGCCTGGCGCCTACGTTCGCATCCGAAAGGGTCTCTACACTGGCGATCTGGCGGTGGTGGAGGACGCCGTGCCTAATGGTCTCGACGTCCTCGTCAAACTCGTGCCAAGATTGACATACGGTCTCGACGAAGACCAAAATCACAGCGCCACGCCTGATGCCAAGCGGAAACGACCTGGCTTCGGAAATCCTGCTCAGAACCTCGCCAACCGCCCGCCCGCTCGTCTATTCAACGAATCACAGGCGAAGCAGAGACATGCTCGCTTCCTTCAGCAATTTGGTGGTCTAACCAGAAAGGAATTCCAGTACAGAGGAGACAAGTACGAAGACGGCTTTCTCATCAAGAACTTCAAGATCAACCAACTTACCACCGAGAATGTACAGCCGAAGCTCGAGGAAACGCAACTCTTCACGAGCACAGGCCAGGACGGTGCTGAGACACTGGACTTGGAAACGCTCAAACGCAGTCTGCATGACAAGTCGACGGCTGAGAGCAGCTACCAGGTCGGTGATGAGGTCGAGGTGTTCTCAGGAGAGCAGAAGGGCGCGATCGGCCGGACAGAGCGTGTCACTGGCAATATCGTGTCGATACGCGTTTCAGAAGGCGAGCTCAAGGACCAGCTGGTCGAGGTACCTGTTAGAAGTCTGCGAAAGATCTTCAATGAAGGAGACAACGTCGTCGTTGGCGGAGCCAGCAAGTATCGCGATCAAGTCGGCACGGTTGTCGCTATTGAGAATGACAAAGTCACAATATTGTCTCACGACAACCAGATGGAGTTCACTGTCTTTAGCAAAGACTTACGGATAGCATCAGGTGCAGGCGCGAGCACTGAGAGGAGCCCATTCGAGGTTCGAGATCTCGTCCATCTTACAGCCACCACATTCGGCTGCGTCGTATCAGCTGACCCGCAAACGGTCAAAGTCATGGACCAGAATGGCTCGATCGAGACTCGCCTTCCATCAGCACTATCCAAGGTCATGCAGTCACGCAATGTGGTTGCAGTCGACAAGAACGGCTCCGAAATTCGTCCTGGTGATATGGTCAAGGAGGTCGGCGGAGAAGGCAAGTCCGGCAGCATTCTTCACATCTACCGAAACTTCATATATGCACACGACAGAACACGTATGATCGAGAATGCAGGCATTTGGGTTGCACGGAGCAGCAATGTCATTGGAAGAAGCTCTCGCAACGGTGCAGGTCTCACCGACCTGTCGAAGATGAATCCGGCCCTTGCAGGGAAGGCTCCTAATGGCGCGCCCATGGCACCGCCGCAGCGGCCTGGCATTGACAGACTAATCCGGAAGAAGGTCAAGATCACCAAAGGTCCATACAAGGGCCATCGTGGTACGGTCAAGGACACGACTATCAGCGAAGCTAGAGTCGAGCTGGAGTCGAAGAACAAGACCGTCAACATTGATAAGGGCCAACTTAGCGTCATCGAGTACGTATTCTTTCGCGTTCGAGCCCTTGAAGCTAACATGAACAGTCTCAATACCGACCAAACAACCCCATACCACGAGTGGGCGAGAGGTCAGCGTGGCACAGGAGGTGCACCGCCAAGGATGCAAGCCGGTCAAGGTTTCCCATCTTCTCGTGTCCCGGATGGTGCTCGCACGCCCGCAGCAGCCTTCGACGGTGGTCGCACACCAGCATGGGGCGCCTCCTCAGCACGAACACCTGCATGGGGCGGTCCTTCATCCATGGCCGACTCAAGCCGTACCCCATCCTGGCGTCAACCTACCGGCTCGCAAACCTCCTACGGCGCCTAGGCGGCAATACTACCTACGGAGGCGCAGGCAATTACAACACGTCCTCCAGCTCCCGCACCCCGGCTTGGTCCGCGAAAACCCCGTACGGCGGCGACCACGGCTTCTCTAGCTCAAGCGGCAACCGTGACTTCGACGCCTTCGCCGCTGGCGCTGGCGGCAGCCGCACACCCGCATACAGCGGCGCGACCACGTCACGAACTCCAGCCTGGGGCGGCCCGTCAGCCGCTGCATCTGCACCCACACCCGCCGCTCGCGCGTACGATGCTCCTACCCCGGCTATGAATGCGCCTACCCCGGGTGCGTTTGAGGAAGCATACACACCCGCGTATTCCGCACCTACGCCCGGCGCAGGCTTCAACGATGGCGGCCACCAGGGTTATCACAACAGCAACAACGAGATGAATGCACCGACGCCACATTTCGCCAAGGCCGCTAACACTGTGCCGTTGAAAAATAATCGGCTTGCGGTTGCGATGGATGCGCCTACGCCGGCTGCGTACGGAGCATCTGCACCGACGCCCGCGGCTTATGGCGGTGGGCCAGTGTATGATGCGCCGACACCAGCGGTTGGTGGTGGGCCGCGGTATGCAGAGGACGATGATGAGGATGACTGAGCAGGTGATTGACCGATTGGTTGAATCGAGCAGAAGCTCGCGATTCTGCTGAGCGTGTACAAACAACAGGTGCTACGTTTGAAAATGCAGCACACAAGCACGGGAGATTGCAAGTTGAGTACGCCGATTATGTTGGACCCGGGCTCAAGTCGATCGTCTACGGCGATGGACCTGGAATTCATCTGTGCCCAAGTTCTTCCAGTTGCGAAGGGCCTCGCGGCGGACAGCGAAAAGCGATAGCTATGCTTTCAAATCAAATTCTTTCCGAACGCCTGTCTTCCATTACTACCGCTCGATCTGCCTTAACGCTCTTCCACCTTCTCACATTCCAGTGTGGCAGCAACATCTACACGACGTCCCGTCAGGAGACCGCACAGACAGCCCAGCCTAGCTCTCTCGATCATCTTTAATGTTCGAAAGACAGACCTTTGTCAGCCGGTCTTACCAATGCCCCGCCCCTACAACCACAACGCCAAGACTGCAGACACAACCTACCATCCTGACCAGCAGGCTCAGTCTTGGTCCAACAGAGCTGCCCCTACTTCACCGCCCATTTCAAGGGCCATTCTCCCAGTGCAGCCCAAATTCTGGATCCATTTGTCCAAACCGACGGACCACCATTTTGTTCCATGAGGGAACTGTTTTCGGTGACATGCCCGCCCCGGCGGGGCGTGTGCTTCCTGGATATACCGAGCAGATTTACATGACACTGAGGCGCCATGAACTTGATCCCCGGGGGCTTTGAGACTGGGAACGTGAGGATGAAGAAGTCGATTTTGTGCAGGGGCTAAGGCTTCCCACGAGACCGGATGACTAAGCCAATCTTAGAGACCGGTTGACCGCCATGCGAAAGGCGAAGCGAATCATTGCCTCGATCTCTTTTCCATGACCCAGTGTAGCCGCACAGAGTGGCAGTCCAGTCGACGTCTTGTCAGGAGACCGAAATGGACCGTATGGCCTGACTTGCCTGAAAACCCAGCCCAACATGTCCATAGACAGTCATCGTGAGCCAGTCTAGCTGGTCCCCAGGCGCCTGCTCAGTAGATATATTCCATCACCTTACGCATACTAAGACAGGCACACCCATCATCACCGATTCACGACGAAACTGCGGCTGAATACACTCCGGGCTTCCTCGTGTCATCGCGCTGTCATGTTCGTGCTCGTGCAGTAGCGATCATCTACGAATGTGCGCAAAATCAGTCCTCATGGTCCTGCAACGCCGCCATGCGGAGACAGCACGAGACCGGATGACAGGGTGCAGGCGTGCATTCCCGTCGCCGGATGACGCAGAATGCTATCGAAGCCGGTTGACAAGAATCACTATCAACTACCCATTGTCTCGATATCAGGTGTGTTCACCAGCCTGCCTCAAGCGACACCCTCTGTCGCAGTCATCGCCTGCTAGGCGAGGGCGCAAGTACTCTGTCCCCACCGCTTGTCTATTCACGCGCTTAATGCTTCGTTCCCTGCCCTGCAGTGGCATGCGATGCTAGGCTCTGAACCAGTACCTTCCTACGTTCGACGGATCCCGTGAGGTGGCAGCAAATGGGATGTCGGTGTCAGGCGCCTGCCCCTGGAAAGGAGGAGATGGAGGAGGCGATCACGGAATCTTCGACTAGGAAGAATGACGCATCGCTTGCTGTGCAGACATCCCCATAAGAAATTGTCCAGTTGGGAAGGGGGTTAGGAACAACAGCAGGAGCAAAGGACATGCACGGCTCACGACAAAGCCAAAGAGCACCGGAGCACAGAAGATTCTCATCGAACATGCATTTCGTTCATTCTCCATTGTACACTGACTGCACTCTTCGCCTCTCATCTCATCGCAGCCGTGTTGGTCTCGATGGACGAGCACGACCTTGAAGACGCGTGATGATCGACACCGCTTGCTCATCCACCCATCCATCCATTCTGACTGGCAACGTGAAAATTATCGGATGCTCTCTCTGTCTCTCTCACTCGCTCCCTCATAAGATTCCGTAAGCTCCCAAGCGCCAGTCATCGGTTATGCACCATTTTTGTGTATCTTTTGCCCATGTGTGTCTAGCATGCATGCGTCGTAGAGTTGCTTTTTGTCTTGTAAGACAATCCGTCCACCCACTAATTCATCAATCCAGCTAATACTGGAGACGCTTTGATGCCGCTGATGACCCAAGTTTTCCCGGTTCCCAGCAAAACCCTCAAGAAGATTCGTATTCAATCCCTGCAGCCCCAAAATACATCAAGCAAGCGCAAATCATTTACGCCGTGCCCATTTTCCGATATGCAAATGCATTGTGATCGCCCAAAGCGGCAATTTGGAAGACTCGCTGTCCTCCTTCGATACTGTACAGACTGCCTCCTTCGTTGCAGCCGAATGATCCGCTCTTCGAACAGGATCATCATTTCCATCATTATGTTCTTTCTTGTTCCTTTCATCTCATACCTCAATCATCGTCAACTTGTTGAACGGAGTGTTCTCGTTACCTCCACCAACGCCTTCACTCAGGTAGCTGTTGGCACTTCTGCTCTTAGGGAGGCCAGGCTTCGACATGCCATTTGGCAATGGTGATGAATGGCTCGGAGGATTGAAAAGCTGCCCTAGCGTCGGATCGTATTTGGGTTGCCTCTGCTGAGGCGTGCGTTGCGGACTGACGTTGACCCCTTCTGCTCGCCGCACCACTTCTTTCAGATCCCTCGTGATGACGCCTGTCTTTGCAACAAGCTCCCGCAGATCCTGAGTATTGAATGGTAGCTTATCACGCCGAGAAGCGTAAGGTGAGTTGGCGGATGCCGAATCTCCTCGATTTTGGTGAATTGTCTGAAGAAACGACTTTGCTTGAAGCAGACTCTCGCCTCTGGGACGGGTGGCACTAGGTGGTGTCGCAATTCCAGAGAACGATCGAACATTTAGCGAATCTCGCTTGTTGTCCTCCACACTGATTCGTCGAACGTTCGGTGAGGCGTCCTCGCCAAAGATATCTGAGGATGTTGGCGAGTGCGGCTGAAATGGCTCTTCATCCTCATCGTTCAGAGTGGCCAGGTTGATAATATTCTCAGCATCAATCCATAGATGTGGTGACTGGCTTTCGAGTATGCCGAGAGCCAATCCCTGTGCTCGCAACCTCTTCAGCTCCTCCACTAGAGACATAAACTCCTGCACCTGTGAGAATTGTTGATGTACACTAGCTTGTCGATCAATAATTGCTTGTGGAACTTTAACACTGCGTATCGAATCTCGTGGACCTGGTGTGTTGTTGCCTGTACTGACGGGTAACGATGGAACTGGTTCATCAACATCATCGAACTCGAAATCATCGCTCCATTCTTCACTCACGCCTTTCTTACCTAGACCCCACGTGTTGAACTTGGCATTCGCAGCGGGAAGGTCAAGATCATTGCCGTTGTCACGATTGACGGGCACACTTTGACTTCGGAGGTGAACAGCACTAGGACCCTTACGACCAGATGCACGACTCCGATTCTGTTCGTTCGCATGCTTGCCGTGGACTGTTTTTGGACGAGGTATGATGTCTGAACCAGCGACTTGATTCTCTGACCAGTCGAAGATCGATGAACGTTTGCTCTCAGACTCCGAGATGTCCATCAATCGAGCCTGTCGTCGGGCGATTGGGCTGTTCGATGGTAGTACGGGACTTCTAGGCTCATCGTGGTTGGACTTGGGAGACCAGTCAATCGAGTCCTCATCTTCGATGTCCATGTCTATGTCTTGCTCCAGACTGGGTGTTTTCAAGGTATGATGAGGATGTCGAATCACGCTCGCCGGCGGAGAAGAACCGATCATGGTAGGAACGACACGTCTAAGTGGCATCGGTGTAGCATTCAGCTCTTCGACGCTGCCAAAGGGGTGCTCCTTCACAGGTGTCAGCGTCAGGTGATCCCCGTCTCGCATTGGCTGATCGTCATCGTCGTCCCAGCCTTGTATGCCAATTCCAACGGGACTTTGCCAAGGTGAGGGCTTCGATGAGGAATCATTAAGGGTGCTCTGGTGCATGAGCGCTTCCAGAGTGTGGACTTGACCATCGACGTGCTCATTTGATTCGTCAAAAATTGTTTCGATCTTAGGCTGGCGGTAACCAGATTGACTGCTGACCGTTGCACGAGTAGCCAGCGAGTCATATGCTGTATCGCTCTGGAAGTCCATGGAATCGTCGTCTGAGAAGAGCCGCGTGTCATTGTCAGAGCTGGCAGTGTTTACCTCTGAGTGTATGACTGATACGCGTTTATTGATTGAGGGGTTGGCGCGTGGTGCCTGAATAAGCGGAGGGCTGGAAGCAAAAATAGGCGTTCCGGGCGGGAGGTCTATGTCGAATGTCGATGACCTCGACACTGGCGAGAGCGGTGACCGCGTGGAAGGTATGATCGATCCATGAGCGTTCTGGTTGGACAAGCTGATGCTAGGCTCTGTGAAGTACCGCGTTCGTCCTGTCCTGCGGAACGAACTCAAAGATCGTTTCAATCTCTGGCGATTCGGTGGAGCGACAGTCGCGGACGAGTCAGCGAATCCAGTCTGATCAGCATCTGTGTTGTGACGTTGTACTGCACGAGGACTAACGAGAGTTGCCTGCTGCGAATAAGGTGTTGCTACCGTGTTAGGTGCAAATTGTGGACCAGCTGAACCATAGCGTTTCCTAGCATATCCGCTACTGAAGAACGGTCGAAATATAGAAGCACTCGACTCTGGGCGTTGATCTTGTTGCTCCTCTTGCTGCAAGTACGCGTCACGTAGCGTTGGAGCAGGATTCGAGGCAGACAAAGCCATCATTGAAGACGAACGTTGATGGCTAGTGGCTGGACGGCGGAAGAGTGATCCCTTCAAACCATCAGCCGAGATGAGGCGTTGTGATGTAGCACGCTTGACCAGTCTGTTGCTGCTGAGGGATCTTCGCTGACCTGGAGTCGAGTTGGAGGTCGAGCTCAGATCCAATTTATGGGTTGACGAAGAAGGACTCGTGTAGTTCAGTGACGACATGGTGGACAGGCGGCGTTTCCACGATGACTGGGGTCTCTCATCGTCCTCGTCGACGGCTGAGAAGGGTCGTCTGTGCAGAAGACCAATTCTCTGTTGTGAGCTTGCACGTGATTGTGTGTTTTGGCTGGTGCTCGTTGAGGCCCTCTCTGGATCGATCGGGCTCTTTCGACGGAAGAGGGACGACGAGAAGGGTCGAGGTAGGGCAGGTGTAGGTGTCGAGAGTGTCTGTGTTGCTGAATCTGACACTACCCGTCTGGAGGGAGGCGGTAGCGAGGGCGAAGACGTGTATATGCCGTCTGAGCCTGGTGACTTCCGCTTGCCGGGGCGTAGTAGCAGTGTCTCTTCACCTGCACCCAAAGCAAGACCAGCTACTGCTATGCCAATCGTGCCGAACGCCGCCAACTGAAACACAAATTAGCCTCCGAATTAAGCACAATAGACATTGGGAAGAATGCAGGTACCGTTGCGGCATGCTCTTGTCGCTGCTCCATATTATTATGATGGCTCTACTAGGAGGAATGCCACCCGCCCACAGCCCCGGTAGATTGGCTGTTGTGAGTGATGTTGCTCTTCATTGCGAAGGCATGATTCGAAAATGACGTGACCAAGCGGGTGACGAGTCTTTCTGTCGACTGTGTGCTGGGTGAAACAAAAGAGCCGAGTCGTTGTGTGGTGGTTGCTGTGGTGAGAAAGAGCAAGGCAAGGGAGATTCGAAACGCGCTGGCTGCGGAGGAAACGAGAGGAACCAGGGTCCTCGACTTCGTGTTCTAACGACCGTGCAGAGGCACAAACAATGCTCGAAGGAATCCACGACTCTCCTCTCCAACAAAAGCAACAGCAATAACACTGACGACGAGAGTAGCAACGATGAGAGGGAAGGTGAGAGTGAGAGACGGCAAGGTGCCCAGTGCGAGCCGGCGTGGGAAAGCAAGGTTGAACTGGCTACGGGTATGCTTTGATGCTATTCTCTTTCCTCCCATCTTACCAGGGCCTTCCTTGCCCGCATCCTCCCACTCTTACCGCTACCTGCTTTGGTACCGCCCGCAACTACAAATCCATCAGCGTTCGGGCTACGGTCTACATAGCTACACGCCTTGGGTACGTGCAATGCTGCTCAACTCTGCAGCTACGATCTGCTCTAAAAGTAGGCAACTCGACTTTCTGGAGTTCCCCAATCTGAGCTTACGCGTGACTACTGCTCGCTATAGGCCCTACGGCTTCTTAGGCGAGCCTCACGCGGAGCCGACTGGAAGGAGTGAGATACATGCTGCTCCAGTGATAGCCACCACTGTCGTCAATGTACTTTTCCGCTTCCACAAATTCCAGCGGTCGCGTGCAGCTCATTACTGTGTACCTGACCATCCCCCGTAGTACAAAGCCATTGTTGTTCAGAACCCAACAGCCTGTGCCTGCATAGCCGATGCGCTCTGTAGCACATTCTGTCGTTGCCCGTGGGCGGTTGAGATGCTTCAAACTTGTGCCTGTAGCTCGAGCCGTGACCTTTCAAACACAAGGCTCAATCATGAAGCAAGCTAGGCAGGGCAAACCGCATAGCCGCTCGTCCGCCATTGTTGACAGCAGACGTTAGGCTGCAAATCGTTCTCGAGCATTGAGCACCGAGCATGTCACTGTCAGCATCAGAGGAGGGAAGTTGCTTGTATATCGAATGCACCGGCACGTTGGACAAGCTAATGAGACCACGCCAATACATGGGCACCGAGCGCCTCCATAAGCGTCAGGAAAGCCAACGAATCCTTCCAACAGCCAGGAACCACCACGGAGAAGACTCTGAAGTCAGAACGACGTGGTTTGCTAGCAGCTGGAACGGCAGCGAGCGAATGACAGCCCTGAAGTCTGAATCTCGGGACAGCCAGGTGTATTTGCGACTCCAGCGCCATGGCAAGCCTATCCTTGCAATCACGCACTTCAAAAGTCAACAACTGTGGATATATCACTCCGACCTGCAGCAATAGTTTTGTGCAGCCCACCAAACACACTTCGAGTTGTGTGACGCGACAGGACGAGCTCAACCGCGATGACAGTTGAGGCTCCGTGAACAGGGTTGATGTTGATGTTGACAGCGAAGCACCTGATCAAAAAAGTTGAAACGTAAACAGACAAGCGAATTTAGGGCCACATGCCGACCCATGTGCGTCCTTCGTGGTGTAGCCGAATCTTCAGCCACAGCAGAATCTAGCATAGCTCCATCGCCCATCTGTCGTGCCTAGCCCTCGTGTTGGAAAAGATCCAAAGAAGGAAGCAGCGCCAACCGAGCAGGGTCCCCATGCGCGCTAGTTCTTGCAAGCCGTGTTGGTCATGCCACTTTGACGCACTTTTCCAAGGATATTCCACCGCACAAGCTGACGAGCGCGGCAGCACAAGATGACCACGGGGCGGTAAAGGATCTGCCGCCGCCCGTATCGCCGTCGGCATTGGACCAAGCAGCTGTCGACGAGCTGGAGTACCGCTTATTCGGCAGAAGTTCAAGACACGCTAGCAAATTAAGAATAAGGGGCACTCAAACTGTACGAAATCTCGCGTCATAGGGTTGGCTCTGACGTCCGACATTATAGGCCAGCAAGAGCGGGCGGGGTATCAAGGAATTGAGCGTTCCGCCGTCAAGTATCAGAAAAGACAATGTTCTTGTGAGATGGATTGGTGCATATTGTCGACGTCAATTGTTGCAGGTTGTTTGCTGCGTGCACACATCAGCGGTCGTCCGACATAGACTCCTGGTCTGCCAGATTCCAAACGGTCGGTAACAGTTGGATGGTTGTGCAAATGATTGTGCACAAAACAGCTAAACCTCCGCCCGTCGGCTGTCGTTAGAACGGAGTGTCTCAGGTCTTTTGCCTGTCAAGCCAAGGCCTCGTAATTGCTCAGCAGTAACAGTCATCAAAGTGACCAACTCCGGCCTCTTCACCGGATGCGATCATTTTGTGGTCAAAGATCATCAGGTGTTGAGCCTAGCTTTGACGGCGGATGCAGGTTTGATGGCGGTCAAAATTCTGCCGCTGCAAGAGGTTGTTCGAGGTCAGGTCGAGATTTCCGGCGGCGTTTGCCAACTTGCGACTTCCGCACAAAGCCAAACGTGCATCCGACGTGCGCAAGCCACACCGGGCCTGAAATTTCGCCCTCACTTCAACCTGCGAGACGGCAGTTCGTCGTCCTGGCATCTTGGCAGTCATAATGTTGACTAACGCTTTCAGCGTTGTTCTTGCCAATGCGACGACTGTTGCGATCCAGCAGGATGCTACTTCGGCTCACGAATTGCGAAATCGCTATCATTATGATGTCTGGCTCGCGTGCTCGTCTCAGTCGTAAGGCTTACCGTGCTCGGCTTTCCAAGAAAACGCGTGACTGCACCTTTCGATTTCCGGTTTTGTAGCTGTGGCTGGTGCTTTTGACGCGTTTTAGGCATAGTTTCTATAAGTTGGGGTACCTGCAAGCGTGCCTTAGCGGCACATGAAAGCCAACCTTAAGCAAGTCATGCCTGAATCGTCGCTTACCGAGAACCTTTTTCCTTCCTCGAGCGATCGAGGACAGCAGGCCTCAAGTATGACGAGCCGTCAGCCGTGCGAAGCGGAAGGAGATTATCACGGTCTGTCCGAAGCTTGTTGCATTCTCTACAAGCTCCAGGCCTAGTGAGCAGCTGCAACACCGGCCGCATCCGCCTGGGCAGATATCTTCTTCTTGTAAGCCTTGATGTCGCCTGGGAACTTCTCCACCTTTCCCTTGTCACACACCCATAGACTGGTGCAGACATTCTGGAGCATTGTCACGTCGTGGGAAACCATCAGAACACCTCCCTGGAAGTTGTTTAAAGCTGTGGACAAAGCATCCATGGCCTCGATATCAAGATGATTCGATGGCTCGTCGAGGACCAGTATATGTGGATTGGTCAATGACAGGCAGGCAAATGCCACTCGAGACTTCTGACCTCCAGATAGGAGCTCAAGCTTCTGAAGGCCAGTCATGCCCGTAATGCCAAATGCACCCAAGTGACGACGGTATTCCTCGTCCGTTTTGCCAGGGTAGGTCTTCTGCATGAAGCCGACAGCTGAAGTCGACATATCAAGTGCGTCGACGTGATGTTGTGCGAAGAAACCGATGCGCAGGCGTGGATGTTGCGAGATGAGG
The DNA here is from genome assembly GCF_001299255.1 of Cyphellophora attinorum. NCBI lineage: Eukaryota > Fungi > Ascomycota > Eurotiomycetes > Chaetothyriales > Cyphellophoraceae > Cyphellophora > Cyphellophora attinorum. Next base: position 227,847 of record NW_017253242.1, on the reverse strand, counting down.
CCAGAGGTAGGCGTCAATGCACCGATGAGCAGTTTCAGCACAGTGGTCTTTCCAGCTCCGTTCGGTCCTACGATGCCGATGCGGGAGTCTAGCTGTACGTCTAGATCGACATTGGCAAGCAGTGGTGTTTGGGGATTGTACCCGAACGCCACGCCTGACATCTGGATGATCGGTGGAGAGAGCTTTTCGACATCAGGAAACTTGAACGAGACAGTGTACTCGGCCTCTGGTGCTGTGAGTACCGGCATCCGCTCGAGCTTCTTGATCCGGGATTGTGCTTCCGACGACTTTGCTGCATTGTAGCGAAACTTGTCGATGAACGCCTGCAGATGCGCGCGCTGGACCATTTGATTCTCATATTCACGCTTCGCTGTTTTCCGTCGCTCTTCCTTTGTGGCATAGAATGAGGTGAAGTTTGAGCTGCGGTAGTAGTCGAGTCGCTCTGAGTGCTGATGAATGATATCGGTGGCCACTTCGTCCAGGAAAGCACGATCGTGAGAAACGACAAGCACTGTGGACGGATACGTCTGGAGGTAGTTGGAAAGAAAGGTGATCGACGGTACGTCCAACATGTTTGACGGTTCGTCGAGCAGGAGCAAGTCAGGCTCGCAGAACAGAGCTCGAGCAAGAGCTAGACGCATACGCCAACCACCGGAGAAGGTTCTGGTTGCAAATTGCTGGCGTTCGGTGCTGAATCCCAAGCCAGCGAGAATACTGGCAGCCCTGGACTCGGCTTTGTCTGACTCCATCTCTGATAATTTGGCATGTATGTCGCTCAGTGTGGTATCAAGACCCTCTCGCTCGTGGTCGAGGCGAACAGCATCCTTGGAAGTGTCGGCTAGGCCATTTCGTTCGGCTTCGATGCCGGCAAGCTGCTTGCTTATTTTCTCCTGCTCAGCGAGTAGATGTTTTCGCCAGACGTCTGCATCGAGAACTGCTTGCAAAGCTGGCGTGTCGTCCCCTGTGATCTCTTGCTCGACGTGTAGAATGGAAATATGTGTTGGGATGGAAACTTCTCGTCGACTCAGAGCTCGGAGGAGTGTAGATTTACCAATACCGTTCTGTCCAACCAAGCCGTAGCGACGACCATATGCTAGGGTCAGATTTGTATCGGTGAGAATGCGTTTGCCGCTGATCGAGACATCGATGCCGTCCACTTTGATGTCTTTGCTCTTGGAAGCGGAGTCTCCGCCAAGCTGAAGAGGATTGACCGCCATGAAGAATTCTTCGTACGATTGTGCTTCGTCAGGCTGATCTAACAATCGTGACGCTTCGTACTCGACGTTCTTCATCACTTTCTTCTCCTGTTTAGCGCGAATCTTCCGCTCTGCCTTCTCCAGCTTCTTCTTGTCAACTTTGGATTCGACTTTTCGGGCATTGGTGGCTTCGAGATCAACGCCTGTGCCCGACAGACCCAACGTTGAGGAGATGTTGCGTTGCGAGCTGACCTGTAGAGACTGGTCTAGACGCTTTGGAGCGAAGGGCATCTGTCGCTGTTCGCCGTTGGTCCCATCACTGCCCAATTTTGCCACAAATTTCTCCACCAGCTTCCGTATGTCAGATTCATTCTTGACGGAGAAGTCGCCGGACGCCGATATCAACAGTGCTGTGATAGTTGCCAGGGCCTCATCCAGCGGCGATTCTGGACTTTCTTCAGCGACATACTGCTTCGAGGCGTGATCAAGATAGCCAATGGAATACTGTGAGATGATCGGATCGATATTCGGGATCTGGGCTTGGATCTCTGCCTCCATAGTTGAACGCGATTGTTGAGCGGCTGCTTGAATGCGTCTGAGTACCCTTTGCAGCGAATCTGGGTATACAGGGGCAGTAATGCCGATGGCTGTTCCACGGACTCTACCGCGGATTGTTGTACGAGATCGACAAGGCAAATTCAAGGCAATCTCGAGTGCGCCTGATGCGCTCCCTTCTCCGCCCTATTCCTTGGCGCTTGTCGACTGACCTCACCGAACTCACCGCAGGACTTTGAAGGTCTTGACATCCGTCCGAGCACTTCAAACACCACTATCCTTGGCCGTGGCAGCTTGAGATCGCAGCTGCGCAGCTTTCGGTGTCCCCAAGAACCTCCCACGAGCTTATTCGGCTGCTGTCCTGGTTGACAGGCCAATCCTGCCATTCCTGCTCTCCTCCTTCAACTACTACGATAACGACGAGATTGTCAGGCTTCGTCCTTGTCGCCACTCGCACGCACACAGCGAGCCGAAGTGCTCTGTTCTCGGCCTACCACAAGAGATCCAAGCAAAGGGCGTCCTGCCCGCCCTCAGCATGTTCACCCAAACACTCCGCTCGGCCGCGATCCGAGGCACAGCCCTGACAGCGCGTCCACGCTTCGTCCCCAGAACGACCGCACCCTTCACACGCTACCTCTCAAGCTCAAGAGCGGCTCGAGCAGCCGAGAAACATGACGATCACGACTCACACTTCGACGAGCCCGGCGGCTGGCTGTTTGGTGTTCCACCGGGGGAGAAATACGAGCCGGAGGGATGGGAGTTTGACTGGTTCTACATCTTCTACCCGAGTTTGATCATTGCGGGGTTAGTCTACAGCATGAAGGAGGATACATCGTAAGTAACTTCGTCTCATTGGAACCTCAATCCCAGATGCCGCCGCAACGGCCATTGCAGCCCCGCAGACCAAGATCCACGCAGTACAAAATCCGAGGAGGAACTTTTCGAACATCTCGCCACGTTCCACACGTATAGTCGTATTTGCTGACATGCTCCTCCACAGAATACAAACATGGGCGCTGGAAGAAGCAAGACGGCGACTGGAGAAGGAAGGCATCCTTGAAGATCCCAATCCGGAGTGAGAGTGACCGACTGCCACGGAGTGTTGACTGAGAGTTATGCTGGCGTTCTGTGCGCTTTGAATTGAGACATATGCGAGAGACAATCGCACTTTCCTTTGCTATGGTGGTGGGCTCGGGTGTGTGCCTGAGGGGGAGACCTTTAGGAGAAACCAGCGATAGAAACAGTCTCGAACATCAGACATTCTACACGTTGACAGGCGGGCGCTTTGAATTGGCGTCCACGTCACTGGCCTTCCTGCTGCTCTCGTCCTTGATCTGTAGCAGAGAGATTCACATCTACTGCGACTTTCTCCTTAGGTAAGCTCACAGTGCCTGATTGCTATTGGTCTTCGCAAAGCCCAGCCTTTTACCACATCGAGCTTGAAGCCTACTACCTACCTAGGTATTCCGCCGCCCTCATGACCGTCCATCAACGGTGTGAGATAACTGATCTTACAAAGCTTCTAGCCGAAACCGCTATGAGAGAATTTCGAGTCTCTTGGCCTGGCAGACGGGCTCATCCACGCATCATCAGAACATACATGGCCGACAAACATATATACTTCAATCTTTGTTCTATGACCATGGAGGCAAACATGCTCCTTCACTTTATCCCCTCGGACACCGCACATCATGGCCAATCGACTCGTGGCGAATGCCACAATTCCAGCATTCAACTGTCCGCCCGGCACGAAAATGCACATCCTCAACCTCGCCGTGCTGAACGTCGATGAAGCTTGGTACCCATACCGCCCAGATCACCCTACCAGAATCTGACGCGACAGGATCCTCACGGGCAACAATGGCTCCACGGTCTCCCAACCCAACCCGCCCTCCACCCGCCGTGACCTGGCCTGATCGCCGGCCTCATCCACCACCCACATCTCGGCCTGATCCTCTTCGAAACCGGCTGCGCCGAAGACCTCAACATCGCCTGGCCCGCGCCCGCCACCGACCTCTTCCCCCGAACCGTCTACAAAGAACACCATAAGTTACCCGCCGCCATCGCCGCCGCGGGCTACTCCATCACGGACATCAAAGCCGTCATCATCGGCCACCTCCACCTAGACCACGCCGGCGGCCTCGAGCACTTCATCGGCACCGACATCCCCATCTACGTGCACGAAACCGAGTTCAAACACGCATGCTGGGCCGCCGCCACAGGTGCGGACGCAGGTGTGTACCTGACGAACTACCTCGATCTGGAGAAGTTGAATTGGCAGACATTTGACGAGGATGTGTGGGAGGTGTGCCAGGGGGTGACGATGAGGTTGATGCCGGGACATACGCCTGGGTTGTGTGCTATGCAGGTTAATTTGGAGGAGAGTGGGGTGTGGATCTGGACGACGGATCAGTTCCATGTTAGGGAGCATTTTGAGTTGAAGGTGAGTCTGACGTTGACGAGGAGGGCTGAATAGGGGAGATGAGGCTGACGCTTTGTGTGCATAGCAACCGCAGGGATGGCTGACGAGGGACTATAATGCGTGGGTGAAGAGTAGCAAGGCGTTGAGGAAGCTAAAGGAGCAGTATGGTGCAACGATGATCTTCGGTCATGATCTGGACACGGTGAAGGCGTTGGGATTTGAGGAGAAGGTATTCCAGTGATCTTCGGTCATTGATGGCTTGTCGAATGAAGTGTAAATCCTCGCTGCCAGGATGGAGAATCTAGCGTGCTGCAAGATCTGTTGAGCATGGCTGATTTGGGGCTAGGAACCTGTACGGGGTGACTGATGACTGGCGTCCAAGTTGAGCCGGGCCTTGTATGGGTGCTGTGTCATTGTTCAAGCGGTCCAGAACTGCACCAGACAATATGCCCGCGCCGTCTGCCTGCATGCTCTTCGTATCTTCATACGGCACAGAAATTCGGTGAGCCAGAACCCGTCGCTGCCGCGTACTCGAACGTCTCATTGGGCCACGGCCAGCAGCCCACCCTTCATCTCTAAACGTGATCCCTTTTGAAGACCTTTCGCCGGGGCGCCCAAGCCACATCCCTCCCTCACAACTCCCTCTTCGCCCCTCCATCGCCCTCCACACCTGCAATCCCCACCAGCTCCGTCTCGAAAACCAGTATACTATTCGCCGGAATTGGCCCAACTGACCGAGCCCCATACCCCAACTCCGGTGCAATTGTTAATCTCCGCCGCTCGCCGATACACATATCCGTCAACCCTTGATCCCAGCCCTTGATGACTTGTCCCGCACCGAGCTTGAATTTCAGTGGCGAGCCGCGGTCGTAGGAGGCGTCGAATTGCTCGCCGGAGGAGTGGAGGGTGCCGCGGTAGTCTATTGATTTGGGGCTGGTGTTAGTGGGTGTGCGTAGCAGGACCATGGGAGGGCGGGAAGGAGTAGGAAAGGTTCCAAGAGGGTGGGCAGGCCTACGCATCTGGATGGTGTCGCCATTCTTCGTCTTGCGGTCACATGTTATGTCGGGTGTGAGGTGATCGATTTCGAGGTTTGCGGCGAGGGCGAGGGGAAGGAGGGAGGATAGTAGGAGGACAATGAGGGACCGCATCTCAATGGCTGTTGTCTATGTGTGTGGTGTTCTGTTCGAGGCTTCGATCAACACGGTCTTGTTCTGTGTGGCCCTGTATCGTTCTCAATGGTGATCGTGAGTGTGGTAAGATGCTCGCAGCAATTGGCTCTGTGGAGGGGCAGAGACGTCAACGTTGGGCCGTGCGGCTTGGCCCCTAAAGTCGTCGTTAAGGGGACGCGTCTGTCGGGCTTCCTGGCATCCTGTTCATCACGTACATTGTGGACATTGTCTACTGAGTTTCGCCCATGCACTAGAGGGATCTTTTGAGTATGAAGCAGGAGATAATGGCACAATGCTGAATTGTCTTCTGAAGGTACATATGGTCAAGTCGCCGCTCGACTGCGCGCTCTCTTGCGCACGCTGTTCCCAAACGCCAAATCCAATCACGTTCTGCCAGGCAACGCCGAATCGATACATCTGATGCATAATCCATAGCATCGACAGCGACGACAACGCAGTAGTGGACAGAGCCACCATCCGATAAACCCAAAGCAACCATAACGCCAAACTTTTCGATCTTCACAGCGAACAGCCTCATCAACCCAGTCTCCGACTACAGTACCTCGTTCACCATCAGCGCCAACCTCCGTAATCTCCATCAAATTTGTTCCAGCGAAATCCACCGCAGCAATCGCAACGACAAGATCTTTCAAGTCCCTCAAAGCCCGAGCACATCTCTGGAAGCATCCACTTCTCCTCAACCGACATCGTCCTGCACCTTCCGTCGAACACTGTGCAGCCAGTCCAGCACCCTGAATCTCAATAACTCCCCAGTATGATGTCTGGGCCCCCATTCCACCACTGATCAGGCCAGCGCATGGCAACCAAGACTAAGCTGGTCTGCCATGACATTCCCTCTCCTGATCACTACCTTTGTCGTCTAGGTTCTGTCCTCCACGCGTGTTGACTTCTATGCCGGATGTGTCGCTAAGGATTGTACTGCTTCCAGGTTTGTGCCTTCGGGCTTTCAAGACCCATCTGATCTTGTGTTGCATTGCTGCTTTGTGCTTTGACTGTCCGGAACTCGTGGACCTCACTTGTGTTGGCTGATGATGATGTGGTGGGCGGTCGTTGACAGACCTATGAAGCCGACGTTCCCTTCTGTGGCGACTCAGGACAGGTGCTTGAGAATCTCCGGAGGAATAACATACTCCAGGTCGTTGAATCGGTCCCAGAAGTACTCATCCGCCTGTCCTTCGAGATCACCCCAGCCATAGCGGTAGCTAATCGCCTGCTTCAGCTTGCGCACAGCAAGGGCATTTGCAACATCAGCTTCCGTTACCGTGTCACTGACTTCGGTCGCAGTGGTGACGAGGTTGTTGAGAATGTCATTCCGACCCTCAAGGCAACCAACTTCGCAGCCAAGAGCCATTTCGAGCTTTCTCCACACGTACGCCTTCATCTCGTCACCAATCCCTCTTGGACTGAGATTTGCGTCGTCCTTGTCGTAGGCGAACAGAACCATGCCATAGTTGGATCTCTCGTTCTTGACAGTGGCGAGAGCAGGGATTCCGTGGAAGGCGAACAGCTCTGGCAATGTCTTGCGTTTCGCCTTCTGAAGCCTCGCCAATGTTTCCCAACCGCTCTCTGTTCCAGCAGACTCGCTTCCGGATTCTCCCGCTGTACCAGCCTTGGACTTGTTGGATTTGGGTTCATCTGTTGTGGTCTCCTCATCATCTGAGTCTCTCTTTCGCTTCCGAGCTGGCTCAGCGGTCTCTGACTTGGTGGTTTTTGGCTCGGTGGTCTCTGGCTCGGTGGTCTCTGGCTCGGTGGTCTCTGGCTCGGTGGTCTCTGGCTCGGCGGTCTCTGATTCCGTGACCCATGACTCAATAGCCGCTGGGCCGTCGACAGGCGGCTCACCCTTCAGGTATCGGTCCCGGCGCTTGATGCACTCCTCAACGTACGTACCGCTAGCCTCCCATTGACGCACAGTCTTGAAAGGCACAAGCCACACATCCAGGCCTCGGTTGGGATGACTAAGCTTGAATTTCTTGATGAATCGCTTCTGCTGAAGCTTATGGAAGTCAAGAAAGTCGCCGAAGTGGTATGTCGAGCACGTTGACTCGATCCATTTGATCAACTTGTTGAACTCGCGCTCGTCGGTCACGCCGCAGGCCTTCAGGACCCCTTCGATGTCCGCCCAGCGCTGTCTGCGAGCCTCAGCGCGTTCCTCCTCTTGCGCCTCGCATCTTCGATCGCAGCGTTCCTCTCAGCGTTCGCCTCGCGCTCAGCGGCAGCTTTCTTGAGCTTTTCGGCCCGGTCCTGGCGTTCACGCTCCTCTCGCTCTTTAGCATCAGCCAGTCTCTGCTTCTTTGCGATACGCGCTTTCTTGTTGGCTTCCGCTCTCAGCGCTTCCAGTATTGCGGCGTTCGTCTTGGTTTTGACCTCACGTTCGCGGGCGGCGTCTCTCTCCTCAATCTTCTTCTGAACATCGGACTTCGAGGAGATCTGGTTGCTGCCAGTACGACGGGCACTGGAACCCAGCGGCTTGCTCGGCTTAGACGGCACGGGCGTCTGAGATTCTCGACCTCGAACAGAGCCCGTCTTTGGATTGACGTTCTCTTGGTTGGAGTGCTTCTTGCCAGATTGGTCGGCGGCAGAGGTTTGCTTGAGTCTCTTGGGCGCTGAGACCTGTGGCTCAGCGTCTTTCTTGATGTCCAAAATCCGCTTGCGCTTCTTGCTGGGAGGCGTAACGTTGACCTTGTTGATGGTCGGAACTTCGTTACGTTTTCTGTTGGCGCTCTGGCTGACGCCGTTGGTGGCGATCTTGTTGGCACTCTTGCCGGTGTCCTTGATGGTGCGCTTGGTGACAGGAGCCGGCTTGCTGGTGCTGTCGTTGGACAGCTCATCAAGCTTCGCGACCTTGGTGGGACGGCCTTCAGCGACCGTACTCTCAGGAGAAGCCTTGCGCTTGTTGTTGATGATCTTTCCAGCCTTGCTGGGTTGGGCAGAGGTGAAAGAGTCCATGGCTATTGCTGGACTACTATGCTTCAACACTTGGTCGTGGTTGACGAAAGATGAAGTCTGTATGTTGACTTGTGTCGAAGGTAAGGCTGAACGCTTGTTCAACGAAGATAAAGTTCAAGTATCTTGAATTGGCGAGAAAGGATGAAATGTGTCGAGGCGAAGATGATTGTGAGTTACCTTGAAGGTGGTTCGAAGAAGGAAGTGAACTCAAGTGAAGGTTACTGTGAGTGGTGTCCAAAGTGTGTCGAATAAGTTTTGACAGCGACGGAATACCAAACCGTCAGGCTTGAGACCTCAAAATTCTGGCTGACTTCAAAGGTTGCCGAATGCGATGCGGCGCGTGACAGGCAAGTGGTTGTCAATGTCACTAAAGTATGGCGCAGCGTTATTCGAGTCGAAAGGGTTGGTAGTAAGTCAAAGTTGGTTATGGGCGATCTTGAGGAAGTGGTATGAAGAAAAGAACAAAGAGGGCGAGGTCAAGGCGCGAGGTAAATCACATCGCGACACGGTCAGAACTTCACTTGAGTCACGCAGCTCGGTTTGACTCGGCTGTGCAAAGGAGGTTGGGGCTTCAGCATTTCACGTGGTGGACGACAAGTGACATTGAAGGCAACCAGGCGCAAATATCTGGTGATGTCGCAGGTGAAGCCGACCTATACCGGCACGAGCTGCTCTTGGGCAACAATGACAGGGACAACGCTGTTCCAACACAACACTGCCTCGGAGCAATTGTCATCGGCAGGTTCGTACGACGTTGACGAAAGGTCGCCGAAGACCTGCTGGACCGCTCAACACCTCTGCACCTTCGAGATGGCACTGCCGTCAGCATCGCCCAATGTTCTACGTCGCCGTGCCTTCGCGACACTGCCGCCAACACCATCGTCCAATGCTCTGAAGCTGGCACAATCATCTCAGCAATCCTGCAAACTGCTTGACGCGCCGCCCGAGATCCGCCAGATGATCTATCGCTTCCTGTTCGGCGTCCGTTATACTCTCAATATCAACGAACACCGCTCACCGCGGACTGGCCAATGGGTGGGGACCATCGAATCGCCATCAATCCTACGTGTATGCCATCAAATTCGGGACGAAGCTCTAGCAATTCTTGGCGATCATGTCATTCTCACTTTCAACAACCAAAACATCGGAGTGCCAGCGCATGTCATACGTGGTCTGTCACCAATCCTGCCACACATCCAAGAGATAGTCCTCGGCCACGAGCGCGCGTCCCTGAGGGTGCCCATACACAGCATCATCAAACTTGCTCCAAATCTAAAGAGGATCACTATGCACTACATGGAATCATCTCTGAAGACGACCAAGATGGACTACCATGTATCATCATTTCCGCTGGACCTCTACCGAGTGCAAGCCAACCTGAGACTCAATCTAGGTGGACGGGACGAGCGTACTGGCTGGCCGGTCTCTGACGCAGTCTGGCAATTAGACTGGGAATCTCTCGAATCTGACCTGATGAAAGTGCTTGATCACACATTGGGTAACTGGATTGGCCTTGCCAAGAATATACCTGAGGATGACATACGCGCGTGGCTGCAGCATCTACGCGACACATTGCGCGAGCACGGCATGGACTGGGACCATAGGTACGAAGCGGAGTCGATATACTTCGCATGGGTGAAGATGCCTCCTTTCGAGCTGGTGGTCAGACCGATGAGCTTGTACGTCAATTGCAATAGCCATGCACCTGGGAGCGGGAACTACTCAGGAGGCTTGCAGGTCAGTTACTGTTATGTTCGCTTGCGATGCCCGCAGTCATTCCAGTTGCTTCATCACCTTGTGTTCCAACTGAAGAGATTCCCAAACTAACACTTTGCGTGCCCCTGATACAGAACTACGAGTACAATATTTCAAGCAGAGAATTCCTTCGCAAAGGGCCTCTTGACTGTGGCTGCAATCGCGACCATAGAATCACTGACGTTCAATTGGTCGGTAACGACGCATTATGGGAACACTTCGCGGCCATGGGACGGAGTTTTTGGTGATGCAACGTGACAGCGGCGACTGAGCTACGGGAATATCGGTACACTTCCACGAACGCTTTGCGGCCAACGAAGCTTTCTCTTAGATTCTACAGGCCCTCGTATGGCTCGGTGGAAAAGGTCCACCCTGACATTCAGCACGAGCTCGTGTATGCGTGCCACAGATGCGGGACACGGGGAACAGAGCCCAGAGGCGCGTATGACAGTAGGTGCAGCGAGGTTCGAGCACATGCTGATAGTATTAAGTAGCCAAGAGGACACCTCGGTAGCGAATCGGACTCCAGTGCAAGCGCCCTATCCCAGGCTAAAATGCTGCAGTGAAGCTCAAGCATTCAAGATATCTTTGAAACACTCGCTTTGTCTGCTCTCTGGGGTCTTCGAATCATCGCTTTCAGAACTCAATTATTTCTGACCTCTTCCACAACTCCATCTCTATCATCATTCTGCCACCCGTCAGCTGGAACTCTCCGACCCGCATCATGCCCTCCTCCCCTTCTTCTTCTCCTCCTTCCCATATGCCATCGCCTTGTTCGCCCAATACATCTTATCCGACAACACCCTCGCTTTCGCCTCCTCCGCCAACCGCTTCTCCTCTAGCTTCCTCGGATTCATCGCCTCGAGCAGCGGATTGTACTCCACCGCGATCTTTGTTGCTGCCGCCTCTGCTGTGACTGGTTTTGTGGACTTGGACGCAGTTGGAAGCGATGCTCGAGGCACGATTTTGGCGCGAGGCTTGCTTACTGCCGGAGCAGCGACGAGCACCTTCTTGATTCGTGGTGCTTTCTTGGTGGTGGTGGGAGGAGAAGGAGGACAGATGTTGACCGCTTCTGGGTCGAAATCGCCGCCGAGGAGGGCTTCCAGCTCTTCGATCTCTGCAGCGAGGTTGTTCTCTTTGTTGCTGCTGTTGATGCTGCTGTTGCTGGAGAAAGGAGAAGGAGAAGAGCGTGACGAGCCGGAGAGGGAGGCCAAAGATGAGGAGGAAGAAGACGAAGAGGATCCGGCCTTCTTCGCCTTTGGACGAAGTCCCCAGCGGGTTCCATCCCACACGGCGACCTGATCTGGACCAGCCAGAGGCTTGGGTAGAGATGGAAGACTGGCACGAAGGGGAGCAGAAGGAGAGCGATGCCGACGGAGTGGCTGCTTCGTGGTGATTGGTTTGTTAATGCCGTTCTTTCTGGCTTCGATTTGCTGGCGCGTCAAGCCGTTGCGGAGGGGAGAAGTGGTTGGAGCCATTGTTGGATGGTAGTATTGGAAGGCTTGATTTGTATGTGGTTGATCTGGAAGAGAGGGAAGCGAAGATGTGTTTGGGATACGATGGAAGAGAAGAGCGTTGAAGCGAAGGGAGTGAGATACTTATAGTTGAGAAAGATACTCACGAGGGCGCGGAACAATAGCAGATACTCATTGAAAGGTACTCAATAGGAGTTTCGAAGAAAGACAATAAGAAACACGTGGCTGGGGAATCGCAAATGCAGCGCGAATACAATGATCAACGATCCATCATTGAGTAGTGTGTCATGAATAGAGAAACGTCAAAAGAATGCGCGAGGCTCACTAGAGCAAGAGACCACCGAGGGAACGATCATGAAAGGGTGATTGTGCAACGACGCGATAACGAGATGAAGCTCAAGCGACATGCTTGACCTTTCAAGATCTTGTCCAGGAACGATTCCGAGTATACTTGGGCGTACGCGAGACTACATGAACGCATGCGACATCTGGCTTGACACGGAGCATGATTCGATGTGCTTGACTTCCGCCCCTTCCCCCGATTCCGCTCCGCTCAGGTAGCCTTGGCAAGTACTACTGGCATCCTGTCTCTGTGTTTGCGTCGATATCGCTGATTTCAAGCCAAGTATGTCTTGTCATTGGGTTCGCAGTAAGTAAGTTCATCCATCTATAACAGTCTAATCGCCACACATGTCCTCTAGCCAAGTCTAAGCAGTGATCTATATGAAGTATGCGGTGTCATTGTCCTGCGATCATGTGAAGCTCCAGGTTCTGCTCCTTGCAAGCTTCTACGATGTCTCTTGACACCCCGTCCTCGCCTTCAACAATGATCAGAGTCTTCAGCTTATCGGCCACGACGGACTTGTTCTGAATCAAGCTTAGGAGGAGATCGGTCACTTCCTCGTCCGTGCCTATCGGATTGAGGAATTCCAATTTTTCTAGCTTGGGTGGCAATCCGACAGACTGCAACCGAGGCTTCTTCGATGTTTTGCCGAAGAGCTGATAATCCCAATTCATTCTTAAGGTCGTCAGCTCTTGATACTCCCGCATCCGTAGCACTTTGCGCCCGCTCAATGATGCTGAATCGATAGTAACGCTTTTGATAGAATGTCGTTGCGAGTTGAGAGCAGAGATGTAGTCGCTAAAGGTATCAGAGCTCTCCTCCAGTTCTGGCTCCGGCTCGGCTGCTTGTGTCATGACGAATTCCTCCAGGCCTGTGGGGAATTCAAGCAAATCTGACAGTCCATCATCATTGATGTCGCAGTCGATCAGATGCAGCACCTTCAGGTCCGTAGGGCTTGGTCGTTCTAGGAAGTCAAAACCTCTTTCGTCCAGCTTCGCTCGTGTGATCGTCAACCGCTCCAACGACGGTATGGTAAAGACATGGATATTCTCGCGAAGATCCCAGTACTGCTCATCAGCTGTCTGATAGAACAAAGAGCACGTTTTTAGGCAAGCCAGATCGAAAGGTCCGTTGAACACGTTTCCGATTCCCCTCAGTAGCACATCTGGTAATGAAATCTCCAACTTCTCGAGATTTGACATCCTCGAGAGCGAATTCGAAGGATCGTAATGTATTCGGGCAGGCGTGTCCAGGGCTAGCTGAGCTAGTTGTGCTGATGGATATGCGAGTTTCACCTCAACTATGATAGATGCTCGTCGTGGTCTTCGACCAAGCGATTCGCTGAAAGTGAGGTGGAGTTCAGGCGTCTCTAAGAGAAGCGTCTTGTACAGAACGGCATCACCTAGTCTGTGGTAGCGCCTGTTGAGCCTTGAGACGCTGCATAGATTCTTCTTCGTAATTCGTCCCAAGGCCTCAAAGATCTGTAAGAGGATCTTGTCGGGGAGAACGGCCAGCTGGTCCTTGCTCTGCTTCGTGAATCCATCTGTTTGATTGACATTGTTGGGACGATCATCGATAGACATGTTTTCGTAGATCCGAGTTGTTGTTGACGGTCTCCAGAAATTCAATAATGCAGCTGCTGCTGAAGCTATTCAGGAGCGGGTCGCTGTTGTAAGGCGTCTCAATGAACTCCTCGGACCCGCAAAAGTCGGTCGCTGGCAAGTGGATGCGGATTCCGTTCTGTCCAAGGAGAACCTTGAGCCTGAAGGAACTCAGCCTACTTCCTGGACTGAACAATGCGGTCTACGGCCTCCTATAAATAAGAGACGCAAGCGGTGCGACTGCCGGAGCACTCAGGGATCGTAATGGCGCAGCATCTGAGTTGTTGTAACAGTACTGTAGCAAGTCACCAAGCGTAGATCTGCAAGCCAACATGGGCTTCATCAGAGATATCGTCAAGTCCTCCAGACAGAGGCAAGAAAATGCCGTAAGTGATCAATTAGAAGGCCGAGAAAGTCGAACAGATTAAGAGGTCCAGCGCTCTCATATCGAAGCTCGAGTCCATGAAAATTCTGTCAAAGTCGCCGCTCTCCTCATACGCATCAGCCGAGTCGCTCACCCAGAGAATACGCTCGATGATGCCGGTCTCGATGAGAAGCAATAAGATCGGAGTTGCGAGAAGCCAGGGGCAGAGACGTCTCAGTTCAGCAAATTGTCAATCCAGTGCACTCTGAATGCAGTTCTTTTGAGTCTGGCACGTGTTACAAAGTAGCCGGTCAGGAGCAATGATATGGTACGTCAGGAGAATTCCAAGATTTAGCGAGTCGACATTACATACACTTGAGAATAGTAGAAGGACAGATAGCGACGAGACGGTCGAGGGAGGCTTGACCGCGCCTACGGAGATAGAAATGTTCAAAGTCCGGATGTCAGTGAAGTCGTGCGTTGACGTCATTGGAGATTCAAGTTGATGGAATGATGCGCTCGTTATTTTCTATCTTCAAATGGTGCTTCCCTGCTGGCGACCATTTCTGTGCTGTGCTGTGACACTCGATGGATAGTATGCAGCGGTCATATACTTGCGCCCGTTGCGTGTGAGCTTTCAACGGCGGGCAAGCAGCCCAACACGACAGTAAGATCGCCAAGATTATCTCACGGCGTGGATGCCCAAGACTCCCGTTCCAGTGCTGCCCGAGACTCGCCTCACGCGACTGCTTCAGCTGGTTGGAGCGCGCCTGCAGCACTGGGATTCTGTCTGACAATATGTGGCGGATTTTGCACGTGTCAACCTTGGCCGAGCAATCTGGAAGACAATGACTCCTCTGCAGCGATGTCGCATGTATATGCCTCGGAATCGCAGCAGACGTTCGATGAAACGCCCAAAGATGACTCACTAGTGACATCTTCGACATTGTCAAGCATCACGAGACTGCCGCGCGCGCACACTTGATACAATGCGAAAAGTCCTATGAGGTCGTGAGATAAGCTAAACGTCCTTCCGGCCGCGGAATTCTATACTCCACTCATATGGGATGCGGGATTCGGGCCATTTCGTCTAGCATATTGGACGACTCGTTGTGTCGAGTGGTCACTGCAAAAGTCCATGGTTCCGAATATTGATGTAGCAGGCTGCTACACGAGGTCGTGACTCGTGTTGCCCGAAATCCGAGCATTGCGTTATCGCCCGTTGTGGTAGGCGCCGCCAATTAGCGGGCAAGAACGAGTGGGAGAGACGTGACCCCTGTTGTAGTTCTCGGCAAGTCACAAACCCTACCAGACCAAACCGTCGGTACGATACCGCCAACCGGGAGCATCCCCAATTTCCACCTCAAACTTGAGGTTGAATGCCCTTTGTATGTACAGAATACTTTCCGACAATGAAGTGCGCGTGTTGGGAGAAGAAGTGCTATCGAAGGTTCCGGGACTTTGGGCGTGGTTCGCCTGCGACCTCGAAGCCTAAAACATTCAGCTGCGGGCACTAAGAAACCGCGTGTCCACCACGTCAGACTTTTGGTGGTATCGTATTCTTCGTCGAAGCATGCGGCATCTGCTGCCAACAACAAATTTCTTTAGCACGGAGATCTTCGCTGTGAGAGGTGACCGGCCGAGAAGGACACTGTCGAGGTCGTGCCTGCGTTGCTGGGTTGCACTCAAAAGTACAAGATCTGGGCCGCTGGAAAGAGATTGGCTAGGACCCCTGAAAGCGATGTCTTTTTCGAACCACTGGTTCCTTTCGATTCGTCAAAAGCCATGTGTTTGAAATCTATGTGCTACATTCGAACGTTAGACGATCGGCAAGGTGCGTGAAAAGTTGCTGTAAATGGTTTTCATGTTTATCAGAATTTATTTTGGCCCTCATTATTCCTTTCCGTGTGGCTGTGGTAGGGGCCAGTGCCACAGTACGCCACACTTAGCTCAGCAATCGTCCGGGTAGGAACTTTTAACGGGAGAAAACATTTGCCAGACCCTTGCTAGGCAGATTAGCTCGCACTTGCCCCACACGTAGTTGCCTTGAGTGCTGGGGGGCTATCTTCGAACCTTCCCTCTCTTCCTTCCAGCCTGCCATGACTCAACTATCCTAAGGTCCCAGGCTAACGGACACAGATCGTGACGGGTAACTTACGTCTCTCGCTAGCTGGCTGATTGCGTCAGTATTGGTCCTTTCTCCTCTGCCTGCTCCTTCTCGCTGGGACGTGTCTCGATTGAAAGAACTCCTCGAGAGTGATCCGCTCCCATGCAGGCTCCTCCGAAGGCAACAGAGCCCTCCTTGAGATGATGCTTCCGATGCCCAAATCACTCTGTGTCCCATCGACTGCGGCACGTTGGTATCAGCCTATCGTACCAATATCCAGTGACTTCTGCTCGCTGCGCCTATCTGCCGCCTTGTCTGTCCTCCTGTTCCAAGCCCACAAGTGGTCCGCTTTCTGTTACTTCAGTCTACAACTCGAGAAACTTATGGACAACTCAGTTCTGCACATCCACATAAGGAGTCATCACTCATGACATGGTCTCGGAAGTTTGAGGCTGTATCTTCTCGAAGTTTTGTTACAGCAGCTCTGGACAAGGGGCCCAAACCCAATCGTTCCCACGAGATGATCATCAGGTAGGCAAACAGCCAGGCTCCGCACTCTCATTCGTCATTCGAGGGTCCATCTGATATCCTCGAGCCTATTGCTGCCTTGCATAATTCTCAACGGCTTGTCCACTGGGTGCTTTCTGACCCGTGGCGGAGACGGTCTTCTGCTCGAATTGTCTTCCTTCTTCTTGTCTTCCAAACACAATTCAATGTTCTTTTACAAGTTCTGGTCCTTCTGCTCGCTCCTTATTATCATTGCTGCTCCACGGTGGGTACAGGTAGACAGTCTCGAAACAGTCAATCAACCATCAATGCCTGAGGCCGTTGAGTCATTTAGCAGGTATAAACAGGCAATGTTTTTGCTCATGAAGCCAGGAATCTACTTCTCTCTCAACCAGCAATACACGGTCACCTAGTGTACAAGTCTTACGAATCAGAGCTTCAGCCAATACACCATCACCCATAGAATCAAGGCATCAAGTGCCTTCAACCCCAGACATCAACACACCATGCTGTCACTATGTACGGAAACGATGTCGACGCCTATGGCAAGCCTCCCAAGGATGAACCCTGGCCGAAGCGGCCTGGCACAAACCGCCAGAATCTCGTGTCCTATGGCAAACAGACTCATGCAGGTCCACCCCCCTCGAAGCCATGGCCCAAGCGACCATAAGATCCTATTCCATATGGTGCCTGATGCCGCATGGAAGGGCCATACAAGCACAACAGCGCAGGCAAGGCATGAACTATGGTTCTAAGGCAGGGTGTGGACGGCGTCCTCATCAGAGCTCCATGAAGTTTCGGTCCTGGCAATCCTCAGAAAACCCACCAGCCCAACGAAAGACAACCTACCACGCATGGAGTAGTCAAGCAATTACAAGTCCATCGCGGTCGATACAAGGAAACATCTGCACATCATGGCGCAATCATCAGTACAGGAGGCCGCTCAGTCACAACCATTCGTTCCAGCATCAGCGACCATACATCTCTACTATCAGCAACCATACATCTCCAGCATCAGCAACCATAGACCATCAGCATACATTCATGACCTAAACACTTGTAACACCACATCACCATCATCCACTCATTCTCAGCCTCGACGTACTCGACGCCGACCTGGCCCCCAAAGAACTCCGCAGCCTCGCAAGAGGCGTTCATATTTCCTTTTTCAGCTGGGAGGATGCACCGTTACTACATCACTGTCACTTTCGATTAATCTACGGAGTTAGAAGGCATGCATCGGTATGGAGCGGACGGTCTTCTCAAGTATCATTCGTTTGCATGTAGCTACCACATCAATACTTCGTTGTACATCAAACTCCAGCATGTCCCTCTAGCGTGCCTCGCTTACCTCGCATGCTCGCTTACAGCACATCACACCGCACCCGGCACTGTCACCCATGAGCTCGATGCAAGGTACACTACCTCCCTAGTCAAACGCATTGATCAACCTAATCTCGCGTCCCGTCCTGTAAAGGCTCTTGTATGCGTGCCGAATATCTTCCCTTTTCGACCTTTCCAGCACCGGAAACCGTTCCATGTTGTCCTGCAAGCCGCCCATGACGGCTTCTGATCATACATGGCTATTGTTGTCTATGCTAACCTGTCGTACAATAACAGATGGGGTTCGGGGATCGCCTACTAAGCCCGAACTGCTACAGAAAGCGGTCAGCCAGCGTGCAGCCAGAAGTAGGTCGACTCCGTAGCTGGCGCCTTACAACGAGCTTAGCCTGCCAGCCTGTCGACTCAGGCACGGCTTATTCAGTGTTGAAGACACTGTCATGTTGGATTCGGTAGGTCCCGCGCCAAGTAGTACAGTTACTATGTACTGCACAGTTATGGAAGCAGTATTCAGCATGGCATCTGCCCGACGTTCCCCGGGCTTGGATTGGATATGTAGCATCGTTCACACACAGATTGCAGCATAGGGCTACCACTAGTGCATCACTGCAGTCGTAGCGGTGGAGACCCTCCGGGTACGCCTCCGCCGCGGAGTGAGCAGCACGAACAGCAACACCCCGAAGGCAGCTGACATGGCATAGCAGGCATACGCGACGAGGAGTTTCAGCGAGAATACAAGGGAGTCGCAACTGCGCGAGTCAAGGGCACGGCACAACATCGCCTCGACAAGTCGAAATGAATAATGACATAGCATTATGATGGGCCCATAGCCCGAGAATCTGTGGAGGAGGCGCAAATGTCGAGGCTGTTACGCCGAGCTGCGAGTCGAATGCGATGCCCTCATGGGATAACATCCGCGGCCGCCGTCCACCGGAATAAATTGAACGGTTTCGCTTTGATGATTGTCATTAGCTGATAAAAAAAAGTCGTTGAACTCGTCATACGGCGCGCCGTACTCTGTGGCGTGCTGTGTCGTGACATCGTAATGCAAGAGAGCCGTTGCTCTTGACACGGAGCATGATCGCTCTCTGCTATGGGATGGCGAAGTGTTCTCCATGCCCAATTGTTTCCCGTCCGTCTCTTAAAGACATTCATTCGCCACTGCCAAAGACAGTCTCGACGAACTTCCAGCATAGGCGGTGCACGTTGCCCTTGTCGAAGCGTTTGATATCGAGTGGACCGCGTTCGAAGTGGGTGGGCCGATCGGCATCTACAGAGGCACAGGAAGGATTAGCACAGTGTTCGACGGCGCTGAAAAACATTGAGAGTGGAGCGGCGCGCGGAAGAGAAGACGTACAGTATCGACGCGTGAACCCCTCCACGTGCTTCATGAGCTGGAAATTGGCTGAGTACGCTTCCTCAGCTTTGCGAGTCTCAACGGGTGGTGGCAACACATTCGACTGTCGAGGACGCTGCCGCTTCTTGGTCGCGAACTCGTGGAAATGAATGATGTACTTTCCAAGTTTCTCTTCGACTTCGTCGATGTGCAGTTGAGCATCGGGAAGGGACAAATTGATGCCCGGCTCCGTCTTTGATAGCTCGCTTAGCATCAGCAAGCGTGACTGAGTCTGGCCAATGATAATGAGGAGCATGAAAGCAAGCGAGAAGGCCAGGTCGCGTTGTGCGAGTGAGCCCCCGACAGTCTCATCTTTGGGCTTCGCTCGTGCCATGGTGAGCAGTGTCTCGTGGAGCTTTGCAAGTAGCTCGCTCGTAGTCTTCTTCAGGAACGGGAAGATAGATGCCTTGACGAACCTTTGTACAGTCTCTGGTGAGATATACTGCGTTGTGTCTGCTGGTCCAGGTCCATTCTCGAGGTGAGCAAGAAGATGGCTAATATGCTCGGGCTCTTTCACCAGAAATGGGTGGTCCAAGAGGTAGTTGAAGTAGAGTGCTGTATGCGCTTTGCGGATAGGGTCGAAGTAGGTGATAGCAGTAGCGTTATGATGAAACTCATGGATCTTCTCCGCCACCTCACCTACCCAATGGCAGCTCATATCCTCGAAGCATCTCCAGGGCCAATAGTAGCCTCCCTCATATTTTCTATCGAAGACGCTTTTTATTGAGTTGCCCAGTTGGTTGAACAGATTGTTGACGAAGCTGTCCTTGTTGAGCGAGAACGGTACGATGGGCGGATCCCAAGTAGGCTTGGTATCGATACTCCCGCTGTCGTTATTGATCTGAAAAGATTGTAGTATTCGCTTCTGCTCTAGCGGGCTGACTTCCCGTACTGGGATCTGCAGGGGCGGTCCGCCGACGCCCATGCTCAGACTGATTGTGAAATCGGGTCGATGCTGGAGATAGGTGAATCCCGCGTTATCAATGTACCTGTTCGTTTGCGCTAGATCATATCGATTTGCGATCGGTGTCGGGAAGAAGTAGTCGACTCTTTGATCGAGTCTGTCCCTGAGACAGCCCAGCTTCCACTTTCTACCTATCTTGTTGCCGCATCTCCCGCAAGGATTGCCATCGTCGCACTTCTCTTTCATACACGAGCATCGTAGGCAAGCTCCGACGTCGCGAACTTTGTTCGCGTTGCGGCGTCCTTCCTGAGTCAATGGCCCTACTCGCCTGGCTCGGCCGGAGCTCGAAGCAGGCGAGAGGGCCGAATTATGCGACGATGGACTACTGTCCGTATCCAGGTTCATGAGGTCATCTTGACGTAGTGAGTAAGGTGCCCATGGTCCGTACGATTGTGGGAGTCGTTGGAGGCGGGTAGGTGTGGGGCCGTTGGTGAATTCAACTGGGTGTACAAAACTGTCTGTTTCGGGGCTAGTCTGAATGCCTGCCAACGAGGACGAGGTACTTTCAGTTGGCGTCACTATTGATCGTGTCAGCGAATCTGTGCTCATGGGTTGGGAGCTCGACTAGTAGCAGCAATGGCGCCTAATTCAAGCTCGACAGCGTCCCCGATCGTGACCGCTGGGCAAATCCCTGGAGGCCGGACTTGGGCACCGTGACCAAGCAGGTGCTCCGTCGTCAGCATATTCGTAGGTGCCCACATTGCCACGATGACTCCATGCGCGTGTTTTGCAGTCACACAAGGATGGAACTCACATATGGACAGTGGTTGCGACGGGTCCGACCACGGCGAGAACGTTGCTGGCGAGTCGTCGAAGAGTTCTGGCGTGCGGTTCTGCTCAATATATCCGAATGCGGCAGCGTCGTCAGTGCACGGTGTATCTTCCGAGTACGGAAGTCGATAATGCTGGTTCTCGAGCGAAGTTGATAGAGTTGTGAGGTAAGGACTGGCATGCGGACTGATCTGCGTGGTGCTCTCCGGCGTCGGCGGACCGTTGGAGTTGGAATATGAAGTTCCAGGGGAGATGGTCTGGGACCTCAGAGCCTCCTGATGCGGCTCCTTCGAATCACTCCAGAGCCTCAACGGAGCCTCATTAGCTGTTGGAAAGACAGAAGTACCTCGATATGCTAAGGTGGTGTAAGGCGCGGGGCGCGGCGGTTGGTGGAAAGCTTTTCGTGAAGGATCCGCTGGTTTGCGAGCCATTCAGCAGCACCCGCCTTGCAAGCAGGGTTAGTCACAGCCACAAGGCAACAACGGGTATCAGATGGGCTTCAGTGGAGTCACTGGACAAGTTGACAATAAATTCAGAAGGCAGTGGCAACAGAAAAGACGGTCAGTCGTCAGACTGCGGTGAGTCGAGGGTATATGCGAAAGCCTGAGGCAGTCGCGGCCGGGTGGAAATAAGAGATCATGGACTGGTGGGCAGACGAGAGTGCGCAATCTGCGGTTCGGGGGAAAATGGAACATACTTCGGTGCAGAGCATCTCGAACATCTCCTAGTAGCAGCATGATCGCGAAAGCTCCTCGTAGATGCAGTGCTGGACCCATAAGGTCGACGTAGCGAATTGATGAAGGGATGGAAGTGGAAGGCATACTGTTCCTGGGCACGGGAAACGGTGATTCTCGCCACGCTTCGCCTGATCTTGCCCAGTGCATTCTGCACGACAAGCCCATAGTGGTGAATTGCGATTGCGCTAGCATTCTGTGCCTTGCTGACCGGTTAGGACGGCGGGCGATGATTCGTTCGGTCGAATCTGTGACATGGGGAATGGGGCGCCTCGTGCATGTTTGACCTCGTTGTCCACTCGCTGCAACGCTTTATCTGATGGTCGATTCGTCACGATCAAAGTGCTCGTCTCATGTCGAGGGTGTCATTTTTGTCGACGTGGAGGACTGTGACAGGACAGACGAGCTGACTGCCACATCTTGTGAGCAGAGATGCGGTAGGTGCGCAGTACTCTGCAGTCGCGCATGCGTGGGCAGCCGCGGCTCTCACAGCCTTGGCACTCGTGATCAGCATCGAGATCCTCAGCTGATTCACGAGATCGAATGACATAAATTAGAAAAGAACGAAGTAAAGAAGAACTCGTCTGCATGCACAGCGAGGCCGGAGAAGAGGAGAACTGCGAGGCACGATGTTGTATTTTATAAGATAGGTGCATTGGCTTGACCGGTGTTGGCTCGGGGTGTGCCGTCAATTTGCACTGCACGACATGGCAGCTGGTTGGGTCTAGCGCTTCAGAAGGATCACTCCTTCTGGTAGTCTAATGGCGGCCTGCCCATTCAATTGCTTCGCTCAGACCGGTTTGACGGCAACGACACCTCCGATGCTGCGATCACGGTCTTAGCCTTTCGCTGGAGGGTATGGCAATCGTGGACATTGTCGCAAATGGGATGTTGCATGCTGCCCGAGTGAGTAATGCCATAATAGTTCCCTTCCTGGCCGACCACATTTTTAGTGACCTTGTGACAGATCATGATCACTAGTTCGTGCTTGATTCACCAGCCGCGTAGGTTGCCTCAATCAGAGCAAAGGATATCGTCGATGGCTTAGCCGTTAATTCTGTACACATACTTTTTGTCCATGATCACTAGCCTTCTGATCTGATCAGAGACTCCATAGGCATCGTAGCAGCGTCACGCTGCCGGGGTATCCATATGCTCATTCCATCCTCTGTCTAGAATCATAACGCCATATCGCCATCCCACCGTAGGTTCCGATGTCGCTAAAAATGCCTCGACGTCCAATGACATGTCCTTGCTGGATCAGCCCGCTCAAATGGTGTACTTAGACTTCGCACGGGTGCTGCCAGCATGTGCGGCATCTGTGTGGCCAGAGAATTCGAGCTGCTCGCTAGCTGGAAGCTGGAGCACTTCCTTGAACTTGGTGCCAATCTTGACGAGTGTCTCTTTGGCAGCAGCCTTGCCAGTTGTGCGCGTCCAAAGGCCAATGCGGAAGAAGCCCTTGCGAACGTTCACGACGACTCCCATGATCTCGTTGTCACCCTCATCCTCCAAAGTCTCGCCGATTGCTGCGAGCTGAGCATGTAGCCAGAGCTCATCGATATTGACCAACTTCTTGTCTTTGAAGGAGTATGACCACTTGCCACCATGCTTATTCTGCGGGTCTTCCCATTCTGGTCGTACACCTTTCTTGAAGAGATGGTAGTCGGATTTGACTGCAAGATCGGAGACGGCTGTGATGTTGTTCTTGGATATGTTAGTGATGCTATTGAACAGTCGTTATAGTACCTACGTAGACACCCCAAAATTCTTCGACTGAGTCGAATTGGACCACTTCCTTCAGCAGATCGTTCCAGTTGTCGCCTTTGGACGAGGGAGGCTTTGTGAACTGGAGCTAATCAGCAAATGTTGGAGACAAAGTCTTAACAACATACCCAGAGTGACCAGCTGTTGAGTAGAGGATGCTTGACGTTGAAGTTATTGACATCGTGGAAGACTGTCTTGATCTCATCGCCGGTGGATGGCACGGTGTTCTCGTCATTGACGGTGGGACCAGCGGGTGTGGCGACGGCAACAGCGACTTCGGCCATGATGGTCTATGATGCTAGAATACGAATTTCGTGTGAAGGTACTGAGTGATTGTGTGTAGAGAGGCGGATGCGGAAAATGTAATGGAGGAGAAGAGAGGCGTGGTCGAATGCGACAAATGGAGTTTCAATCGACTCTTTGAGAAGGCGCAGTCGTCTTTACAGGCTGACTGGCTATAGTAAGGTAAGAGCGATCCGAGGCGCTCCTGTCAATAGATATTTCGAGGGCAATCGTGCAGTAGGAAGTAGGCGATCGTGGTAGAGATAAAGACAATGAACGGCTTCATTCGAAGAAGACTCGAGGACCGCGAAACTTCACCAGCAAAAGTTGTGGTTCCAAAACAGTTTAGCGTGCTTTTCTTCCCTACTTTATGCATGAGACACTGCTGCCGTTCTTGTCCTCAATCCTGCAAACGCCATTGTCACCATTTCGGAGTCTTTGAGAACATGTGTCGCAGAAGATGTAGCCATAAGAAGGTCGTGTACAGTTCACGTTGACAACGCTGGGTCACATAAATGACCTATATTTCACTGCGAGTTCAGATAGCTCAAGTAACAATTCCAGCCCAAGCTGACAATGTTCACAACCAGAACCCGATGCTCCAAAGGCACAATGCTGAAGTTGGCGGCCTGTACGGCTGGCCATATCGTCCAATTGGCTTTCAAGCCAGGGATGTAGCTCTTCTGGAGCTTCTCTTGCGGGCTCTTGCCTTCCAAGACGGCCATGGTCGACAGGAAGACAAACATGTTGGTGCTCGCAAATATGCATTGGTCGGCCAGAACACGAGCGACTATAGTCTGTGTCTTGTTCTCGAAATTGATCCTCCGTTGCAGAATGCCGTACCATTTGGTTGCTGCCGGCCCGAAAACGACTATCGTTGTCAAGAGAAGGAAAACCAGACGCTGATATCAGTACTCACGACCACCATAGCCTGCCATGCGAGCCGTTCGGGTCAAGTCCTGATTCTTGAAGCCCTTCTTCTCTACCGCTTGCTGTGCCAATGTGTCGCCTGCTCCGAACAAGACCTTCCGTTCATCAGCCTGAGTCCTCTAGGTCCCGATTCCGTCGCTCAGACTTACTGCACTCATGACAGCCTGCGTCAGCAAGGGCTGCGCCTTGAGCTTGGCCTGATACCTGTGTCTTTCATTAATGTCTATAATCCTCGCTCAGGGGCAGTTACGCACCATCGGAGAACCATAATGGCTCAATAGGGACAGGGATGCAAACAGAGTACGCTTTGTCACCGGTACATGGTAGGCGGAGTCTGTAGCCGTCACAGGAGGCAGCACAACTCCTTCGTTATCAGGGTGGATTTCGAAATCTCGTCGGCGACGTCACAGGCAATTCAGCAAAATGGGAGGACGGGGTAGAGCGGGAGAGTTTCCGTTCCAGTCGGTGAGATGCGGCTTACCCAACTTGCCCTAGTGCAGCTAGGCCTTGGCAGCGGCTTCGCCAAGACTTCGAATTGCCCGCACCTGCACTTCTAAAATTGTACCGACTGCGACAACATTGAACTACGACAGCGAACGCGAATCCTCCTACCATCCTTCCGAAACCGAATAGTCATAACAATCGCACAGTATGGCTGACGCTGCTCCCCGCCGTGGAGGTTTCGGTGACCGTGGCCGTGGTGATCGTGGTCGAGGCGACCGAAGAGGACGAGGCCGTGGCCGACGAGGCGGCAACAAGTCAGAGGAGAAGGAATGGCAGCCTGTCACAAAGCTCGGTCGTCTCGTCAAGGCCGGCAAGATCCAGTCAATGGAGCAGATCTACCTGCACTCTCTTCCCATCAAGGAATACCAGATCGTTGATTGGTTTCTGCCAAAGCTCAAGGACGAGGTTATGAAGGTACACGCGACGTTCCTGGCGATACAAGAAGAGTGCTAACACAATGTAGATCAAGCCTGTCCAGAAGCAGACCCGAGCCGGTCAGCGTACCCGATTCAAGGCCATCGTCGTCATCGGCGACAGCGAAGGTCACGTCGGTCTCGGCATCAAAACTTCCAAAGAAGTCGCAACCGCCATCCGCGCCGCGATCATCATCGCCAAGCTCTCCGTCCTTCCCATCCGACGTGGTTACTGGGGTACCAACTCGGTGAGCCTCACTCTCTGCCAACCAAGGAGTCCGGCAAGTGCGGTTCCGTCACAGTCCGTCTCATTCCCGCCCCGCGGGGTACCGGTATCGTCGCCTCGCCTGCCGTCAAGCGTCTCTTGCAGCTTGCTGGTGTGCAAGATGCCTACTCATCTTCGGCTGGCTCAACCAAGACCCTCGAGAACACCCTCAAGGCCACATTCGTTGCCGTCGGTAACTCATATGGCTTCCTCACACCCAATCTGTGGAAGGACAACAAGCTGGTCCGAAGTCCTCTTGAGGAGTATGGAGATGTTCTGCGGGAAGGCAAGCGTTACTAGATGTGTGTAGCGAGACACAATCAGCAGATCTATGGAGTCATGATGGACATTTCACGTTCAGGAGTCCAACAGTCGAGAGGATGCGGTCGATAAGCGTAGCTTAAACAGATCTGCACAGTTCTGTCTACTGGCTCGAACACTAACGAGCAATCAAAGAATTCAAACATTCATTCTTGCTCTATGAAATGGCTCTGTGCATGTTCGGTGTTGTCGGTGTCGTGTGCGAGGTCGTGGCGCATGTCAAACTCTCAGATATGCAGAGAGCGAAATTGTACACACATATCGGATGCCACCAGCGTGCTTTCGATCCTGCTGCTAGAATCCTATGCGCTCTCAATCAACCTGCCGTTGAAGTGTAAGCACCTTCAGCACCGTTGGTGACCATCCGGCACAAGGCTCAGCACTCTCTTGTACATCCATACCATGCATTCAATCCGTCTACGACGCTCCTGACTACTCTAACAGCTCAGTCATCATGCAGCGCGGCTTCCTCCAATCCCTTCAACGCATGTTCCAACTCCCTCACCCTCTGACCCACCCGCCTCTGTACCTCCTGTGCCGTCTCCGGCGTAGCCTCTTTCAGTGACCCCTCATAGGTGCTTTGCAACTCCTCGAATGCTTCCCGCGCCGCAGCCCGGTCGTCCGCCGCATACACGGTTTTCTTCTCTGTTTCTTCGGCTGCGATCTCGAACTCGTCGCGGGCAGTGCCGTAGAGATCTGTGAGGGTTTCTACGAGGGCATCTGCGGTAGGCGGCGCGGCGAAGCGCTGAGAAGTAGTCGAGAAGGTACGGATGCTGTTGGTGTTTCTTGTGGTTGAAGAAAATGTGCGCAAAGTCGTGGTGCCTTTGCGAAGGTTGAGGGTCAGGGTGAGCAGGGAGTAGGTCGGGCGAGTTCTGGGTGTAAGGGCGAGCTCGGATGGAGTCGATGAAATGACGGAGTTTTGGCGGAGGGGTTTGGATTGGTGGTAGTGTGCTAGGAGGGCACAGGTAGGGATCGATGGTTGAAGGGAGGTGCTGCTGCTGGTACTGGGCCGCTTGAGGGCGCGCCGGGTCTGGCGAGCGAGGAGGGTTGCTATCCGTTGTGGCATTTCGTGGGCTCTGTCAGAGTGGTATGATTCAGCGATTCGCTCGTAGGAGATAGCTACGCGAAGTCAATGCTGTGCCTCTCAGAATTTCCGAAAGGAGTGATCGGAATGGCATCCAGAAGTTCTCTGGAATGACGTCGTCGGAGGACTTCCGCGACTTTACTTTGATTTACTAACAAACACATCTGCAATGCCCATAGTACACGCAGCACCCGCCATCGTAAGATGTGATCGTAGACGTAGCAAAACACTAAATTGTCGTCATGTATACACATGAGTCTATCTTCACACCGTCGCCGTCTTGAGTTCGGTGGGATTTCGCAGGGATCTCTGAGGCGGATGCGTCAGATCGTCCTTCAGATTTATATTCGGGTCTACCCATACACCCAGGACCTAGTCGAGGGAAGAGGATTGATCTGCGCACAACGATAACCAACGCGAATCAGCTGGATGGTCGAAGGCCAACAAGTCAGAGGGACCGTACGGATCTTGCCACTGATTGTGTTGCTGTGCGGCCTTCTTCTGGTCCACCTGAACATAGAGATTGTCGCCGACTACACCGGCGCAATCCTGGCGCGTTCGAAGGTTTTCTCCAGGCTGTTAACCACGACGAGCCACATGATGGCCCCCAACTACCCTCGCCCAGACCCAAGCACAGTCCAGCAGCACCTCGCCGGTAGTGCCCAGTCCTGGCATGGTCAGATCACACCCGATGGGCCTTTCCAGCCAGAAGTCGGCCGCTATCATATGTATATAGGCCTTTTCTGTCCCTTTGCGCACCGGGCCAACATCATTCGGCACTTATTCAACCTTCAAGATGCCATTCCAATATCAGTCGTCCGGGCGTATCCGAAAGGTGACGAGAACGGGTGGCCAGGATGGAAGTTCCCAGCAGATGATGCAGAATATCCAAATGCCACGGTCGACCATTTGTTTGGCAGCAAGTATCTGCATGAGGTATACTTCAAAGCAGATCCAGAGTATAAAGGTCGTTACAGCGTACCCGTCATCTGGGATAAGAAGACTGGGACAATCGTCAATAATGAGAGCGCTGAGATCATGAGGTGGCTGCAGGGGGCCTTCCAGGGCGTTGTTGACACGAAGCGACAATCAATGGACTTGTATCCCGAACGTCTGCGAGATGTCATCGACGAAGTATCTGAGTGGATGCAGAGCAATTTGAACAGAGGTGTATACCAGGCCGGCTTCGCCGAGACACAAGAGGATTATGAGAAAATGGTTCCGCCTGTGTTCGCCGCACTTAATCGTGTCGAGAAGATGATTGCGCAGAATGGCGGACCGTACTTGCTGGGGAAGACCTTGACGGAGCTGGATGTGCGAGCATATGTAACAATTGTCCGATTTGACGCTGTCTATGGTAAGTCCTTTCTCAAACTCGGATGTGCTGCCATCTCTGACTCTGTCATGTAGTGCAACACTTCAAGCTGCAACTGGGCACGGTCCGCCATAACTACCCGCAGATCAACAACTGGTTGAAAAAATTGTACTTCCATGTCCCAGGTTTCAAGGAAACCACAGATTCAAGCATATCAAGGAAAACTATACGGTAAGTGTCCTCTTGCCTGAGTTTGTGTCTCTGCTGATACTTTTGGCGAACAGAAGAGCCACTACTCGATCAACCCAAAGGCAATAACGCCCATGGGGCCTTACCCGTACGTCGAAGAAGGGTGGAGGGAGAACCTAGATGTTGTTGGGGGCATCGAGATGGAGGAAGTCGTTGACTTAGAGCGACAACTGAAGGGAGGTTTCATCCACCAGATATGAGGTCAGGTAATTCAACAGCGATCTGCGAATATCGAAGCAAATTGATCACCACAGCTTGCTTAGCGACCGCGAAGATCGGCAAGATAAGATCGTGCTCGAATCTCGTGGTGCTTGGATGATCAGCATTCACCCGTTGATCTGCTTCTAGTCGATCCTGACAATAAGATCTTGAGGCTGTCATAAAGCCGTTGTCCTTTGATGCACAAGCCAGCCGCTCGGATCTTCGTATGGATGTTAATGTGTCTTTGCGTCTTCGTGAATTACCCTGTACGTTCGAAGCATAGGGGAAGTCGCGCGCGCGAGCTCAGCAAGGACGAGATACCTGTCCGGTTCACCTGCCTAATTCGTACTTGCCAGGGTTGTGGATAATGCAATCTCGTTGCATCTCCTTTCCTCCCCTATTGAATGTTATCGCAACCCTTTCATTCCGGCCTCCGTCGCTTGCGTGGCCATCAACGAATCCGGAGCGGTTGCAAGGCCTGTCCAAGCCTTGAGCCGAGCTGCGAGCCTGCGAATCATTATTATGCTCGAGCGACAACCGCTGATTGCCTGCCAAATGTTGCTCGACGCGCCGCCTATTCGAGCTACGTGTGCAACTGCTGCTACATCAAGCGCAGCGCCCAACAAGGTGAGGCCATTGAGGTCTCTCATCAGCTGAAGTATGGAAGCTCGCACTAGCAAACCAGCGGTGATCGCTGCAAGAACGGTTGAAGAACCTCGTCCGTTCATGACAACGACCGGGGCTTGTCATCCTGGCGGCTGCGGCTGTGGCTGATTGTGGGCATCGCTAGTCCCTCACGGCATGCTAGAAATGACGGTGTGTGCTCCAAGAGCACATCCTGATCGAACTTTTGAAGTCTGGCACATTTAGTGTGGTCACGCTCGCCATGCTCATTCATTGCAGGATGCACAGATTTCTTCAGTTCTTCGGGAATGTTCTGCATATCCTGTGAGGATCCTGACAAAAAGACTAACACGAATGCCATGTGTCCACATCCTTCGTCCAACGTTCGATATCTTCACCTGGAGGGTTTAGCTCCAGGCACGCCCGGACTGGCGATGCTGATCGTGCGCTTGGAAGATCCACCTTCAAGCCACCAAAGCCCAATCTCGATCATCCCTGCCTCATTTCTGGCCAAACAAATCCCTTGTTTGCAAATCGCTCCTCTTGCTCTATGCTACCGTCGTTTCTGCCAGGCTCTCGTTGTCGTCCTTGCTGATATTCGTTGCTATCAAGCGAGATACAACATGCTCCAGCACTGGCTAGGCCTTCGTCTCAACCCTGAGCCTACTGCCTAACCACCTTTCGACAACACGACCTCAGAACGAGCGACTGAACTTTTGTTCTGCCACATGAGGAATTGTATATTGCGAGCAGACTTGGAGAGGAATCACATGGGTCAGCACCACACTTGTCCTGGTGTGCACGAACATGCAGTATCAGCCGTATAAGCCGAGCAACATTGCGACCGTCCAGTGCTCGAAATGCGACAAAGCAGTTGATATTGGGCTAATATCAGAGCACACATGTGCCGCACCTTCGAGGCCACCCAACACACTCCCGTATCCAGCTGGCATACCGCAAATCCGGACACCGCCTAGTCCGGCTGCTTCATTTCGAAATGTACAGCCCCGTGGGCCTTCATTGCATCTTGGGCGACAACGACCGGTGTTGCCCAAGATCGACTCATCTCTTACTTGTACGTGCAACAGCTCCTGTCCGCGTGCTACCACAGTCACTAACGTCTTGCAGGGCAGAGCAGCGAACTCACACCAGCCAGCAGCGGCCAAGGCTCTTTACTCGCCTCTCCCGTAAGCACATCTTCAAGTCATAGATCAAGATCGAAGACTCGAGCACCGGCCATCCGACGACCTCCCTCTCCCGAACTCCTCAGTCAAGACTGCGCCTTCCCGCCGTTCCCCGGCATGGGCGCCTCTAAGTCAAAGTCATCTAGCAAAGACCGGTCAAAAACAAGAGCTGCAGGGTCAGCCAGGTCCTCCTCCAGCCAACCTCAGTCACCGTTAAGTCATAGCAGAACAGTGTCGAGTACAAGCTCTACGACGACAACGGCCACAAAGTCGAGAGGTCGCTCAAAGTCAACGTTCGGTGAAGGACCTCGCCCGACTACAGCACCCGAGGGTCACGCGCCGGAATTCAGTTCGCAGCTGAGAAATATCGCTGTACCGCCACCATCAGTGCCCAACATGCCTCCTCGGCTACTTCGTTCGGAGACATCCCCGACTCCGCCCATAAATCGAGAAATGCAGCCACCGTTAACAAGGATGCGAACCTTCGACAACATTATTGGGACCCAGGACAGCCCCGCCGAGCTTGACGGTGCAGAGTCATCGACGGCTGGCAAGCCGCCAGCGGAAAGAGAACCGACATACAGAACAAGGCGCCCACCTCCGATCGAAAGCGGCTTGGGCCTGCCTCAGTCCTCGCAGCCACTCACGTCGCCTGCTCCTTCGTCCGCACGATCGCTCAAGCGCACCCTGACAGAGAAATTGTTTGGTCGGAGACCGTCAACAGGACGTCGTTCTATTGTTCGAGCTGCCTTGAGCGACGAACCAGACTCCACGCTGCGCCACCTGTGCCGCCTCTTTCCTTGACGGCAAGTGGAACTCCACCGTTGAGGCCTGCAAGACCCGCTGAATCGGAATGGCCGGACATGTCTCCATCGGCAACTGGGTATACTATGCAGACACCGTCACCAATAATCACCATATCAAAGAGCAGCTCACCGGAGCTGGATCCTGCTCCAGCATTCGAGCCGAATCAGGTCGTGCAGGACAGGGATGCCTCGTTTGCTGCTCTTGAAGGGTCAGCGCCATCAGCACCGTCGAAAGAGGAAAACCGGAAAGACAGCGAGACGCTCCCCAGAGACGATGACCGAGGCCTAGGCATAGCTTTCGACTTTGGTCTGGACCAGGTTCCAACCACTGGCCCAACGACTGCCACTGAACAGACGCAATCACACAGACAGTCTAATAAGGTAGATGCTGTTGAGAACATGCGGCGAATTTCAGTGGACTCTGCCTCTTCATATGGTTCGATCGGATTCACGGACAGGACGTTCAGCTCTCGATCGAGCCCGCCTCCGCCAGATGAGACCACACGCAAACGACTAGAGCCCACGACGCAACTTGCTCTCGAAGACAACTCACATATCGCACCACCTCCACCTCAGCCTCGAGCGGACGAGTCCATGGCAGAGTCGCCCACGGTTCCATTCGATACGGATGGTCATCTAACTGCATACCTGGCCAAGAACGATCCTGCAGCTGTTGTGACCGCCTCAATTGATACGTCAGTCGTGTCACCTCCACCTCAAGACCGCAGAGTGTCCAGCTCTTCATCCGTTTTCTCGGATTCAAATGATGTTGACATGGTGCCGATGCAAGGGTTTCGTCCCCGCAAAGACTCACTGGCTGGTGCTCCGCCACCTCTCTTTCACAAGTCCACCTTACCCGCTCGCACAAGCTCAAGGCCTGCTGTTGGCGAGAGCAAGAGCACCCAGTCTTCGATGGAAATGCCACTGCCAACGCATTCACCTCGACAGGATTCTTTGTCCAGTGTCAGTAGTCGAAATGCTTCCAAGGGTACGTGTCGAGGTTGCTCGCAGCCAATCCTTGGCATGCAGAAATCGGTGTCCAGCGCAGACGGCCGGCTCAGCGGCAAATATCACAAGGAATGCTTTGTGTGCCATACCTGCAAGGAGGCCTTCGCCACAGCGGAGTTCTACGTCCATGCAGATCAGCCATACTGCGCTCATCATTACCATAAGTTGGAGGACTCTTTGTGCGCAACCTGCGGCAAAGGAATCGAAGGCTTGTATATGGAGACAGCCAACGTGGCAGGCCGCGGAAAGGAGAAACACCATCCAGCGTGTCTCAAATGCACGACATGCCGCGTCCAGTTGACGGATGACTACTTTGAGCTGTCTGGAAAAGTGTACTGCGAAAGAGATGCATTCCGTCTGGCAAAGCATCCGCGGGTGCACAGCAGGGGACCAGCGCGACCAAGTCCACTTGTCCGTGAATACATTCGCTCTGGTACGGACGCGATCAATGGCAGCAACTTCCCAGAGCGACGACTCAATCGACCAATCTTGCAGGCACGATAGCGAATGGGTATTCTTTTCTACTGATATCGATTTTGAGAGGTATTTTTAGCGAGCATCTGGCGAAGCGAGACCGCACTTTAGACCGAATTGCGACACTGGAATTTTATCTTGGACACTGTTATGACGAATTTATGAAATTAGAACTGGTCGTGTGAGCAGAACATGTCACACAACAATGGGCTTGCTGCATGGCAGGCTATGCCGCAGTCGCTAATGAGCCTGCTTGTGTTATTTGAGTGGCAGAGCCGTACAGCGCTTAGGCCAGATTAGGTTTCATGAGAGGGATCGTTGAGGTGGTCGAAGGGTCGGAAGAGGAACGTCGTCGAAGTACCATATCTGTGGAAGCGGTAGGTCGATTCGATCCCTGCATGCTGACTACCACGCTTGGCAGTCGTATCAGACTATAGCATAATGGATTAATCTAATTCGACACTGCACGAGGTCTCCTGCATACCGCATTGCATACTGCATTGCCCATCGGTCCAAGCTGATCATACAGGGTCAAGTCTCTCGCTTGTGGCTAGTCTGTGCTACACCGCATTTCTGCGCAAGTATATGTCTCCTCCGCTACCTTTGGATTCAAGAGCATCAGTCTAGATCATACTTCCACGTGTCTCAGACTACATTGCTACCGCTTGCTGCTCGTCAGCGGATGCTTGGCCGGCTTGGCTGAGATCTGGGATAGTGCACACAACGCGGTCGTTCATCAGGGTCGACCGTGGTCACGCGGTACACAGTCCCACGTAGGTGGATTTACAAGCATGAGATGGTAGTAATTCGCTTGGACACGGCGACAGCAACCCAATAGCGAAGACCACGACATTGAGCACCGTAAGATATCAGTGCCGGACACCCAATCAATGGAACTCACGAGAGCCGAGGCCTGCAAGCTAAGGCGCCCCCGGTATCCACGAGAAGATTTCGTGCAGCAAACATGTCACCGCAGCGAGGCCCATGGATAGTGATGGTGGATAAGTTCAGTGCTGAAATGGACCGGAGTCCTCGCTCCAACCAGAAAGCGTACCGGAAGAATAGAACGAAATTGTGGTTCAGATTTGAGAGCCACACCCACCGCTCATTTGCTGATGGAGGGGCAGAATGGGTACGGGATAGATAATAATTTGACCGCACAACGCACATGATTCAGTCAGGCATCAATCAGTCGGTTCAGTCCAGTCTCTTTGTTGATAGCAGTAGACGATCTCTAGCTCCGTGCTGCGGCTCGATGGCGGCTAATGCATTCGTATGGCAGCCTTGGGACCGGAAGTTGTGGAAAGTGTAGTCAGAGCAGGTGGAAGGCGCGGATGTGAGAATCTCACCACTTTAGTCAAGGTTGGACAGTAGATATTTCAATCCCACAACTGTCCCATCCCTACTCGTCTTCTAGACTTTCTTCTCTGACCAGCATCCATCGTCAAACACATCACATCGGTCTCTATCGACGTCTTGTCACTGAGATCGCCAAACTGCTAGGCTTCGGCCACCCCTACACAATTCTCAACAATAGGATCACTCTCGAGTGGTCCGCGCAAATCAGCAAAGACGTTTTCTAATCTGCTCCCGTCGTGAGTCCGGCCCATGCCATCCCCTGAAGACCGCTTGTTGGCATCAATCACAATCATGCACATTGCCGGTGGAGTAATGCTGTCGGTCCTGTTCACAATGCCGTCGTCGCCACGCTGCCCAACAATTGTTGCCAACTCATACTGATATGCCCTTCCTCAGGTTACATAACCCGTTCAAGGGTGCTCGTCGCTCGGCCGCTCCTGGAGGGGACTCGGGCTCTGCCAAAACTCGATAAAGCATTTCACCACTCTCAAACGCCCAGCTACTACTACTCACCACATCAGCTTAATTGTTTTTGGCAGAAATGGCCCCTCACGCCGATGTCGGAGCAGGCACCATGAACGGGTTTAGTATCACGAACGGCACACTGACGCCCCCAGAGTTCATTCACAACCAGAAGGAGACATTCATCGTCAACTCTCCCGATGTTCAGTACTCTGCCGACCAAATTAGGAGCAAATATGTCTACCGGACCACCACTGTGACCAAATCTGGCGACTACTACGTTGCCGCTCCCAAGGAGACAACGTATGACTTCAAGGTCGATCGAAAGGTCGGCAAGACGGGTCTGATGCTTGTCGGTCTCGGCGGAAACAATGGGACTACAGTCACTGGCGGCATTCTGGCAAACCGACGCAATCTGACTTTCGAGACCAAGGAGGGCCCGAGACCCTCGAACTACTATGGGTCACTGGTCATGAGCTCAACGATGAAACTCGGCACCGACGCCATCTCGAATGAGGAGGTCAACATTCCTTTCCATGATGTACTACCCATGGTACACCCGAACGATCTGGTCATCGGTGGTTGGGACATCTCGAGCATGAACCTGGCAGATGCCATGGATCGTGCTTCCGTGCTCGAACCGGATCTTAAGCGACAACTCCGCAAAGAGATGGCTTTGATGACGCCTCTGAAAAGCATCTACTATCCCGACTTCATTGCCGCTAATCAGGAGGACCGCGCCGATCACATTCTTGAAGGTTCGAAAGCCTGCATGGCCCACGTTGAGCAGCTCAGAACTGACATTCGGTGCGTCCTTTCGCCCGTCCTGTCCATCTTCCCTATGACTGACCCGCTGCTAGTGATTTCAAACGCAACAACAACTTGGATAAAGTCATCGTCCTCTGGTCCGCCAACACGGAGAGATTCGCTGAGATCATCCCCGGCGTCAACGATACTGCCGACAATCTACTTAAGGCAATCGAGCAAGGTCACGAGGAGGTATCACCATCCACAGTCTTTGCTGTCGCCTGTATCCTCGAGAAGACCCCGTTTATCAACGGCTCTCCTCAGAACACATTCGTACCCGGCGCTGTACAGCTTGCCGAGCAGCACAACGCTTTCATTGGAGGGGATGACTTCAAGTCTGGCCAGACCAAGATGAAGTCTGCTCTCGTCGAGTTCTTGATCAATGCAGGCATCAAGCTCACCTCCATTGCTAGCTACAACCACTTGGGCAATAATGACGGCAAGAATTTGAGCTCTCAAAAGCAGTTCCGATCGAAGGAGATCAGCAAGTCCAATGTTGTTGATGACATGGTCGCCGCGAATTCTGTGCTCTATAAGAAAGGTGAGCATCCGGACCATACTGTCGTCATCAAGTACATGCCTGCTGTTGGTGACAACAAGCGTGCTCTTGACGAGTACTACGCCGAGATCTTCATGGGCGGCCACCAGACGATCAGTCTGTTCAACGTTTGCGAGGATTCGTTGCTGGCCTCGCCACTCATCATTGATCTCGTCATCCTTGCCGAGATGTTCACTCGCATTCAGTGGAAGAACAACACCGAGCCGGAATACAAGAATTTCCACTCTGTCTTGAGCGTTCTCAGCTACATGCTGAAGGTATGTCGACGCTCTCTTTCCTTTGATTCCACTACTGACACGTCGCAGGCCCCCATGACGCCTCCCGGCACACCTGTCGTCAACGCGCTGGCCAAACAGCGCAATGCTCTCACCAACATCTTCCGTGCTTGTGTCGGCCTTCAGCCCGAGTCCGATATGACACTCGAGCACAAGCTCTTTCCCGAGGCGAAGAGCAAGAAGCTTGTTCAGTGATATTCCTGGTCTTCGATACGACAGTGACGGCCGATGAGATACCACCTTCCACTGAATTCATCATGCAGTCCGCAACAGCATTGATCCGGGTCCTGGAGGCATCCACCAGATTGCACAGAACACATTTCCTTACTAATCTCCTTACCACTGAAACACACGAAAAGACACAAGAGAAATCGACATTTTGAGAACCTGCTTGGGGTACAGAACTGTTCCATCACCACAGAAGAACAACACAACACAAAAAACACATCCAACTTGAGCTTTCACTCGCTTGCATCATGCAACCACTAGGCATCCAAGAGAGCGAAGACATGCACATATGTCACAATAGATCGAGGGTTCGAAAGGGTTGCATGGAGAATTGGGAACGGTATTCTGGTGTGGCCTTTGTGAACACTTTTTGCTAGATCGACAGATTGTTACTACTATGTTGTTGCTAGCAGAATTACAATGGCTTTTCAATTCGAAAAATTCAGCTTCTTTCCATCTAACATCGTCCATCATCGATCTTGGAGAGCGAGAAGCCTGGCAGCTCCGTCCTGCGTGGTGGATGATAAGCAAAATGTGATGTTGGGGTCGCTACTTCCTTTCGGCGCTCCCCCTGCATTCAAGACTTACCAAATAGTCTTTGCTCATCCTCAATTATTTTCCTTCAAACACTCAAACCTGTGCGGTGTCAAGCGGAAGTGGACGGTTTACCTTGGCTTCTCCTTTACTTACTTGATTCGGTCACTACAGTCCGTCATGTCGCTCAGCGAACCTCGAAAATCGTGCAATGCGGCAATTCCGCCTTCAGTCATCGAGACCTACCACAGACTACGCGCAGGCGTCCGGAGACAGGTCACCTGGAAGCTTCTCAGCGAGCGGATCGAAATATGGCCCGACCGGGAGCATCTCATGTATCTCAGCGCGGTCTTGCTGGAGTTGCCGTTGTTGAGGCTGTGGAAGGACAAGAAGCTGTACTGCATGCCGTGCGAGCGATGCGGGGGTGTCGTCTTCGGCAACGAGGTCGTCGGGATGTGTGAGCACTGTCAGCGGGCTGTGGAGCTGAGGATCAATCCACTGGTCTTAGGGCTCTTGAGTGATGAGACGGCGGGCTTGAGAGGCGAGCATAATCTGTTGGTCGCAGATGAGGTATGGGAGAAGTTGTTTGGACTCGGGCAGGGGACTGGGAACGATGAAGCGATAAGCGAGAAGTGGTTGAGGGAGCGGGAGCGGATCGTCAGGTACCAGCGGTTCACGTGGGTTTTGTTATGGGTTCGTGGTTGGGATGGAGGGAGACTGGTTGTTGTTGATGTGCTTGACGTGAATGGTACTGAGTTGTGACCAAAGCCGCTAAAGAGGTGAGAATCGATTGCTCATCAGCAGTCAGCGACCCCAGAGAATGCGAGCCTAAACCTGAACTGCTTTTGCTAACATGACTTGTCAAAGGACTCGTTGGTCAGCCGAGACTGGCACGAACCAGATGCTACGTCGTATCACTCATGGCACACTCGCTATCGCGGACGAAGGCTTTGCCGTCCATTGCGCCTTTCTCCGGTCGTCCTCTGATGATGTGAGTGTTCAGCAAGCCAGACTCTTGCGATGAGACGAATAACCATCTCACAGCTCCTTCCGGAATTGCCGCTTATCGGAATCGAAGAGGGCATTGAGCTCGCTCTCTTCTCGGCTCTCGCGCTCATGGCGTTCCTGCGTCCTCGACAGGGTTGGTCCAGAGCTCTCTGCTCTCCCGCATAACTGGAACTCACGTTGAGAAATCGAGCACGGGAATTGGTGGGCGGAGCGATATCAGCACAAACAAGCAAATGCTAGAAGCCTTGGCGGGCGTCAGCGTGGAGAGATAGCGGAAAGAGCTTGCCCAGGAAGCGAAGGTCGAAGCCTTTAGCAAGCTCTTGGGTCCCCCCACCACCGCACGCCGAGGTCCAACACTCGTCATTGTCACCATCTTTCCGGCCCAGCTTTGACCACACGTGGGATAGCTACATACTTTCTACGGATAGCTACTGCATGTCGCTAGCATGTAGCAAGGATTCAGCAGCACGAAGCGGGGGACGAAGAGTGGTAGGTGACATCTTTGGACCTGCACTAGTGGTGGCCGGATCGAGGAAGTCCATGATACAGCTCTGCAAGCTGCATGGAAGATATCAAGGTAGGAAAATCCTCTTGCGAGAAAATGAGGCTTCTGCGTCTGCTGTGGTCTGTCGCTGTGTGAGCTGCTCCTGTCTGCTACAATCGATTTCGTCGAGCTCTTTCCCCTCGTTGGCTTGTCTGGCCCTCTCTGTCGTTAGTTGAGTCTTCTTTGAGCTCAGCAAGCGAGATGGTGTTCACCGTTGCAAAGCTCGCCGTGGCGGCAGCAGTCCTGAACAACGCAGTCAGCGCAGTCCCTCTTGCCGGCCGCCAAAGCGGCAAATATGACTGGCACGACTCGAATGGTGGCCACACACCGATCGAGCCGCCAACGCCGGGCTCTGGCTACTTCATATCTTACGGCCCACGTCCATACTACCTGCTTAACAACATGACAGACTCGCCGTTGAAGCGCAAGCTTCAAAGCTGTGAGAACGGGCCATTTGAGATCACAGCCTTCAGCATCGCGCATCGCGGTGGCGCAGATCTGCAAATACCGGAGGAGACTGTCCAGAGCTCCGTCGCTGGCGCGAGAATGGGCGCTGGTGTGAATGAGTGCGATGTGGCATTCACGAGTGATCTGGAGCTTGTCTGTCGCCATGACCAATGTGATCTCCATACCACGACCGACATCATGAACCGACCAGAATTGCGTGAGAAGTGCAGTGTTCCTTTTTCGCCAGCCAACGATACTGCACCAGCCAGCGCGACATGCTGCACAAGTGACATCACTCTAGCAGAGTTCAAGGGTCTCTGCAGTAAGATGGATGGCTTCAACAAGAGCGTGAGTGATCCTCGTACAAACAGGGGAGCATACAGACTTACTTTCAACGCAGGCGACCACACCCGAAGACTTCACCAAGGGCGGCATCCCCGTCTGGCGCACCGAGCTTTACAATACGTGTGGCACGGTCATGACCCTCGCCGAGTACATTGATCTCACGGACTCATTCCCTGGCTACCGCAACTTCACGCCCGAGCTCAAGACACCTCCCGCGGCAGTCACCATGCCCTTCCCATCCGAGAACGGCAACTACACCCAAGCCCAATTCGCGCGCGACATGGTCGACACCTTCCTCGAGAAGGGCATCTCCCCCTATCGCGTCTTCCCCCAATCTTTCCTCCCAGACGACGTCTACCTCTGGATCGAAGAATACCCAGACACCTTTGGCCCACAAGCGTCTACCTGGACGAAGAAGCCGACGACCCAGCTGACTTCCCCGCCGCCGTTGCCCGCCTGCCCGAGCTGGCCGCCAAGGGCGTCAACATCATCGCGCCGCCCATCAACTACCTCCTCACCGTCACAGGCGAGAACAATGAGACTATCATTCCTTCAGACTATGGTTATGCTGCGAAAGCGGCGGGGCTGGATATCATTGCGTGGACGATGGAGCGGAGTGGGCCATTGACGAACGTCAAGGCGTCTGAGGATTATTACTTCAGCACGTTTGCGGACGGGGTCAAGACTGATGGGCAGTTCTTTGAGATACTGGACATGTTGGCGCAGGAGATTGGAATTGTGGGTGCCTTTAGTGATTGGAGTAGTAGTGTGAGCTACTATGGGAGTTGTATGGGGTTGAAGGGGACCTATGGGGAGAAGTACCATGCTGCGCCGTATCGGCAGGGGCCGCTTTAGGGCAGGGTGATGGTGGTGAAGTGATGGTTCCGCCCTCATTGTTGAAGAGAGACGATGACGGAGGGGACGAAACACGCGAAGAGGCGGACGAGTGAGCTACTTACCTCGCTACTATAGACAATTAATACAATGTGCACATACCTAGACTAGTCCGGATTCAAGGTCGCTGTCAAGACTCTCCTGTGAAGATACTGTTAAATACTGTCTTCGAGTCGACCTCAAGGGCGAGAAGGCGCGACCACGTGTACGACCGAAAACCCGGGACGACGCGGGGAATTCTGGAGGGTCGTAAGATTGCTGCTTCCAACTTATCCGGTTCTAGGCCTCGTGCACCTGGAGATCGTCCTCTTGTACGACAACCTGCAGTCTCACGCACCTCCTGCCTCTGCTCGAGTTTGGTCTTCCAACACCTCATGACTGCTTAGAAGTCCGCGCACACTACACTCATCACCACTACTCGAAATCAGATCTAGCAGCACTCGAGCTTTTGAGCAAGACCCAGCGACGTCCACAGCGTATCCGCTCTTCTCCAAACGATGACAACGAGTCCTCGCTTCACGCGCCCGAGCCCACCGACATCATGACCCGACGGAAACGCACACCAGAACCAGAGCCTGCTCGCAAGCGCGTGGCCTTTGCAGCGGGCACAGCATCATCTTCTTTCCGCATACCTGCTTCGCTACAGCAACTCTCTGCGCTGTCAGCGACGCTTGCGCGCTCTACGGATGCGCCGCGTGAGCTGGGAAGCTCGGAGATCGTAGCAAAGGCTCAAGCGCTTGCTGGCGCACATGCACCGACGAAGGTTGGCGTGGGGCAGAATGGACGACAGCAGCACAATGGTGTCCAACAACCGGACTCAGTTGCTGGTGCCAAAGAGCTGAAGTGGAGGAGTATGCAGCAGGAATTCCCGGAGGAGCAGACGTGGGTGAAGAGTGTCGCCAACTACTCGACTCAGGGTCAGGCTCGCGCGTTGGTGAAGAAGTATGCTGGTGTACCGACTGACCAACAAAATCTGGCCATGCGCTATGATGCCATTAATGGTGGTATCATCTCTGGAGGATCAGGAGGCACAGTACAATATCCACATGCGCAGACGCCTACACAGCCAACGAGCAGTCCTCTAACGCCGAGCTATCGCATCGAGCCGGATGGGAAGATCATCTTGCTGGACACACCGGACAATCGCAATGTCAGCCCTGTCCTCCCGACACCTGTGAACGCGCAGGACGACGAGAACGGCAAGAAGCGCAAGTACACGCAGTTCGTCGACAGACATCAGTACAGCTTTCCTGTGCAACAGGTATGGGTGCAACCTCAACTCGATAGGCTAGGTGTTCGAGTCACGCCCGACACTTCGGACACCAGTTCTCGACGGAAGGAAGGGTTACGAATCGCTAGTGACGATCCGGAGATCGAGGCGCGCCGAAGAGCTCTAGAGCATGAGCTAGTACGAGGAGGCTTGGCTAACGGTGCCTCGCCGTCGCAACACATACACAACACTCCACCTCCGAGTGCTCCCAGAGTCACCTACAGCTTGCCCCAGAAAGCGGCGCTTGCTGCGGCACAAGTAGGTGGACATCTGCCAGCACAGGTCGGTCCTCCGAGAATGCCGACTCCCGAGAGCCTTGAGTATGATAAACACCAAGCAGAGATCGCGGCGTTGATCGCTAGGAAGCGAGCAGAAAATGCTGCATCTGGTCAGATGGCTCGCCTGCTGGATTTGAAGAGCGCACATCAGCAGAAAGTGGCTTCGGCTGGCGGAGTCGCGTCACGCGTGTGGTCTTATCCTCAGCAGCCAGTATTCCGTCCACCAGCGGTCCCGACTCCCGTGGCGGCTCGGGTTGCTTCTGCGGCTACTTCGGCGAGGCCTGTGATGGGTCAACAGACCGGCCTGGCAGACGGGACAAACGACGGTCGAATTGACAACTCGAACGAATCCGACGAGGACGCACCTGGCGAGGACGACGAGCCGGACACATCAGGGGTAGATGGCAATGATGCAAGCAATGGCATCCCGAATGGCGGTGTTGACACTGTTACAAACACGACGCAGCATCTAAGCACTGATCCGGGCGACCTGGCCAGCTTGTTCTCCTCGAGAGATCCGTCGCCGCCTGTAGCGCAACAACAGCCGTCAAGCTACGGCTACGACGGTCCCTCGGACGGCATACGGAACAAGGCCGACGCGAGCACCACAAACGGGCTACCACAAAGCCAGCGAGCAGCAGAAGAGCAAGACGCAGCAATATCCCCCTCGGCACAACTGCTAATAGCGTTGGCAAACGCCACACCGGCATCGAGCTGGAATTCATCCGATACTACAACTGGGGCTGTTCCTGCTTCTACACCGCCCACGACGTCCACGAAGGGATCTGCACATACGAATTTCAACGTGTCCGGCATGCGCGTGGGCAAGCTTGGACCAAGATTGCGAACGCTCTATGGTGCTGGCCCTCTGCGGTAGAAAATATCTGGGAGATGATGTATATAGGTCTCGCTGAGCTCGTTTCCAGGAGCGGCAGCGATGGATGGAACGGCAACGAATTAAGAAAGAAGACTGCTGAGATGGCGCAAGCAGCTCATCGCGATCGAGTTTGCTTTACTACGAGTTCAATGATGAGCATGAGCACATGTATGGGAGAAAAAGGCGTCTTTGCGAATACAGTAGCTAATGTGTATCAAAACAAGGAGATGTTAGGCATTTATGCGGTCAGCCGGGGACAGTGCTGAAAGGGCACAGCCATCGTCGCATACAGAGATGAAGAGGATGAGCATACTTATATGTACAAATTGAGGCTGTATTCTTAACATGCTGACCTGCTCATTCATGTTCGAGGTTTGGACCTGTTAACCGTCTTTGTTCAGACCGAAATTTGCGAACATGATCCTTGAGGAGAACATGCCTGACCTTTGGGTTCACATTTTATATTCTCTTGGGCGCTATCTGAGACCGGATGGCTATACAGAACTCCTGGCCCCAACCTACTACCGGATGACAAGAGATTCGAATCTCTCATTTCGGTATATGATACGTTTGGTGACTACATAATCTGTGGCGGATTCGTTATGCAGGATACAAGCTGATACAGTTGGCCATCACACTCATGCTGTATGTCATGTTCGTTGCTTCATGAGCGTTTGCATCCGTCCGACCCCGAACTTACCACCCCCGAATTCGACTCCCTTGAGCTATCTGTAACAGGCTCGCTAAGCGGTGCCTCCCAAACGCCCTCATCGGGTCATCCTTCAGCCCTCGAGTGCCGCCTACCGAAGCACATCAATCATCGATTTCGGCAAGTGGTTCACACCGCAGGGACTGCCAGCTCAAGGCACTTCGCCAATCTGCAATCACTCAGAGCCTTCCATACTTCCACTGCTAGTCGATCTAAGGTCGGAAACTCTGGGTGTGATGCCTGGAGAATCGAAGGATGTGGCCTGTCCGTTGTTCAGCGCAGTCATGTAAGACGCCTCCAGCGACGTGAGAGAAGGAAGACCCCAACTGTTGCCGTCTAGGGACTCCTCCGTCCGCACCAGAAAGACTAGAGCAGCAGCCTCCAGCTTGTTGTCGGCATCAGCATTCTCGTCAGACTGCGAAGGAGCACAGCCGAAGTACAGGTCATGACAAGGCACCACTGCGATACCTCGCATCCACGGCTTATTAGCGATGCGGGAGTAGTACTGGGCGCCGACTGATCCATTCAGCAAGCAGTGGCCGGATACGACTTTGCGGCCAGCGTCGTGAGTGTGCTGGAACAGACGCGACAGCACATCGTGATACTCGCGCGCTGCTGAGGGCGAATTGAGTCTGACGAAGACGGACACGAAGCATCCCTCCTCTCCATGTATGTACTGCAGCGTTCT
Source organism: Cyphellophora attinorum (assembly GCF_001299255.1). Taxonomy (NCBI): domain Eukaryota; kingdom Fungi; phylum Ascomycota; class Eurotiomycetes; order Chaetothyriales; family Cyphellophoraceae; genus Cyphellophora; species Cyphellophora attinorum. The sequence continues at coordinate 183,472 of NW_017253242.1, read as the reverse complement.
GTGGACGATGTCGCTTGTCTCACCTGTACATATTTTGCATTCTCGTTGCCGAGCACACGCTTTAGGGCCCTTGGGAAGTCGTCCGAGACCAATGCTCCACCACTCGATGGGAACACTCCGAGGAAGTTGTGAGACTTCTGCAGCGACAAATGGTGGCACCGCCTTTTTGCTCCCGTCGAGTGACTGCCAGTTTGGTAGTGTGTGTAGATGAGCATTCGCCGGCGCTCGATATGTGGCGCCGCGACCATCGTAGCGTGTCCTGTTTTGGACCAAATCCCACACGTCGACTTCCTCGTCTTGGTCTTCATTGCCATCTTCCAATCCCGTGGGCGCGGAATGCCGTCTGTACCATATATCGAAGGCCTGTTGTGCAGCTTGAGCGAAGTTTGCCGACCCTGCAAGGAGAGCCAACCCCCACATCCATAGATCGACCTCTCGCTCTTGACCAACGCGCCACAGGTGCTGAAGACTGAGGGCTATATTCTGCAGCTCATCCTCAAACGCCAGTTCCATCGTGATGGGACGGAGTGGTATTTGTCCAGCAAAATTGACAAGCTCTGCTCTTGAAGCTGGATCATCGTCGAAGCCGATAGAACTCAGTCGCTCAGCCACAGCTTGACTATACGGCCCAATGTTTGCAGGTGCCCAGTAGCTTCGACTTTGTACGTGGAGTGAACGTCTTGCATCGGCATGTCTCAAGTCGATAACTATGCTCAGTGACACTTTGACATCGCTTTGTAGAGCAGTTGCAAATGTGCAGCGGGCTGGAGGGTTGATGGAAGAGAAGAGCTCTGCGTAGTGCACATTCACTGATGAAAAGTCGTCCATAGAAGCCAGCAAAAGCATCGTCGACGTAACATTTCGCACGGTGATGGACTCATAGAGTCCCAACAGTCTCGAAAACATCTGCAGAAATGATTTGACGACCAGTGAGATCTGCTGCATCTGCTGAGCGGCTGACATAGCGCCCAAACTAGCACTTCCACCTAAAATGTGGTCAGTGGCACCCTCCTCCATGAGACTGGGCCTCAGAGCAGCTGTGATATTCGTGACGGCCACGTGATGGGTCGAGAATGCCATTGTATGCTGCAGTAACTGATCGCCGAAAGCTTGTGAAGTCTCGTCGGCCTGGAGAGGATGCGGACGAGAGCGGCCTGCCACCTCATCGACGCTGTGTTGCCGACATTGGTTGACAATGGCTGCAAATGAGACATCGAACTCAGCCGGTATCCGAAGCGGCTGCTCCAGGTGCTGATCCTCCGGGTCCTGAGCAACAACCTCAGGTGCATTGTCGAGCTCCAAGGTAGCGTCCCCATCCCCCCACGTCTGACTTGGTCTCCAGTTGATTTTCTTTCGCCACAGAGAGCGAGGACCATTTACTGTCAGTGTCTCGTATTCTCCACCCTCTCCAAGCACACTAGCACGATATTCGGCCTCGTCTTCGATGAATAGATTCCTGTTCCTGAAGCCGTGACCAATCGCGATGATCGTGCCGGCATTCCCGAGGCTTCTGCTGAGCAGTGTCGGAGGGATACCATACGAGGCTGATTTGACCAGTATCGCGTCACAGCCAGCAGCGAGCATGTCGTCGAGCAGACCAGTGGAAGAATCGTTCCGTTCTGGTGGCGGAGGGAGGAAGGGATACTGCCATAGATACGCCAGCGGGGTCATGCCCATTCTCAGAACCACCGATTCGACCCTGGTCCGCTGGTATGTTGACAATATGGCACCACTGGAGACTGCATTTGCTGCCGGAATGGCTTGCTTGACGGTGTTTAACAGAGACAGAAGGTCTTCCGCCTCGTCACTGCCGGTCAGTCTTTCGAGCTGATCAGGCGGCTGATAGTCTTGCTGCATACATATGCTTCTACCCCTGATCGGCTCTGGAATACTGGAACATTAATGCACTGTTCGTAGAGTGGAATGACTTTGTGTCCGACGGTCTGATATGTCATACTGTCCATATCGTCGACCGTCCTACCATCGGCCTGCTGTGGAGGGCATAGATTAGCAAGGGCCACCACCTTGTGTCCATGATGAAGGCAATGAAGAATCGAGTAAAAAGAGTCCTTTCCACCTGAGATGAGTGCTATGACGTTCAATGATTCAGGCATATTGGCTACGATGATGCTTGTCGAAGCAAGAAAGAAGGATGTGAATGTGATGTAGATGCTCCGTCAGAACCACTGAAGTGCAGCATCATCTCCTGCCGCACATCAAGGACGAGCTGCGAGATCATGGAAGTTGCATCCGTAGGTCACTGCGAGGAGCTGCCATTGCCACTGCTTCTGCCATGTTATCGACATGATGCTGCTTCCATACGCGACAACTTCGAGTGTGAGAAATCTGATGAAGAAGGTACAAGTGGTGTGCGGAGGCGGCTTGGGGTCGCACTTGAAGCATGTGAATTTTGTGAGTTTCTCCCCACAGTCGAGATGACAACACGCGTCCTCAACATTTCTCAGCGCTGGGCATGGCATGAGCCAATACTGAAGCCTATAGTCTGCGGATGCCAGCATGGTCGCCGCTCTGTCTTATGGCTATCCACCATGATTGACAGTTAGCCTGTCGCTCCGGCGTACTGCTACAACGCTGTGATGAATCACCTGCGTCCACCCGATGAACGTTTGGGTCGACCAGAGGTACAGTCGGACACAAGTGTTCAGCGACCACTCCTCGAAAGGTCGCCGCACCCATATCTCCGTCGGTCAAACACCTTGCAGCAGCACGATCCGAATAAATTGACGCCTCCTGCTTCTCAGAATGCCACGTCTACCGAAAGTGGAACAGAAGCCGACGATGAGAAGGGCACCATCCTACGTGGTCTACCAGCCCCTCCGGTTCGGACACACAAGGGCTTGAGAGGCTCTACGCCGCGAGGATTGAGTCCAGCCGTCAGCCCGTTGCCTACACCACCTGCCACGAGAAATGTCTCGTTCGCCGAGCTAGCAAGGGCGGGCGATGCGAAAGATGCATTGGCAGAACAGCGTAAGCAAGAGGCCTATCGGCAACGGAAGAAGGCAGAAATCGTTCGCCGTGTGACAGAGACTGTACTCCTGGCAGTCATCGTTGGCCTCGAATGGCTCACCGCGAACCGGGTGGACCGGCATTACGCATCAGTGGTGTCGGTCACGTCGTTTCTTACCATTCCCCCATTGCTGTACGGCCTGTACCCGATACTTCGAGCACTCCAGGAGCACCAAGCTGGGAGACCGCCCGTCGAAGCTCTGAGGCGCGGCTATCACATACCCTCGCGATTTGATCCTGGCCCATTGTTGTACCCTGTCATCCTGCCTTTCGCGATCACACTTGTGTTGGCTGACCAAGATGCCGGCTGTCCCATAACAAGCATCGTGTGTGGTTTGTCGTCCTTTCCGGACGCTCTCTTCGATGTGCTAGGCACGCACTCCAGCACCTTCTACGTGCGCTGGATCCTGACAGTTACACCTCTCTTGACAACAACATCGGACTACTCCAAGAATATCACGAAGTCCAGCCTAAAGCAAGAGATGGTCGTATTGTTGTTTCCTCTACATCGGTCACTGCGTCAAGCGTTGAGTTACCTCACCACGACAAGCTTGGATCCAGCCGAGCTCGACCTCCTGTCTACAGGCTTGATCCACCTCTTCCTTTTTGCGAGCTCTCCACAAGCACGAATCCTGAAGTCCGTCCTATGGATCGGCGGACTGAGTGTATTCGTCCTCTGCCGCCGCCTCATGGAATGGGAAGTCGAGCTGGCTAGAATTCCTCGATGGAAGTTCGCGAAAGTGCCGCACAAAAGCGCTATTTCGCACCGTCTGACACGGGCATTCTCCGCTTTCATGTCAGAACCGGTCCCTACATCAGAGAGCTCCGATGACGAGATTGATCAGCGTGCGAAGCCACAGCCAAAGTCATTACAGCGCGTCAGAACATTAGTAGATCCGGTTTCGGCCGTCAAATCGGTCACGAATGGCATCAAGCCGCCCCAGCGAAGAGCCACAATTTCTGACCTCGATCCGATGGCGATGAAGGTTGAGCGACGGGCGCACAGGCATCGACAGGTCCAGACTTTACCCTTCTTGGCTCTCACTCTGCAACAGGCTAAGATCAGGAAGTACCTCTACGCAGCCATTGTTTACGTCTTGGTCGTCCTGATCATCATGGGACCTGTGCGCCACTATGTTCAAGTCACTGCACTGAATGGCAATGAGCCTTTCTGCTGGGCAGCCGGGTACCTCTTTGGCAACATACCAATATTCCGGGGATGGGTATACTGGCTCCGGCTCACAGAGTGGATCGCCCTGCCTGAACGCATGACAACCGACGACGGTTCGTTCGCCTCACTCACGGAAGCAATCGTTCTCATCTCCCAGCCAACAAACACACGACTTGCTCTAGCCGCATATTGCGTCCTGGTAGTCGGCACGAGCCTGATCGTCGTAACAAACCTCGCACCGTATGTCGAAGTCGATACTCGTCGCAAAGTCTTCCACGGCGCCATGTCCGCCATGCTCCTCCCGACCATCTTCGTCGACCCTTGCTTCTTCGCTTTGGCCCTGATCATCGTTCTGGCCGTTTTCCTGCTCCTCGACCTCTTCCGAGCTTCTCAGCTTCCACCTATCTCTCGTCCTCTGACCACTTTTCTTGCCCCATATGCCGACGGTCGTGATCATCGCGGACCTGTCATCGTCAGCCATATCTTTCTACTTGTCGGCTGCGCTATCCCTCTATGGCTGTCGCTGGCGGGTGTCGAGCGAACGGGTCAAGATCCTTGGCAAGGCTGGGAGGTCGAGCAGCGAGATATCAGCATGGTCGCTGGCGTAGTCTGCGTGGGCATGGGCGATGCTGCTGCATCACTGATCGGCCGTCGCTACGGGCGGACAAAGTGGTATTGGGGTGGAGGCAAGAGTCTGGAAGGTAGCCTTGCTTTCGCGGTGGCTGTCGTCATCGGGCTTTCCTTTGCCTGGCTTTGGCTGAGGCTTGGCGGATGGGCTGACTGGACTGTGTCGACATTTGAGATGGGTACAGCGTTACTCAAGTGCACGGTCGCGGCCTGCGGCGCAAGTCTGCTCGAGAGCGTACTGACAGCGGCGAATGATAATGTGGTTGTGCCGGTCGTGTTGTGGGTTTTGGTGAGGGCATTGAGGATATGATATGGATACTCAGTGTAGAGATGACGATTATAGACATTTACGAGATTCCTTCCTATCTTATCGACTACGATTCGCATCGAGCCATGTTCTTCACGACAAGTAAAGCGGGAATGCTGCGGTCTACCTCACACAATTCTGCATTGCCATATGACATGCACTCTGCACTTGCCTCCACCGGCCGTTGGTCGAATGAGCAGGTATGTCACGACGATGATGCGTCGCAAAAATCTGTAGCGATCTTAACACATGAGTCTTCCTTGACTCGGCCGTGAGCGAAGACCTGGTATAGCACGCTGCACGTCGGCATAGTGTTGTCTTGATGAGCGATGTCAACGCCACTGATCGTAGCACAGCGTGATGGAGTCGTGTTTGCGGCATGCAGCTGTTGATGCTACCGTATTGCCGTTGGCGATGTCGGATCCCAATGTTCGCTAGCAACAACGGCAAGGACTCGGCATGAGAAAGAGATCAGATGAAACCAGCTTGAATCTTGGAACGTTGCCCCCCTGCATGCCACGTGCAGCTCACGCGCCAAGCCATGCAGGTACATCTGTCACAGACAGCGCTATGGCTTTCCGTCGGTCTTTGAGTGGACGTCAATTCTAGCAGGATCACTTGGTCACGGTACAGATCACTGTTCGGCAGTAATTCGATGATTTGTTTCATGACCTATGCAAGTCACTGAGTCAGTGGTATCTGTGTTTCTGTAAATGGACTCCCTAGTCTACTGCTAGCTTATTGTCTTACTGGCTTGTGCTGAAAGTGTGATATCAGCGGAAGGATAGGTATCGATACTATCGATTCAGCTTGAATAGGGTCCTCGCGAATCCTGGGGCGGAGATGGGTGGCAAATGACCAGTTCTCCGCCGACGAAATTCTCGCCGATGGCAGCGACGTCAATCTAGGTCCTCCGCGTGGCGTCGTCAAGATTTGTTGAGTCGACGTTTGTGTCTCGCGAGTCGCGACTCTCGCCGACACTTCGTGGCTGCTCCGGCCTTCGTAAGTCTTTAGTCAACCTCGGCCAGCGGTGCCGAGTATAGCAGCTGGGTATTTCAATTGGATGTCAAATGTGGTAGCGGCTCGCGAGCTTTCACGTCAAGCAGTGTGAGGTATATCGTGCATAACCTCAAGCCACCAACCACGAAAATCGTGCCAGCGATTCGGGACTCACATGTGCGCTCTGGCCTTGTGGCCTGAGTCTTTGCGGGACGACGAGACCCTTGAGGTTTGTCTCGCTCCCGCAATCGAGTTTTTGCGCAAGACTCCTCGCTTTAGACTGCTCGGTGGGTGGGCGACGAGGATGAAGGATCGGGCGAAATTTGCAGCTGAATGATGCCATCTCCCGTGCTCGATTATAATTAGTGCTGGACAAGCCGGTGCCGTCCGGCCGGTCGGGGACAACCTAGCTCGACGACCAGGGCAGGCCCTGAGCAGGATGCCATACTCCAGATCAACAGTCCAGGTCTCTACTATGACGAAGTTGCCTTGACTCCTCTTCGTAGAACTGTCTGTCGACGTCGACAGCTGATCTTCCGATGTTCTGATCTACCGACAGGAAATTGCTGATGATGCGTTGCTGCATGCACGAGCTGATGGGTTGCCGAAAGCGGCTGAGCATGCCGGTTCCATGAGAAAGAGTCCGCCAAAATCGCTCAATCGGTAATGAAATGGTGGACCGGCAGTGAAGCTCTGGACCAACGGCAGCCTTTTGTCGATGCCACTCGATGGCACAACGGGCGGAGAAAAGTGCCCAAGCCATGTCCAAACCTGGCTAAGCACGAGCAATAATCGCTTGCGGCTATCAATCTTCCCCGTAGGACCCGTCAAGCCATGGCGTTCTGGGTGGCCGCGATAAGCTGATAGAAGAGTGGATTGGAAGCAATTTCCCCCGGAAGAGCATGGAAAGTGCTTCCGCCGAAGTAACGTGGGATTCTTCCAAAGAGACGCCACTGGTGTGATTAGCTCGGTATGGTCTCCAAGCGGATCGACGACTATTGTGCAAAGTCTTCAACTGAGCAATAAGTTGCGCTGACTGTGCGGCCAAGTGGGATCTTGGCTGTTTGGGCCTCCATCGTGACTGATGTGATCGACCGCACGACCAAAGTGAGAATTGCTCGAGATGGATGATGAGTGATGGACTTCAAGTCGAGACTCGCTGACATGTGAGAGTGTGCCGAACCTTTGATGGCGTGAGCTGCGGACTCATGGGACTCGGCAGAGAGTCAAAACCGTTACAACAGGCAGAAGAAGCGAGGTTGAAGCGATTGTCGTTTCTGAAACACAGCTTGCATACACGGGCAGAGGCAAAAGTTGGAGTCGCAGTGCCGTACCTGCATAAAGTGAAAACCCGAGCATTGTTCCTGCAGTAGAGCCATGCAGCCCAAGAGTTCAAGGCCACACACAAAATACAATGCTACCTTTGTTCCTGAAGCGAGGGCGTGAGTCGACTGGAGTCTGACGCTTCTGCGACAATTCGTAGTCCAAACTTTTCTGAGGATATCCCGACGGTGGCACCGTGGCAGCAGACCCTTGAAGTCGAATGAGATAGAGATGCCTTCTGGAAGGAAGCTAGGCACGGGCGGGCTTAATTTTGGTGTCTTGGAACGGGGCATTACAGACGTCCTAGCTTCAGGCTAAGAGGCCCGGTGGAAGGGTATCTGTCAATCGCCCGCGCAGCTGGGAGCCCTCTGGCTTGGGCTTGAGTACTGGTGGCGACGAGTATGGACCAAAAGGCGCAAAAGCAGCAATAATTCTGCGGTGGTCCCTAGAGAATCGGGTACAAGCGGACCTAGATTTCGCAGAGCTGCCTGTAGTCACTGCTACCCTTCGGTCTGTGCTCAGTTGGAAATAGACCACTTAATTTTGACTATCGTAGGTGTGTGCATCTGTTCGTCGGTCATGATGCACTACTTAGACGAGTGACAGTGACATCTATGCAGCGTCCGTCCAACAATGATCGCAGATGATAAGGCAGTATGTCCTCGAGTATCTCATTCGATGCGAGAGACCAGGGCTGAATTCATTATTGCACAACAGGGCCGAATGAACAGTGACTTCGGTGAGACCAGTGCCTATTTTCGGGACGTGATTTCAGCCGTGGTAGAGGCTGCCGGTCTGCTGCAGGAGCGAACGATAGAGTCGCGATCCCACCACTGCGCAGCGCTGGAAAGATGGCTTCATCCGCGGCAGCAATCAAGACTTTCTGATCGATCCTATCGATAACTGCGATCCATCATGAACGTAAAATTTTCAGAGGCGTTTCCTTCTGCGCGCTTTAGGAAGAAGGGCGTGAAGCCCGCATCGACGCGTCGTGGTTGGTAGAAAGCAAAATGTGAAACACGCTGGGCTGCTCCACTGCGAGGCCGGGGAAGAAGGAAAGCAACACCACGATGCAGTAGCATGTCTTTTTCTACCGGCAAGCGAGTTTGTACTCTGTCAGAAGAAAGTGAGGTGACACCGTTTTGGTCACGATTAAATCATCGGGGCTCTACTACTTGTGCACCTCATACTGTTGCATCCATTGCTTCTTTTTCACGGAGCTCATGTATGTCTTGGGCAGGTGAATAGTGTCCGGCCAGCTGCTGTGCTAAGGTATGTACGGCACACCGAACGCCCCACGAATCTACTACGTACAGTATATTGGTATACTGCATGCATGTCTCTCAGTCACGCGTCGCGCGTCGAAAGAATCTTTTCTCTCGCTGACAGTGGCGAGAGTTTTTCCCTGGCAGCACGCGTGTTGATCACAGGTGTCTAGAATGTCAACGCGCTGTGTCGTATACAGTGAGATCAGCGGCATGCGTGGTGGGCTGCTGAAGGAGCGATGATAGACCATCGTGATGGATGAATCACGCGGATCAGTCTGCAATCGATAAATTGATTGGCGTGTTGCGTGAGCCTGTCAGCATCAAGAGTAATGCCGCGAGTCGCCTTCTCCAAGCGCGTCCACCGACTGTCACGTCCCGGCTCTCCCACAAAACGGCCCAACCACTCTTCTTCGAGTTCCTGCATACTGTGGTCGAAGAGCTGTTGACTACTGCAGGCCAAACTACAGGCTGAAATACCAGGCCGATGTCCAGCCATACACATATACTGTGCCATTCGCTTGCATAAAACCGGGCTTCACCAATCAACATTGTGGTTGGGTTGGTATACAGTGATCTCATCATGCTTGCCAGCTTATCCTCTCTGGCAGCGGCGCGTCCGATCTCCATGTCTACATGCATCGCGAGCCAGCCAGCTTCTGACTCGGCTAGAATGCGAGTTGTTTTGGTTGCGTCCGAACCAGCAATGCTCAACGTGTACGCGTCAGAAAGCTGGTATGAGCATTACTCGGAGCAACTCAACTCATCAACTCTGGAGCACTCCAGCATTCAACATGCTTTTTCGTTTGTCAAATGCCTCTTGCCGGCGAATCTCAGAGTGCTGAACAAAGTGATGGATCAGATCTGCGTCATCGACGATATTCTTGATGCTATCCAATTTCCCGTGCATACGGCACTCGAGGTGTGTGGCAGCACAGCCTAGTCGCTGCTGCTTTACGGATGGAGCGCGCACTTCTTGAGACGGATTGGAAAGTTGGCTTTTGCCTGGTGAGACTGTGGACTCCACTAGAAAGCATATGGATGGAGCCGGTGCCGCCCCTAGGAGGCTAGAAAGGTGACTACGGATGGCTCCCCTGGCATCCTGGTCAGCTCGGTCCCTGGCTAATGCAGGCACCTGTCCTATCCCCACCACTTTCTGGACCCAGGTAGGTGGACTGCTCTGGTGGACTGCCTCACACGCTGCTGAAGCACTGCAGACGAGGACCGAGTCTGGTTCCGGCCTCTATCGATCTTCTTATCCTTCGATGCATGCCCTCGGACCTTCGTCACTCCTTCCTGTCCCTCATTCATCATATTGAGGTTGTCGTTCTGTCTCGCGATCTTCCACTCTTTAAACACCTTGCGTTTGACCAGGCCTACTTTTCGGATCTTGTTCACTATCTTGTACCATACAACCGTGAACATTATCCAGTACCTTCCTTTGACCGGCCTGTAAGAACATTGTACTCATACCATAATCGCTTGACGACGACGGCAACACTCTGAACACCATCCTTCAGCTACTGTATAGCATACCACACCACAACACTCATTGGACCTCCATCTGGAATTTGCGGCAAGAACTTCTTTGTGCCAACCTGTAACAGAATCAGTCCGAATCACAACCTTGGTCACCCGCGAACTAGGCCTGTGCTCGACGACGCCAGCCTTCTGACGTATATACACATAGAATCGAAGCAGTCGTCGCGACAGATCTGTCATCGCAATGGCTACCCCTCAGATTCAGTTTTACCAATATCGACCGGACTCAGATGCGCGTCACAACGCCATCTTCACACCGATGCCCCAAGAGCAGCAGCCGATGTATGCTCACCACATGGGATACCACCAGCAGCCCGTACGCTACCCAGCACCTCCTCAATACTGGCAACCACACCCATACCCTCAGCCGCAGTATCTGCCCCAGCGAATGATGAGCCACAGCGCATCGCCACCTCTCACGTTGACGATGCCTATGGCGAAGGGTCACATGGAGCATCTGATGGATCAACGACCACCTACGCCGTGTTTGTCGGCGTGCCCATCGACCGCTAGCAGCCCACCTGCAAGCAGTGTAAACCAAACGCCCATCCACCCTGGCTACTTCAACTTGCCCATTGAGTTTGGCAAGGAGGAAGTGACAACGCCCATGCTGCCATACGAGTACAGCGAGTCTGCTGGTGAGTATATGAATGTCACTAAGAAGGAAAAAGCAAGGCTAATGTTGAACTCGCAGAACTTCATGTCTTCCCGCATCCTGGAGATGCCAAGCTTGGAGGCCACGGACCGCTGAGCGGCTGCAATTCTCCGAGTTTAGGGCCCGCCTCGCCGGCATCATCTTCTTCGTCGTATCCCGTTGCTGAATTTGTTAACTTGCGCGACCTGACTTCTGGTTCTCTGGAAACGGCACCCGTCATTCCATCTGTACAACAATTCCCACCACTACCAACACTTCCCCTCGAAGAAGAAGAACATAAGTTTGCTTTGACCACTACCACTCTCCCTATCACCCCTGCGCACGAGCCAACCGACCCTTTCAACGCGTCAAGTGTAGCCCCTGCATTTGAGCCATCTTTCTGCAGCGACCTCGAATCTGAGGACGAGTTCAGCTTCGTCAACTTTTCTGAAGAGGTGGCCTACAACGGTGACAAGCGCCAGAAGCTGTCACCTGTAGCTGAAGAAGAGGACTTCCTCAGCGTTCACAGCTTCGGCTCCTTCGACGAAGAAGAGGCGGCCCGCGCTGGTCTTCCATCGCCTCCTTGCTCGTCTTTCTCTGACGATTGCGGTCACATCCACGCCATGAACGGCAGCGAGTTCGAATTTGAAGGTCTTGCTGATGGCTCGCGTCCTCAGACGGCCGATGGCCAGCAGACTGGCATGTCGACCGGTTCGCACAGCCAGTCAAGCTCCAACGATGGTCACGAAGGCCACGCTCATGGCTCGCCATCCGGCGGCGCCCCATCAACGAACCGCCGTGGTCGCAAGCAGTCATTGACTGAGGACCCCTCCAAGACATTCGTCTGCACTCTCTGCTCGCGTCGCTTCCGCCGTCAAGAACATCTTAAGAGGCACTATCGATCTCTCCACACTCATGACAAGCCCTTCGAGTGCGGTGAGTGCGGCAAGAAGTTCTCACGCTCTGACAACCTGGCACAGCACGCCCGCACACACGGTTCTGGTGCCATCGTCATGGGCGTGCTTGAGAACGGCGAGCTGAACCCTCAACAATACGACGAGGAGATGGGTCACCGCCTGTACGAGGCTGCCCAGGCCGCTGCTCTGGCTTCCTCGTCATCCTCATCAAGTGGATCTGACTCCAGCTCATCGCAAGAGAGCAAGCGAGGCAACAAGAAGCGCAAGAGAGATGATTCTTCTGCTTAGAGATCATCTGTTCCATGCTTTTTGTTCTCCCTCAATGACGACCATGAATTTACGCGACACAAGACCTGACCACGACAAAAAGTCTTCAGAGACCAATGACGATCCCCAGGTACGATGCATATCACATCCGACGGGGTACCCGATCACGGCAACAAAGTGGCCCAGAGATTACTTCTTTAACTTCACACCTTCGACCCTTGTGCATTCTTTGTCCCTCGAGAGTCAGGACATAAATTATGATCTCGATTTCAATTCAGTTGTGTTGGGAAGTGGTGGAAAGAGTTGAACAACGGATCGAGAGAGAGAGAGCTATCTGCACTGTACTACTACTGCATCACATTTGGTGTGCATTCGAGCAGGAGCGATTCAATTCTGATTCATTTCAAGACTGTTCAGTGGCACAACGTTCTGCATTTCCCGTTCAAGACCAGGTCCACAACAAAAGACTTGTTGCTTAGGACTGCGTCCGAAGGCTTCACACCAAATTCTCCTAGAGTCAGTTTCTTTCGGCCTCCAAGGCGCGGAGGTGCGAGCTGTAATACTAGTCGTCAATCATAGTGTGAAGAAAATCGTTCAAAACGTTTGCTTTTCCTGACCTTTTTGGCTTCTTTATCTACGCCTATCGATATCTCGCCGCTGTTCGATAGCGAAGCGAGACGGCCCGCAGCCGTGTCCAAGATCATGGGCTTGTACACCCCTGATTTCCTAATGAACATCATCTCATCTCCTTTAACCATTGAGTGCGAGACAGCAGGATCCGGAAGAAGTAAGGACTGTATGAAACTGGTCACACAATGATCTCACGTCTGCAGAAGCAAGATAGCGCCATGTATACGACCTAGAATTGGCAAGCAGAAACACCAGAATCAAAGCGGCAGCTACGACGCGACCGTCATTCCTGCCGCGCGCGACAAGGCATGCCCGAGCCGCCGAGGGCAGGCGCCCTCCGTCCTGCTGACCACCAAGTCTGAAGACCGCCTCTGAAAAGCATATCGACTCTCGTCATTGGATTCTGGCATGCAGGCAAAGAAGCGGCCCTACTGCAGGAACGCGTCTCGCCCGCTTCTACTCCGGAGCGGCAAGCTCAAAGTTCAGGTCCCGGCTTCTATCTCCTTCACTCTTTCCTCTAGACTTCTTTTGAAGAGGAAGAGAATGACTTGCGAGTGCTCGGAGAGTGGCCGTAGTTGATTGGAGACTGCTGAATATGCTTCTGGTTGTGGTGAGTAGTGAGTAACGATGCCGCTGAAGGCGAGCATCCGTCCCGCCCGAGTTCTACTTTGCGCGTTACTCCGCGTCTTCTTCGGTATGAGATAAGCGACTACAGATTTTGACAGCATTTCTTTCCGTTGTCGATGTTTTCTTACCACTTTGAGCGCATGATTGATCATATTCATCCTACGCAAGCCGGCGCGCAACCGGACTGATCCGACTACCGAACGATGCACGTCCAGGCTCGGCCATATGCCTTCCCACATGACCTCTCCTTCGATCCCAGGACCACTGCTCTCATCATAATAGACATGCAGCGGGAATTCTGCGAGGTCGGCGGCTATCTCACAGAGTCACAAGGCTACCCTACACCGCTTCGCGCCACGATAGCGCCCATCAAATCTCTGCTTACAGCATTCCGGGCCGCCGAGTTCCCAGTCTACTTCACACGAGAAGGCCATCGCCCAGACCTCTCAACACTGTCCTCACGTGAATTGACCCGCTCATACATACGCACAGGCAAAGGCATAGGCGATGACGGCCCACTTGGCCGGTTTCTTGTTCGCGGCGAGCCTGGTCACAATATCATTCCTGAGCTTGCGCCTCTTGAAAACGAGCCTATCGTCGATAAGCCCGGGCGCTCAGCGTTTGCGCATACTGATCTGGAGTTGATGTTGCGAATCAGAGGGATCAGGAATCTGGTGCTTGTGGGTGTCACGACTGATGTTTGCGTGCATACCACGATGCGGGAAGCGAACGATCGTGGCTTTGATGTTTGTCTTGTGGAGGATGCGACAGAGGCAGGGACAAAGGAACTGCACAAGGCTAGCGTGGCGAGTGTGCTAGAGGAAGGAGGCATCTTCGGCTGCGTGACCACTACGAAGGCGCTGATGGTGGCTTTGGCAACATCGGGAGATGGTGGTCGACATGATGATGATAGTTGAATGGAGTGAAAGCTTTATACACTCTTCAGCGATGATCAACTTCGCGAGACAGAATCACGACACCTTCGTAACGAGTGCTGGCTTTAGCCTGGACGGGTTTCTCTGGCTTGAGGGCTCGTATTGGTCATCAGAGTGACCATATGGATAGCCTCATTGAGGCCTCGAGGTTTCAGGTTCAGCGCACTTCTTGGCCCATGGCATTGCTGCAGGCCCAATGATAGCAACATCGAAGATGGACGCTTGTCAGAACCCAAGGAAACCTCTGTTTTTTGCAACGACACCTTTTCTCTGTAGGTATATACAATCCTACGAGGTATACGAACGGAAACCTCGAAAAGGAAAATGCCCATGCCAAGCCTAGACTCGACGCCATCGGATCCACTACTCCGGGTCTATATCTATATTCGCAGCAAGCTTTGCCTTTGTCCATCCTCCTGTACGATCCCTTCCCCAGACTAGCACCGACTTTACAAGCCATCATGTCTACCACCGACACCAACGATGAGCTATCCGTGGCTCACCACCCCTTCCGCACCACTTACCCACCAGGCCAGTTCACCCCCGCCGGCCTCCCACCCTACCCACCACCTCCAAACAAGCACACCACCGGCTTCAAACTAAACCACATGATGATGCGGATCCGTGACCCCCAGGACTCACTGCACTTCTACGTCACCCTCATGGGGATGCGCAGCGTCTTCACCATGAACACGGGACCTTACACCATTTACTATCTTGGCTACCCGTCCGAGAGCTCAAGACAGGACGGGAAGAGCATGATGTCAGTTCGGAGGACGGGCTGAAGCGTTACGGAGAGGAGACGTGTGCCAACCTCCAGCACACGTTGGGTCTGCTGGAGCTCTACCACGTGCACGGCTCCGAGCGCCAGCCTAAAGGCTACTACAACTCCGGCAACGACCCAGCTCGGGGCTTGGGATTCTCGCATTTGGGCTTCACGGTGCCAGACGTGCGCTCGACGCTAAAGTACCTCCGTGCGAACAACGTGGAGGTCATCAAGGACGTAGGACCAGGGACTAGTACGAGGCGTACGGTACCGATTTCGGAGGCGGAGGAGAAGTTGGGTGTTGGGGTGGGTGACTATGAGGGAGAGGTTGTGGAGGAGAGAGGGAAGATAGTGGAGTTGAGGGAGGAGTATACAAAGGTATTTGATGAGATTGCGTTTGTGAGCGATCCGGATGGGTATACGGTTGAGTTGGTGCCACAGGGGGTTGATCCGTTGGCGTAGGGTGCGGGTGGCAGAGCGATATTTGAGCAGAGTGAGATTCGGCTGTGGATGCGAAAGGCCGAGGAAAATGCAGCGGAGAGGATTTGTCGACAATATGGATATGATACGGTGCAGAGGCTGAGCAGGATGCATACAGAGCAGTCTCAGTACATATCGAGATCCATAGACATGCTCAGTGCGGAACGACTCGGCCTGAGCTTGGCTAGAACAGTAACGTCTGCCGATGTGAGCACTGGTCCGTCGACGGAGCACATTTGCTCTGTGACTCCACAAAATTGCTATGGGTAGCGTCTCAGAGTTCCTATTAGTTTGATTTGTCGATGTTCTGAGTCGTCAGTTTCGAGTGTTAGGTCAGGCAGAGCCTGTGCTCGCAAGGAATCTGTCCAAGTTGAAGAACGTTCGCCTACCTCCATCGCCCCTTCAGACAGTGCGATTGCAGACTTGATCATTGGTCCGAGCTCGTCCCACCAGATAGCAAGCGAATGCTAGCATGGCATGACGCTGACGAAGTCTGCCTCGATCTTCGATGGGAATAAAGAAGGAAGACATCGAGGGTGCGACAAGTACTTATCTTCTTCCGTGGGGTAAGAATCCACCGCAAACCGGGAAAAGCCATCGCTTCACTGATACGGCAAGACCCGGCGAGGAGGCATTCACCGCTCGTTGTGTGATCCAGGCATAGTTGCTGCCTGTTGTCATTCAAACATGCCAGGCAGCCGCACAAGTCTGATTCATGCACTGAAAAGTGAATGCCTCCTAGCCGCGTAAGTGATGTACTCTTCTCGGTCTCCGTCGGAAATCCACTTTGACGAAAAGGCATAAGTAGTTGAGCTGTCCTCGACTTTCTCCTTTGTTCTTCTCATCAGCAACCAGCTGCAAAGCGTCATCACTTGCCACGTCAAAATAGCAGCTATTGCTACCTGAAGGGGCGAGGGTCTCCGAGTCGTTTCCTTGACGGTACTGTGAACTCTCGAACACACGGACTGCTTGTTGCGACAATCGCTGTGTTGGCCATCTTGAGGATTTCAATTCGGAGGATAAAGAGTCTATTCAAACCATCACGCCAGCAAGCACGCTTGTTGGTGTCGTGCTGGCCCAAGAAGTGAGAGATCCTTCAGGTACTTCAAAAATGTCGAGTTGCTTTGACCAGGGCTAGCACGATCGTGGCTGTGGGCTAGATACCTGTTGGAGTACGGGAATCGGATGTTGTCAGCTTTATCGACACCATTTCACTTATATCCACAATCACTCCTCCGACGTGATTCGGATGGTCCTCACGTATGATCAGAGACTCCTGTGAGTGTCAGATGCGCAACAGTATAACACAAATGTGATGAGCACCTTTGGTCATCTGTTGGTCTGGACGAGCGACAGGAAGGCATTCAAGGCGATGTCGTTGATAGCATTCCTTCAACTACTGGCATCGCCATGGGAGTACCATTCGAACCCCGCTCGGCTGGTGGCTAATATGCCATTTGCGCTTTCAGAGACTTCGATAGCAAGCAAAGTCCTTGGTTCATTCATCACGGTATGAGCACGTGAATAGTATTGGTTGTGCACACATGTGTCAATGGATACCAGTTGGGAAAATGGCTTCAGAGCATAAGTCAAGATTTTGAGATCATAGACCCAATTTGGGGACTCAGTCTCTTCCTATCTTTGTACACTGTATATTTCATCACCAGCCATGATAAAATCGAAAAGCAAGTCCCTCTCTTTAAATCTGCGGTTCTAAATCACGTATCGCGCTATTCCCAACCCAGGCTAGCTTCCAAAACACTTGGCATCAAGCCTGCCCTCAAAACTTCTCCCGACCCCCCAACACCCTCCCTCGTCCTTCCTCTGTGCGGCGCTGATCCATCAACTCATAGAGTTTCCCAAAAACGTTGCTTGTCTGGAGATATTTTTGTCAATGTCATGAAGTTCCAGCTCAGGTGTCTTGGACAGCACAGAGAAAGGCCTAATTGCTTTTGATCGATCTCCTCCCAGGAAAGGTTCTTTGGCTTCGATGAACGAGGTGGACCGGATGGGAGGTTCTGCGCGGAACGGGCTTTGTGCCTGTTGGCGTGGGGTCGGACATTCTTTTCTTTTTTAATGATATGATGATATGGTGGTGCTGGTTGGGAATTTTGGTTGCCCAGAGCTCTGGTGAGCGCGGGACAGGTAAGGTTTGCGTTCTGGTTCAAGCAATAGGTGTGATGTTGTTGAAGTAAGTCGAATTTGCATGGGCAGGGCTTTGCCTGTGTCTGCGGCAGGCTTTCCGATATTCACAGGGTTTGACCGAGACTGGGTTTCTGCAACACTGGGTTTTAAGATCTATTTGCGGTTGCCTCCCTGCGACGTGCGAGCATCAGCAGGCAGGCTGCGATGCCGGTCGAGAGGTCGACAAGTTGAAGGCATTGTCGATACGGCTCTCCCGCTATGCTATCTGAAGGTCTCCAGAAAGACGTCCCTTCTTTTAACACTCACTACGATGATTGAACACAAGGTTTATTCTTCTAATCATTGCTGTCATGTCTATCGTGTCCTTTTGGGTGCCGCAGAGCTGATGCTAAGAATGTCTTGCTCACATTTATACCTATTCATCGTGGGCGATCTTTTCAATCTTGCCATCCCGCTTTTCGCCTGACTCGCCGATGATGCGGATTCTGTCAATACGGACCTTTTCGTTGTCGCCTTCGCTCTCGACCACGAACAGAACCAGACTTGTTACATTCTGGAACTTCACGAATCTCAACTCGACCTTCGCCGTATTCGTCTTTGTGTCCCAATCCTTCTCTGATATTGTGATCTCTTGTGTGGCCGGTAATCCGTCGGCCTCGTCAAAGCCAAGTATGCCGGGACGATTGACGAAGAGCTTCAGTACTTTTGGCCGCGAAGGCAATTCATCGTCATCTTCTGTAGGTTTCTGAGAGGTGATGTGAAGGGAGTGAATCTTGAGGGTTGACTGGAACGGCAGGAATATCATTAGCTGCTCGTCCGTGTCCGACTCGACGCGGTCTTTCTTGTCGTCTGCGAGTACATTAGCGTGAGACTATGAGCGCTGTGTTGTTAATCCGAAGAGCACATACCCTTAGCCTGTGACTGCTGAACAATCGTCCGCGCATTCCCACCAGCCGTATCCCAATTCAACAACTCCAGACTTGTCACGTCGACTTGTGATGTGATATCGGAGTAACCTCGAGGCAGTTCTGCACCAATCCAGTTCGAAGACGAACTCGAACCCTCTCCAGCTGTGTCGTTCTTGCCCGCCTCTTGTGCCAACTTCTTGACGGCCTCAGATAATCGTCGTGGGTCTGCACCTTTGATGGTGTCTGTAACTCTGGCGTTCTTGAAGAGCATGAATGTGGGCATCGCGGTGACGCCATAGGCACGTGCCAGTTCTTGTTGCTGGTCGGTGTTGATCTTAGTGAATGTGATCTTGCCCGGTCTTGACAGCGCAGAGGACAGCTCGGCATAGGCAGGGGCGATTGCTTTACACGGGCCGCACCAGTCTGCATAGAAGTCGGCGACCACGATTGTAGAATTCGCGAGGAGTGTTGAGAACTCTGCGGTCGAGTGAATCTCGACCAGTTGGTTCGCCATCTCGAACGCGGACGAGGTGGGGTTTGCCTCGAATGCGGTCAGAGTTGGATACCGACTATGCGGGCTCCGAGGACTCTGATAGAGTGGCTAAGGACGCGACGGCTTGGAGACAGCAAGAAGACGACTGGTTCACGGTTGCTAGAACGTAGCGAGCTGGCGCGTGTTGCAAACAATTTGTAAGGAACCGTATACACTTTCAAGTGATCCTTAGGGCTTAGCATGACTAAATCCGGGCGTGGGGCTTGCCCGTCTAGGGAGATTTTTATCAACACTCGCTTCAGGCTTTCAAGTGCCCTCTCACCGCCTCGACGTGCAGGCGCACAAGCTCCTGTGAATTGGGTCAAGACCTCAATGATTGCTGGCTACTATGGTCGATAGTTTCAGCCTTGTGGGAAAGCGGAAGTGGGATCCATCGCTCCTGCCTCAAAGCAGCAATAAAGCTGGAAGGCGCTCCTGGTCTGAATCTGAATGTTTGCATCTCATAACGTGCCCATCCTCTTTGATTTCAGACGCATTGCCTTCATGTTTTGACCAGCACGAAGAGAACCATGGCTCCCTCCTTGATGAATCCGGGTGACGATCCTGCTCTCATGCGGTCAATCCTGGACCTCCCAGACAACTTCAAGGGTCCTCGCGGGTGTCTTCAGCATCGGTGTCAACTCGAGGCATGTCACGAGGTCAAAGTGTCGCTTCTGCGTTGCTCCGGCTGCAAGATGGTTCGCTACTGTTCGAAGGAGCACCAGACGCAGGATTGGCATCGCACAAATCAATCTGTAGCAAGATCAAGAAATGTCGAACGAAACTCGAGAAGGAAGAACATGCTGTTCGCAATGCTACCCCTGATTTTGTAAGTCACTGCGTTATTCCTGATTTCATGGGCCTGGAGTACGGAGAGAACCACTGATACGACGGCTCTTCGCCTTGAATTGATCCTGGCAAGCTGTGGGCACAAGAACCGAGCGTTTTCTCCAGCTTTGGCACAAGGATTTCTACAGCGCCCTCCCTGGTTAGGATCTCTCGATACATTCTTCCTGGTGTTTTGACGCTCAAGTGAGGCTCATCTCATCCTATAGACTCGGTCAGCGAAAGAACAGGAGGCTTTCAGCGCCCTCCCAGGCCTGAGAATCCACAATGAGTAGCATACAGGCTTCGACACGAGAAACGCTCACTACTTGTGTCCACAGCCTGCCTGGATGGGCCCATACCTACTGTACCCTGCGAGCGCCCACATCTCCTCATATCTGTCTTCATCCATACTAATCTGATCATGCAGATGACTCCAGCCAATGCGTTCGAGACTAGCGTAGGACACTTCTGGGGCATTCACAGTACAAGAGGCTACATGAGGCACGATTTGGTCTGGCCGATACAATTCGACAACTCGGAACCCTCGACGGCGTCACTGGGGCTCTTGCACACATGCGAGACATGCTCCGGTTGTGCAGGAGTGACAACATGGGGTTGCGCGACCTGATCCCCGCATTGATGCTGCAACTTGATCTAGATCAGGACTGCTATGACTTCATCAAATGGTGGGAGAAGGTGGGCGAAGATAGTCATTACGACTGGGGTGACACCGACTTGCCCTACCTCGATATCAAGGACGCCAACATCTTCGAGGATGTTTCCTGGATGAAGTCAAAGTATGGCTCAGTACATCAACGTACGGCCATGTTGTTGCTCAAGCTGAAACTCCTTATCGACATCATCAACATCAAGCTCACGCGCAAGGTCACTGCTTCGCGCCTGCCTGTCGAATTGTGGAGGCGCGCAGAGCTTGATGCGATCCGGAGCCCGGTGAGCAAGCAATGGGCCGGCAAACCCTATCAGGACCTCACAGCCACGCAGCAAGAGCTCGAGGAACAGATCAAATACACGGCACGATACTTGCAGGACTCGAACCAGAACTTCATGCAGATGTTGTTTGAACCCGAAGACTACCTCGGGGAGCGTCCGAATGCATATTCGCCGGGTTCGTACGAGGAGGCACAACTGGCGTTGAGCTATAGCTACGCTGCATGGTGGGAACACATCGGTGTTCTGGAACTGCTTGACTCAGCGAAAGCCATAGCTGGACGGGACTCAGAGAGCGAGATCGCCGACATGATGAAGGGCGAGACGTTCAAAACACATCCAGGCTCGGACAGAACAAAAGAGGAGCTGCTCGCGGACGTCAGTCGCAATCGCCTGTGGGGATACTTTGACGAAGCCGTCGAAGATGCACTTTACCTCGGAGAGGTCAAGCCGTCCCAGGTGAACCAAGAGCGGCGCCACGCGCTCTGGGAACAGGCTGTGGCAGAGGAGGAGGCGTTCAATGAAAGCGATTTCGATGAGGAGGAGCTTGACGAGAGTGACCCAGGTGAAGATGGCTTCAATGCCTGATCGTGGCATGTGTTGACGGCCAAGACGGTTGTAGGGGATGCTCGTGCTCTGAGCCATTCCCTTGCGGAGCACATGATCAAGTCGCGAGATCAGTCGACGAAGTCGTCAAGGCATGGCCGAGAACTCGAGACTGATTGCAGGGAGAAGAGCAGTGTACGCTGCTCAGCAGTTTGGGCCCCTTAGAGCGGGACAAGTGAGACACGCACCTAAAAAATTCGATAACATATCTGTACTGTAGCGAAAGACGAGTGTATGATTAGGACTGTGGATGTGCTATCCCCGAACGACTTCGGCACCGTCTTAGGTTGCCACTGCATTCATTCACTTGGAGGCAAACTAGGCGCTCCGCCAGCTCAAATGCTTAATTCCGGGTGCGGGGCGATGCTTGATCTGCGCCTCGTCAACTCTGCTCACACCGCATGGGAATGCAAATACTTCGCTCTGAAGCGGAACAGATCGTCCGCCGAACAGTCGCGTTGTCCACGAGGAACGGCTGCTTCTGCAGCCCGAGCGACGAGCGGCACGTCAATGACTCCGAGAATCAGGACGAAATGTTCTTCCATGACCGTTGACAGGCTGTGAGTGGTAACAATACCCCTCGAGGCAAAGCCTCTAATGCAGCTCGATGCTCCCCTATGACCCTGCTCTATTTTCAGCTCGTCATCTAGGACATCGCCGCGATCAATGAGCTGACGAAGCGGATGGACCTCCTTCACTAGATCCCGGTTGACTCATCCCAATCTACTATGGACTGCATGTCCGGGCGCCTTCATGATGCTCGAACGCTTTGGCTCGGTCGCTTCATATCTGGACGCAGGCTTACTTACTCGAAAGCCAACGATGCACCCCGGCCATGAGCAGCCTATACTAAAAGTCAGAGGTTTCTCGCCCTACCTGTAACCTTGCCATATCAGAGTCATGCAGTAAGTTCTGACCGCTCAGGTACAATACATGGATGCTTCTGCCTCTGACTGGCTCCGTACCGTTTCAGCACCTCAAATTTCTCTTGCTGCCTTTTCCTTGCTGGACGCCTCACATCTCGGTCTGGGTCGGCCGGGGAGTAGTCCCTGTCTGGCATCGCTTACGAGCATTTGACTGCCGTTCCACGTTGCTGGATTCCGAATTCGCCCCTTCTAGAAAAGCCCGTCGATCAAAAGCTGCAGCCCTATCGTCAACCTTACACTACCTGATTACTTCCTACGCGGCTGAAATTCCGACTCTATTATCTTTCTTCTTACATTCCGAGTTTGACGCCACTAAGGTCTCAGAGTCGCCTCTCTCGGCCTGCCGGACTCGTACCAATGGCTGGGAATGGCCTCTTTCAACACTCAAGTGCTGTTCATTCCCTACCGAGGCAATTCAGTGGGCAAGAAGGACAAGGATCCTGGAACCGTTTCTCAGCAGAAACATGCTGCTCGAGAATATCATCGAAAAGCTAAGCTGAAGAAACAGTCGCAGCGAGCAAAGGACAACAAGTCTCTCGACAATGGCCGTGGGGAGACTTCTACCGACGATGGCCAAATTCTGGGCTCCTCGTCTGAGCGCTCTGTCTCGCCAGGATCAACGGAAGGTTCATCGCATATCTCCTCACATACCGAACTGCTCAACTCGGGACAATGCACACGAACACCATCGCCATTGACATGTCTGGGAGCCGGCAGGGTCGACCCGTTCGATACAAAGCCAGTCAAGGATCTTACGCCTCACGTCCACCACATGGTAGACTATGCTCTTACCTACCAATGGCCGATCTTCAGCTTCGTCAACCCCGGATTGACAGTCGAGAAGATGAAGGAGGCAGTCAGCGTGCGCCTCAACGCATCGCAAGCATCGTTTTACACTGTCATCTACGCCGCCGCGACACACTATGCCCTCTCTCGAGTAGGCGAGCAAGCCTCCGCCCTCAACCAAGTTTTACGGCTAAACTACAAAGACCGAGCCTTGAAGATGCTGCGCGAAAGCCTGATTGAGGCAGCCGCGACCGACGACATGCCGTTGCCGATTTTACAAGCTATGTTTGCGTTGACATCATATGGAAGCGGTACGACCGAGCACATCGCGCCCATGAAAAGTCGAGACATGAAGAATCCTCTAGCTGTCTCCTTCGACCTCGACGTCTATAGCCGGATCCCGCCCGAAATGGCGCATGTGCAGGCAATGTACCACTTGATCGAACAACGGGGCGGTTTGCGATCCCTCTCCCGGCCTGGCTTCGCCCAGGTCATTGCTTTGTAAGTTCATGGACCCCCCAGCCAACCTGCGTGGTTTATTGCCCACCGTACGCGCTCACAGTCAAGCTCATCCAACTGACTCCCTCCTCAGAAACGACACGTTCATCAACTTCCGTGTCCTGCAACCCCCAACCTTCAACCTCCTCAAACCCATCTCGCACTACTTCGCCACCTTCTCCGTCGACCCGTCCACGATCTGCCTCATGTGCCGACCCCTACAACTTCTCCTCCCTAAAATCCCCTCCTCACCACTCCTCGACCCCTTAATCGACCTCTGCCACAAAGTCCTGCTCGTCACCCTCGCCTACGAGCAGTATCAGCGCTTCGACCCACAGGCCACCTCGCTGCACAACATCCTCATGGCGCGGCATTCCGTGCTGCATGATTTGTTGGTGTTGGGGGACTATAACTCAGCGACCACGACTGTGCCTAAAGCATGCTCGATAGCGCGCGCGAAGTTGCAGTCTCAAAACTCAACAACAAAAGTCCCACGTGAGCCAACAATCTACGCCCTGACCTACCTCAGCACAATGTCCTACCTCGCCCTTGACCTCTATCCGTGGCATGACCGCAGTCCGGGGCCGCACGCCGAGCTGGCGAGGAGGCTGAGTAAGGCGATCAAGGATGCGATACAGCTCAAGTTGGTGCAGGGAAGCGAGGGGAAGCGGTATACGGTGTTGTTCGAGTGGGCGAATGAATTGTTGGCGCGCTTAATCGTTCCGCTCGCTGAATGAGCAGACGAGATACAACGGCTCATTGTTCCAGGAGTTGGTAGTGTGCAGAGTATCGGGATGGCACGGTCTATATTTAAATTACAGCATGAAAAGCAACGCAAAGGTGAAGCAACGCAAAGGTGGCACAGTAGCATGGCGTTCACAGGCGTTGTTCGGCACGAAGTTTGGATCGATAGGTATCTACCTATCCCACGAACAGCTCAAGATGATCATGAAATTCGAAAACCAAGTATGGAAGTCACATCTAATCATTCAACATGAAGTTCTGAAACATGTAGAAAGAAAGAAGAAGGGCAGTGCACGGACCATCGGCCGGCGCCGCTTCCGTGACATCGCTTGTGTGGCAGCGACAAAGAAAGACCTCGACTCCTCCTGCCATTGCAGGCGACACCAGCAAGGTCTCGAGGCTGTCCTGCTGAACCGTCATAGAGCCAAGCCTGGTTGTGATCATCCATGATCTACCAGAACACGCCCTTCCGTGATCGTGCATTCCAAATGCCTTGCTGACTTAGCCAAGAAAGTAGGTAAGCTCTCGGTTGGCTTCGCTGCAGCGGAATTTGTCATCGCGGAATCAGTGCGATAGCGCTCGCTCGCTCATGCTGACAGGCGTATCGGTACAAAGGTACTTCGCAAGGCTCGGGCTCTTGGCAGTGTGAGAAAGTCGTATGGGCGGGTGTGCGGGCAGCATAGGCCTTATCGCATCAGGCAATGGGAGTAGCCTTGCTTTTGGACGCGAGCTGCGCCAGAAGATCAGCTTCCAAGACCTCAAGCCAAGTCACAGGTCCAAATCCCACTCGCCAGCGCACACCCAATCTTCTTATACGTCTTTGAACTCAACAACTCCGCATGTCCCGTCTGCCCAGCATGATTCCACCCTTTGCTCATCGTATTGCACACTGAACTCCCCAGGCCTGGCAATTGGGGCATCTCGCACAACCACCCGCCCACGAAGACTGATTCAAAATTGCCCGAGTTTCCCGGAGCCATGACCTGGCCCATAGAGCCGGAGTTGAGCTTGTGTTTGAGCTGGCCGCCGGATGATTGCGAGGTATCGAGGGCGTTTGCTTCGAGTTTGGAGTCTTGCGTGAAGGGGGAGAGGGACATTTTGGAGCGCCAGGTGTTGACTGTGGCCATGTAGCCTGAGCCGCCGCCGCCGCCGCCGGATGCGGGTTGCTGGGCTGTGGGTTGGGGTTGCTGCGGCTGTTGAGCGCTACCGGAGGGTGGAGGCTGGTTGTTGCTGTTGTCGCCGCTGCTGCCGCTCTGACCTCCCGAGCCACCGTGTCCTCCGGCGCCACCTTTGTAAGCCTTAGCCTTGGCTCCTGCTGGATAGCCACCGGCTGGAGGGCCCTGAGGTTGTTGTGATTGTTGCTGCGAGGAGTCGCCTCCAGATGAGCCCTGCGACTGATCCTGTGGTGGCTGTTGTGACTGCTGCGGTGGCCCACCACTTCCGCCAGGTGGCTTACCACCGAATTTGGCCTTCACCCAGGGCGGAGGGCCACCGCCACCGCCACCGCCTGGTGGCCCTCTGAAGCCAGATGGTGCGCCAGATGGTCTTCCTCGCTCGACTAGTGCGGGTGTGGGAACTTCGAAGTCGTCATCGGTAACTGTGGGGTGTGCGATGGCAAGGAGGGCGATGAAGAGAAGAAGGTACGTTCTGAGGTGTATCATGTTTCTCGAGATCTTTCTTTGCTTGTGGGATCTCGTTTGTGGGTCCCTTAGGTTCGTGAAGATCGCCTGGAGAATAAGAAACGGTGGGATTGAAATCGTTGAACGCAGCAAAGGCAGCTGCGCCGGAAGAAGGAAGCGTCTTTGAGTACTTGTCGGGATTGGGCATGGTCGTTTCGTTGTTGTGGCTTCAGAATCGAACAAAGCAATTCTCGAGAATAGCAGCACGAATAGTATGGGATCAATGAGTTGTCCTCGGGATCGAGTCGAGTGAACAAAGAAAGTGGGTGTCGTCTTTGTGTCATGAGCACGAAGTCGATCCGCTCATGGCCAGGACGCGCGTACACGACAATTCATGGTGCTTGCTGGAGCAGGAAGTGTGAACTTGGGCCGCGAACATCGGAGTGCTCCGAACGTGGTCGAGGAAAGGGACAGGAATAGCAGTCATTGAGACACGGGGGAGCAATTTGCGTCTTGGAGTTGGGACAACCAACATGCAGCATTCAATGCGTAGGAAAGAACGTACCGGCGACCCTGAGCGACAGCCTGCTTTTGATAAGAATATTCATTCGCGATGGGACGGTCGAATCAATCGACCAGCTGCGTATGCTACCTGTGCAGAAGGTCACAACTCCCGAACCAACGCGCGCAGCGCCCTTGACCAAGTCCGCTGCGATCGTGTCGTTTCATCCATTGTGGGAGCTGCTGTCGTAGGTGCCAGGCGATACCGCTTTCTGTGGAAACACTGATGCTTGCCAAGTCTTCTTCGCTCTAAATCTCACAAGTGTGTTCATGCATCGTTGTAATGTTCGTCTTAAGGGTCGTGTTCGTTGTATGATCCAGGTCGACTCCTTGCTCACATAGCGATCTTTGGTACGTTTCTGTCTGGTGCCATGCTGCCCTCGATGCGACGTTTAGCCTCTTCTCTTTCTCGATCGGTGACTTCGCTGTTCTCTTTCTTCATATCTGGTTTGTGAGAGTCGACGTGAGGAGAGTGGCCAATGGACATGCCAACGCGAACCTGAGTATTTGAGTCAGCCGTGTTGATATCAGACAGAAGCTTTTAGTGTCACTTACCAGCGTTTCTAGAGCGCCTTTGCTGTTTGCGATCAGATCATCGTCGTAAACCATCTTGCCCGGCTCGAAGAAGACGAGAATGGTCGAGCCGCCAAATTTGAAGTACCCGAGCTCTTCAGCGCGCTTCACCTTCTCACCTGGTTTACGTGTGATGACAGTGCTGCCCACCATCATGGCGCCAATACAGACATACATTACTCGACCATGAGCAACGCTGTCAATTGGGACTACCACACGCACGTTCTCACCATACACATCCAGCGCTGAACGAATGGCCATGGGGTTGACAGTGTAGTATTCTCCTTCGATCGTCTTGGGCGTACCGAGCACTCCATCGACTGGTATATGGAATCGATGATAGTCCTGCGGGGCCAGCCGGAAGATGCCCATGCTACCACCCTGGTATCGCTTCGCATCGAGCGGGTAGGCATCACCGAACAGGCGAGAGATGCTGTAGTCTTTTCCCTTGACCCAAATGCTTGTGGCGTCATCAATGGTGTTGAACACAACCGAGCGACAGTCCGCTGGCGACACAATGATCTCCGGACGATCAGGGGCGGAGCAAGGTCTCGCATTTGGCTTGAGAGCGCGATAGAAAAACTCATTGAAGTTCCGGAATTCCGAGGTCGGCAGCAGAACTTCGTCCATATTGAGCTGATGGAATGCAATAAATCCCTCGATCTGCGATGCAGACGCAGGATCGTCGTATTTCTTGCCTTGCTTGACTGACAACGATTTCAGCATCTTCTTGATGCGTTTCCGCTCCATCTCTCGAGAGCCAAGAGCTTTGTAGAGCACGCGGATGCCAAGTCGAACATAGACAGACATTCTCTCCTCGTTGATTTGTCCCGTGATCCGATCTTGAACGAGAATGTTTGCGCTGTTAGCACCAAGCTTGTAGCCACCATAGCTGATCTTCGTGATGACTTTGGAATACCACTTGCGCTGAGCTTGCGACTGTGTCACGAAGCCGCCCATAACAAGATTGTTGACCTGCCTCCAGTCGGCACTGGCACATGTTGCAATATGCAGGACGATTTCGGCATCCGTTCTCTTATGGAGCTTTGGCTGATGACAGATTGGGCATTCACGGACGTCAATAACATGCTCCTCTTCGGCTTCGTCGCCCAAATCATGGCTTGTAGTTCTGTCCATCACCGAGGTCTGACCGATCTCGCCCGAAGGCTCCAATGCAGGCACGGCAGAAGGATGCGTTATGTTCAGGATCTCTTCACTTGAACTGGACCCGGTGGTGTTGGACGCGTTCGAAGGCTTGTGAACCAGTCGCACAGCCTTCTCGGCCAAGGTCTCCTTTCGTGAGGCTGTCTTTTCGAGGGCGTCCTCAAGACAGATGACTGCCTGGTCAAAGGTCAGGTCGTCCAGTCCAGAAGCCTCGTTTTCTTTCGCGAAGCGTTCGAAGAAGCCATCGATTGTGGACTCTTTCAAAGTCGATCCGATAGTATCCAACATGGTCGATAGCTCGATCCTGCTGATCCGGCGGCTGTCATCGGCATCATACTGCTTCAGCATGGCTCGCCAGAATTGCTGGCGTAGCGCCGTGTATGGAACAAATTTAGCTTTGATCTGCATCATGGGCGTATGTTTGGCTTCCCACCGATCCTTGTTCTTCAGAACCAAAGGAATGTCGTACATCTCGAGGCCTGATTCTTCAGTCGTGATATCGTCCCGGCTCGACGCTCCGTTGCCACCGTTCCCGCCATTGTATGGACTGCTAGTAGGGGCTGCGATCCCAACAGGCGCCGCAGCACTTGTGGCAGCGAGCATTGATGGCTCTGGAGGTGAAGGTTCACCGAACATGCCATTTTTGACCGAGAAGGAAGAGTCATCGCGTTTGGGGCTGGGCCGGGCGGCCTTTGTTAGACTCTGAGTAGACGCACTGCGTGACAGAGGTATCCGGAATCGGGATCTGCCTTCCTTCTTCTGGACAGCGGGTGAATATTCTGGCGGTTCAGGAAGATCATACAGACCTGTGTCTGGATCTTGGCTGGGCGCGGTAGCAACAAGTGTTGGGACGGCGAAAGAAGCGGATGCAATAAAGTCATTGCCTGACATATTGTCTTTATCCATGATGCTGAAGGTCAGGGAGTAGCCAGTCTCGTTTGTGTTCACCTGGAAGACCATCTTCTCGTTGAAGACCGGGTTTAGATTGTGACGAATGACTCTGGTACGCATGACCTTCCTGCCGAGGGCAGTCACAACGAATGGATCACAGTCGAAGGAAGTCCGTGTCATGTTGCGCTCTGGAGGCAGATCTGTAACTTTGACGATCTCAAGGAAGATAACGCCCGCAACGTCTTTCGCTGTTCCGTGGAAATCATAATCGCGTACACTCATCGACTTGCGGCGAAGCTAGCGAGACGCTTCTTGCGCCGCTTCTTTTCCGTTACTCCTGACGTTGTTGGTCCAAGTTCCTGCTCTGTGGTATCGTCCAGGTCGTCAGCGAGGCTCTCGTTATCATCGTCGTCATCGGCGTTGGTTGAGACGCGTGAGAGATCGTCATCCTCCTCTGCCATCTTCAGAACGGTCCGGAACTTCTTAAGGATCTCCTCCGGGGATGCGGACGGGTTGGCTGAGTCGATCAGGGAGAAGCGGACTTGGACTTCGCCCGAAACAATGTCCTGGCGCTTGCCTTCTCGTCTCCTTGACTTGAGCTTGAACCACATGGGGTCTGTTTGGATCTTGCCATTGTTGAACAGTTCCTCAACTGCAATGTCGAACTCGCCCATGTAGTCTTTCTTGAAACGGTCCTTGTCCCAGCAGACAAACTCTACGAGGGGCACATCCGTCAGTGGCATGTCGAGGCAGATCTTCCATTCTGGATCTAGAGTCTTGCTGATGTAGGGCGTCTGCTGTCTTTCTCGTCCCAATGACACCACCAGGTATGGATCCGAGGTGCCTGATCTGTCTTTGGCAGCAAGGTTGCGACCCTGCCAGGGTTAGCCAGTGTAGGGCCGAGCCGACCATTGTGCCTACCTTGATGACATATACTCGGAGTATCAGAGGCTTTTCAACACTGTAGATGCTTGAGGCTTGACTAGGTCCCCGCGACGGGCTTGGTCTCCTGCTGTTTTGGGTGCTGCCCGTCGTAGAGGCAGACTCTTTGTCCCTCTTGGGCAGACCGCTGAGGCGGTGCGGCAGCGAGATATGGACCATTCTCCAAGCGTGTGCACCAGTGCCTTAGTGATCGAAGTACGGTGTTGAGGTTGACATGGGAGTGCGAAGAAGATGTGGACAGCGCAGCCACGTAGCTGGGCTGGTGGAAGGATCGGGAGGATCGATGTGGAATTGCCGGATGCGGGACGGCGAGGGGCCGGATTGCGAAGGAATGAGTTGGTCTAGGGTAGCAATGGGCGAAGAAGGAATACTGATGGTGCGAAGGTGATCCGGCGGGATTTAGGTACAAGTCCAGCTTGCAGAGAAGGTGCAAAGCAAGTCGTCGTAAGCTGTATAAGTCGGTCCTTCTGAAAGAGTGACAGCCAAGTAGAGTTACAGTTGCGGCATCGAGGTGGGGGAGACCTTGATAGCAGGATTGGCCGCGGCGCCGGTAAAGCTTCGAAACAGGCTTTGAGGGCAGTGTGTAGACCGGCTATTTACTCTATGTATCCTACAGTGGCATCTACAAACCATCGAACAATGCCCAGCGGACGTTCACTAATGACAAAGTAGCAGGTGACTGGGTTAGTGGACTTGAAGTCGTCATGGCCGCATTGGCACGCTGCCGCTCCGGCTCCCAATTTAGAGGCATCTACTCGGTTAGCGGCTACGAGGGTGATGGTCACGAGCATTGCCTTGTCAGGCACAAGGCGACCTCAAACAGTATCGCATTGGACATGGGCTCCGGGCAGCACCAGGACATGAATAAAGTGTGCCACCACATGTCGTCTTCTCTTCAGTCAATGATCAAACAGGGGCCGTAAGTAGCAATCCGCATGCACGTGCGCTGGCTTGTATCAGCTCAAAGGACAGTCGGGGAGCGGCTCGTTTGGCTGCATTGATACCTACCATGGCCAGGCACATCGCGTGCCGAGACTGCAGATGTCTGCTTCATCAGGCACAAGAGATGAGCTAAGCCCCACGTGCTGGCTTTGCATCGTCGATAGCCGTGCCTTCCGCATGGCATCTCGAGCTTGCCATTGTCCTCTTACCAACACTTGCTGCATCACACGCAGACAGACGGAGGAGAACGTCAAGGAAGGATTCGTGGAGCGGAACCTAAAGAACAATTGGTAAATGCCGTAGCTGGTTCAGCTGGAGCCCCTCCACGATAGGACCGTGAATTCTCGCGCCTCGTCCGTGTGCCATTGCAAGATGCGTGGCATGTGGACGGTGTGGAGGAACGGACAGATCTCAAAGCATCCTAGACAGTCTACCATTATTGTGAAGCATGGAAGAAGAGGCCTCTCAGACAATCATGGTGAGCATGGAAGGAAGAAAGAGCAAGTCGAGGAGGGACTCATCGGAAGAAACTAGTCCTAAAGCAGCCATAGCGCCTTGGCGACCTTCAATGTAAACAAGAGACGAGGGAGTGATGAGGGCCGAGCAGTCGTTGCGCCTCGTGCCCTCAACTCACCGTCGACGACTTTCACACAGCCAACCACGAGAAGACGATCGCCTCTCACGTGTCTCACCTATTTAAATCGCTCATTCCTATGTATCGATACTCTTGAGCACACGCGTTCCGAACGTGTAATTCCTTCGCGACACGACGCGAGAGGAACACGACAATACCAGCTCGATGACCGCACTCGTTGCGCGCGCACCACTTCATCCGCTTCCTATGTCATCAACTCAAAGGACTACACGCAGATTGAGCGCACGCATACAAGCCAAAGATGCGACCAGAGGAGACGAGAACAGCTTACCCCAATCGGACGATGCGCCCACCAATGGAGGGTCCAAAAACAATGCGCGAAAGCGCAAACCGAGTACGTTCGAGGACACAGCTGAATTACGATGGGCACTAACCAGCAAAGGTTACGAGGAAGAAGACGATGGCTTTATGTTCAGCAGAGTGAAGAAGAAGCGACCCAAGGATGTGCCTCCAGCTATACCGGAGGAAGACGTCCCGGTCAAACAGAATGCCAGCATTGCCGCGACGAGGAAGCCTCTCGTCGCGCGCCCCGCAGATACGACAGCGACTATTGCAATACAAAATACTGAAGATGGCACCGAAATAGCCACGACGAAAAGACAAAAGAAGAAGATGTCGTTTTCTACACCAGTAGCTACCGAGAAACAGCCAATCCGAAAGTCAAAACGATTATCGCATGAAGATCAACAACACAATCCCGTCCACAAACCGCGACGGAAAATGGGAGTCGCACCCGAGAAGAGCGCTAGCCCAGTACCATCGCCACGAAAGACTGTTGAAGCTGAGGTTCCGGCCGAGGTGGCGTCGGTTGGGGAACAATCAGACAACGACTCTCAGCCACAACACTCAGGCACGAAAATTGCCTTGCCTTTTGCTGACACGCCCGTGATCCGTCGAAACAAGGAGATGCGTGAGAACAAGAACGGCCAGCGGCGAAGCAGTCTCAGTTCAAGGGGCAGAAGGGCGAGCTCCTTGATTGAGACTGGCAATTCGAATGGTGAGATCACTCCAGATAACCTAGTCAGACCACTCACAAACTCGATAGCGCTACCCCATGACGAAGTGGACATTGCCGACTTCTACAAGCACATCGAAGCAGACGGACTGCCAGAACCTCGACGCATGAGACAGCTCCTCAGCTGGTGTGCGACCCGGTCGCTAGATCAGAAGCCGATGGGAGCGACCTTTGAGGTGTCTAGTGCTATAGCAGCAGCACGAGTGATACAAGACGAGCTACTGAAGGACCTGGGAAACAAGTCAGAGCTGTCAGATTGGTTCTCGCGGGAAGATGCCGCTCCGCCACCCAAAGAGCTCCCAGAACGACCGAATCCTAAGAATATTCAGAATACGGACAAGATTGCCGAACTCGAACAGCAAATCGAAAAGTGAGTACCGCGATGAGTTTCTGAAGAGCCGAGCTGACAATATGTAGACTCAAATCAGAGCGAGATGCACTGGAGAATCTCCTCAAATCACCTCCGAGCCAGAAACATCCACGACCCTCGGACCTCGATGCGTCGCTACTTAGCCCGGAGGAGGCAGAGATGCTGCATCAATTACAATCCCGACCAAACCAAACCATAGAGTCCCGAGTGGACCAAATTTTCGATAAGCTGGAGCCGAATATCGACGCATTTGCAGATGGAGTGCACAAGGTGGCCCAGTACAGAGATGCTGCAGACAATGTCGCCAGCAGGGTTCTCTCAATAGCGGCAGAGAAGCTGGCAGAGCAAGAGAACGAAGGCAGAAGGCGAGCAAAGCCAGAACGAGACCGAAGTCCACGACGTGACTTGGGTAGTGTGTTACGAGGGCTCAGCCGAATAGATCGATAATGACGATGGTGGGC
Organism: Cyphellophora attinorum; assembly: GCF_001299255.1. NCBI lineage: Eukaryota > Fungi > Ascomycota > Eurotiomycetes > Chaetothyriales > Cyphellophoraceae > Cyphellophora > Cyphellophora attinorum. The sequence goes on along the minus strand of NW_017253242.1, from coordinate 149,841 downwards.
AGATAAAGTGTCCGAAGCAAATGAGTGTACATGATTTGAACGTTGTTGAGAAGAAATCCGAGCTGCAACAGCCAGCCAATTGGACAGAATGATATGTGCTGTCTGCCAGTCAACCAAATGCAGCTTTTCAGTCTCTCCCGCTCCTGAGCGCTCCTGAAAGGGTGGAATCGACCGGATATGCAGTGGCAAAGTGGGAGCCGGGGCTTCTCGACTCATCTCGACCTGGAGCGCAGCCGTTTCAGACGTGGACTTGCCGCCAGTGCTCTGTCTTCACCGCGCTCGTAAGCAGCATTCCAGTTTGGCAACTCCTGACAACCGGGACGGTGGTCTCCATGATTTGTCGCTCGCACGATATACGGGAGTGGTGACGATGTCCCAGTTCGACACGCTGAGAGTCCTTATCTCTACGACTACCTGATATCCTGCATGATGAAGCCACGAGATCTCGATGAGTTTTTATCTTGAGCACCAGATTTCGATGCTGTCTGGAGTTGATGTCAGCCAAGTCCGCTAGTCAATGTACGCCATCGATGCATCGTAACAGAGTTCATCAGCTGTATTAGGGTGCCGTCAAGCATTCCAGCGCCCATGCTTGACGCCGTGAGAAGACGGCCTGAACCGAGCATCAGGAGTCGAACATGAGACGTCTAGTATGTCATGAATATATTCAATAACTGGTAGGACGCCACGATTCTCGTTCTCGTGCTTCCCCGAGGATCGACAGGACAACCGCATGCACAGCCACAGGTACAGATCTTGAGCGCCACAACAGCTACGTCATTTGCAAACACCAACCAACTTCGACACCCTCAACCAAGAAATCGCCGTGCCAGTTGTGATACAAACCAGCAACCAAGATTCGCTCGCCAGATTCAATGCAAGCTGCCGTGCCTTGGCGCATTTCGCTTTCCACCTGGTCTGCGATCTTCCGCCCTGTTCATTCGACGCCACAAAGTTTGAGACTGGTCGCGCATGCACTGCGCCCACCCCTACCTGCCTTCATTCTTGTTTGTCTGCTGGCGTGACGTCTCGCTTCTGACAGGCAAGTGCTAGTACTTATTGACTGCAATCCCTCTCTGCCGCGTTCCGTCGTGACACTCTCCTCACACCTGAAATCCAATCGACACCCACAGACCAATTCCACGCGCACAGAGACCAGGTCACCCTTTCCAAACCGCCCTCCACCAAGCTCTTTCGCGATCCATAACACAAAACAAAATGCCATTCATCTGGACCAAGAACTGGGGTGGCAAGCACGCCGGCGGCGGCATCAGCGCAGACCGCCACGGCGTCAGGAGAAATCCGTTCCGCATCAGCTTTGGGAAGTTCAGCTGCTTTCGATGATTCTTGCGAGCTATAGCGAGTTCCCACGCCGTTAATTAGCTAGAGCGTGTGGACAACAGTACTCGCCTTCGCTCCTGGTGTGGCGGGATAAAGCAATAGCGATGGTTGCGCTTGAGTGAGGTGCGGAATCCTGCGGCTGCGCCCGCGTGTTGCGGAGACTGCATCAACCGAGCAGCATGCGTTTCTTGTCTTTGAACGGTCACTGCACATCATTGGGACGGATGTGAGGGAGACCGGCAGCGGACAGGGGAGTGCCGGTTGATTGGATGTGCCGGGCGATCACGACGCCTGCGATCATGATTGATAGGGAAAGGACAATGCACAATAAATGATATCAGGTTTTGCCGCGTACCACTATAGCAGCATAGAGTCATTGATCGAGACACTTTCCATATTATTCCAAACCGATCATTAACGTGACTTGTTCGTACATATGCTTGCGCTCGAAGAATGCTGAACGCTATCAAGTTGCTGCAATCTCAAATGACGCCGTTCGGCTTCTTCTGCCCTTTCACTAATATGGCTGGATTCCGTCCCACGAACACCACCTCGTCTTCTAAGGACGAGGCATTGCCGTCCGTGGATCGGTCCAAATGACGCTGTATGAATGAGTATGCCTGCTCTGGGATCTCATCGTTGTCAGATGCCTAATCCACAGCCATCTTCTTCCCACCACCAACGATACCCGCATCCTCACTGTCCGTAGTACTCGTCGCAGGTGTTATCTTCTTCGAGCCCCCAACTCCACCATTCTCGTCCTCGTCCCAGTCATCATCGGGCATGTTCTCGTCCCAGTTGTCCAATTCTTCCTCTACCGTTCTCGTGCTGACCACACCCGTTTCCTGCCCGTCCAGACCAGCCGTCCCACCACCAGTAACTCCCGACCCCTCGCCCAACTCCACGTCTTCACCCCCATCAGCAAGTAACGCCGCAAACTTCGCCCTCCTCTTCCTCTCCGCCGCCCGTCGATGATATGCATTCGCAACCCCCAGCGCCGCAAGACTCCCCGCTACGTTCGCAACGACATCCCACAAATCAAACTCCCGCCCATTCGGCAATAGTCCCTGCGCGACCTCGCTCCCTAGCCCCAAGAACACGGTGACGACGACAAGCGTGATGTGTAGGACGCGACGGCGGGCGGTGTCGAGGATAAAGTAGAAGGTCAAGGTGAGGGCGAAGAAGCAGAGGAAGTGGGCGACCTTGTCGGTGTTCTGAGGGATCCTGTCGCGGACTGAATCTGGAGCGGACGGGAGGGCGGAGTGTGGCAGCAGGCCGGCAGAGGAGGAGAGGAGGAGGAGGGCCAGGAAGGCTATTAGGAAGGGTATTCGGATTCGCATGGCTGGTGTGTGTGGGTGTGATTGATGGAGGAGGTTGTAGATGGATGTGCTGCTTAGGCAGTGACCCAGCACAGGTCCGGTAGCTATTGTGAGGCGTGCATCTGTGGTGGGCAATGTGACTGTGGTGATTTGTTTGCTTGGACAGAAGTTGATGAGGGCACAATAGGCTGCTTGTGAATGTTGAAGTGCCAATGCAGATGGATAGAGAGTTGAAGCCACGTAAATGCACTTAGTAGTCTCAGCAACTTGAAGTTAGAGATGAGCCGGGCTTAATGCCTAAGCTCCCTTTCCAGGTACAAATTTACCACTTGTAAGTACGGGTGCGGGCAGCCAATGGGGCAATCCCAGGCTTGGAGAGAGGTGACCGAGTCTCTTTCAACCTCACAGGACTCCTTGCCCTCACTACGGCGCAACGTCAGCCATCAACTACCTCGATCTCTTCCAACGGCGCGCCCATTCATATCATCTCTGATCGTCTCGAAATCATCACCATTCGATTCTCCGCCTTCGGCTCCCCATATACACTCCTTTTCCGACAATTTATCGCGTGTCCGTCGCCATTCGCGCGAGTTGCCAAACTGGAGTGTATGACCTCGTTCTGCCCTGAAGAGAGGGGAGACGTGCGCCAGCTGGGCCATGTCCAAATGGCCGGGCTCGGTGCCTCACCAAAAGCCACCAGATGACGATAGCCATTCGGTCTCGTCCAGTCACAGGATGTACTCTGGCCTACTGAAAGCGCCATCACGTCCTCACACGCCGCTGTCCGCCAGACTGCGCGGCGTGGGTGGTGCTGGTGGCTCTCAGTCCGGCGCACCTCCCGCGGCCGAGCCCGACTCCAACATCGAGGACGATCCCCAGATTCAGAAGTTCCGTCAACTATACGACCAGACTGAGTCGCGCATTGCCAGTCTGTTTGACAGTGTCGGGGATGTCATCAAGAGTGTCAAGAAACTTGCTATTGCGCCCAAGTCGCAGAATATCGATATAGTCGCCGATGCACCCTCGATACCCCCTCCCACCTCCAAGAAGCGGAAACTCGACGATGACTACGATGATTATGACGATGATGACGACGAGGACGACGCAGCTGACACTGCGTCGCCGCTCAAGGAGAAGAGCAACAAGGTCCAGATCATTGCCGACGTTGCCACGTCGTCGCCCATCGCGCGTCCTGTCATCAACTCCCGACGTTCCTCCGACAGTGGCCGGATACCACCGAAACCTCTTCCACCTGCCAAGGAGAACCCAGAGGATGCGCGGAAGAAGTTAGAGGCCGCGAAGCGCCTCGAGACCGAGACAGTCAAGACCATGTCGCGTCTGATGTTCTTCACCCTCGAGAACGATCGCGATGCTATGCTCGACCAGCAGAGGTTAGACGAAGCCGAGCGACGAGCGGAGGCCGAAGCAGAAGGACATGCCAGTCGACAGAATGCTGCCGCTCAGCAAGGCAGTCTCAGTAACACCAACCTTGGTGCTTCCAGCTTGACCCTGAAGAATCTGATCGAGCGAATCGACAACCGCAGGAATAACGTCAACGCCACGGATGCTGAGATCCGCGCATTGCTAAGTGAGGTGCGGAAGAACAGGAGCAAGTGGTCGAATGAAGACAAAGTCGGTCAGGAGGAGTTGTACGATGCCGCAGAGAAAGTCCTCAACGAGCTCAAGGCTATGACAGAGCATTCCGCCCCCTTTCTCAACCCAGTCAAGAAGAAGGATGCGCCAGACTACCACCACATCATCAAGAATCCCATGGATCTTGGCACTATGACCAAGAAGCTCAAGAACTTCACCTACAAGTCAAAAAGGGAGTTCGTCGATGACCTATATCAGATCTGGAAGAACTGCCTGAAGTTCAACAGCAGCCCTGATCATATTTTCCGTAAGCATGCCCTGTACATGCAGAAGGAAACCGACAAGCTGGCGCCATTGATTCCGGAGATCGTTATCCGTGACCGAGCAGAGATCGAAGCCGAAGAAAGGCGACAGCAGATCGCCAACGGCGAGATCGACGACGGTGCAGAGGAGAGCGATGATGAGCCCATAATGGCGTCTCGCGGTCGGAAGGCGCCCAAGAAGAGCGCTCAGAAGGGCACCAGTACTGCGAGAAAGTCAATACCGGAGTCAACACCTCTACCCGACACGAAGCCTGTAAACACAGCGTTGAACTCGGTACAGGACTTCCGTGCAGAGTCGGAAATTGACGGCAGTCAAGGTCATTCCACGCCGCCCCCGGGCACTTTGACGCCTGTCGGAGCGGGACACGGATCGGTGCTGGGTGCTGGCAGCGAGGCCCCTGATATGGATCTCCCGGCGTTGCCGACCACTCAGACAGCTGTTCCGGAGTACGAAGACGAGGACTACAAGCTGTGGAAGCAAAAGACGAAGAAGGACCGCGCAATGCTTGCCGCTGCCAGGCACAAGATGTTCCGAGGAGACAAGCTCAATGCCGATGAGGAGGCACTCCTCCGGTCTAAATCTGGCATGAGGCGATGGCAAAGGATTCAGCAAGAGGCTGCAGCCCTCGATGCTGCACAAGAAGGCGACGAGTCTCGCAACAAGGCATCCACTTCGCTGTCGGAAGGTCTCGAGGCCGAAGAGGAAACGATGCTGCCTGACTACTACGACTCATTGGCCGCGATCCCGGACCTCGATCCCAAACTCAGGTGGGAGCGCGATAACACTGGGCAGGTCGTCGTCCAATTCGAGGAATATCTCCGCCTCTTCCCAGAAGGACAGTTCAAATCGCCCGAGTCGACCTTCGCCAAACGTATTAATGCAAACATTGCGCAGATGCAAGACACGAAGAAGATCGTCTCCAAGATTGGTGTTGTCAAGCAGATGCAGCTTCAGACACAGACATACCAGAACCAGTTCAGCAAATATCAGCCCGAACCATTTCACGAGCAGGACATCGAGAAACACGTCCAGTCCGAAGATGGACCCATTATGGCTCCCTATGTCTGCAAAGCCGCGCTGCAAAGGGCCGTTGGCAAGATTCTATTCACGGCTGGTTTCGAGGAGTACCAGCCCGGCGCCCTGGACGTGATGACTGACCTCGCAGCTGATTTCTTCCGCCGCCTCGTCTCCACTATTGTCACCTACAAGCATCAACAAGCCATGCCTATTCTCCCACCTGCCCAATCAGTCGTCGACCCTTCGAAACAACGTCCCACGATGACCAACGAAGAGATCATTCTCCTCACTCTGCACGACAACGGCCTCAGCCTGACCGACCTCGACCTATACGTCAAGGAAGACACCGACCGCCTCTCCACGAAACTTACCACCATGCACGAGCGCATGAAGGCACACCTCGCGGACCTCTTGCGGCCCGCTCTCAACGACGACACCGCTCAAGGCCAGGGCACCTTCACTGACGGTGGCGAGCAATTCGTCAGCGGTGACTTCGCTGAAGATCTCGGCGAAGACTTCTTCGGCTTCCGAGAATTAGGCCTCGTGGGAGAACTCGGCCTTGATTCCCTTACCGTACCCTTCCACATCCTGCACGGCAGGCTCAACATGGCGGCCCGCCAGGACGCGTCGACCAGTATCATCGACGGGGAGAAATCGTTCAAAGACCCACCGCGCTGGGCCAAGGTCAACCCCGACAACGTTGACGAAATCGTTGGCATCGCAAGGGGATGGTTCCAGAAGAAGGTCGCCGAAAACGGTGGCGATCGACCTCTGCTGGAAGATTACGAGCTGCCGCCGAAGCAAAGGCCGGGGTATGGGCGGCCGCGGGTGCCGGCGAGTGGGAAGATTGGGGAAGGTAGGACGAATGCTAGTCCACAGAAGAAGCAACCTATCAAGGCGCCGCCGAAACCGATCAGCAAGGATGGGAAGAAGGGCGGTGGGAAGCAGAACGGTGCGGCGGACAAGCAGGTGAATGGCATCGACGTCGATGGCGATGATGAGCCGGTGCCGATGATGAATGGCGTGCACACTACCAACGGTGACACAGCACCAGTCGATGCTGATGCATCTGAAAGTAACGGTGCTACGAACGAGTCGCCAGAGAAGACCAAGCCAGTCTCTAGCACAAAGGGCAAAGGAATCACCACCTCTGGCAGCACAGCCGAGAACGCCGACACCGACGCAGACGACACAGCAGCAGCAGGCGGCGCTGTCAAACCCGCCGTCCTGAACGGGGAAGGCGCCATGATGAGCCCGGAAAGCCTGTAGAACAGGAACAACGCAACGGAACGAAACGACCAGGGAGGAGCTCCAACACCAAATGCTGGTCGTCCGTTCAAATGTCCCCACGAGAACTGCAAGTACCACACCTTGGGCTTCCCAACGCAGTACGAGCGCGATTTTCACGTCGACGACATGCACGACCCCATTCCAGGTGCTCCGGAGAGGTCTCGTCCATTCAAGTGCCCTCATGAGAACTGCAAGTACCACACTCTTGGCTTCCCAGCAAAGCACGCGCGTGATCGTCACATCAACCATCAACACAACCCCAACCCACACTATTACCAATGCGACTACTGCGAGTTCAAGACAAAGTGGGAGAGCAATTGCAAGCAGCACATGGAGAACGTGCACGCTCAGGGAACTCCGACAAGGGCTCGTCTGTTCAAGTGCCCTCATGAGAGCTGCAAGTTCCACAACTTGGGCTTCCCAACGGGGCATGAGCGTGATCGTCATATCAACGACCAGCACGAGCCCAACCCAGATTACTACTAGTGCGAGTATTGCGAGTTCAAGGCAAAGCGCGAAGACAATCTCAAGCAACACATGGAGAAGATGCACAAACCCGATCCACACTACTATCAATGCGACTATTGCGAATATAAGACAAAGCGCGAAAGCAATCGCAGGCAGCATATGAAGGATATGCACAACCCCAATCCGCACTATCACCAATGCGAGCATTGCGAATACAAGACGAAGCGCGAAAGCAATTTCAAGCAGCATATGGTGAAGGTGCACAAGTTTGTGTATGAGCGAGCGAAGGGAAAAGACAATTGAGCCTGGAGAGCACCGTGGGGAGGTGATGGTCACGAAGGGCAGCCACCAACTTCGCACCGACTCAGGCGAGCGCAGCGAGCGATTCTCTGGTCGTGCCGCAGGCGCTCCTCACAAAGAAACGAGTATTGGAGTGTGCGCTGGCTCAAAGCTTTGGTGAAGGGATGAGCGAATAAGAGATGTGTTGGGGCAAGCAGTCGACGACGACAGCGTTCCAAGAAGTCTCGGACGCAATGGGGAAAAGCATGAGTGGGAGCTTACCACAGGATTGGGAAAAGGTCAGCAGCCTTGATGTGTACGCACGTGTACAAGTGCCTCAGGAGTTTTGTATATACGTTCTCCGTTCAGGATTTCCGCTGCGACCTGGTTTGGGCGGCCAGCGATGAAAGGCGTGTCTTGGTACCTTATCCGAACATGAACATGATTAATCCTCAACGTCGACTCGTTCACATGCGCTTGTCTTCTCTATCTGGTGGTATTGTGGCACTTGATCAATTCTTGTATATGCCCGTTGACCTGTCTTGATCTACCACATCGCACAAGTATATCCGACGTTGCAACATGAACAACAGCCCCTGCGTACCTCCCCACAACCAGCAGGCAGAAAAGAAATGCCAAATAGAGCAGCGAGGAACAAGCTATAGGCCCGAGCCATGCTATTGATATTGGTCGTTGCCTTGCTGTGCTCACCGCTCGTCCAGAGAGTTGTCGACTAGAAGCATGGTCGTTGTCCTGCGCCGGATGACACGATTCGATTGGAGGTCGTTGGAGACTGCCATATCTGACCAACGCCAAAACCGGGCTACTGCCTCCCGCACCTCCACTGGAATGTCTGAGCCGACCAGAGCCATATGTCAGCGACCAAATAAACTGCACTTGCTTGGAGGGACGTGCAGCCACTCTCAGTGAACTTGTGACTCGGCTCCATGGCGCTGCTTAGCGCTCCGCCACTTGCTCGACCGAACCTGAACCACGCCGAGCGTGTGGGCTGCTAAAGGCCGGACGTTCAGCACTATAAGTCGAGGCATACAACTGATCGGGCGACCCCCTCCCGGGCAGCTCCCCTTGACTACCGCCGCCATGTCGTCCATGCGCGGCCTCGTCCAGTTCATCGCCGACCTCCGCAACGCACGCGCTCGAGAACTAGAGGAGAAGCGGATCAACAAGGAGTTAGCCAACATCCGTTCCAAGTTCCGCGGCGAGAAGCTGGACGGGTATCAGAAGAAGAAGTACGTCTGCAAACTGCTCTACATCTACATCCAGGGCTACAATGTCGACTTCGGGCACCTCGAGGCCGTCAACCTTATCTCGGCAACCAAGTACAGCGAGAAGCAGATCGGGTATTTGGCGGTCACGCTGTTCTTGCATGAGCAGCATGACTTGTTGCACTTGGTGGTGAACAGTATCCGGAAGGATCTGATGGATAATAATGAGTTGAACAATTGTCTGGCGCTGCATGCGGTCGCGAATGTGGGTGGTCGGGAGATGGGTGAGGCGTTGAGTGCGGACGTGCACAGGTTGCTGATCAGTCCGACGAGCAAGGCGTTTGTGAAGAAGAAGGCGGCGTTGACGTTGTTGAGGCTGTATCGCAAGCACCCTGGGATCATACAGCAGGAGTGGGCTGAAAGGATTATTAGTCTGATGGATGATCCGGATATGGGTGTGACGCTGTCGGTGACGAGTCTGGTCATGGCGCTCGTACAGGACAATCCGGATGCGTATAAGGGGAGCTATGTCAAGGCGGCGCAGCGGTTGAGAAAGATTGTGATTGAGAACGAGGTCAGCCCGGATTATCTGTACTATAAGGTGCCGTGTCCGTGGATACAGGTCAAGTTCTTGAAGCTGTTGCAGTTTTATCCTCCTTCAGGTAAGTCCACAAGGCGGACAAATGGCCGCGTGCTGATCGGTGAGCAGAGGACACATACGTCCGAGGACTCATCCGAGAATCTCTTGCAGCTATCCTTCAAGCCGCCAACGAGATGCCCAAAAATGTACAACAAAACAACGCTCAAAATGCGGTCTTATTCGAAGCCATCAATCTTCTCATTCACCTCGACACAGAATCAAATCTCATGATCCAGATCTCATCGAAGCTGGGCAGGTTCATACAGTCTCGAGAAACCAACATTCGGTACCTGGGCATGGATGCTATGACCCATTTTGTCGCCCGGTCCGACACCGTGGACCCTATCAAGCGACATCAAAATGTCATCATTGGCTCATTACGAGATCGAGACATCAGCGTGCGGCGGAAAGCTCTCGATCTTCTGTACAGCATGTGCGACACTTCGAACGCTCAGCCCATTGTCAACGAGCTCATGCGATACCTTACATCAGCCGACTATTCGTTACGAGAAGAGATGGTACTGAAGATCGCCATCCTAACAGAAAAGTACGCCACAGAAGCACAATGGTACATTGACGTCTCCTTACGACTCCTCGCCCTGGCCGGCGACCACGTCAGCGACGAGGTATGGCAGCGCGTGGTCCAGATAGTAACGAACAACGAAGAACTCCAGGCTTACGCCGCTCAAAACATCCTCGAATACATCAAGACCGAGAACTGCCACGACACCCTCGTCAAGATCGGCGGCTACCTCCTCGGCGAATTCGGTCATCTCATTGCCGACAACAAGGGCTGCAGCCCCATCGAGCAGCTTATGGCTCTGCAAACGAAAATGCTTTCCTCTCCCGACGCACTCGCGCCCTTATATTGTCGACCTTCATCAAATACGTCAACCTCTTCCCTGAGATCAAGCCACAACTCCTGCAAATGTTCAACTTCTACAGCTATTCTCCAGACTCAGAACTCCAGCAACGAGCATTCGAGTACCTGAGCTTGGCCAACATGCCGACCGATGATCTCCTACGCACAGTCTGCGACGAAATGCCGCCCTTTTCCGAGCGCGCCTCCATCCTTCTGCAGCGGCTCCACAAGAAGTCCGTGGGTACGAGCGAGCGCAGAACATGGGTCGTTGGCGGTAAGGACGCCAACACTGACAAGCAGGAAGTCATCCTCGCGCAGAACACCGGCTTGAAGCGCACGTTTACGACTATCGTCAACGGCGGCAACCCTGTCGCTGCAGCTCATACGAATGGCGCATCAAATGGAGCCACTAACGGTACGACCTCCGCCAGCACGGACCTCATGGGCCTCGACCTCAACGGCGCTTCCACCGGTGTCTCTGCCTCGCAGCCCCGAACCTCGCCTCAACAACCCACCTCTCCCCCGACTGGAGGCCCGGCTACCTCCTCTTGTCGCAGCCCTCCACCCTCTCCGGCGTCCTCTTCGAAGACGCCCAACTCCAAGTCGGCCTGCGCGCCGAATACCGCTCTCACTTGGGCGTTCTCAAAGTATACTTCACCAACAAATCTTCGTTTAGCGTCGGTTCCTTTACTGTCACCATTGACAACCCTGCACAGAATAAGGGGATTCTAAAGATTGATACGAAGGCCATGGCGGATTCAAATGTGGAGGCGCAGGGACAGACGGTCATGACGATTGTGCTCACTTCCATCAAACCCTTCACAGAGAGTCCGACGATGAGAGTGAGCTTCCTTGCTGGTGCGCTGCAAGCATATACGCTCAAATTGCCGGTCCAAGCATTCCGCTTCATGGAAGGCAGCGAACTAGGCGCCGAAGAATTCTTCAAAAGGTGGAGGCAAATCGGGAATGCCAATGGGATGGAAGCGCAAGACACTTTTGCCGCAGACGCAAGAGGCTTTGGCACCATTGAGGAGAGGGTTCTACGAGACCACGGCTTCAAAGTCCTGCAGAATGTTGATCCGAATAAGGCGAACCTCGTTGGGTGTGGAGTTTATCAAGGGGAGGGCGGGAAGATGGGTTGTTTGGTGAGGCTGGAGCCGAACGAGGCGGAGAAGGTATGTTGCTTTGCATCGGGGTTTCCCGCCCACCCCAGTTTCTTTGACGGATTCATGTGCTAATATTTTCGTCAACAGAAATACCGCGTCACGATCCGTGCAACGCAAGATACTGCGCCTGCTATCTTGCTGGCGAAGATTCGTGAGCGGCTCGTTCAGGCAGCATCGAGTAACGGAACGGCAGTGGGTTCATAGAGGATCCCCATGTCCCGACCGCCGTTCGGTATCATCAAAAGGCAGCCATTCAGAGAGCAAAGGATGCACCGCCAGCTGGTGGGCACAGGAGCTCTGTTTCCGGAGCCCGAAGCGAGGAGATGGTGGCAGGAGGGCAGTCTGTTGTGCGATCTGAGCCCTCCGAAGGACAGAACTTTGCTGTGGCGGGCGAAGTTTGGAGGTACCGCTGGACGAAGAGAGCGGAAGTTGGAGGAGTAGAGACGGGTGGGGGAGAGTGACAGAGCGGCAGGACTGAACAGAGGGCCAGAAGAGAGGGGTTGAACAGAGGTGGACAAAAAGTGTTGTGTATAGGTAGCATCGTAATGAGCATTTCTAGGTATGGACTATGAACATCTGATGTGGTGCGGCATGGTAGGCCATTGCGTTCCTTCCAAGAATCTTGTCCGTGCGTGTCCTTCCGTCCTGCAGCATTGATCTGATCTGGGTGGTTCTCCCTGTCAAGACAGACAGTGTCGAATTCTCTTGAGCTTTTCGCTATTTGCGAAATCAGGAAGAATCATCCCTCACACCACCTGCAGCGCGCTTCTCGCCGCCACCAACAACACCCGCATGAGCGCCAGCGCTAGCGACGCTCTGGCGTCTCGCATCCTTCAAATCCGCAACAGTGCCCACATCGAACTTGTACAGCGGCTCGAGCTGGGCTCGCCTGTTGCACAGAACATACCGCTTGAACCACCAGGGCAGCCACGTGCCGGTCTGGTACTTGATGAATGTGCGCGTAGGGACGGCGAAGATGTAGTCGAGTTCTTCGAGGGAACGCTGCTTCGTCTCAGGAACCCACAGAAAGATCCACACGAATGCGATCATGTTCAGGCTGCGAAGAAGCCGAATGCGCCTGTGGGTGTGAAGGCGTTGAGGATCTTGGGGAAGGTCAAGCCTAGGACACCGGCCCAGAAGAGACAGGTAGCGACGGCCCAGCCCATGCCGACCTCTGTAAAATGGCCGTCAGCTGTTGTTCCACGAACCTAGAGGGACGGAGAAGAACATGGCTGAGGAGTCACATGGTGAATCACTTACCGCGATGCGAAAGCGGGAAGACCTCAGCCGAGTATGTGAACGGAACAGGTCCTTCACCAGGCGAGTAGAAGGCGCAGAAGAGGTAGACGAAGAAGGCAATGAGACCGAGATGGGCGGCGGAGGAATCGGGGATGTAGAAGCTGGAATATCATGTCAGTCGACGGATTTGTGATACGCACGAGAGCAAGACGTACGAGAACCCAGCGGCCAAGAGCGTCCAGGCCATTTGGGGGAAAGTGAAGAGCAGCAGTGTGCGGCGGCCAAAGGTGTCGATCGTGAAGAACGCAGGGATGGCGAAGACGAAATTGACTGCGCCGAAGCCGAAGGAGGCGAGTAGCGCCGTGAACTGAGAGGTACCGGCTTGGATGAAGATGGTGGAGGAGTAGAATGCCTGCGGGAAGTGTCAGGATACCGTCGCTTGATGGATGAAGCCACGGAGGGAGCTCACGATGATGTTGATACCACACATCTGCTGTGCAATCATGACGACAAATGACGCCAGAGTCGCTCGTCGTACACGTGGGATTGTGAACAGTTGCATGAAGCGGCTGAGGTAACTAGTCTCGCCCACGATCTGCTCTTCGATCTCAATCTGAGTGCTAATGTAGTAAAGGTCTCGAGCAGCAAGGATGGGGTGGTTGCGCAGCTTCAGCAACGATGCCCAAGCCTTAGCTGGCTTCTTGTGCTTGATGTACCAGCGAGGACTCTCTGGGCACATGTACACAAGCACGGCCAGAGGGACCGCAGGAATGAATGCAGAGCCGAGTTGTAGACGCCAGCCGATTGGACCTGCGTTCCAGACGGCGAGGTTGAATGCTGTGCCGAGGAAGATGCCGAACTATGAGTATGATTAGCCTAGAGAGAGAACGATCACAGAGCGACTTACAGCGGTCCAGAACTGCCAGGTCATGACCAAAGCACCTCGAATTGCAGCAGGAGCATTTTCTGCGCAGAACACTACACAGACATTTAGCAATTGGTCACCGCACAAAGTTTCGATACTCACCAGGAGTTGTGGCGCCCTTCAAGCCCATTCCAACGCTGCAAATTTGATTAGCCTTGTTGCGGGCAAGGGGCGTATGCTCGAGGATAGCATTGCAAGGTTCAGGAGAGCAACCGCCTTCCCATCCCGAGATATATGCTCAGGCAGTCTTCGGAGTAACGCTCATTTCCGGACGCAACTTTGACCACGAGAGAGCGACTTACCCCATAATGATGCGAGTAGCGAAGAGTTGTTCCCAGGTATGAGTGACTGCACCACCGATTGGTGTAGCGATCAGGATGAGAGCAGAGACGAAGATAGTACCACGACGGCCGAGATAGTAGTTGCTCGGGTCCGACAGCCAGCAGCCACAGAAGCAACTACCCATGTATGGCGCAGCTAAGTCACCTGTTAGAATGAATGTTCCTCGGGGGAGAATAAAAACCATGAGACCAACGTCTCGCTCAAGTCAGGTTCTTGGGGACACATGCCATTGACAAGTCCGATAATCCAGAACTCGCGGTCAGTGAAGGGAGTTCCGGTCGCCTCATCAGACAGACCGAAGACCACAGGAAACGAGAGGTTGGCACCGTTCGTGCCTACAAAGAAGGTCAGCAGCTAGAGTAGCAGGCAAGAAGTGGCTACTAACCCGTCTGATCCCAGCCCTGCACGGCTGCACCGATCGAGCAGACAATTACGGTCATGTAGAGCTTCCATGGGTGGCTCCATTTCTTGTTGACTTCAACGCGCAGAGCATCCTTCTCGTCTTCGGCAAGATCAAGGTCTTCGAAGCCAGCAGGATTTTGAGCCACGAGCGCGCCCTTCTTCAGAAGCTCAGTCTCAGCTGTGAGGCCGGTGCGTTGAGCAAATCGTTCAACCTGGGCGCGGTTAGTGATAATCTGCGCGAAGTGTATCAGGGAGGCCTACATCGGCAAAGAGCTCGTCGCGTGGAACATCAGCAAGAGGATTGGAGATTCTGTATTGCTGTCAGCCTACGCTATCACAGCGATGTGTCATATCATCGTACTTGGCGTCCAAGTTCTTGCCTCTGTTGGCATCTGCAACAGAGCGACGACGACCTTGCTCAGCCGACGCACCCTTCTCGTAGTTCTCAGCCTGAGCTGAATTGGCGTCCTTGCTGTCAGCCATGATGGAAGGCTGAGATCGCGCAAAGAATGCTTAATGGAAGCTTAGGAAAAAGAAGGGAAACGGTCAATCTTGACCTACAGGGTCTGTGTGCTGGTTTATAGCGGCACAGTCTCCTCACGAGACTTCAGCTTTTGACCAGCTGATCGACGCGTCCCCAAAATCTCCCAGATAGGAAGTCTCGAAGTCACATCGTTCACCTGGAGACTCCAGTATCGTCCCATCCTTGGCAACTTCGATTGCGGGCGGCGGGGGATATCGGTGCTGCCAACCACTCACGTCTCAGGAAGCGCGCCGTCATCGACGAAGGCCGGAGACAATTGTGACGTTTAGACGCATGCGAAGCAGCGCCGTCCGTACTACCAAGCGGCCAAGACAGCCAACAGCGTCTTATCGCACAGATGAGCTCCGCTCGCGCCAATGAGCAAGCCGGAGGAGAGTGAAGCCAAGACGATGATCCACGATCGAGTGCGGAGAGTTGTTGACATAGTGCATCGCCTACCTGTACATCTGTAAATTTGACTCTTGTCAATCTGTGATCTTGAGCGGATGCGGCAAGTCCTCTCATGCGCAAGACTTTGCGTTCCATTCACGATGCAACAGTGGCGCAAGGGAAGAATCTTGGAATTGGGGAAGACACGGGCGGGGCGGATCCCCGTTACAGCAGGCATGCGAGGCAAATTTCGCCTTCCAAAAGTTGCTTGGACGCGACGCGCGGAGAAGTCCAATCCTTACTCGAGGAGATGATGGCATTGCGTGCAGCGGCCAACATGTGTCGTTCTTGAGTTGCTACCAATGATTTTTGTCGTGAAAGGCCTCCTGACAATGTCTAGTCGGAGGTCGGCAGTGATTGCCGAAGCGAAGGGAGAGGCCAAGATTTCTGCCAAGATCGATGACCGCGCCAAGTCGCTCCGAGCAGTTTCTCAACTGCATTGGGCTCAAGGACCAGTACCGGGATACCTTTGCTCGGAACACAGGACGGACGTGGGCAAGTTTCGTACTACATACTGCTCATGACGGCTCGCTACAGATACACTGCTTTGAGAATGTTGCTGGCGGCTGTCGTTGTTCCATTTGCTCATTGCACTTTTGGCGGGCCTCGTCGTGGACGGCATCACAGCTGATCATTGGTCACATGAATTGCCATGGCAGGAACGCTGTTGGACTCTGTTCTGGCGCATTTACCTCTTGCTCGACGTCAAAGCTAGCCAGAGCTCGAATTCTTGCAAGGTTATCAAATCGGTTCATCAAAATCATAACATTCATGAAGCTTGGTAGTCTATCTGCCTGTGTCAAGCAAGTCTTTCTGATCTGCCATTGCTGTGAGGCTGTTGTCATCATCGTCATGCAAAAGGAAAAGATCCGGTCTGTCATCCTTTCAAGCCCTGGTCGCTCGCACTTTCCCCTACCCTATACTGCCTCCGCAAATGCGTGAGGCCCCAAATGCTCCAATATGTCGCTCACTGGCTGCGCTTCATCTTTCGTCGATACTCCAAAGCCCGCTTGCGGCCGGCAGAGCTTTGAGTGAAAGCAGCAGCGCCACCAAACGGTCCAGCAGGTGTGTTGTTGTTGACTCGGACAATGCAGACGTTGTCTGCGCCGCCGACGGAGCCCTCGCAGGTCATGCCGGCGGGCATCTGGACAGTGATTGGGTTCTCGCTCATGGTCACACGACCGAAACCCAAGAAGCCTGGAACGTCCTGAGTAACCTCCGCTTGCTCGAACGCGCCCATTTGTGTGCCGCCGGAGGTGGGGTCGATCATGGCGTTGAGAGGGCCGCCACCGTCAGCATTGACCTGTGCGCGCATGTTGGTCAGCTTGCAGCCCAAAAGGGAAGTCCATGATGCATAGACAAGGTAAGGGAGCATACCGAGTAGAAAGTCATGGTGACCTCTCCATTGTCGCTGGCAGTGGGCAGACCACTCTCTGCGCCAGTTCCAGCCATCTGGCCGACCAGATTCTCAGAGGCACCCAGCTGTCTTACTCTCATGCTACGGCTCTTGGAGCGCTTGCGCTTGTCTGGATCCGCAGCGAGGTCCTGGGCAATGCTGGCTGCGGAAGCAGGACGAGCAGTCCCATTTCCATTGCCGGATCCCATGAATGTGGCAATGCCGTCAGCGGCTGAGACAGGTCCAGCACCCTGTGTGCGGCCCAGCGGTGATGCTTCGCCCGAGCGAATCTCTCTTTGACGGATGATGGCCGAGTCGGCTTGCGAGCCGCAGCCGTTTGAGGAACAGTCACGGGGAGTGCCATCGGCGACTGTCATGAATTAGTATGATGCTATGGAGTGGTGTGAGGGGTGTACATACCAGTCAAACCGGGCATCTCAACACCATTAGCACCTTGGATGGAGCGAACCATGCCATGGGCAGAGGCAGATGCGACCAGCGCAGCGGCGAGGATGACAGACTTCATCTTGAGTAAATATGGTAAGGACGGTAAGAGGCTTTTGAGTCCGGCTCAGACTTGCGAAAAGAAAGAATAGAAGGAAAGGAAATGCCTTGTTGAGATGATGCTTTGGATGATGAGGTCTGTATGTCCGACATGGCTAATGGGAGGGGATATATATACACTCCTACCTAGTCAAATGTGGTGGCCTTCGTACGGATGACCACATCGCCTGGAGTTTGGTAGAAGATGCAGGTGTCTCGGGCGGTGTGTCGTGCATCGAAACCCACGATGCTTCGAGAATTCACATTCAGCACTTGTGATAAAACGATGGCCGTCCAAGAAAACCGTTATTCTCGTTGCTGATGTGTCTGGAATATACGGAAGCATAGCCTGAGTTGGTGTTCTGCCACGGCCGCTCTGTACTGGGCGTGTGTGTCGTCTCAACTCATGTGCCGTGGCGCCTGTCATCCAGACTTAGCTTCCGCAATCTGATACTCGCTTCCCTGTCGATCCGAGGCTCGCTAGGAAACTCGGCTAGCATGTATATCTCCCGAAGTTCTGGTGTTGGCCTGTACACAACCAGCCGTGATGCAATCATGGCTATGCTCTCAATCGAGCTATTACTTGTGCCGCACTTTGTTCCTATAATGAGACCGCAGTATCGATACCAGTTGCGCTTCTGATTCATTTCTGCCGTCAACTGACCGAGCAAAGGTGTGGAACATGCACTAAGGCAAGACAGCTCGCCTGCGCAAAGATCGTCGGCTGGAGGCTCCCATCAGGGTGCCTTTCCAAAACGACAAGGATCAAACTGGCGGAACATTTTGTCATTCCTACGGTGGCTCTGTCCACAGCAACCACGATATTCTGAGGAGGGAGGAGCGATGAGGTCGTTCCAGAAGCTTGAAATCCTGGGCTTGGCATCGACCGACCTCGGTTTTTCGAACTCCAGCTTTGCGGCGATTGGTCGGCCACGTCTTTTCTTAGATGTTACAGGGTTGTCTCATGTGTTCAACAGAGACTCTTTCTGGTAACAACTTGTCCAGATGGAAGCCACAGAGTCGCCACCACTTGCGGGCTAACGATCCGGGGCATATGGAAACATTTTCTGTCGCGAAATGTCTTGCTCCTGCTCTGGGAGAACGCCGCCAGCACCGTCTGCCTCTAACAGCTGAGTAACAACAACTTCGCTGATCAGCAGGATGCCAGGATTTAATCAGCCCTCACAAGCTTGCAGAGATCACGATCGCACATTTGTTATCGACTCCTTCGCTACCGAATATGCTTGTTTCACTGATTCCGAGGGACCTTCAGTCTCGTCGCACAGCAAGACGCTTCGGAGACGATCGAAGGTCTCTCGTTATTGTCTCACTGACCATGATGGCCATGCGGCATGAGTCGTAGCCTGCAGCACCATCGATCTTTCTCGCCGAGCAGTAATGGTCTCTTGAGGCAGGTAGGAAGCCGTTCACGACAGCACCGGCCATGGTACTGTACCAAGCCTTCTCTCCGTTACCATGAGGAAGCCTCAAGTTCTCATAGAAACGGTCTTGCTGCTGACGTCTCTCAGCAAAAGCAGACTCTCTCGGACGTGCCTCGAATAATGGACGTTCGAAGGCAGTTGCCCCCGCGATTACTGACTTGTGAGCAGTTTTCTGCCGTCAGCGATCAAGGCGACCATCACTAACACCTCCTCGACGTTCGTCTGGCTTGTGTATCGTTCTTCACACGGATCCATACCACTGGCACTTTCCCTATTGTTTCTGTGCTGTTTATACGATTTGCGGCTCCCTGCAGCCTGCGCCAGTTGACCTGTGCCAGAAAGATCATATCATTCTCTCCCCTGTTGACTCCCACCACTTCGCCTCCGCGATGGCGTTGAGGGCGCAGCCGCCATGAAGACAGCGATGGCAATGAGTCCGATACTCTGTTGCACTCTCTTGAGCATCGACATTGGTGGCCGGCTTCGCTGCTGCACAGGAGGCAGATACTCCAGGTTTGGCTTCGACGGCGGTTCTGCTTGACGTGAATGCTGGGTCGGGTTCTGCTCACTTTGCTCCATGTCTAGGGGTACAACCGAGGCTGCTCTGGAAGCGTGAGCTGTATTGCCAACAACCGTTTTTCGACAATGATGCCGTTCGGAGCGTGGTCTTGTCGTATTCCGTCTTACAGTCCACAGGCGGGCGCAACGCGATAACGAAAGCGCACAGATTTTCAGCAGGTCGAATGGATCTGGCCTGAGGATATGCTCGGGCAATCGAAGCGACTGAGAGATGGCTCGCACACGCTTACCTAGTATAGACGAATGTGAGTCGTCTCCTTTAGGTAATTGAAGTCCCGAAATTGTTGGCCTAGCGCCGCGTCGGTAACGTAAGCGGTAATTGCATCTTGACGCCCAATGGCACACATACTAGTAGGTCCTTGAATGTTACATATCCCTGGCCGTGGGCGAGTCTCGCTACCTGCTATAATCGCTGATGGCAACGCAATGGAACGGACCAAAGACCCGTGGGCAAGCGGCCGCACGCCGCTCGCCTTATGGATTTGCGCCTCGAGTGATTCCACATCACTACGCGCCAAGTCACGCCTTGCCATCAACAAGCCCTCGACTTCTGTCTTGCTCGCCGCGCTTCCGCTCTCGATGATACTGCCAGTCGCTCAGTCCCTACAACGGCTATTGGCACCTACGGGGCACCCAGGATACCTTTCACGATGTCCACGAGCTCCTCCGTATGGCTATGCGTTGGACAATGGTCCCATGAGCGTTCAATAATATTCACATCTGGTCGCTTCCGTCCATCCCTCTCATACTTGATCTTACGTCCGGCATTGATCAAGTCGATGAAACCTTTCTGGAACTGTCCCGGCACGATCATGTCTTCGGTGGTTAGAATCCAGTTGACTTCGTTCACGTCGTTGTAACCGGCATAGCTCAACTTTTCCTCAAATGCAGCGATCGAATGAGACGCCATGCCGGATTTGGCGACAGAAACAGCCTCAGCTGAATCAAGCTCTGAGAAGGTGAGGGGTCCAGCGACATCAGGGTCGAGCGTCATGTAACCGTCTGCTTCCTGTGCAAGGGATGAGCGAGTGACAGGTGAAAAGGGGGGTGGTATAGAGCAAGGTGAAGGGGACTAGGACAGCCGCCGAAGATTGAAGTTTGCCATAACGGTAGAGGCAGCGGTATTGACGAGCAGCCGCAGGCATTGGCTGTTTCACCTTCTCCTGGAGATCTTGTACACTACGCCGCTGCCTCTGTATGTATGGGAGACGCTTTAGGAGGGTGTTGCGATGAATTGCAGGCACGACGAGGAAGGTATGGCTGGTGGAAACGGAAGAGAAAGGGGAGCACTGACATGCTTCTTGACAAAGTCTGGAAGATTGTTGCCAAATAACTCGAAGTTGCTGACGCCTTCTTGCAGGATGACGCTCGCCAGGTAGATGACCTTTTTCACGCCTTTGCCATCCGATCTGTTTACGGCACCAAGTTCTTTGAGCGATTGAGAAGTTGGAATACCGCCATAGGAGTGGGCGATCAGGGTGACCTCCTTGCCCTCGGAGAGGACCTCTTCGACCAGCTTGGTGATCGCGGAAACGTCGTCGGACACGTTGCCTGGTTTGCGGTCGTCGAATGGTCCGACGGAAGGTGTGTGCACAATGCGAACGTCTTCGACGCCCGACTTCTTGAGCTGTGTGGTAAAGCCATCATACATGGTCGGCGTGGCGAACGAGCCCGGGACGATGACAAGTGTAGGAGCCATGGTGGAATATTGGTCGTCACGAATATATTGGACGATTGGGATTAGGACCTAGCAATTGCAATCGATAATTGTGATTCGGGTATGTGTGTCGTATGTCGGGCGCTTTGAATGGTCTGGGACTGTGTTTGTCGTGTGTGTGAGTAGCGATATTCTGTCTTTACACGTTTGATCAAGACCTGTGTTCAGCGAGCAGAAGTTATAGTACGTCGACTAAAGCGTCAGAGACAGCGCTGACCAACACGGCGGCCGCCAGAGTTTAACATAAAACATTTGTGCCGAACACGCTTAGGCAAACGCCCAAGCTTCCTGGGCCTCTGTACGACAATGCTCGACGGTGGACGCCTGAATGCTTGAGGCTCGATCTTCTCAATACCGCGCCGCCCGCCTCCTGTTTGAGACGCCGGATGGTCTTTTGCGGCGATGGTTGACCGCATCTTCTTGCGAGGTGTTCCAGTTTGGGGTCCAATCGCCCCTGATGACGCAATACTTGAAATGCCCGGGCCGTTTCGAATTCATCAGCTATTCATTTTATGTTCTTGCAGTTCACGGTATCGCCGCGCAATGACTCTACTGTAGCATACAGATCAGCTGCTTGCACTGGCCTCAACACGTTCCACGTTTGGCCGACGATACACAGAGCAGTGGACCGGCGTGTTGTCGCTACCTTGCCACGGCCCCCAAGTTCGAGACTGCTCAGACTCGGTACTTTCGAGCTCTTCACTTCCAGAACAGAGCTGAAGCTGTCATCGTATATGCTGTTTGCGGGAAGATCAGACCAAGTCTGTTTACGACAGGCCCTGTGACGCATGAAATTAGACTCGGGAGTCTGAACCTCAACAACACCCTTCATTTAGTCGGTCGTGACTGCCATTGCTCCGAAGACCATTACCCACCGTGTCGGTGACTGACTGAACGCCAGACTTGTGAGTCCTCTGTCTGTGTCTTTACTCACGACAAAAGTCCAATCAGAATGTGCCTACTTCGATCCTGGTGTCGCAGCTCCTGACGAGAGAGCGCACTACTCATATCCGTTCCACACATACTGCAAGCGACCTCAACCGCGCTCTGCACAATCTTGAACGCGTGGCTGACTGCGCTCGGAGTGCTCGGTTGGCATTCGATGAGAATGGTCGGGAGCAATCTGGCGATAGAGCGAGTCCCAGCCCATCAACCCACTAGCCCACCAGTACTGGTCTGTTCTAGCAGTCCAGTGCCTCCAGGCGCCAATCCTCGTCATGTCTGCCTCGGCGGGCTACTACCCCGTAGGACTTTCTCGCGGAGATGCGGGGATGACTGCTTCGATTCACCTCTTGGCGACCCACCACCAAGCCTGCCCAGAAGATGCCGCATGCAACATGACCTGTTCTCCTCTCCCAACATACCGCGATGCTCTCTTCTGATGGACTGCACCAAGTATCCCTCGGAACATTGACTGGTGCGTTAGACGGTGCACTACAGTGTCCCGAGGCATCTCGTGTGGCTCAGCCTGAACAAACTCTGACCCAACGTCTTACACTCAGCAACATCTGCAACACCGACCTGCATTGTCGAAGCGATGCTCTGATTCCAGGCATCACCAGCATTCCGCACTCTTGGCGTGCATGTCCTCCACCCTATGACTCGCCACCTGTCGTGGCACCCCTTGGCTGCTGTGAGTGGAAGAGATACCTTACTTCATCGGTCACCATCCCGGCGTGTTCCCCCATCTAATTGCCACCAATGCGACCATTTTCGTATGCATGTCTGCAAGTTCCAAGCCCTTGGGCTGCGAAGAGACCTAACAAGTCACTCAGCGCTGAGTCAATGCCGCTAATGCATACAATTCGCAGTACTGGGTCCGCGACACGGGTTTCTCTACGCGAGCATGCATGTCCAGTGAGTCTTGACTGGCTATCAGTCGTAGCGAGGTACTCCTTGGGAGTCTCGAACGCTGTTTCCCCATGATGTGCTCGGTCCACGACCCTGAATCAACATACTTCAATTACCACTCCGCTGGATCTGATGGAGAAGTCTCGGGTTGCTCAGCTGTATAAAGCCCATCAATCTGTCCAGAATTCTTGCTAGGCGAGACTGCCATTTCTTCTCATCTCTTTCGGTGTCACCATGGCTGCCAACACTGACAAGCAGGACTTTCATTCTGCCACCAAGGAGCATGATATCTCAGAGCTCGAACATGCCTCCACATCCTCTGAGCAGTCCTTTGACAAGGAGACTGCTGCAAAGATCCGTCACCGTGTTGACTGGCGCCTTATCCCAGGTAAGGAATGGTCTCGGATTCTACTAAAAGTTACGCTAGGGATAACAGGCTAATGAGCGCAAGCATTGGGAGCCATGTACGGCATCAGCTTGATGGACCGCAAGAATGTCTCCAATGCCGCCATCGCTGGCATGCTCAGGGATCTTAAGATGACAACAGGCCCTGGGTACAACCTGGCCAACATGTGTTTCTTCATCACGTACAACCATCATTACCATTCCTCGATACTCAGCTGCTGACTTGTGCAGGTACATCCTCTTGCAACCACTGATGATCATCGTCTGCCGCAAAATGGGTCCTCGATTCTTCCTCCCGCTGATCTGCACGCTGTGGGGTTGCGTGATCATTGGATTCGGCTTTGCACAGAATTGGCCGACCTTGGTGCCGTTGAGACTGCTACTCGGTGCGCTGGAGGCAGGATACTTCCCCGGATGCTTGTGAGTCTTACACACAAAACGGCATTTGCAGCGACTTGCCGACTCACAACCCCAGATACCTCCTGAGCTGCTGGTACACCAAATTCGAAGTCGCCCGCCGCTACTCCGTCTTCTACCTCATCGGCAGCATCGCTTCCGCCCTCAGCGGCATCCTCGCCTACGCCCTCCAACAGATGGAAGGCGTCAACGGCATCCGCGGCTGGCGCTGGATCTTCATCATGGAGGGCGTCATCACCTGCGCCGTCGCCATCTTCGCCTACAGCTTCCTCATCAAGTTCCCCGACGAGGAGCGCGAGAAGCCTTCTTGGGGGTTTCTTAAGCCCGACCAGACGGAATTCTTGATCAGGAGGCTTAATGCGGATCGGGGGGATGCCGATCCGGAGGAGTTCACGTGGGGGAGGTTCTTGAAGCCCGCTACGGAGTGGTATATTTATGGGTTTCCGTTTATTCTTTTGTGAGTGCCCTGCCCCACTCACGACCATGAGCGATGCATCCCTCCAGGAGTACCCTACTGACAGACAGCAATAAGCCTCATCACAACAATAGCCTACGCCTTCGCGTTCACCCTCCCCATCATCCTCCGCAACAACCTCAAATTCTCCGTCGCCATGTCCCAGATGCTCGGCGCTCCGCCCTACGTCGCCTCCGGCATCTTCATGTACCTCGCTGCGTGGTACTCTGATCGCAAGAAGACTCGTGGCCCGGTGCTCTGCTTTCTCTGTTTGGTGAGTTTGATTGGGTTGCCGATCATGGGGTTTGTGAAGAATCCGTGGGTGCAGTATTTCGGGATCTTTGTGACGGTCGCTGGGACGAATAGTGCAATTCCGAGCGTGATGGCGTATCAGGCGAATAATATCAGGGGGCAGTGGAGGCGGGCGTTTTGTAGTGCGAGTTTGACGGGGATTGGGGGCATTGGGGGCGTGGCGGTGAGTGGTTCCCTTTGTAACAATGGATTGGCGGCTGGAGCTGACGCATTGCAGGGCGCACTGATATTCAGGACGGAAGATGGGCCACTGTTTGTACCTGGCTTTGCGACTTGTATCGCGTAAGTGGACTCTCGCCTCTTCTCTTCCATGTCACGGGGACGGATGTAGCAGATTGCTGACTGGGTTAAGGTGCAATGTGCTCGTGATGGTCACGGTGGCAATCATGACTTGGTGGTTCAAGAAGAAGAATGCTCAGGCTGATAGGGGCGAGTGTGTTCTGCTGGAGGATCCGAACTTCAGGTTCACGATTTGAGCGGCTTGGAAAGGTTTGTCGCGATGTACGAGATCTGGGCCAAATTTCCCAGAGGGGTCGACCACGATGTGGAAATAGCAGAACATGATGAAGTGGGTCTCTAAAAGCAATGCTTGGATTTTGGAACGACGATTGTTGTCCGGCGATCTGTGACCGTAATGGAAATGATATTTGAACCACGATACACACCTGCTCCAATCCCTGTGAGGAGAATACAGTAGCATAACGTTGGCAACCGGTGCTCCTGACCTTGAACTAACAGGCACGCCAGTAACGCCTCCCTAACCCAACCAGATCCGCCCAGCCCAATCCGAGAGGCTGACGGCTTCTGGAAAGTCCGTGCCATCAGTCCATCCGATGGTTGAGCTCTGCTCAAGGACAGCTTCAAGCCTTGCCAGTGAAGTCCGTCTCGGTAGGCAGCAGCCCGCCATCACTCGCCTTCTCACACGTGCAGCTGTCCTCACTTCGCTTGCCACATGCGCATGTCTTGCCGGAGACGCCTGCGTTTTCTGTTGATGCACGGTCGCATGTGCACTCGCCTGCTGGTCGGGCACCTGGTTGTTTGGTCAGCATTGATCTCAGAGTCATGCCAATGCGCCTTGCTACGACGTGGGCTTGTTCTCGTGAAGGATGAGTGGGAGACTATGGTAAGAAAGGACTTACGGCAAGAACATCTGGCGCCAGATATGGTGTTCTCGGTGGACTTCTTCTCGCAGTTGCAGTTCATTGCGGATTGCTTGCCACAGGAGCAGGTGGCTTTCTCGGCGCAGACGCACTGGTCGGCGCGGCCGCAGCAGGTTGTGGGCTTGACCATCTTGGTGGTGGAATAATTTGGTCGGTGTTTTGGCGAAGTTTGAGGGATTTGCGAAAGCGGGATGGGAACTTCTGGTCGGTAGAAATGTGATGATTGTTTGTGTGGTAGAGAATGAAAGGGAATGTGAGTTGATATACTTCGTGTTTGGAAGAAGGCAGTGACGGAGTGATGACAATGAAGCAGTTCTGATTGGCTGATGATGGATGTGGGTCTAGCTGTGGTTGCCTGTTTTGCATACGGGGCCAGTTGGAAGCGAGGCATTTGCAACAGATCGGCAACTCTGGTCACCTGAAGGCATTCGGATGACCGAGAATATACCTTGATAGGTGCGACAGGCCCAGCGTGTCTCGTTAACGTGGGGCTTCATTGCAGCGTGTGAAGTATTCGCTGAAGCACATGCCAACTCGTTATGACTTCGTACCACCAATGCCTGCCGATGCTCTCTGAACACAAAAACGTCGAAGCGACGATAGTCTATCTACATGTAACACCGACGCCTATTCAACCTCGAAGATTGAGTACTCTATACACGTCTCGGCGCATCCAATGCCTCCCAAACCGCCAACTTGCCCTGCTCGCTTGTGGTCAATCTATTGTGGCCACCATGTTCCAGCAGCTCCCATCGAACTACCTTCGCTGCACCCCCATCCCATCGCAGCCTCGTCCATGCCTCTTCTCCGGTCTTGATCTTTTCTGCATACACTTCCTTTGAGCCGACTTCTTCCAGTATCGCTTCCCAATTTTCCCTTCCGTTGCCCCATAGTACCTCCCAATCGTTCTTGGCATGTATGATGGTAAGATCAAGGGGCACGTCCGGGGCACGGACTAGCTCGGTCAGTCGTCGGACAGTTTCCCACTTGTCCACTATCTTCCCAAGGAATATGCTTTGGAGATATGGCCAGGCTATGAGTGGCGATAGCAGAGGCGGAGTGAGACCCTTGATGCTGTAGGTGTCGAGCAACTTAGGCAGGGACGGAAAGCTGGCGAATAGGACCAATGCTTTTGGAGCGGGTCGCTGCAACTGTAGCGTCCAGGCGTGGTAAGTGGCCGAGGACACGAAGGTGCCGAGCGACTGACCGACGAGGACGATGCGGTCTGCGGAGATCGTGCTGTTGCTCGAGGTCATAGACTGGATGACCTTGTCCGTGAAGTCGGTCGGTGAGCTCGGCTTGTCGTGGCCGGTCAGTGCCGACAGGAGGGTGACACCATCCAAGATAACTCCGTCCTCTGTGGGAGAGCCAGAGGACAGTCCGAAGCCTCGATAGTCAAACCCAATGACATGGACGGGCCGCTCGGGGGTTGATAGCGAGAGAAAATTCTGGTATGTTGGAACACGATGGCCCGATCCCAGATGTGCGGCATTACCATGGAAGAGAATGACCAAGCGTGCTTCTGGGTTCTCGAGAAGGAGGCGTAGATTCGGCTGCTGGGAGGCCACGGAGTAATCTGCTAGTTTCGGCGTTGCTTGAAGCGTGGACTGATGCTCCTTGTACAGATGTAGAGGGAGGATGTGCCAACAATACAGAATCTCTTCGTCGATTGTCTTCACCGTGAATGGCTGGACCTGCTGCTTGATGAGTCCGAAGTACTCCACATCTGAAAGATCCTGCCATCGCGCCGGATTGACGTTGTGGGCATAAGTGGCATTCCGCTGTATACTTGGTACAGTCAGTGCTATCAGAGCAAGCATGTACGCCGCTCCGGCAGCCGCCAGAGTCCAGTAAGTCCTCGTCAGCAGGCCCATTTTGAGGACTGACCCAGGGTAACTGGGCTGTCGTCTATGTCGCCATTATGGTTCTTGGGGATTTGTGATCGAGGCTCGATAGATCAACCTCAGCTGAACGGTATTGAGCTCCTCTTGAGGTTGAGCAGTTAAGAAGAAGTGGATACAGGTGACTTACTGGTATCAGGTGTGTTGGCTGTTCTGAAGCAGTTTATCACCTCACGTCACCGTAGCTATACGGCGTATTTTGCGGCCAGTATTACTCAAGGCGCATCGCAACTTCCTTCTGCTGTCTGCTGCCTGGCCACTAACATAGACATCTCGCCATCGGTCTCTGTCTCTTTCATTCAAGTAGGCACGATGGCAGATGTGACTCCCGCGAAACGAGTCCTACCTGCCAGAGACAGGCGCGAATCTGCTGCGAAGCGCTACTCTCCAGCACCACCCACGGTCACCCGCAGAAAAGTGTCGACTAAGCCTGCCACCCCATCGACGCCCGCTACTGAGGAGCGAGCGACCAGAAAGGCATCAAGGCGAGCAGTGAGATCGCCAACGCCGGAAGCAGTGCCCACGCCACCTCCTGAAGACACGCTTCCTACCAAGGTCACATCGTCTAGACCACTTCCGACGACCAAGCAGAAGCAGGCGTCAAAGTTGTCTGCCGAAGACTACCAGTCTGTTGCGGAAAGTGCTATTCTTGCCGCCTCTCTGCATCGATCTCGTATGCAATGGCTCTCAGATGGTATCTTCAAGAAGTACTGGGTCAAACCAGTCAAGAGGAAAGGTGTCATTGAACAGCCACCGAACAATCCAGATGTCAAGTCAATGACCAGACTCGGGACCGGGACTATTTCTGCTGAGCCTCACAAATTTGAAGTGACGTTTTATACGGTCAAGGAGGCCCTTCCAATGCAATACAAGCCTCCGGTGCAGCCTACGCCTCGAGTCTCAGCGCCGCCTTACCCAGCGGCAGCCCCGCAAGCTCTCTCCCAACCTGCAACTCCGGCCAGCAGTGTTCAAGCCGTAGTGCCGGTGCCCCCTCCCAATCAACAGGCAACTCCCGTCAAGCAGGAGCCGTCCGTGCCTCCCGCAAAGCCCGCGACTCCTAACGTGCCAATCGCAAAGCCCGCGACTCCAGGCGTGCCACCTTCGCAGCAGACTGTTCCGGCGGCACCACCGCCGCCGAAGACCAACTCAGACCCGGTCATACAGATGTTGGCGGCGCGAGCAGCCACTGACGCGCATTTAAAAGAGCTGATGAAGGTGGTGGCGACATCCAAAGCAAATGCAGAACAATTGAAAGAGTTTCAGAAGCATATCGACGAATTCAATGCTGTTGTAAAAAAGCAAGAGCTGGAGAGGCTCGAGGCGGAGAAGCGGGCGAAAGCGCAAGCTGCCGCTAGCCGAACGCAAGCGGGCGCACAGCAGCAGCCGCCACCACCAACAACGACAGCAGCACCTTCGTCCGCCGTTCCACCTCCTGTCAGTGCGCTCGCCCAGGTACCGCCGAGCACAGCTACGCCTTCGCCTGCGCCGGGAACGACTCCATACGCCACTCCAGGTGCCGCACACCCGTCTGTATACAACACATCGGCACCACGACCACCGCCACCTGCCTTTGCGACATACCCATCGCCTCGACCAGTGCAGGAATACATCAAGCATATCATCCTAGAGTTTCATGGTGACAGTGCCACCACAGATCGCTTCGTATTCCCTGCCTATGCAGCTCTGGATATGAAGCCGGGAGGACTTGAGATGCTCACATCGTTTTTCGTGGAACGAAAAGGGTCCGACTTGATCGCAGCTGTCGGAGAGGGCAACACGGAAGAATTGGCTGCTGCTCAAGCTAAGTGGAAGGCAGATGTGGAATACTACCAACCTGTCACCATCATGGTACGCGCCAACCAGCACAAGACAATCGAGACGATTGCGCGGGCCGCAAAGACTCTGCCCGAGGTGCAAAGTTATATGCGACATGTACTTACCAACAAGACACGCGCTCCGACAGAGTATTTGGTTCATCAGCTGCCTCGCGAGAAGGGCGTAGCTGAATCCGACATGCCATCAACAGACCTAGTCGACAGTGGTGTGGAGATGGGAAGCGATGACGATGAAGACGATGAGCTTAAGCCGTGGTACGGCAACGCTTGACGGCACACATGTGTACACTCGATACTCGACTCTCTCCGCATGATCCGGGAAAGGCCCATTGCCCAGGAAACCAGGTGCATTACTGTTCGTGCAGTTATGCGTTCCTGAATATACCCCGGGCGGGCTCTCTGAGAGGATAGGCGCAGTTCTCCGACGAACCACGCGAATTCCTGCATTCCTGCCTAGGTTTAGCTTCCAGAGGCTGATTACGCTTCTCTATCAGCTTCGCAAGTCATGAAGTCCTTCCCGGAGGCTTCAGATAAGTCATTGATTGTCGTTGCAAGCCAATATAGCGCAATGTCTGTGTACGGAAGAAGGTTGTGTACGACAAAGCGCGTTAGTCATCGTTCTGGTGTTGGAGGTCGCCCCACGCTTATTGGACGGGCTACAACGTCAGTTGGTCCATCGAGATGTCGGGCATAAAACCACCTGCAAAGTTTTCCCTCAACTACACTTCGGGACTCGCTTCTTGCGGAGACCTAATGCCTACTGGTTCATCTGCTCTCGCTAGGCTGCAAGTGTTTCCCAGCAAATCCGCAGCCGTTATCTTTGTTCGGTTTTACCTTCGGTCCCAAAGAATTGCTATACCCTGCACATTTGCTTGCACGCATCTCATTATTACCTATTCTCACCCAGCAACTTAGCCGCACAAGCCGCGGCGCGCAGCCACAATCCCAGCACATGGGGCGGCCTCTGACTGTGGCTTTATTTCTGACTTAACCGCCACAGCATGTCTGGCTCTCTTCTTCCTTCCGATTCTCCGTTACCTTCGACTGCCACTTCTGTGTCTCCTACGCCTGCACTGACGAAGCCCTCCCAGATCAAGTTCTATCGTCCGGCGCAGATGAGTCTCTTCGCCCACATTGCGACATATCCTCCACTGTCGCAGGTCTCGATTATTCCTCCCAGTCGCAAACAGGTAAATCTCACCAATCGTGCATTTGACAGAGAGCGCCACCGTCTCCAAATCATTACCCCACGATATCCAGAGCGCGCCCGGGCATGATTTTCCCCATATACGAGATTGTGTTGTGCAAAGCTGATAGACTCGCAGTTCAACTTTACAGTCATCTTAGAGTCGTCGACCTCATTTCCAGAGCGACCTTGGGAGGTCTCAATATGGTACGATCATGGCGCATATATCGGCAATAAGACCCCATGGAGGGCTCTGGATCTCCAACTGGTTGAACCGGGTCCATTCTACTTGAGCCACGACTCCAAGACAACAATCCGCCGATACTGCTTCTCCGGCAATCTCGACAGTCCATTCCCAGTCAGCGATCGCATACAACGCGGAAGACGAGTGCCTTTTACGGTTCGCTATCGCACAGACCCCGACTCAGAGTGGCAATGGGTGTTCCACAACTTCAACATAGCCGATGGTGAACTTATACTGCAGCCACCAGTCGATCCCAATGTAGTAGGAGTATCGCCAGTCGACCTGCAAGAAGGATGGTCAGCCCGAAAGCTCATCAGCGAAGCGCCAGATGCTCGTTTGTACTCGATCGAATCGTCCGACTCAATACCACCTGCTCCAGATGGAGAAGATGCCCAAACGCATCGTCGTGCGCTCGGTCGTGTGCTCAGTCTGCATCGATGGTTCGCTCTTGTACGGATATGGTCGCCGTGGCTAGGCCCAAGGCATGGCGACTCGAGCTTCCATCTCACAGAGCCGGCACTCCTCATATCATTTCTTCGATCAGATGGCATGCAGGTCGTGCTGCTTGCTATCAATGGCATTGACGACGCTCTGACGACGTTCTCTTCTGGCGACAATGGAGAGATCGTGGTAGACATGCGGAATGACACGACCAAAAATCGCAAATTCAAGATACTGGCCGGGTGCGCGTGGAAGTTTGACATCGCACTCGCTTCGGTCATATATGAGCTTCGAAAGCAAGCCAGGCACTCGCCTGCATGGCTGGAATCATTGTCGCAGATCCCGACGGAGATTTTAGATCAACACAAGGCACAGCAGGGGCAACGAAGACAGTCGCAAATTCGCGTCGACTCGCTATCGTCCGAATCCGAGTACGCCATAGTAACGACCGCTTATGAGCAGCACACTGTGTCGGAAGCCAAATCGGCCAAGGCACTCCGTCCAATCGACACTAAGACCAATGGTAGTGCCGCCACGCTGACAAGCGACATCATATCTGCAGAGCCAGAAACGCAACCACAGCCCCAATACCTCGCCTCATGGTACGACTCCCTGGCCTACTGCACCTGGAACGCCCTTGGCCAAGCCCTCTCTCCCTCCAAGATCCTATCCGCCCTCCAACTTCTCGCCAAAGCCAACATCAAAGTCTCAACCCTCATCATCGACGACAACTGGCAATCTCTGACCGGCACCCAAGGCACCACTTCACAATTCCAACGCGGCTGGACCCGCTTCGAAGCCAACTCAGAATTCTTCCGCGATGGCCTCGCCCACCTAATCAAAGACATACGCTCACAAAACCCCTGGATCAAAGACATCGCCGTCTGGCACGCCCTGATGGGCTACTGGGGCCTTATCGCACCCTCCACAGCCCAGTCACAATCCGAGATCGCCTCAACCTACCAGACCCAAATCGTGACCATCAACGAGAAATCACCTGCTCAAGGCCAAAAGACGGCCATTTCTCCGGAAGCAATCCACCAGCTCTACACCGACTTCTACACCTTCCTCTCTGCATCCGGCGTCACCGCTGTCAAAACAGACGTGCAATTCTACCTCGACGAGCTCACCTCCACTCCCGATCGCCGCTCCCTCACCCACCCCTACTTATCAGCTTGGACACAAGCCCACCTCCGCCATCTAAGTGGCAAAGCCATAAGCTGCATGTCCATGACGCCCCAGATCCTCTTCGGCCAGCTCCTCCCCGCCGTCGGCGTGCTCCCGCGTATCGTCCTGCGGACCTCCGATGACTTCTTCCCCAACGTCGAAACCTCCCACCCATGGCACGTCTTCTGCAACGCGCACAACAGTGTTCTCACGACCCATCTAAATGTGTTGGGGGATTGGGATATGTTCCAGACAAAGCTCCATGACGATACCATGGGAAATTGGTCAGGAATGCACGCCGCCGCGCGCGCCGTCTCCGGCGGGCCAATCTACATCACCGACGAGCCCGGCAGACACGACGTTGACCTAATCGACCAAATGACCGCGCGCTCTGTACGCCCCGACGAAGGCCGCGTCGTGCTCCGCCCCAGTACGCAGGGCAAGACAGTCGGCGTTTACGACCGGTACGAGGAGAAAGGCGTGCTCAAGATCGGAGTTTGGGATCGTGGCGCCGCGAGCGGGTTCGGCAAAGAACCCAAGCTTGGTACCGGTATTCTAGGCGTTTTCAATATGGCGGAGCACGAAATCAGTGTGCTGCTACCCGTGAGTAAATTTCCGGGGTTGGAGGTGGAGGACGAGGAAGGCCTGCAACGATCGAGTCGGAGGGGGAGCGAATACGACGTCGTCAGCCCTGGTTCTGCTTCCGGCCCCAGAAGTCCGGTGCGAGCACCGCCTTCGAGGAGTGGGAGTAGGCCTGGGAGTGGACCGAGCAGTGTGTTTGGTGACGCGCCTTCGGATCTTGAGGATGAGGATGATGAGTTGGCTGACTCGCCTACGGCTATTGCTGCGGCCAGGAACCGGAAGTGGGTGATTAAGAGCCATGTTACGGGGAAGATCACGCGGCCTGTTCGGCCCGGCGCTCCGCTCAAGAGTGACGAGTTGCTGTTGTGTAAGCTGCCGCCCAGGGGGTATGATGTCTGGACTGCGGTTCCTGTGCAGATTGTCGCTCTAGCGCCTCAGAACGGGGAGGAGCAGGAAATCGAGGTAGCGGTCATGGGTCTGTTAGGAAAGTTCACAGGCGCGTGCGCCATCACAGCATGCGACGTCAGCACCGCCGAATCTGGCAAGAGAGTGAGAGTCGGCGTCGGCCTAAAAGCGTTGGGTGTTCTGGGTATCTGGGTCAACCGCTCGTCTACTGGAGCAGAAAACGGAAACGATGGGAAGCATGAATGGCGGAAAGACAAAATGATGGTCATGATCCAGAATCGCGCTGTTCCGGAGGACTCTGTGAGCATTAGCGACGAGGGCATTGCGGCGGGAGAGGGAGCGAGAATCATCAAGGTTGATGTGGAAAAGGCATGGGATGCCATGAAGCTCGACGTTGGCTGGAGCAACGAGGTGAGGGTGGAAGTTCTCTTCGAGTAGATAGATCATTACGGATGGGGATTTGTGTAGAGCCCGCCTCGTGGGTGAAGACCGTTGAAACTACACACAGACGCCTGACGTTCCACTGATAGAAGTCACAAGCACGCGCAAGGCTTCTCTCCACGCGATGAGTCTCTACTTCTCGTTGCTTCCACGTTACAGCTGAGGCCACGCTGGCTGAAACTTCCGTTTGCTTTAACGTTACTCGTTGGCGATTCATCTGAGGAGTTTCATGGCTCAGTGAGGCCTTCGTCTTGATGGGTGCAGAAATATGGCTGACGGAAGCTGGTTGCGGCGAAATGTACGTATATATCAATTTTCTGTTGACTAGCGCCTCGCCACTTCAGACAACGTCCCTATGCAGGTACTTCGACACTCGGTGTCACCAGCCCTACTCCTCCAATGGCCTAAACGCAGCGTGCAGGGGCAGCCAACATGACGTGCCTCAGAACTGCAACAATCCCTCCGCTTTTGCACCCGCTCATCATCGCTGCAATGTGCCAAAAAACAATAACTCCGTGCCGGTTCCCAGATGTGCGCCCAACATCACGACCGACAAATGTATGCTGCTTCTCGCCCCTAAGCCTCAGTCTCAACCCCACCAGCCTTGTCATCATCATGATCAAAAACGTCCCCAGCCTTACTGACCCCCTGCTTCGCCTTACTAACCGCATAGTCCAGCTCCTCATTCCCTTCCACTGCATCAACCCCCTGTGTTTCCTATGCAGCTGTTTCCTGTGGTCTTTGTAGTCCCTCACCTGACTCACTACCCCTCTCTTCCCGTCCTGGCTGTCATTGGAGCCGATGAGTTTCTCGATTCTGTTGACGGGGTTTAGCTTGCTCATTTTCGATTTGGGGTCGGAGTCGGATTCGTCGGCGGAGGAGTCTTGGTTTGTGTGTGGCTTGAGCTTTTCCTTGGTTTGGGAATCCTGTTGGGAGAGTCCATCGACCGAGGAGTCGGATGAGCTGCCTTCACCGTCTGAATCGTCGGAAGAGTCGCGCTCCTCAGCAGCGACGTCGAGGCATTCCATCACGTTTTTGAGGTCTTGTTGGTTGCCCTTGTTGGCGTATTTCTTGTGGTACCCCGACAAGCCCTGCCAGAATTTGAGGTTCACTTCGAGCTCACCGATGGACTGGCCGTCGTAGTTGCAAGATGTGGTGGCGCGTTTGAGGGCGCCTTTTTCGGTTTTGTAGACTGGGATCTTGACGGTCTTGTCTTCGTCATCGGGTATCTCTTTCAGCCACAGGACGGCGAACTGTGGTGGGTCGCCTTTAGGCAGGTGGGATTTGCCGATGTGGATTATTAGGGGTGATGAATAGCGTTTCTTAACGGCAAGGAAGATCGACTTGCGGTCCTTTTTGGGCGTCCAGTGGTTGTTGTCGGACTGGTGGTACATTTTGCTCTGAGAGATGCTGGTGCTGAAGTAGAGCTTGGATTTGTCGACGTCGCCCCCGGAGGCTTTGATGGGTGATTTGATCTCCAAGGTGCCGTAGTTCCAGCCACGCATTTCCTTGGGCCATTGGAGCTCGACGCTGCGCCAGACCATGCTGATGCGGATGCGGCCGTAGCCCATGCCGCCGGCGAGCGGGTAGGAGGCGTTGACTTGGCTGCGTTCGCGGAAGATTTTGCTGAGGGGGAGATAGACCATACCCAGCAGGGCGTCGTTCTCGCGCTCACGGTCATCGCGGACAGAGACCATAACTTCGGTGTCGCGCCAGTCGCGGATGAAGCGTTCAGTTCCGGCGTTGAAGAAGGGTTTCGCGTTTTTGGGCTTTGTTCGTGTGCGGTAGACTTTTTGGTGGTTGATGATGATGGTGGCGTAGCTGGAGGGAAGGTCGGCTGCCTGTTCGGCTTGGTCTTCGGAATCGCCGTCTTTGTCGTCGCCTTTTTGCAGTTGTTGGACTTCAAGGCCTGTGATGTTGTGGATTTGAATGCTGAATATGCCGGATGGGTAGTCGTTGGGCGGAGGCGAACCGGTCAGGAGCTCATCCTGGAGTTCCTTGAAGTCTTGGGCCTGCTGTTGCTTAATTTCCTTCTCATGGGACTTTGCTTCGCGCATCTTTCGTTCGGCGCTTTCACGGGCACGATGCTCGACATCTTCCGGTGTCTTGAGATCTTCCTCGGCGTTCTGGCGCTCGAGCTGGTCCTGAGTGATCTTCTTCTTGGCGAAGTAGCCGACGCTCCAGGTCAAGGTGCCAGGCATTTCCTCGGTAGCGTCTTCGCCCATGAGTCCGTCTTCTCTATCGCACATCTTATTTCTGGTTTCCTCACTGTGCATGAGGTCTTCCAGATCGACTTCGACTCTGCCAAGGTCATCGTCTGCTGTATACTTATCCGAGTCCCAGAGCTGAATGCGCAGCTTCTCGCCGGCATTGATCTCTTCTGGCGAGACCAAAATATTTGCATACTCGTCCCAATCCGGTTTCTGGTCATCGATGATGACGCGAGTAGAAGCTGCCGGCTTGCCGAACTTGCCCCATGACACTGTCGCGTAGGTGTCACTTGATCCTGACATAGGCCCAATGCCGGCATCGCCTTCTTTGTAGCCTCGTGCGCGTTTGATCTGGATGATCATGACGCCCTTGCTGATGGTGTCCTTCTTGAAGTCATCCCCAATAAGCATGTCCTTCAGATCCAGAGTCAGGGACTTTGGTGCCACGTATTCTGACAAAGCCGCATCAATACTGGACTGTACGAAGCCGGAGATCAATGGCACGTCCATGATGTTCAGAGCGTGCTTGGATATTGGTATACAGCTGACATCGACTTTCGGTTGTCCCAGGAAGGTCAGCGTACAAAGACTGAAGAATGGTGGATCTGGAGTCAACTGTAGTCGAAGTCGCATTTTGCCAATTGCGCCTTTTGTTTCGACCCAGACAGGTACGGCTATGCCACCAGGCAGGTAGAACTTGAGATAGAGATGGGCGTTTTTGGCTTTGGCCTTCAGCGACTTTCCGGAAGATCGAGCGCGGTATGCAAACGCAAGCTCCATGTTGACAAAATCGCCCTGCTCTGCTTCAAGACCTTCCTGCAGATCCTGGTCGCCATCGTCATCCTTGTTCTTCTCCTGTTCGTTCTCGCCCGGAACGTCCCGATCATTGCCTTTACTCGAATCCGGTGAAGTGAGCTTGCCGTCCGAGTCAACGGACTGGCTTGCTGCACCTGTTGGCAACCAACGAATGCCGAGTATGCGAATCGATTCACTTCCCTGACCAAGATCATCGACACTCACCATCCTAACGAGGGAGGGAAGCGATTGCTGCATGACGTCCTCCAGCACTGTGGCAAGTCAGTACCTGCACACATGCACTGAGCTCGTGACGGTCAAGACATGAGGTAGCTGGTCAGGGTACTATTGGATGGATGACAAGGAGCAGGAGCTTTGACTTACTATCAGCGAGTGATGTGAACAGATCAGGATTGATCAGCGGCCAGACAGACGTGAGGAGGCTGTTCATCCAAGCCACGGACTCTGGAATGATGGCCTCTTCCTCATGCGACTGCTGCTCACGATCCCTTGCGGAATCCCATACTTCATCCTCCCACAAATCTTCAACTTTCTTGCCGATCCAATTCTGCACAAACTGGACAGCCGCAAAGCTGCCAGCAGCTGTGAGCAATGACGCAATGAGGAGCGGTGACCGCCAGTATGATTCAGAATTTCCGACCAGATGGCCTGCAGCGACAGCTATTACAGCGCTTGCGGCGACCAGCCCTAGCCCAACAGTAAACCCTAGGCGATGAACACTAGTAAGCTCACGCTTTACATCTTCGAACGACGGAGGTGGGAAAAGCTTCTGAGTGCCATCATGAACGCGTTGTGTTTCGTCTTCCTCATCGTCAAGCTGATCTTGATCTTTGCTGGCCGCACTTAACCCCGTCGCCGTCCTTGGCGTCGAGCCAAATGCAGGGTAGTTTTCCTTGGTCCGCTTCAGATCCTTGGGCGTAGAATCGTAGATGATGACGGGTAGATGCGTAACAGGGTCTGTGACCTCTCTCCCGCCGTCTGTTCGTTTGTTCTTTTTCATGGCTTTCCTCTTCTTCCGAGGGTCAGTCTCGCTCGCAGCATTCTCTGTAGCCGACTGCTTGTCCTTCTGCTTGCCCTGTTTCTTCTCCTTGGCCTTCGAAGGGTCTTCGTTGGCCTGATCTGGTTCATGGGGCTGCGGTCGGCCATACTGATGGCCGTTCTGCTTCCTCTCGTCGTTGTGAGACGATGATGGAAGATTTCTGTTCGCACTTGGGTATGGGTCTTCATCGCCTTTGCCGTCGTCGCCTGTTAGGATGCCTTTGGCGGTGTCGTATGCTCTTCGCACTTTGTCCCCCGTGGCCTCCTCATCTCGTTCGACGGTCGAGGCCTCCTGCCTATGCTGTTGCTCCTCTTTGTATTTCTTCACCGTCGGTACTGGGTGCTTGGATGTGAACGGCTGGCCATAGCGCTTTCGACTTTCGTCCTCATCAATGTTGCTACCTGGCATGGTGCTGCGGGGTTGTGCCGTGGTCGTGTGAGACTGCAGTCAACGAGGACGCTTCATGAGGATAGTTCAGGTAGGTTAGGTTTTGGATGACACGAGCACGACTGTGGGGATCAAGCATTAGCAATAGCACCAGATCAAGGCACTGTCGAATGATCGACCACGATCGCGAAGGCCACCACGGTAGTAGTCAAGCAGGATTGCACCTTCCAAGACTCCGCAACACGCGGCACCTGGGATGACGTCGGTTCATAAAGGCCATCATTCGGCAATTGACACATTCTTTGAGACCGTTCATCGCAACGACGGGTCTTTCTGTACAGTAACGTGGCGGGACTGTACGAGACAGCAGATGTTGTGGTCGGCAAGATGACCAAGAAGCCATGGCGTTGCCGGCTTGATAAGAAACGCGTCGACACCTGCAGCTGGCTGAGCTCCGCCTCGACCAAGAAGCTGAGGCCCCAAAATGATCGCCCGGACACAATGTCCGGTGTAACGGAATAAAAGTTCCGCCCACACTGGCATTGAAGCATCTACGTTTCTCCTCTACGCCATCAAGACTCATCAGAGGCGGTCGCAGATAGCACAATGACTCGATGTCGGACTCGCAGACGCATTATGAGCTCCTTGGACTCTCGGCCGGCTCCGACATTACGCCCAAAGACGTGAAAGAGGCATATCATCAAGCTCTTCTCAGATATCATCCAGACAAAGTGCACCGATCAGCCTCGTTGTCCTTGTCCACAGCAGATGCCAAATACGTGCCCACGATCGACAGGATCGTTGAAGCATACAACACGCTACTCGATCCCAGCTTGCGGAAGGCATACGATGCTTCTCTGAGATCATCAGTGAAAAGTGTTGCTCATCACGGGATCGAGCTCTTCGATTTGGAGGACTTCGAACATCACGAGAATGCTGACGGCGACCGCTGGACGAAGTCATGCCGTTGTGGCAGTCCCGTAGCGTATGTTCTGAGCGAGGAGGATCTCGAGCAAGTCGTTAAGGAGCAACCAACTCAGCCAGATGGTCTGCAAGAAATTCTTCTGGGATGCCGAGGATGTAGCCTCTTCGTCCGTGTGACCTTTGCGACCGCGGAAACAGGATGAGTCATCATACCGTCAAATCATGACGACGTCTATAAGACCACTGGGTCATGCCCCATCACGTATTCAGCCGTGCAGCGAGCACGATCGAATCTCTGCCAGCACGCCCAGACCTCTTCGACATACAGTGTCATCAGCGACAATCAGATCTATCGATGTGTCATCGAAGCGGTCAATGTATATTATGAGCTGCAGGTCGGAGGTTGCACCGCAGCTCGGGAGACCTCTGCGACGTTTTGTATAAGACTGTGAAAGATCCTATGTTGGATTGGAGCGCCACTTCGCACAAGTGCAAACTCGATGGTTTGTCTTGTGGAAGGCTCACATGGGCAGCACTGCCACAACCATCGGCGTTGTCTGAGGTTCGGAGGGTCCATAGGCATCTTCCGCGGCGCTGAAGGGCAGAGCAACACTTAGACTCCGCTCACCTATGGCGCTCGATCGAGTGCTCTCGAGCATTTGCCGGTGTTTTTTGTAGAACACGCTTCTGTTCACCGATCGAGCGAGACTTAATCCACCATGGCGGAACTGTCAGTTACTCACGACGACCGTGGACGCGTGGATGCTACGAACACCGCATCAGGCCAAAAGATAACAACAACGGCTGGGAATGCAGCCGACCTCGCAGGGATTCGTTTGCTCAAGATCGAGAAACCACGATCATGCTGTCTACGAGGGTACCATCGGTGTGTCTGGACTTGTCACGACAGCACACCAGACCCTGCATCTCTTCTCTTCTTTCACACTCTCCGTGTGACTAGACTTCAAGATGAGTCAGTCCGTGAATTGAGCTCGAGCACTGTCAGCAGCACTCAACCATTCTTCTTGCTCGACGCGAATTGAAAATATATCTGTGCAGATATGTACAGAATTTCGCTCCACTGTCACAATTCTTCAAGCATGCCGATCTGTGCATCATCTCGACGACTTTCGTGCGATTGCACGCTCCGCTCCACACCACTTCCGTCTGGAGGGTAACGCGACATGACCAAGAAACCCAGTCAGGCCCTGTCCTTAAGCAGTGGGAGAGCAAGTCTATAATGCTGCTACTGGGCAGCTCTTGACCAATTCCAGCGTGCTTTGTTACATTCATCCGTCGCAATTATACACGGAATCGCTCGCTCGCTCTGGCAGACCAAACCGCATGTGAAGAATTCAGCTTCCTTCATCGGTATCTCTTCTACCGCAAATGTCACTGCGCTGCAAGTTTGACCGAGTTGTCGGTCGACGAACACTCCTGGACTTTTCCATCTTCGGTATCAATTGCCCTGCCGCAAGCACAGTTGACAATTCCACACGAGCGAACGCCCTTTCTATCAAAGCTTGCCAGTCACCTCTCGCATCGACCGTCACCACGCGCATGCTACAATGCTCAAGCTCTTGCACAGCCATTCTTTCCGTCGAACTCTGCGTCAAGCTAACCCTCAGCACAGCCTTTGCTGGGTCTCGACCACCAGCACTCAATCCCAGTCCTTTGTTCTTCGACCCCTCCTCCCATTCTGTTTACAATCGTCACCGCATGTCCCACCTTTCAGAAGTCCCGCTGCCCTTTCCTTCTGCTTCCGCGTCACTTTCCTTTGTTCGCAGCACTGCAACCCGAGATCCAGGCCGATCTTTCAGGGTCCTCGATCGTGAAGATGCCAGGCAGCAGCGTTTTTGCTTCACCGGCGACGACCCTCGACCGTCTGGCATGGTGGGGCATAGAAGCATATATGCGTGGCTTGCCCCCAGTCCATCGACAGGTCCCCCATCCATCGTTCATCCATGTCTTGGCATCTTATGGAGTCAGGCACATCAAAGCATCATAAGTCATCAATGGTCTTGATGTGTTGTCATGTCTGCTTTCGTTCATGAGCTTTTGTACGCCTGGCTTGGCTATTGACTTGATGATTTGTGTTATATATATCATACCTTACCAGGGCTCTCGGACCCTTTGCGGACATCCGCCCCTTTTGTCGTTCAGCGACACGGCGTTCTGGCCGTCAACGTCTTTGCACGGCGCTCTGCCTCTCCTGGCCTCTGACATCTTGGACGACAACACCAATCGTCACGGCCCCTTACCGAGGCTTCTCATCCGTCAGCAACCTTACCTGCATGAAACATTGCTGGTACGTATACTCGCCGAATGTGAGTGATACCAATTCGACCAAGTCTCTCGACCGATCTGGTACTGATGGGATTACCGAAGCACCTGCTCATATTGCCACAAACTCGAACCTGTCCACGAGCACGGCCAGGTCGTCTTTCTCAATACGGTCTCTGCACTTGGTATGGGTTGCACGAACTCCAGACCTACCATCCGGGCCGGGCCTCTCTGCGCCATGGCCTGGTGTCTTGAGACACCGATTTATCAGACACGGACGGGTCCGCCGGCCTGCCGAGCTGCTGCTTGCCGATTGGAAGCGGCCACGGGGCGTGGCCTTTCGACTTTACAACCTGTCTCTACTCGGTTCTCCGCTTCGGGCTTGCGATTATGGAACGAATCCTACAACACGGAGGTGCTTACTGCAACCGTTGTTTCTTCCTGTGACAAGTTCGCATGTGCTACACGGGCTCTCTCTGCGCTTCGGTTCCGATCTCTCCGCAGCTTGTCCGAGGTAGAAGAAGCTCGCACGGCGCCTGCTGTGGTGGGTTTTACTCTTGTTCACGGGCCCTCATCATCGTTGAAAGAGACACGAAAAGCTGGTTTTAGTCCAGCATTGCACGACTATCTGGCGTTCCGTTCCAAAGCAATTCCCAACATGCACATTGGGGCCGTTCCCTGGCTGTGCTCGCCGTACTGACGCCGTTTGGCGCTGGCCATTTGGTCAGTCCGCCATACGCCGGCGTCTCTTTTCGCATCTCTGGCGCAGCCGATCGTACATCGCTTGCACTACCTGCTAGACGAGTTGTGCCATGTGGTCACGACGGAGACTGCGTGTGCTTCAGGTTCGAAATTCCCTCGCCTACGTCCTGCCTCTGACCAGTGGCGCTAAGAGGAGCAGCCAGAGTATAGTACTGGCCAAGGCCGTAATTGGCACATTACTTGGGGCCAAAGATGAAAGGACTCTTCACGCCCGCGATAAGACACACAACACGTGAGTTCTTCCGGCTGTGTATGCAGAAAATGACCAGCGACACGACTGAGGAGTATTATGTGCAAGCTCAAGCCAGATCTGGCGCAACTTAGTCACTGACCAGAATGGACGTTGTCGCCCACGAGAGTCTCTGCTCTCACTGGTCTCTTAATGCAGGCATTGTTGGATTTACATGAAGAGCGATACGCTAGGATTGAACGCTCGGTGTGAAGGGAAGAGCATTGCTTGCTTGGGACATCGCCGGTATCATCACCGTCGTAGCCACTGATCTGGCCCACATCTGGCACGAGAACAGCGACATTACTGAGTGCTTGAACGCCCTGACCGCCTGGGAGGTTGCCGACAATGCGACAAGCTCAACCAAGCTTCACGGCGACAAGACTTCCATGTTCCGTACGAGAAGTTACCAGGCCTCGCTGACGGAGCAGTCCTAATTCCGTTGAATCTATCGACGTGTGGTTGCGGTGCATCCATACACTAGAACATCTCAACAAACACCCGCAGCCATCCCATAACAAGGACTCGTGTGTCGGACACCTTGGATTTTTCGATCCAAACCACTTATCTGATATCAGCAGAATCCCGGAATCATGACAGAATACCAGACATGCGTCTACGGCACAAACACCGTGTCGAGGAAGGTACGGCGTCTGGATACCCAGGATAATTCGGTGTTCGACTCTACGAATCAGGGTTGCCAGGAAAGGACGGAGCCAGGAGGTGTACGCTCAAAGCAACTAGAGGCATCAGCGTGGGTTGCCACTCAGATAGCCGAGTCAGATAAGACCTGGTAATCAGGTCTTGCGAGCCAAAATATGGTTCTC
This sequence comes from Cyphellophora attinorum, assembly GCF_001299255.1. Taxonomy (NCBI): domain Eukaryota; kingdom Fungi; phylum Ascomycota; class Eurotiomycetes; order Chaetothyriales; family Cyphellophoraceae; genus Cyphellophora; species Cyphellophora attinorum. The sequence goes on along the minus strand of NW_017253242.1, from coordinate 106,480 downwards.
CGTAATCCGACGATGACGGCAGCCAGAGTGTGTACGGACTGCAAGGAGAAGCCAAGATACGCGCTGCTGTGTTCCCAGTGAAGAGACATCAATTCCGACGGTCTCTATTCTTGCTGGTTTGGAAATGAAGAGATTGCCGGACTCCGGCAGGCGACACTTGTCGGAGCTGGACACACGCTTTCCAAGGTAGGGTCCGGTCGTCAAGAAGTTCGCACCGTGGAAATGCAACATGCTCGGTGCTTCCTCCGACTGGCGGCGTGTAGTGGACAGTGCCGGCGGCAAGGATGTCCGTGAGGACGAAGGCGGCGATTCAAATACCGCTAAAGATCACGCTGCGGTCTTGCTTTGTCGACACCAGAACTGCAAGCTGTTGATGGGAGCTACCACCTTGCGGCCAACTACGGAGACGACCGGGCCCATATAGAAGTGGCACTTGCGGAGGTCTGCGCGTTCTATGCAAAAGGCTCTCAAAAAGGATCATATCCTGCTATCAAGATCCTGGTGTTCACGATGACTCAAAGAAGGCTACCGGCATGGAATCCGACGCTGAAGAATCATTTGCAGTTCCCGACCATCGCCGACATCATTGGCGCCAGCGTTAGTCCGCCCACAGCTGTGTGCTTCAGACTATTGGTGTCTGGAGAATGTACACGGCAATACCACCTGGCTCTGGCTACCTCGGACCGAGATCGCACAATGGCTGACGGGTGGTGTTGAGTCCGAGGGCGGCACGCAGTCGAGAGTGATATGTTGTCAACATCATCCACCTACGGGTTGTCAGCAACAGTACTCATGCTGAGGAACAATCGTGGCTAGCGTCGTATGAGTGGCAGTGGCGACACTGAACGACACCGAAAGAGCACATGCTTATGCTGTCGGCAATTTCTCAGATTTTGGATGATGGGATTTCGTCTTATCGCTGGTGAAACTGCAGGGTTGAGTGAGCGGCATTGTGGACGCTGATTCAAAAGTGTACCATGACACGAGGTGAGGGAAAGTCTGTGCATTCAATGGCTGGAATCGCACACGTTGCGCTTTGGTCGGAAGTGCAAAGTTCCGAGTATGGCAGACAAGATCGTACAGCAGTCCACACGTTGATCTCTCTTGTGCTGGAACTGCAGGTGCAGCTCACTTTGCTGGACGACTCGGTGTGATGGATCTCACAGAAATTGGCCAGACAAGCACGGAAGGAGCCAAATGCGTCGTGGGGCCTATGTGGTTCCGCACGAGACCGATACAATCTAGACGTGGATGAGGAGTGGACAAGCCTCGTGACGACTGCAAAGTTATCTCAGGTTTGGCTGACGAGTGGCCTTGACCATACAGAAACGCGCACGCCCACCTCTGGTCGCTTGTGAAAGTCAAGGACTCGCCATCTACACACTCTTTCTGACCCGGTACGAGTCGAGCGGTCAAAGTCTCGTTCAGCAGCTGACTGAGTTGACTACAACATGTTGCAACACTTCGATATCTGCGTCTCGCTCTCCCAAAGTGCTCTGCGATTACACGGTCTCAGCGTTGTCCCATCATACTCATGCCAGAGTATCACGAGGGTCGTGTGTCGGTCGCGAAGCCAAAGGCCAAGGCATGGAAGGGCAAGTCTTGGACGGGTGTGGCTGGGCAATGGTATGATTCTAAGAAGACAGCTGGCCAGGTCAAAATTACCCTGGAATGTGACACAATGCACTGCAAACCGGATCCCCGCTTCAGAATCAAGTTCTTCCGTGAGCCGTACGGCAACTTCTCCGCTGGAGGACGATACGCCAGGAGCGTTTGACGCACGCTGACGGGGATCAGGAGTATAAGGCGGTCACGCCGCTTGGGCTAGGCTTCGAATGTAGCCACGAGCCTCCGGGTTCGAAGGCGACGACGCAGTGGCTGCGCTGACTGTGACATTATTTACGCCTTTGTCAGCACACAACGGCTAATGCCTGACGGTGCTGAGCAAAAGATCCGCACTCGAGGGAACGATGTCGATTCTGGCACGGCTCTTAACGGCAGCCACCCCTAATTACACCGGGATACGAACCTTGCCCAGACTTTGCCCTCATGCGCATTGTAAAATGTGTGTGAATCCTGAATCCATCGCCTACACAAGTGATGCAATCCTGAGAGGAATCATGATGGAAAGTGCAGTCAACTTAACGGTTGGCTGTACTGCCTCCAGAGATACAGGCGACGACAGCCAAGATTCACCGTCATGATCCACGGCTGACTTCAGACACCCTCGGTGTCCCTTCGTATGGGTTAGCGGCAATGTCGAGATGCCCTTCGCCGCCATTCTTCGCTATCCTACGCGACACACTCGTCGTCTTCACCACGGGTTCGCTTCCGATGAGTGCAATTCCTGCGCCCTGACGCACATCAGCAGCGGTTCCCACTTTCTTTCTCCGCCTGTGGTAAAGGATGCTATGATGGACAACATCATCAGCAAGTACAAGTTTCCATAGCCCGAGGGCTCGAGATGATGTGTTTCCCATTGGGCAGTAAGGGCAACATTATGCTAAAATTCAACCATTATGATGCATGCCGCAGTCAATGCACTGAAGCATATGCATGTGACGCGGATGTCGCTCGACTTACTGGCTGATCACGAGAAAATCTACCAGCTTTCGGTCCTCAAATCGTCTCGTGTATACGAATGGTCACGGTGCTTGTGAGCAAACCTCTTGGCGGGCACGATCCCCAGAATAGAAACACGAGCAGATCTTGACCCAACATATTGACGCGCTACGACGTCCCCCTCTTTGTCCTTCCAGTTCGCTCACGTCGCCCAACTTTTCTGGAGACCGTCAAGCCTCCCACGATCAGCACCACACCCGCCATCAACATTGACATCGAAATCACCGCTATTGACACGACCATCACATCCACTGACCTCGACGTCTCTGCCATCGACACGACCGCCCACCCCATCGACTTCGACTTCTCCAGCAATACCTGAGCGATCAGGACAGCTATCACAGATGCAGAGAGGCTGTGCCTTTGGGTCGAACTTGACGGCGATCAGGCGTCCCGAGGGCTTGCGAAGACGCTCACCTACCAGTGCTCGTTGATTACAAAATGCTCCGTACAGAAGCGCTTTCGTCATAAGCGCAACGACTCCCACCGTGCGAGGAGATTCTTATGGAGCTGTCTGGGCACAACTTGCCCACATAAACGCAGTATCTCACCTACCGCTGTGGATCCATCCATGGGCATCGAGTCTCTCTAGGCCCGTGCAACCGATGTGCTAGCACTCATGCCGAAGTTAAAGCAAGATGTCCTCGGAGATCCACATCTGATCGAGCCGCGGTCTATCGCTGACACATCAAGCCTACCAACAAGGCGGTCTCGTGGAAGCACTTTGAGGCTGCCATGAGTTCGTTGAAGTACGAAGCTATCGTGAACGGTGAAACGAGCAGCAAGGTAAATGTATAGCTGACGGTAGTTTGATGATGTGCTATCGAGGAGCTCAGTACCACGTCGATTTGTCTTTTGTACGAGGATGAGCGCCCTCATAATCTGTACGACAAAGCTTTTCGGGAAGTTCTCGACGGCCGTTTCCCCCCGGCCTTAGTGCAATGACGCTATGCTATACACCTGAAGCGCCGCAACGATGGGCTACAAGTAGTGAGCTGTGCAGGCCTTCGTCGCTTCGGGGCGAGAGCGAGAACTGCCACATACCGGATTCAAGAATACGCTCGTTGAGAGATTCGAGTTGAGCAGACAGTATGTCCCACGCCGCATGGCATTTCTGGACCGACCGACGCAATGCTAGCTTTTAGTCCAGCATAATTAAGGTCAAGCTGCCGTACGAGCGGCGCTGCTGTCTCGGTTCGCTTTCCCTTGATGGCGCCTTCATCAGCACCAATGAGAGTGTACTGGGGGCAGCAACATATGCACAACGCTTCACGGAACGAATCTGCATATGTTTCTCTATCTACGTTGCGTGGGCTAGTTGTCATAGCTAGTGCTGTCCTGCGCCTCGAGGGCATAGGCATCATCATGTTCTGGGCCTTACCACAGGCAAGTCCATCCGCGACCACAACCTCGCTGCCTTGTCTCGTGGGATGACAGTTCCATCGGTCGGAGAGCGCGTGCAGACACTCGCCGCTCCGCGACAGCATCACTGGTGGGGCTCATTTCCAACACTCTTACTGGCGCTCAAACTGAGTGCCGGAACGAACGAGCTGTCTGCGCGGCGGGGCCATTTAAACAGTGCACGGACTTCGCATGGTGATCCCAGTGGCGTTGCAACGCTTCCCCGCCATCATCGTGCCCCGGGAGCGAGCAGGTATGAAACCACCACGAGGCCGATTTCGATGTTGGGGTACCAGCTAGCATACTTACTTGTTTACCGTATGAGTGAGTAGCAAATCTAGCCCTCGATGCTGGTCGAAATGATGAGGAAGCAAACCGGCCTTCCGCTCTTCCCCTGGCGACTATCAGCCTGATGGCCGCACACGAGAGGTCAGCAGACTTGGCGACCTTGGAACGGATTCTCCCGGCGATCGGCTCCCGTGGCAATCTCCGAATCGTTGTGGCGATCTCTACCGTAGCTGCTGATACTATACGGTGCATGGATTGCAAAGACAAAGCTGGAACCCGAGAAGAGAATCACTCGAAGATAACGCACATCTATTGGAACCGGAACGATGGCATTATAAGGTCATATCATCCGTTGCAGAGGGGTGAAATGCTCTTCAACGCTATGGCGCAGAGAAAGGTTCCTACACGCAGTCACGGCGAAGGGATGTTGGGACCCCTTTTGATGAACAGACTTATCGGTCTGTCGCTCGGCTTGGCGCAAAGGACACGAGCCAGGCAGAGGTATTTTTGTCGAGAGCTGGTAGCAGCTTCCCAGGTCAATACTAACGATTGAGGCCATGTACACATTGGTCCAACGTTTGTACACCAAGCCCGCATGCAGGGCATTGAGAACTCTTGCTCAGATACAACAAGACGAAACGCAATCTTGGAGAATGATGTCACTCTTATCATGTGATCCGGGTGTATTGATTGGAAACCTTCCTGGAGAAAGACATCTTACTTAGCAAGTCGGCAATCAACGTAGAGTCGATCTCCTCAACACGGAGACATGGCTGGGTCTTCGGGCCCGTTCGGCAAAACAATCTGAGGAGAGGTATAGGAGCTTGTCAATGTCGAGCTTCTTCCTGTTGCTGGACTTCAAGCACCACCTTCAAAGTCCTTACGGGCCAGGAACTTCCTCAGACACGACCTTTGACGAGGACAGATCCCTATGCCCTCAAAGCTGGGTCTGTTCTCGCGAGCTCATCTCCAGCCGCAGACGATGCTCCTGCCCCAGAGAAGTCCACACACTGTGAAGCACCGACTCCGGTCTGGGCTTGTATCACGTACACGACACCACTATGACCGACGGAACGCACGACATAGCGGCTCAAGCTTTCTTTCTCAGCGACGTCTACTGCCCTAGACCTTTTATAGCTCTCATGGAATTTGATGTGTCGGAGGAGCGACGACACCCGACGATCATGTGCACATCCGCACTTGAAGCAAGTATCCTGCCAGAAGGCTCAGTCCCACGGCGAATGCGAACGGACCGCTTGGAGACCTCGTCCAACAGCTGGGAGCTCTCCCCAAGATATACCTCTGAGGACCGGTTGGACGGGTCCCAACACCTGTTCGAAGGAATAATTCAGACCAAGCAGTCTATATCGAATACCCAGATCAGGGCACTTCGCGAAGCTGGACGAAGAGAAGCCTATCGGGAGTGACACACCCAGCAAAAGATTGCAGTATATCGCAGCTACTGGCCTTTACCAGCCAGTCATGGCTTACGCACATCGCTATGGCGCGGGCAATGACCTTTCAAGAATAACGTTCGTTCGTAGACGCGGCAGAAGTGAGTGGTATTCTTCAGCTCACCCTCCGCTCAGCTGCGGAAGTCGTAAAGCAAGGAGTCTTCTGCAACAAGTACCCTACCGTAAGACCGCGTCGCCGACGCCGAGGCAAGCAGAAACGGTGCATATGTCAACTATTTGGCTTACGAGGCCGTTGCCGAGCTCGTAGTCGGAACTTGTATGACTAAGAAGATACGGAATGGTCCATTGAATAGCTACAGGGTGGTGTACGCGACTTGCTGTGGCAGCGAAGTCGCAGCAAACTCCCTCTACACGCCGCTTCTCTCGCTACGACGCCATCAGTGCGAGAGGTGTCTCTGTACTCCCGGACGAGGTATATGATATGCATGATAACATATATGCACGCTTATGAATGGACAAGGCGTAGCTCTGCTAGGTGCCAAAGTCTGCACTGGACATGGGACTTGTTTCTTGGGATTTCACGGCGTCTCCTGTGCTGCAGGATTATGCGAGCAGTGATCTCGCCGTTGACATAGGTCTGAGTATGGGGCATCTTACCTATGGCACAGAAGCCAATGCATCAAACTGCATCTCAGACTTGTACCCATGCTCACCCCTGAAAATAGCTAAGACGATTTAGAAAATGCTCGGGCGGGTCTCGCCACAGCATGGGAGACTGTGTTCCTTTGCGTTTACCTCGGTGCCGAGATTGCAGCGCTGGCATTGAAGCGATCCTCAATGCCACATCTCACAGTGTCCTCGAGTCGAAGATACAACACTCCCACGGCGGCTTTGCGCTGGGATTTCGCTAGCAAGTTAAACAGAGCCCAATCAATCAATACAACGCTAGGCAGAATCGAATGCATCGGAAGCCACGAGTCCACCGAAGGCGTCTAGGAATGAAGCAGGCATCTGCAGGAATGCTTCCCTCAGTCTCGGCTGGCAGCATTGGCTTGATGCCATCAACCAGACGCGAACCAGAAGTTGCGTGACACAGCATCGTGGTGACAGTATACGTCAGCGACATCGTCGCCACCAGTGAAGCATGCAGATGTTATGCACGTATGACAGTGCTGAGATCCAGGCAGCAGCGGCGGGCTTTGTTGCGTGAAGTTCAGAGGATCGATGGAGATCTTCGCATCTGGGGGCGGCACGCCGACCGTAACAGCAGTACCACACGGTGCGAGGCACTCGATGCACTGCTCGATGACTTTAGGGACGCCCGTGCAGTCGATTGAGTAGGTTGCGCCGGACGTGGCTTTGCAAAGTTCCTTGATCTCCTTCACGACGTCGGTGTCAGTGGATGGCTTAAGCAAGTCCGTTGCGCCGAGGTCCCGAGCGAGCTTCAGTTTGGAGTCGACGAGGTCGACGCCGACAATGTGCTGGACCCCAAGGTACTTGGCGGCCATGAGGCAGAGATGCCAACACCGCCGAGACCGAAGATGACGATTGAGGCGGTTTGAGGAGGTTTGAGCACGTTGAGGACCGTACCCGCACCAGTTTGGAAGCCGCATCCCATAGCGGCATAGAGTGCCATTTGGTCTGGGTAAGCGCATTTCACAACGGAGCGTTCTTTGACGACGGAGTGGCGGGCAAAAGAGGAGTGCCCGAAGTACTGGCTGCGAACAGTGGTGAAGGGCGAATTCTTGAGGCGTGCGGGCGTTGAGCGGTCTTCGAGGCGCACTGCGTTGTGTTTGACTTGTGGATGGGGTGGCAGAACGCTGGATGGCCAGAAACACACTGCTGACATTCGCCGCAGACATTGAAGGACAGAAGGACAGCATCGCCAACCTGGAGGGACTTGTCCTTGACACCCCTGCCAATGGCTTTGATGTAGCCGGCGCCCTCGTGGCCGAAGATGGCAGGGAAGTCGACCATAGGGAGAAGGCCTTGCTGGAGTACGACGTCCTATAGAAGCAACATTGAGCCAGATGCTACAAGAGTGGCTGGTGACCTTGAGAGGGATATGCATACCGTATGGCAGATACCCGAATACTTCATCTCTATTAGTAACTCATCGTCGCGGACTTCGTCTAGAATGACGGGCGTGAGCTTGAAGTCATCACCGGGTTTCATCACCACAAAGGCTTCAGTCTCTACGTTCGTAGGTAAGGAGTCCATGCTGGCTACGTCTCTGTGGCCCCTGCTTTTGACTTGACAATCAGTATAAGCCTACGTGCTGTTGGTGGTCGGCTGAGTAGGGAATGTCAGGCGATCTGCCGCGATGGTCCTCAATAGGCGACAGGGCCACGTAAATGTCAGCGTATATGGTCATTAAAGCCATCACTTTTCGAGATGGGTATAGTGAGGCACATATGCGGCATCTCGAAAAGCCATGACCCCGCATTGCAAGCATACCTCCTGACATCTGCTTGACGCCATTAAGTGAGTTCAGGTCAAGCTGCGGGATGCGAGCAGTCGGACGTGTTCTCTGGGTGAGTAGCGATGTCGGCACCTGGATGCTAGTCAACGATTAGCTTTCTCGGAAACTGATGGGCAAGGTCTGGACCAGCTCCGAGAGTCTCGAAATCTTTGCGTCTTAGAGGGAGCATCGTGCGTTGCTCGTTGGACTGTGTGGTTGCAGCTCCGCGTCGAGCGAGCTGTATGATATCAGCATGTCTTACCGTTCCTTGCACAGAGACCGCAGCATGTTCATGTCTACAATATGTGGTGTAGTTGAAGGGAGGATCGCGTCGAGAGACGACGAGATCCGTTCGCTTACGTAATTGGGTGGATTCTCTCCGCATCTACCAAGCCAAGCCAAGCCCTTGCTACTCTCCGGGAGTCATGGCTCGCGAAGATGGATTACAGTCGACGCACGCGCCTGAGGTACCAGTATCGATCATTTGGCGCTACATGCTGGCTCGACATCACTGCCGGTTGCCCACGTCGAGTTCCCGAGCTCAGGACCCCACAGCTGCCTTGGTAATTTGACCTGGCCGCATTTGCAAGCAGCAGAATCGGATTCATGGAGCTTCGACGGCGTCCAGAAATGTTCGAGACATTGCTGATTTGCTGACAACAATGAGAGAGCAGACTTCGCAAGCATGTGATGCATGCAGGCTGCGGAAGGCGCGGTGTCAAAATGAATTGCAAGAACGAGCAGTTAAGTCAGGAAATCGCGATGGGGACGATGAAGGCATGGAAGTCGACACTGCAGCTGCTGCAAATGAAAGGGCACAGCCATGCCAGAGGTGTACGAAACTTGGTATTCGATGTACCTACGACATGCCTGTGCAGCGAAGGGGTCCGAAGGGGCCGCGCAAGCGCAAGCTCAGCCAAGATGAAAATACTCAGTCCACCCCTACGTCTGCCACCAACGGCAGTGTGCACAAGTTTGAAGCTTCTACTTCCGGTCCAGCGTCTTCTCTTAACAGATCGCCGCACATTCGCACATGCTCTGGAGTCACGATGACCGGGAACGTTCACATGGAACGATACTCGCCCACGTGGATCCGGACACCCACCTCAGATCACTTCAACACCCATCGGCATGATCAGACCCCCGAAACCTCCTCTACGCAACAGCACCCTCGACAGCATGACTCAGTATCGCCACAGTGGTCTGATCCAGTTACTGGCACTGCAACAGATAAGCTCTGTGATCGTGACACTCTACGCCGCATCATGGACGACTACATCCTCTATGTTTATCCGGCTATCCCGATCTTTCATATGCCGACTTTCCATGCTGCGTTCGACGCGCAGAAAGACACACACGACGTGGACTTCTTCTGCCTGCTCCTGGGCTTGGCAGCTCTCACAGTGGGCATACTTCCCTCCAAATTCAGGGATTATCAGCGCGCGGCCAGACCTGTGCGTTTTCTCAGCCGTGTCGAGATGATCGACTACTGCTACGCACAGACCGTAAATTCTCGCACATCAGCTTATTTCGACGAGGTCTCTCACACCAAATGGGCGATTAGTCACTTGTTCTTTCTGGCGTACATTCACGTCGGCAAGGTGAACCTGTCTCGTATGGTCGAGCTTGAATGCAATCTGTTTGCACGACTTCTCGAGCTTCACCGCCCGTCTGCCTATGTTGGCTTGAGCTGTATAGAAGTCCAGCTTCGCAAGCGAGGCTTCTGGCTTATGTTTTATCCTTACGTGCATTTGCAGTACTCTAATCTTAGGAAGGAAAGACTATCATTCATTGATTGCGCTATCCTTCATGAGCTAGACCTCGAGGAGCTACTACCGGTACCGCATGATGACGAACAGATCACAGAAACGTCCTATGGTTCGCCACCTCCACCGGACACACCATCACTTGCTGAAGGATTCAATTGGCGCTCCCGACTGTTCTGGTCTGGCGTTAAGAGTATCAACCAAGACCGTCAGTCCCGTCGCGATACGATACATTGTCAATGTACACGACGTCAGGATCTTTCCGCTTATCTTAATTTCCTCCATGCACGTCTCAGAGAGCTCAACTACCTTCTTGATGGTGCACCATGGTACTTGCGACAGTGGGTGACGAAGTCTGAGTCAGGTCAACACAACTCACACCCTGACGCCAGTCTCAACTTGCAAATGGCTGTTATTCGGACAGACATCCATGTTACACACGTGTGGCTACAGTCATTGCTGATGGATCACATTGAGTCGTACCATCCCGTTAACATGGGTTCAGTGCCTTTGCTGCCACTTCCGCAAATCTCGACTATGTCACCACCAACGCCAGACACCCCAGTCAAATCCCAGCGAAGCGCTAAAGTGGATTGGGCTCAGCGTGAAGACCTTTGCCGTCAGCTACTACAAGTTCTTTACATGGCGCCGGACCTTAGCCTTGAGGCTCTAGGGACAGTGCTGGTACATAAGGTGAGGGATGTGGCTGTCTCACTGCTTGCTTGCCCGTACGATGACAACGCTGCGGGTGAAGGCGCTGATGCTGGCCCTGAGATAGCTTCGACAGGGTCGTTGGGGCCAGCGACGCGTGCCAAAGCGTACCTAGCTGATTTCTCGCGAAAGCTAAATGAGCTCGATATGGCTGAAGGCATGAGCAGTCACATTCTGCAGAGCTGGGTAGACACAGGAAGGATGACTGATGGACGGTACGATCACTGGTGAGCGGTCGATTGGTGATCAATTCCGATCCCCATCGCTATGGTTACACGGAATGTGTTATCGGAAAAACCTCAGCGTCCAAGAAATGCCGACAACCACGCTCCCCAGCCTGGTCGTTGAGCGAAATCAGCCTCAGGTGTTGGAGGGTTCGGTTTCAGTTGACGCCAGTTTGTCCCTCTGGTTTCGTACCCTCTTTCACGCTCAATGGATTCCAGGACTTCGTCTGACGCCCGCGGCAGGAGCTTCTGCCACCAATCGAGATCATCGGACCCCAGTTCGAGCCACACTGTCTTCGACTCTCCGTTGCCCTCGCTGCCTGGCACGAGTGACTCAAGTTCAGTGCTCATCAGCTTGTCCCCTAACTTGATCGCATCCACCAGAACGACTGGGGATCTGTGCGTCTTAAGGCGACAAAGCCAACTTTCACTGTGCCGCCAGCAGAGGCAGCGTTGACGATATCCATGGTGTCAGGCTCCAGCGACGACTTAAGGAAGTCCACGGGCCCACGCCCTTCCCGGAGAAGGAACTTGACGATATCGACCTTTTCTGCCTGAATTGCAATCCACAGTGCTGTGGGACCGTTGATGAACTTGCCGTTTCCAATCTGGACATCGATCACGTCAGCGCCGAAGCGTGAGAAGAGCCATTGAATGATCTCCATATTTCCTGTAGCGGCGGCCGCGTACAGGGGAGTGACGAGCGCGCGGTCCGTCCGTGGAGAAATGGCATTTGGGTTTATCGATGGATACAGGGTGTCAAGCAGCTTCATGGCTGGCAAGTTGAAAGCGTGTGAGGCTTCAACGAAGGCGCTGTTCAATATCTCGTGCCTGTTCTCCGGCAGAATGTCAGTCGCGAACTGTGCGCTTTCGGCGAAGCAGAGGTAAAAGATGCGAGCGAGCGCAGAGAGTATGTGGTCGGAGGCTTTAGATGGTGGTGCGCTCGCGAGGTCCAAGAAGCGACCCGAGAATGCATCCAACGTTGCCGGCTTGAGAGCCGGGAAGTTTCGCGTCATGTTCCTTGGCGAGATCGAGGTGAGGTATGCAACAAGGACGGGCATCGAGGCGGGCGTCTTGTTGCCATGATGAAGTGTCCTGCGGAGAGCTTCCTCCAGGACATCCTTTTGCTCAGGTGTCAATTCGACAGATCCGCGATTCTCAGGTGGAGGCGTAGGATAGCCCGACTCGTTCAAGGTGAGCAGAAAAGCCTCTAGCTCACCTCGGCCTGCCGCTGCAGCTTGCAATGCCATTGGAGTGAGCAATTCACTCTTGCGCTCGGGTCCAGCGGCATCCAGAACAAATTTGATGATCTCCAGCTTCCCGCCACCAGCGGCGAAGTCGAATACGCTTGCTTTGGGCTCTGCGTCTTGTTTGGCAGTCGGGTCTGCTCCCTTCTCGAGCAGATAACGCACGATCTCAACTCGGCTACCCCAGCTTGCTCGCATGAGCGGTGTTCCGCCCATGTCGTCTCGTGCATTCACATCTACGCCCGCCTTCTCCACCAGGAACCTGACACAGCTCAAGTGGCCTTGAAAGCTCGCGGCATGCAGAGGTACCAGCGTTGCCTCGTCCTCATCAGCTCCAACCCCAGGCATAGCCTTCACACCCATTTCATACAACGCCTCGAGAATGTATACCCGTCCCTTGACCGCAGCCCGGAACATCATATACAGACCCCTGTTCGGAAACTCCTCCAACAGCCTCTTGAAAGCTTCGATCCGCTCGGCTTCAGAAGACAGAGACCAAACCCGCCGCTGCACGATTTGATCTTCGCCGAATGAGTCATACCAGTGTGGATCGGACAGCCAGAGTTCGTTGGGGCTGCCGCCGGCGACATGCCAGACCATTTCAGGGGTGAAGCGGGTTGGGTCGACCTCGTGTGGGGTGCGCCGGTAGGTTTCGTTGTTGATCGTGATGAATTGGGGGGCGGAGCCGGTGAAGGGGTTGTAGAGAGCGGTCGGGTCGTTCTCCTGCAGGGTCGGCTGTGTTGGTGAACGTTGAGGTGGAGCTTCGATCTGAGGTTCACCTTCGTTGGGGGATGCTTGGAGCGGTGCTTGAGCTTGGTTGTCGTCGGCGGCCATAACAGCGGGAATGTGTGCGGCCGACAGGAGTGGAAGTACGATGGTGACGGCGATGGTGGCGCGTCTGAGCGAAGTATGCTGCGTTAGTGTCTTCAGTGTCGTGCGAACGACGTCCATCGGACTGCTCAAAGGGCCGTTTACGTTGTAAGTACTGTATGTGATATAAGTGCTATCGGTACATGTCAGAATATTGCAAGACCGGCCACCACCACCAAACTCATTGCCTAGTTACGTCTGTCTTATATGTTGTCCCGCGCTCACCGGCCCCCATAGTGAGTTGTGCAGTGTGCTGCAGCATCGATTAGAGCCAGAAATTGGGGCGCCGGTGGTTGCCTGGCCGTGCCTGTCGCTTCATCTAACGCCAACGCTAGTCCATCGGACGAGTCGAGTGGGGTCGGACATTGCGGAAACCAAGCGCGTGTCAACCTTGCGCTGCATCATTGCCTCGCAAGGCATTAATGCATATATGCTAGGTATTCTTGCGCCTTGCTACGCGCAGTGATGCACAGTAAGACAATCTTGCTTCCGTTGCTTTCCATCTCAAATTCCTTGCGGACACCACACCCTGGTCTCGGTCTATTTCTATTTGATGACAGTCCCTAGAGCTGGCAGCTCCTGTTCAATTCAATGACAATCAGCCCTCCAAGATCTCAAGAACACCTCCCACCAAATGCAAACTCCCGGTGACAAGGACAACCTTCTGCACGCCCTCTTCAACGACATCATCTCTGACCACACCTGCTGTGTCCTCGATGCTAGTCTTGACTTCTACCCTTGCGTCCGCGTCCAGCTGCTTCCATGTCGCCGCAAGTTCATTCTGCACGACTAACTTGTCGACTTCATCTGGATTGGTTCCGACTGAGATCAGGTCTGGCGCTGTCCGCTTTATTATGGAGGTCGGCGAGAAAGTTGTGTTAGGCGTGAAGAGGGCAGTACTGATTGCTTGAGGCAGCAAAGGTGTCAGAGTGTCATAGAGAGCGCGCGCGAGACCTGAAGCGTTGCGTTCGCGGGTCTGTTGGTTGAAGACAAGGTAGATTTTCACTGCTGTGACGGAGGGTAGGGTGGTGATGTGCTTGATCTCAGAGGCAAACCACTTGCCAGCGAGCTGAATTGATTCTAGCGTGTGTCCTCCATCGATACACCATGTGATGTTGCCTTCGTGACGGGTGTCGCATCGACCGGGCCAGCGTGCGGAAGCAATGCCGTCTGAGACTATCGTTCTGAATTTCGCATCATATGGCGTTTCGGGTTCCTTCTTAGCAAACCATTCTTTGACGATGGTCATCGCAACTGACGCGTTCTCCTTTTGGAAGTCGCCCTGTAGGCCCAGTTTGGTGCGATTTTCAGCAAGATCGGGCATAGTGGTGACCCATGTCAGCTCTGTACCAACGCTCTGTGCGACCTCCTCTAGGACCGCCTCGGCGCCGGGCTTTTCCTGATTGGAAAGGGGCGTATAGCATTTGGCAGATTGCTTCATGATACCGGCCTTATGTCGAGCAATCTCTGAGATGGTAGAGCCCAACATGCCCACATGATCGATGCCCAAACTGGTGATTGCAGTGACCACAGGTGACGGAATGATATTCGTGCTGTCATAGGTGCCGCCCATACCGCACTCGACGATTGCTATGCCGACCTTCTCGGAAATGAACGTATGAAAAGCCATCAGGGTGAGGAACCGGAAGTAGACCGGCTTGGTAGCACTCCCAAATTTGTCCCACGTCTCGAAAAAATACTTGGCGAATTTCTCTTCTGACAAGGGTGAGCCATTTATCTGTATTCGCTCTCGAACGAAGCGCAGATGAGGAGACGTATACAATCCAATCTTGTAATCTGACGTTGCGGGGAGCGATGATCGGTAGCGGTTGAATATGGAAGAGACGAAAGCTGCGGTCGACCCTTTGCCTTTGGTACCGGCAATGTGTATAACATTCAGTCGGTCCAGATCTGCGGTCTGAGCCTCTTGTCAGCCACTAGACATGATGCGACGGTTATATAATGTCACTTTGTGCGTACGTTGTATCCGACCGTTGTCCAGAAATCGACCATTTCTGGAATCGCATTCTCGTTGAGTCTCGGGTTTTTCCTAAGTGCCTCGACAATCTGGTGATTACTTTGAAGTGTGTTCAGCGCCGCAACGGCATCCTAGAGATTGTCAGACGAGCGCATGTCGAGTAGATGGTACGACTCACAGCATAGGACCGCGCCATCATGCGTCTCGTGGTCGAGTAGTCACGTCGGAAACAGGTCGGGGTCGCATGCAGCTTGAGACATCGCTGCAGCATCAGCGAGCGCTCAAGTAGTGCCTGCTATTTCCTGCGCCTGCCTGAAGGTCATCCTGAGGCAGGAAGGTGCGCATGTTGGTAGTCACAATCCCGGCGGAGGATGATATTGCCAAGCCTGGATATCAGTTCCGCGATTGCTTTTTTGCAGTCATTGCGCCAGCTTGATCTCGTCGCGCTTGGTAGCCTATCATTATGGGCATGGCTGGGAGTATCACAGGCGCTGTCCGGTGCCCTCGTGCCGCTCAGACTGTCTCATAGAGCGCAGTGCCATCAGGCGGAGGAACATCTTATTTCTACTAGAAACACCACCTG
This sequence comes from Cyphellophora attinorum, assembly GCF_001299255.1. NCBI lineage: Eukaryota > Fungi > Ascomycota > Eurotiomycetes > Chaetothyriales > Cyphellophoraceae > Cyphellophora > Cyphellophora attinorum. The sequence goes on along the minus strand of NW_017253242.1, from coordinate 90,914 downwards.
CCAATACGGCTCGCCGGCACCTCACAACATTTCCACGACCGACGGCTCAAGGCATCGACAGCAACTATGCGTACTTGGATTAAGGCGCAACTCGCGTGTAACCAGAGAGAATCATTGACCTGCACGCGTCTGCCACAATAACGTACTGACTTTCGACAACTGATTTAGGCTCAGTGAACCTCGTGACGAACAGCCCAAAGCGGGTGACTGTGATATGGAACAACTCACAACACATCTGCCAGAGTTCTGGAACCAACAGGCCGCCAACCACGCCACTTACAGCCTGTGGGCTTCATGTGCCTGAGCCATAGCCACGAACGGCAACGAAGCCGCCCGGAGTATGTTAAACCGCCAGACCCTGATCTTGGGCCTGGGGAGCATAGTGGGGAAAAGTCGCCTCTAGAAATTTTCCAATACGCAACCAACGACATTGTGCCGAAGTTTACCTGACTACTTCGCCATCCGGGATGCTGCTCATTCAGGCTAATTGAAAGATCACTGCGTGCTGGACCTGGTAAGTTCAGGTACGGAGCAGACCTGATGCCCCACGCCGTGGCGAATATGAACGGCAGCATGCAATGTCCTTCGCCAGACGATGTTTCATCTGATTCCATTCACATGACGACCCTGCAGGACCAACCACGTTGCCGACTCACGTATATTTACCCCACTGCTCAACTGCCTGAACTCTCATCCCGGCTGCGGGATGAGAAGTCCACAGCAGCAGGATAAAAAGATTGTGTCTCGCTCCCAATTTTGCCTGTCGGTCTCGACATTGGCGCAGAGACACATGTGGACAGGTAGATAAAGAGAGTGTATGACCCGCGCAGCTTTCAGGTTGCCGTCATCTCCAGTTCATCTCGAGCTTGTATGAATCGTCTTTCCCAGATCCGCAGTCACCTCACCAGACGAATCTTCACGCCTACTTTTCACGCGACATCCTCTACTTATAAATCTTCTCTCCCCAGTCAGACTTTCTCACGCAGACAGCTATCCACCATGTCCACACCAACCGTCAAGCTCTCCTCAGGCCACGCCATGCCCCTCGTGGGCTTCGGCCTGTGGAAGGTCAACAATGACACCTGCGCTGACCAAGTCTACAACGCGATCAAAGCGGGCTACCGCCTGTTCGACGGTGCCTGCGACTACGGCAACGAAAAAGAGTGCGGCGAGGGTGTTGCCCGTGCCATCAAGGACGGCCTTGTCAAGCGCTCCGACCTCTTCATCACCTCCAAGCTCTGGAACTCGTTCCACGACGCGGACAAAGTCGAGCCCATCTGCAAGAAGCAGCTCGCCGACTGGCAGCTTGATTACTTTGACCTTTACCTCATCCACTTTCCCATCGCGCTGACATACGTCGATCCGTCCGTTCGCTACCCACCAGCTGGGAGAACGAGGGCGGGAAAGACATCACTTTCGGCACTGCCACGATTCAAGAGACATGGCAAGCGTTCGAGAAGCTCCAAGAAGCCGGCCTGGCTAAGTCGATCGGTATCTCGAACTTCTCAGTCCAACTTATCATGGATCTCCTCCGCTATGCCAAGATCAAGCCCGCCGCCCTCCAGATCGAGCACCACCCATACCTGCAGCAGGCCGGCCTGATCAAGTTTGCCAAGGAGCAAGGAATTGCCATCACCGCATACTCGTCCTTCGGGCCCGCCTCATTCATCGAGTTGGATGTCAAGGAGGCGCAGGGTGCTGGACCACTGCTTGAGTCAAACGATATCAAGAAGATCGCAGAGAAGCACGGCAAGACGCCTGCGCAGATCTTGCTACGATGGTCGACGCAGAGAGACATTGCAGTCATCCCAAAGAGCAATGACCCCACGAGGCTGGCGCAGAATCTCGACGTGGGCAGTGGCTTTGAGCTGGACAAGGGTGATCTGGAGTATATTGGTGGGTTGGATCGGCATTTGCGCTTCAATGATCCTGTCAACTATGGAATGAACATCCCGATCTTTGTCTAAGCTTGAAATAAAGCTCCAGCGAGTGCGCCGACTCTGGCCGCACAAGATGAAACTTACGCTGAGGTGAAGTCAGTATTGGGCTTGGTCATATCGACAATCAAGAGCATTGTCCTCACGACGGCGGTCGCACGACTAGGAATTAAGCCTAGTGGCCTTCAGCTACGACGTGTGCGCTGCGGTCTCTCGGAGATATTGACAGTCGTGTCATTCGGGGCGCGGTGGGTTCATCGTACGGATCAGCAGTAGATGCTCATAAGTAGATGCATAAGATATCATGCCAGGAGCGTGGTTTGGCCGTCTCATCGAGGTTCATATCGGAGCGAGAATTGGCTAGACTATACGTAGATCACGAATGAACCATTACGATCAACTATTTTGCTCCCTCGCTTACGTCGTACAACTCCGAGCGTGACACTGGCACACTCTTGGATTATGTCGGAGATACGATCATACATATCAAGCACCAACATCTGAGGGCCTGGGAAAATAAGCATGACATTCCCAACAGCAACAAAAGACACAACCTACGACATCCCCGACCACAATACTTTGACGAAGATCGCCACCCTACCCATAACAAGAGAAGACGGCACCCATATTCCCTTCAGCTCCCTCTATACCAACCCCGACCAGAATCCCGGCACAAAGCACCTCATAATCTTCATCCGCCACTTCTACTGCGGCAGCTGCCAGTCCTACGTAGAAACCCTCAACCACAACGCCTCCACCTTCCAAAAGCACAACATCGTAATCACCATCATCGGCAACGGCCACCCCACCGGAATCGCACCCTACCGCGCCAAAACAGCCACCAGCTTCCCCATCTGCACCGATCCCAAGCGCGAGCTCTACGCCGCCCTGGGCATGACAGTTACGCTTTCCGCGGGCGAGAAACAGCCAGAGTATATCCCGGGCTCGATGCTGGCAAACGCACTGAAGAGCACGTGGAATGCGGTCACCTCGCCCGCTGTATGGGGAGGGAAGGCAGGGAATTTTGCGCAGAATGGGGGTGAGTTGCTATTTGTTCGGGGAGACTTGAAGTGGTGTCATCGCATGTTGAACACGAGGGATCATGCTGAGTCTGGGGAGTTGATGGAGGTTTGCGATGTTCAGGCGTTGGATGCGGGCATGGCAGATGGGAAGTGAGGCGTAATGTACAAATTGGTATGATTAGATAGTGCCTTTCTATAGGCGTGGTATCTCATTTATCTCTCAATTTCATACGTCGTGTGCTGTAGATCCATCCAACTCCATGGCAGCGTCTTGGCTGCACGATTACATAGTCCTCTTCAAATTCTCCTCAAAATAAAGATTATATCAACACCAACGCCAAGGGCAATATGACTCCAAGCAACTCAGGTCTCCCTGTCGGTCTGCTCACACCGTTGCCTGAAGCAATGGCCGGACTCGATCCTGATGCTGCCGATGCTGATGGTGTCGCCGAATCGGACTCAGATGCTTCTGTGGCACTCGTCTGGTCCCCAAGGCTGCTAGCGGGAACGCCGGTAGTATATGTGGTTGGCCCTGAAGTGGTGATTGTCGTCTGCGAAGCACCCACGGCGCCCATGACCAAGGTAGCATCCGCCACTTCATTGCCGGCGAAAGACGTGGTTGTACCGTTCTTGACGATGATGACGGTCATAGCTTCGACCTCGGACCAAGTATAAGTTGTGGCCGGTGTGGGGGCGATACCGGATATTGCTGTTCCCGTGACGTCTGTGGTCACGGTTGTTGGCACCAGCGTAGGGGATGATGAGGCTGGCGTCGTACCAGATACTGATACTGTGACCGTAGGAGCCACTTCGGTTGGTGCCGCGCTAGTAGAAAAGGCGGTTGGCGTTCCGCTAATCGTAGTCGTAGTGAATCCTGCACAGTAGTCCAAAAATTGCTGAAATTGGGGAGCGATGCGAAGAAAAGTGTCGGTTTCTGGTAAGTTATCCTGCTCGTGATAATCTATGCACGCCATGCACTGCGATAGACTAGTTAAGAAAGCTGAGTTCGGCTGACATAGTTCATCTGTCTTTCCGATAGCCTGGACTTCAAGCATAGGATTGTTACACCATGTGTAGCAAGCGCCTGGAATATTGGTCTGAGCTTGTCGCAGTCTCAGTCCTGTGTTGTTATTTGCTGGCGCAGCAGGAGGTGCAGGTAAAGCAGTCGGTGCTGGGGGCACCACAAAGGTCGAAGTGATCGTGACCACTTTGTCGACAACGAATATCTCGTAGCCGAAGCCGAAGTCAGTAGGATTCACGTTGAAGTAGCTGTCAAGAGCATTGACGCCGAGTCCAGGCGTATTCAGTGGCGTCGAGTTACTGTATATGGTATCACCCCAATTCGGCAGAGGTTGTGGGAGACCAGGAGCCGGCACACACTCGTTCGGTGAGCAGTAGAAGTTGCGATCTGGTGTACCAGCCTCGAAGTCGCAATTCTCTTGCAGAGGCTTGCAGATCCAACCAGGAGGACATCCCCACCTAAAAGTATAAGTCAAGGTCTCGCCAGCGTAGGAAGGAGTACTCACGTCCATTGAGTCGGCATGGGCACAGCTACAGTGAAAGTCGGGTTGGTGATACGAGTTGGACATATTCGAAGGCTTGTCAGCCTGGTCGTAGATGTATATAATTCTAGTTCTTCTGTCGCGGTCAAGGTGACGAGCTGTGTCGTTGGCGTCGTTTCAGTAATGGTCGTAGGCACAGTCTCTGTCAGCGTCGTCGAGGTGGTCTCGGTGAGCGTGGTAGAGACGGTCTGAGTCTCAGTGGTAATTTGGACTACCGTGACCAATGAGACCTCAGTAGTAGGCTGAACAAAAGTCTCAGTCGTTGGCTGTACGAGGACTGACACTTCTGTGGTTGGTTGAGTGGTTGTCACAGTGTCTGTGTAGACGACGGTCTCAAAGACAGTTGTAGTACCTGTAACTAACACATAGCTTGTCTCCGATAGTGTGACTGGTGCCGGGCATGTCGGATAGATCGTCGTCGTTGTGGTTTGGATCGGGTACGGTGACCATGCTGTACCAGTGGCCGTAGCGTGCGCCCCAGCTGCCAGCACAAGCCCAGCTGAGCGCGAGCGTTTGTGCATGATAGCAATCCCGGTGAAATATCGTTCACTAACTCAACACCAAACGAGGGTCGGGTATAACGAAAGTACCGGCGCACACCAAGCGAAGGACGGTATGCAAACCCTACCAGGACGCCTCCAATTTGAGTTGAGTGAAGGGATATAGAAGGAAGAAGGTTCTCAAAGTAGAACACAACAAGAACACATGTATGAAGCTACATCGAACCTACCATGATTGCCCAATGCAACAGCGTCATGCTGGATACTTGGTATACTAGTTAGTATGGCAGGCACAATAGCGCCACACTATCCAAGTCAAGACCGCGCTCCGAGCAGGCACAATCCTGCCCACCTCGTGGTTGCGTACCATGCTTCGTAGTGCGAATTTGGGATATGAGCAGGAACCTTGCCAATCAAGCTTAACCAGTGAGCTGTCAGACGGCAGTGGTGGAAATGCTAAGCCGACAGCAAAAAAACGGTGAGGTGATGGCAGAGAATTCAGGTGAGCCGTTCGAGTTGGCCCCTCCTCCGTGCGGGGAGTGGATCCATCGAAAGCTTCCGACAACGACCATAACTTGTTTTTGCTATCTTTATCCAGCCCCCCATCCTCGACAATCGTCGTTCCTGACGTTATTCTCCGACCTCGGTACGCTGTGATCATGCACAATCTGGCTCTGTGCTGCCTGTCTTCCTGCAGAGAGTAATACGATGTTCTTGAATAAGTTGACCGGTGTGTCCCGGTTCTATCAACATCGAAGCAATTCCTCGCAGCGACATGGTCTCTGCCAAGCAGAACGTGGCAATGCCGCAGAGACATGCAGGTCCGGCCTCAAATGGTAGTTCAGAGACGGTACATGTAGCCAGTTGCAACACCTGAAGTTCTTGCGTGAGCGACAGGGGTCGCGCCTTGCTTTGAGACATCCTATCTCTTAGCTCTCAGAACGTGTGCCGATCAAAGCCGTCATCATATCCGGAAGAATTCCTCCTGGACCCTTCTTTAGCACTGACGTACTCACTGGCAGTGTTTCTCGTTAAGCGATATCATGCGCCTATCGCAAACTGCGGAGAAAGAATCCAGGGCTCACTACAGCACTGACAGGTGAAGTGGCGGTTCAAGCACACAGCCCAAATGCTTCCTCAGAGGCACTGTAGGTACCCTGCATGCTCTGAAGTCTTCGACATGAGAGAGTTCAGATTCTGGTCCTTGTAGCAAACCTAGTCCTACCGACATTGTCGTGTCCTTCTGGTTGACAACACAGCATGCGACCACAATATCGATGACAGAAAATGTCACGACTCACCGTCTACAGTCTTCTCCTTCTGGTGTCCTACGTCACTGCGGCACCAGGCGTCGAACAGAACTACACGATATGTAATTGGGCCCGACTTCGAGCTGGTATTGTTCGAGACGCAATCTATCTCGATGGCGGCCTGCTATGGTGGCAGACGGCCTTTGTCGACGGGTCTACACCAGTCGTCAGCAGCAATGGTGGCGTATCAGGCGAGCTGTACAGGCTCAATCTTTCCCAGCCATTCGAAACAAGCACAACAAATCTTTCCGCACTACTCGAGCCTATGCCGAAAGCCGGTGGTCAGGGCAACAACATTGCCCCAAACTACATCGATGGCACCATGATGACGAATGATGGTGAATTATACCTGTACGGAGGGCTTCCACATTTGACAAATTCGACCTCGGGCCAAAGTGAAGAGTCTGTCCTAGGGTATGAGGCATTCCAGTACGGTGCTACGAGAGAGAGCTGGACGCCAGGCTTCTACCAAGGGTCACTCGGCACGAACGTGAGCAGATACATCACTAATGGCGCTGGAGCTTCCGCACCAAGTGAAAACCTTGGCTATTACTTCAGTGGCATGCGCGGTGCAGACTGGGGAGAGATTCACTATGAGGACGCTTCCGCTACTATTCCTGCTAACACGTTAATTGAAGTGGATATGTCGACGATGAGGAGTGAGAAGTGGACCAACTTCACGCTACCTGACGACATCGTCCCGCGAGCCAATGCTGAGTTGGTGTGGCTACCGGTCTCACAGCGTGGTGTACTTCTTGCGATTGGAGGTGTGACTGAGCCTGAGGAAATATATCCTGCTGGTCTCAATGATTCTCAACTAGCGAGATCGAAAGCCATCAGTCCTTCATTCATGGAGAGCATACCTATATACGACATCGAATCCGAGAAGTGGTATACACAGAACATTTCTGGGACCGAAAAGCCACCTCAGCTGACGCAATTCTGCTCAGTCCTGGCCACAGAGGAGGATTCTTCGACTTGGAACATTTACATCTACGGCGGGTATAATGGCATTGACGCCAGTAATGGTCCTTCGGACGATGTCTGGGTGCTGAGCTTGCCTTCTTTCACCTGGACAAAAGTGTACGAAGGAACGCCGTCGCATGGCCGAAGTGGTCATCATTGTATCTCACCCTACCCAGACAAGATGTTCGTCATCGGTGGAGTCCATCAAAGTCAAGCTGAGTGTGTTGAAGATGGCTTCATTCAGGTCTTCGACCTCAACACGTTGACATTTACCAACGAATACCACCCCGACCAATGGCAGCCGTACAACCAGTCTGAGAAGATCTCCACCACAAGTCGTCGCTTCGTGAAGCGACAAGCTCAGTGGTCGAGTCCCGCTCTGGAAAGCATATTCTCGACCAAGTACACACGCGAGATACCACAGTATTATCCGTACAAGTCCGCTGCGCCCGCAGGCAACGGGTCTACAGGAACGCAATCCTCTGGCTCGTCAACGAACAAAGTGGCTATCGCTGTCGGCGTATCCATTGGGGTGCTTGTCGTGGGCCTGGCGCTCCTGCTGATCCTACTGCTCCGCCGAAAAGGCATGCTACGATCAAGATCCAGCATGAGCAGCCGCACCAAGCGAAGCAGAATATCAAATTGGCTCACTGGGACTAAAGAGTCTACCTCTCCCCACCACAAGAGCTTCAACAGTTCCACCTCCGAACTCGATGGCGACCTGGTACAGCAATACTCGAGCGCATCAGCAGTCGTATCCTCGGAATCCTCCTCTCACAACTCTCATACACCTCTAGCACCAGCCGAGCGACCGCACAGAGTTCCGCAAGAAATGGCAGCAATTGACCGGCCCCGCGCGCCCTTTGAACTTGCCACACCATACAACAACCAATCACATCCGCGCCATTCCAATGCCGTCGATTATGCCTACGACAATGCAAAAGGCCACTCGTCGCGCTCCACCTCGTCAGAGTATCTGAAGAACCCAGCTGTCCACGACCGACAGATCCGAGACTCACGAGCATCCGTGGATCTCGCCGATGCTGCACGCTCTACAACCTCCTCCGAGGAGTCCGGCTCAACGACAGCATGGCCACTACCAAAATCGCGGCCCATCTGGGAGCGATCGCCATCGACAATATCCAACAACGCTGAGCCCACCGACCACTTACTGCCACCGGCAGCAACAGTCCCAGCAATCCCACGGCAATACCGCTCCCTTAGTAACGACGCCACACCCTCGCGCCTTCGTCCCGTGCTTCCCGACACCCAGCCCAGCAACTCCAACTCTAACTCATCCTCGAACCCATCGAGCCAAAGCAAGGACATCTCGAGCATGAGCTCCGCCCCCGACCACGTCGTTAGCCCGATCCGTGAGTCCTCGCACACGGACGATGACCTCTGGGAGTCTGCCCCTCCCAACAGCAGCCGGCATTCCCATGCATGGACAGCAGATTCAAACCCACAACGACAGAGTCTCATGGACTCGATGGTCAGCCCGATCACGCCCGACGAACCGCATGGGCCTGGAAGGTACCATACCTGGGAGCGAGAGGAGCCTCCGAAGTTGGCGGACGTAGTGGAGGAGCAGCCGCGACGGTACAAAAGCTGGCAAGATCCTCCGCCAAAGATAGCGGAGGAGCAGCCGCGGCGGAGCAGTGAGAACGAGGGGCGGGAGAATTGGTGGGGAGGGAGGTGATCGAAACAGGCCTTTGCCCTGTGTTTTCCCTACTTGTACAGTACACGAAGTCATGTCTGCCTATGATTTGAAATGCATTCAGCACCACGAGACAAGAGATCAGACTCTGGTCGCCTTGTATCAGAATCGAGGACCTGGATAAGCTGCCTCAACAGCAGGAGCCACGAATATATACACACGAATGATAGACTACTGTAATTTCAGGTACCTCACATTCCCGCTCGTCCCGCACCTACTTCAGTCTGTGAATCTTGCATGCAGTGCAGATGTCATGAACTGTTCGGACGGTACCCCTTTCGGGCCTCCACTTCTTCAGGCAATATCACTTCGAGCAACGAGCCTTTCAAAGGTATCCTCAGAGCCACAGTTCGTAGCGGCTACAACGGTTACCACGTGTCCCGGCCCGCGGCCCCTTATGCCGTCGGCGTGGACATTGCCTAGGCGTAAGACCACGTATATCTAATAGCCACGCAAAGATAGTACGGTTATATTAAGCTCTCGGCCAAACCACACCGCGCTGCCATCCGGTCTCAGCTGACACCGGATGACAAGGAATATCCAAGACCGGATGACAGGGATCCTCTCGAGCTGGTTGACAATAGACGTACCTGCCTCGCGACGCACCTTCTGCGACACTGCAGGAGCGACAGGCTGAAGACATCGCACCTGCCTCGGTAGCCACTCTCTGCAGCACTGCAGTAGCGACCAACCGACAGCATCCGTACCTGCCTCGTTACACACTTCCTGCCGCACTGCAGGAGCGACTGGCCGGTGGCATTCGTACCTGCCCCCACTAAACACCTCGGGCCAGCACGGTAGGAGCGACCAGCTAACGGCACTCGCGCCTTCCTCCGTAGACCCATTCTGCTGCACTGCAGGAGCCATCGGCTGGCAATATCCGCAGCTGCCGCTTTGAAAATGGTGTGCGGCCGGAGCGAACGATCGAGGGCACTCGCACCGGTCTCGTACATACAAATGCCGAGTCATCCGGCGTTGCATGCAACTCCCCCCACCTGTCGTCAAGACCCTCAACGGCCGAAGACGGATTGAGCACCAGAACTATCGACTTTCTCTTCAAAGCCTCCCCCACCTCGAAACTTGTGGGGTCCGACGAGGAAAGCTGATGCTGTGGTGTTCGCGGATTCTCATGCTCCGGGAGGCAAAGCCTCAACGGGGAGACCGGATTCTAGAAATCAGCTCGTGCAGGCAACTAAAATAAGGTCGCGCATTCCTCCAGGTATAGCTGTAATATTAGGTTGACTGGATAGAGGTCAACTGGGAACCCCATCTGGCTCAGGGGCCAATGCGTGACTGGTCTGTAGCAGATGTGACGAGGGATCGAAAACTGGGTGGAGGTCTTGTGCGCTGGTGATTTCTACGGGAGGTGTGCTTGTCAACCGGCGTTCTGGCAGACGGAAACGCGGCAGCGTGTCGTAAATATGCAGGCATGGGTGGGCAGGTGCAGATCCCGGGCACTGTCCGATGCAGTCATCCTGCGATGCTGTAGAACGCATCTATGGCCTTCTCGTCAAAGTGAATAAAGGTCTTTTCTTGTACAGGAACTACCCCAACGCTCGAGCTACTACGCCGACGACTAATCAATCCTCCATATCGTCCGGATCCCCATTATGCTCACTCTCGGACTCGTAGTCGAACTCTCGCGGTACGGGCGCCTCTTCCGCGCCTTCCTCGTCCTCGTCCACCGCAGTCAAAACACCAGCAGCTGCAGCCGCACCAGCCCCAGCAACGGCAGGAGCAGCGACAGGCGTCTGAGGCTCAGCAGCAGCGCCCTCCGGCCGCAGCAAGGAAGCCGGAGCAGCTTGTCGAACGGGAGGAAGGTTGATCTTGCTGACGGTGAGAGGAACGATCTCTCTATCGGAGTCGGGCTGAGTGTCGAGGACAACCATGACACCACCCGTAATCGGCTTCTTGACTGGTTGCCATCGCTTATCGGGGAAGGAGAGGTACTTGAGCTGGCCTGGTAGAACACGAGACATGTTTGAGATCTCATAGCCGACCTTCTCCTTCTCGACCCGTTTCTTCTTCTCAGGCTTTTCGCCTTCCTCCTTCTTGGCAGCTTCGTCGTCCTTTGCCTCCTCAGACTCCAGCTTGGCTGCATCTTCGGACTTCTCGACCTTAGGCGTGACAGGAGTGGCGGTGTCGACGTCCATGGAGTCGCCTTTCTCGTCTTTCGCTTTCTTTGCCTGTCGGCGCTTGGCTTGGGCTGTGGTAGAAAGAACAGCAGTCTTGACCTTCTCTGGTGCCTCATCAACCTTAGCAGTCTGCTCCGGTGGGTAGTCAAACATGCTCGGGCGGGTATTGCTGTGGAATTTGTAGACAGGTACATCAAGCTTCTGGTCCACTCCAATGACTGCTGTCGGTGTGAAGGAAAGTGATAAGAAATGAGCAAGCGGATGCCAGTACCAATACTGTGTGAAGACGACAGCACCCACGATACCTGGCAGGTTGAGATTGCCAGTCTGTGTCTGAAGCGAGATCGTGCAGTTGCGTCCACCAGCGTCGATGATGCCCATCGCCATAGCATCACCGAACTTGCACATGGCGTCTTCGTGTCGGTCTGAGATCATCTTCAGCATCGTCTTGCGGATAGTGCTGACCTTAGGATTCATCGCCTCGTTCTGTTGTACCATGATCATCGATAATGCTATCAGAGCTCCTTGACGAACGAAGTCGGTAGGGTCTTTGAGCATCGGTTCAAGCAGATCGATGGCCTCGTCAAGACCAGTCCCGGCACAAGAGATACCAAGAGCCATGGCTGCACCATATCTGACGTGTGGGTTGTAGGACTCGGCCAGGAGCTCAACCATGCGCGGCACACTGGTGTGCTTGCGGAAGAGAATGAAACCCAAACTCAGCACGGCGATGCGTCGAACATCGTCACTGACATCGCTGACGGCGGTATGAAGAAGCTTTCGAACAGCCTTGTTGCTTCCAGTGCCAACATAAGCCATGGCGATAGTAAGGATACCACCATATCGCAAATGCGGGTCTGCGTCCCCAAGCAAGCCATTGATTAGGATATCAGCACCCTCTTGCCGGCCGTACATGATCATAGCCATACCGATGGCGAGCCCTCGGATGATCTTGTCATGCTGAGTTTCCCGAGCGTACTGAATCATGTCTTCAAGTTGTTTGGTGTTGCCAGAGCCGAGCATGACGAGACCCATCGCGAGACCAACGGCTTCACCATTAATGGCCGAATCGGTGTAAAGCACATTCTTTAGGTCATCGTATAGAGACTCGTCTCCCGAAGCCATACCAGCGACACCAAGACCGAGAGCGCCGCCGTGAAGAATGACTTCTTCGGTGGCATCCTTGAAAGCCGATCGGATGTATTCAACGGCCTTGCCCTTATGGTTGGCACAGACAAGACCGTAAGCGTACAGTGAGCCGCCCTGGCTATATGGAGAGCTGGTAGAGGGGGGACCTGCTGCTGAGCGCTTCGGGAGATAGGGATTGAGCAGTCTGTCGACCTGGTTGACATTGCCTTGATGAATCACGCCTAACGCAGCTGTTGCCGTAAACTTGGACCAATTGACAGCCTTGCCGAGCCATTCCAGATTCTGTCTGAAGAAGTCGTCGTTGGCGGTCTTTGCGTGCATGAAACCTGTACACAGCGTTACCGCGGTATGGTAAATCGAGTTACGAGCTTCCAGACTGTCCTTGACCTTGTTGAGTACTGTCAGATCAACCCGATTGGACTTGTTGAGAAATTCGATGTTCAAGTGTATCGACTTGAGGCCATCAAGGATATCCTTGATCGACTGGACGGCTTCCTTGACTTCGGGCTTGACATCAGTCTTGGTTGGTGCAGGCGTGCCAGCTGAATCCTGGAGCTCTTGCTGTAACTGCTCGTTGGGATCCTCAGTTGCGGCCGTGTACGACGGAGGCGCGTTCTCATCAGTCTCATCAGGAACGAGTACGGTCAACTCCTCCCGGACCTTCCTCAGGAACTCCTGTGTGCTGTTATCGTATAAATCGAAAGATATCTGGTAGGCAACAGCTAGTGACCGAGGATCGCCTTTCTCAACTAGTTGCTTGAGGATGTCTGATGCCATGGAATGTTGATCGAGGTAGACAACGCATTTGGCAATGGCAAAGTAGTCGGGAGAAGGAATGTCGTTGAGTAGCTCCAGAATCAGCTTGAGGATCTCGTTCCGTAGACCACGCTCTTGTACAACACTCATGCAGATTTCGAGCACGTATTCCATCAGCTCTTCGCCGTGCTTTGTCACACCGCCATCCTCTTTCTGTTCATCTTTCGCAGCGCGCAGAATGACTCGTCGAAGGACCTCCAGGTTTCGAGCCTCAACAGCAATGCCGATAACCTGACGATAACGTTTCTCGGCGAAGCATTGCTCGAACAGTCTCTCGATGATACCGTTGAGTTGTTTTTGCAATCCTCGCTGTTGGATGATCTCCTCTGGCGAGCCCTTGTTCTCGTCACCCTCGATGACAGCACCCTGCTCTAACGAAACGACCGTGTTTTGACGAGACAGCAGGGACTTCGAGGGCAGCGCAGACTGCGAGAAGGGTGTGACTGGCGATGTTAAGCTGGCAGAGAGCGTGGCAGCGCCACCGTCTGCACCAGAAAATTGTGTGTCAAGTTCGGGAAGGGTGGCGTTGGATGCGGCGACGAGCGTGGGATCTTTGGAGGCGGAAAGGGCAATCCAGGTGTCGACGCATTTGCCGATGATCGTCTCCTCGAAAGTGGCGCCATCGTTCAGCTTGAAGTACTTGCCGGCATCAAGAGCAAAGGCCATGCTCTCGCCATAGTCTTGGAGGTGGTAGTAGACCTTCGCGGCAACGATGGCGGCGAGATTGCGTTCGGGAAACGATTCATCTTCGTAGAGTGCTTCGCTATCGAAATAGTCAGTAGGTTTGATCAGATGCAAGCCTCGGGATGGCTTACATGTCGCCCACGGAGTCGGCAATCTCTGGCCATAGCAGGTCGACCTCGTCATGCAATTGCTTCAGTGCCCATGCTTTGATCTCTGGTTCTGGCTCAGCGAGATAGCCGATCACGCCCGCGGCCGACACAAGGCCAGGCATGGCTGTTATGTGAGTGGCCGGTCCTTGAAAAGCTCGATTCGTGACTGGTAGTATGTACGAAGATATGGAAGGTGTTTGATGTTTAATCTGTGAAGGGAGCGCAGGAAGGCTCAGGTCAACAAGCGACCTTGCCCCCGGAATTCTCGGGTTCAGACAAAGATAGAAGGGAGCTTAGATAATCGACGTTCGCGATCCAGAATGGCTCTGTGTTGTACAATGCTCGACCGCGGCGGATCGGGATGAAGGAAAATGGAAGGAGATAGGAAAGGCGATTCGCGGTGATGGAAGCACAGAGAGCGTGTCGCAGACTCAGCCAAACCAAAAGATGCGTCAGTCCGCAGCTGCCTTTGCCAAGCCAGAGCCTCGCGCCGGCGGTCGTTTCCGAGAGCCTTACGGGCCATCGTGCTGTTGGGTGAAGCTTCGAGCAACCCTCCCTACTCTTCACTGCACATGAAAACGCAAGCTGCGTGAGGCAGGATCGATCAATGAGGACAGGTTCACCTGCGCGTGCTACACAAATACCTATCGGGCTCTCAACATGTACTGACCTGGGCTTCTCGAGGTGTATCAGCTCGATGCCGTTTAGACTCAACGCCAGCACTCTTTGATCGTTCTCTGTTAGCATGTCGACCTCCGCAAAACGTGTGGTACATCCCAACATTGGTCTTTGCGCATTGTCACACGCCCCGGTCGCGCTCAAGAGGCACGAACGTTCGTTGAGCCACGGTCTCTAGCCTTGGCACATCCCCAGTACCTTCCAGCCGGCGATCTCCAACCAAACACGCCAATGCAGTTACCCTCGCTTAATACGAGCAATGACGCACATGCCTCGCTGGCTAAAACGGCAGACGGTAGTAGCACGGCAGTTATACAAACGTGGCAAGGATTCACCTTTTCGTCTCGTGTCTGTTATGAGAACCGGGTCACTGCTCCGGACGCCAGATACTGGATTTATCCTGGTCGCTTGGACGATGACGGATAGTGCGAGGAGGTAGGTGATGCCACACGGTTGCATTCGATATGACGGACCTCACCTCAAGTTTGAATTGCTAGAACCGCTTGCTTTTGATTTTGCCTGCATTCTCGTTGTTGCCAGACACCTCACCACGCCGTTGCTGTCGCACTGTTTCTGAATACCTGCTCTTGCATTTAACATTTGGCGCTCAATTACCAATCAGCACTACCGACGAAGCACCGACAGTCGTCTATCTTGACCTTTCCAGCGCCCATCAAGACTCTGCCCAGCCCGAGCGGATCTGTTGGCAGACCAAGGAGACATCAAAACCAAGCTCAAGGAGCGCTCACCGGCGTCAGGAGGAACAGTCCAGCCTGAAACGACTTACAGACCGAAAGGCAGCTACCGATCTCGACCAACCACCAGATCGCCACCATGGCGGACGACCCCGAATCCTCCTTCGGAAAGTGCTACTTCGACGACTCAGGCAAAGAATCCCCATCCCGCTTCATCCCCTGCGGCAACGTAAACTTCCAAGGCCACATCGCCTGCTGCCAGTCCGGCAACGTCTGTCTGTCCTCCTCCGCCTGCTATGACGGCCTCACAGGAATGACCTACCGCGCCGGCTGCACCGACGAATCCTACGCCGACCCAGCCTGCCCTCAGAAAGCCCAGTACTCCGCCGAGGCATGGTTGGGGTATACCTACTGCAACGGCACCTCGAACGAATGGGTCGGGTGTGACGACAACAACGGTCCCGCGACCGTCACTCCGACCTCGCCGTGCTGGTGTCCCGAGGAGACTGGCAGTGCCCGAATCGCACCATTCAGCGATGGCGCGAGTCTACAAAACATCATGAGCCTACCGACAGCGGTGGGCGCAAAGGCACAGTGGGAGGGCGGGAACTCGCCGAGTACGGTCAGATTGAGTGATTCACCGCAGGAGACGGGGAGTGCGAGTACGAGTGCGAGCCGAAGTGGGAGTGGGTCGTCTTCGAGACCGGCGAGCACATTGGTCACGACCACGGCGCAAAGCACGGAGATCAATGGGACGCCAACCGTCAGCACCGCTGTAGTGACGAGCACAGTCGCAGCAGACGGAAGCAGTGGGAGCAGTGGCACCACCGGCAGCACCGGCAGCAGCAGTGGGTTGAGCAGGCGGGGCCAAAGCAGGCATCGGCGTCGGTGCCGCACTTGGCGTTCTCGCGATCGTCGCACTCATTGCTTGGCTGCTACTCAGACGGCGAAAAGAAAGACGGCGCATCAATGGTGGCGCAGCCATGCATTCCGGCAAATTAGAGAAGCAGCTACCATCAGCATTCTCCTCTCCCGAAACACCACATCCTACTATCGCAGATCGGGACGAACTGGATGGAGCGGCGGTTGGCGCTGAGCACAAAGACTTGACAACTGGCGGACGATACTATGGCAACGACGGCGCAGCGATAGCGGCGCCCGTTGGAAAGAGCGAGCTTGATGCGGTCGACAACGAGAAGAAGTCTCCTATCATACCATCGCCCAGGACAGATGAGTTCGGGCGGCCGAGATCAGAACTTCCGGCGGGCGCGGAGACGAGGATGTCGGCGGAGGGGAGAGCGAAAAATGATGGTGGATGGGTGGTGCCTGGGAGGGAGGGAAGAGTGTATGAGAAGGGAAGCATATGAGAAGGGAAGCATATGATGTGGGATTCGGCGAAAGAGGAGATCCATGTAGCAATAATCGTAATGAATACGACACCACGCTAGCACAAATCGGGCACCAACGCGTCTCGATGTACATAACGCGTTACACAGTTTTCCCTGCTCCATTATTAAACCAACCAAGCGCGCAGAAATGCCTTATGTGTCGCTGAAAGTGGAACGAGACGGGGAAGGAACAATCAAAGTCTCCCAACACGATCAAAAAGGCGACTTGGGTCAGGTGGAAGTCGTGCCCGCCGAAGGTGCCCAGGAGGGCAACAGGAAACGAAAGCTTGAGGAAGAGAGCCAGGGTGGTGCCAACGAATACGAGACTGTAGAAGTTGTTGTTAGAATACAGGTCAAACGACAGCAGCCTGCAACATCTGCCCCTCTCAAGTCGGACGCCAAACGTCAAAAAACTGAGCTGGATGCGAAGGCACCCGACCATCATGAGCAGAATGGTGCCCGCAGCACAGATGCGAACATCAATGCCAACATGCTGCTGGCGGGTGACTGGCGCGCAGTCTACGAGTCTTTCTATAAGAGGGTCAAGAAGAGGATTGACGATGCTGTGAAGCAATCATGTCCCAACGATCATAAGTATTTCAAGTCGTATGCGACGCCACTGTCCGAGGTGCTTCCCGATATCAATCGGCCATCAGAAGAAGCACGCACGCATCGTGGGACAAGAAGGGGCGCGTATGCTTTGGACAAAGCTGAAGAGGCCGTGGCAGCAATATTTACCCATGTTGTGACCAGCAAAGTCGGATGGCACACGCCGATCAAGTCTGCAACCAAGTTGGACATGTCGTCGTCAGGCCTGGATATCACTGGACTGAACAAGATCGATGCTGCTCTTGCAAAGCTAACGCGGACGCGGCTGTTGTGTTACCCGCTCACTTGTACTGAAGTCGACGGCGACCAAGTGGACATCAGGAAAGTTGTCGAATACTGGCACAACGATCTGGACCGTATCAACAATAGCCTTGTGGGGGTATTCACGGTCAGACCGCAGCTCTTTCCCCAAAGCTGGAAGGTCCTTCACGATGTGTGGGGTGTCCGAGACGAGCTTGATCCGTTGTGCTATAGATGCGAGGAGTTGGAAGAGGAGTTGAAGGATGCGAAGGAGGCCTTGAAGCAGGCCGATCGATCCAGCTATTCACGAGGACAATTGTACATGGATCTCTATCCGGACGATGACAGTGATGACTATTACTGACTGTTGTTCGCTCCAGCAGTGTATCACAGCGCACCACACCAGACATACCTCTTTGAGTGGCGTTAGTTGAGGGCGTTGGGGACTTGGGATTACCCGATTTTTGGTCCGAAGAGTTTGGGGGAGTCAGAATCTCTTGACGAAGTGGAAGTAGAATACAATTCCGAGCCTTCCGGGATTAGATGCAGTTTCTTCGTGCCTGCCCCTGAAGCCGCAAATAGTATACACCTTCCACACAACGTTTCCGACAGAGAATGAGAATCTCAGCTGGAAGGTCCAAATGACAGGGCAACCACAAACGAAAGTGCCTGCCTCACACGCCTCATGACTCCATCGCTCCTAAATCCCCACAACGCGTATATTATCACACTCGCAAACCTCAGCATCTAGGAAGGCGCCCAGACTGTATCCTCATCTGACCACCTGCCTAACAGGCGCCATATTGCCTGCGCGACTAGCGAGGATCCGTATATTATCGATGAAGCCATCCAACAACTTGTGATACCGGCCGTCATCTCCAGCCCTACACTCCTCCAAGGCAGGCAGAATAGAGTCATTCATGATCTCTATCTCAACTTCGTGATCTTTCAGCCCACCACCTCCGCCGTGCTCAATCTGCGTCAAGTCGATCTGATAGTCGTGATGCTTGTAGGAGATCCGATCCTTCATACGATCCGCTGCATTCCCGCCAGCATCAGGAGGCTTCAGATCCGAATCGGCACCGTCCCAGGGCGTCTCGAGACTTATCGAAATGCGATAATCGAAGGCGTCGTTCGGGTTGTAGATGTCCAGATCAGCGAGCCGGGTTTTGATGATTTGATCAGTCATCTCTCCACCGTCTTTCTTGAACGTCCTCCGGACTTTCATGGTGTGCTTGGGGTTGTGCCAGTGAGCCAGATGCTGCATATTGTCGACGCCCATTTTATTGAGCTCGTAGTACTCATCCCAGACCTGCGTGTGGGAGTACTCCATAGGATCGAGTTGGGCGCCTGCCTTGTTCTGTTTGTGCGTGTGAACGATGACGGCGTTCAGGTACTTGTTGAGGATCGCATGGCTATCCTGTAGGGCAAGAGATTAGTCTCGTGGCAACGCAAGACCCAGAAAATTGGCTTCGGAATAGAAAGGGATGACCCTGCTCTGCAACGAATCCTTGACAGCCGCGACTGTTACATTGGGAGAAGACTGCTTACCTCTGACATGACCGTCGCAAACTTCGTCTTCATCCCAGGCCAGCCATTCTTGTCGAAAACAGCTTCGCTGATGACCGGCAGGCGAATGCGTTCCTCGCGGCCGGAGCTGTGATCGATAATGACGCCGAGCTTAGCCTCAATCTCGAACACAGACCCTCGAGGAGGGGTGCGTGTTCCAATAATCTGATAGATCCATTCGCCGACAATAAACAACAGGTCGTTTCGTGGCTTGTCGATCAGATGAGAGAGTCCAGCATGTTGAGGTCGCGGTTGCGGTGGGCCATTCTGTGGCAATTGCGGCGCATCCTCTGGTTTGATAGGATTCTGACGCTCTTCGACAGCCTCTGTTCTTGGCTGCCTCTGTCGTGGATTGTTGCCTAGGACGAGTCGGCGCTTGCGCATACTCTGTGCCCAGATCGGCTTCTCTTCCCGTTTGATTCTCTTCTGTGGAGGCATGCTTGTAGGTGCCAGTGCTGAGATGACGCTAGCTGTACGCTTCTTGCTTGTTGGTTTGGATGACGGGGGACTCGGCTGAGGTGGAAGTGACGAATGCGCTGATTGTGGTGTTAACGCCAAAGGAGGTTTCGCACCTGGACTTGGACGAGACATTGGCTGAGGAGGAGGTCGGTGATCTTGCATTGGTGTTGGATGCTGGTGGGCGGAATTATGTATTATAGGAGGTGGCGCCTGTTGGTCCATCATTGCAGGTACGCCAGATGATGCTTGGCTTCTGACAGATGTAGCGGGTGACTGTTCGTAGGGATGGTTGGAGAAGGTAGATGAAGTGCGCTGTGGAGGCGGTCTAGGTATTGTCTTCGGGCTGACGCTCTCGTCGCTTCTTTCGCGCTCTTGTCTTAGCCGATCTTCATCGGAAGGAGTTCTTTGTATACTGCTTGCTCGTGAGGGCTCGTGGTGTAGTACAGCGGCCAGACTCGGATCTCTGCTGTGATTTGACCCCATTGACCCAATTGAGGCTCTCCTCAGGTGGTCATAGCCTTGTGACGGAGGTCGCTGAGAGTGTGCTGATGGACGCGCATAGTTCGTTGGAGGTGGCCCGAGTGGTGTTGAGGGTGTTTGTTGATGATGCGGTGGAGGCGGTGACATGTGGTATGTTTGTTGTTGTATGGGCCGACCGTTTGCATGAGAGTACTCTTCACGTGTCGGTGGTCTCTGGCTGATTGCGCTCTGTGGAGTGTATGCTTGAGCATACAATGGTGTTTGACCCGGATGATACTGCACACTGGGGGTTTGTGGATGTGCTCCCATGGGCGAGGGAGGGGGAACATGTCCTGGTGTGAGGACATGTTGTGGTGTCACGCTATCTCTTCGCGGCGTGTAGTGTGCGCCTCCAGGGCCAGGACTCTGTGCGTAGCCGCTGTGGGCGGAGTGCGCACCTGCGCTAGGAGTCGAAGCCGAATGTTGTTGCGGTGACTGAACAGCGAAGTAGCTGCCTGGCGCACGTCCGTCGGAGGGGTATGTCGATGTTGATAAGGGCGTCGGACGGCTAGGATCGGCCTCGTATGGTGTGTGGCTATCACAAGGGCGGTCTGACACTGATGAGGTCGATGTATGGATGCGAGGTGGTGGTGGTCGCTGTGCTGAATCGTTCAGCATCGACTTGAGATCCATGATGCGCCGGAGAGGCCTGCTGCCGCCATGCGATCAGACAGGCACTATGTGTCTTCTATCGTACATGTAGCATCACAATTGTACTTTCTGATAACACCGGATGAATGAACTCGCTGTGTGGACTGCAGAACAGGAAAAGGCATCAATTTTGTATATGGACTGTCCCAGTCTTGGTCTTTTTTCGCGTCTTCAACTCCCGGCTTTTTGTGGAGCTCAGCCCTGGGGCCTTCCATTCAGCCTCGCCATCGATGGATCGCATCCTACCGGTACGATATTATGTTTTGGTACGCCATCTTGTGCTTCTGGCTTTCATGTAAGGAGGACTACAGAGCTGATGTATGTCGACGCTGTGCTGAACCAAGTTCATTTGATACGAAGCGCTGTCTAAAGAAACGCCATCGCTCCCGAAGTATGTATCTCGTTCTGCTATCATGTCATGCGTGAAGCTCCCAATGCAGCTTTCCGTCCCAAGATCATCACGCTATGCGTACAAAATTACACGTCCAAAGGCGTCATTGCAAACGTCATACGGTTCACACCGTTCTGAGGTGCCAGAAGTGGCACCGTCGGCATTAGCGACCCGGTCGTGACTTCCGAAGGCAGAACAATTGATCCCAGGCTGGAATTTCGTCGAAGGGGCCCAGGCTTTATATCTTGCTGATCACGATCATCCGAGCCTGACGACTCGTCGATGCTTGTCCGTGGGCTCCTGTTACCCACGCTACTCGACCGCAGAAAATGTGGCGGGCTGGCAGCGCGACGTTCTTGCCTCATCGAGCGAGCGCGATGCTGTCGGCCATCCTCCGGCAAGTGAATCAGCGCATTTAAGTCACGAATTGCTCTTTCTAATGCGAGCTCGATCTCCACGGTCGTCCTGATGCGGGCCATCTTGGGCCAAGTCGCTCGCTCTCCGTCACGAGTGGCCTGTCGCATGAATTCTGCTGTTGGATTGGCGACCATGGTGCAAGCTTCCTTCCACGTGATGTCCGGCAGGATAGTGATGTCGCCCGTGTACTGCTGCGTCAATATCGCACCCCACCTCCACAAGGCTGGAGGAAACCCACACTCAGCTGCAACATGAGCGACACGAACGAGGCTTGCGTGTACGCGACTCTTGACCTTTTGCGACATGCTTGGATGTAGCTCGGCCGAGGTAGGCTGTATGCCCTCGAATCTTTCCTCCGGGCTCAGAAATGCTCGAACGTGAGGATTGGTCTGCGCGACAATCGACCATGATACGTTGAATTGGCGCTGGAGCTGTTGCATCGGTATATCGTGGTCGAGCGACCCATCAACATAATCAAATGGCTTCTGAGCTCTGGCATTCTCCATCCATACCCGCTGTTGTTTGGTCGCCGGATCCATTTCATAAACAGACGCCCCGGGAAACACTCCATATGGCACTGCGCAGCTAGCGCATACTGCAGACCAGATTAAGACATTGGGAGCAGTTTTGTAGTTCAGGATGACCGGTTCTGCGGTTGAAGCCTTCGATAAAGCGATGTTGAGCACCCGATGTGTCTTGTTGTGTGCCTTGATGAAAGTCATGTCTCCGAGCCATTCCTTCATTACTCGCTCCAGATAAGTAGGCTCGAACCAGCTTCCAGTTCTCCAATATGTCCCCAGCCTTCGGTAGCACCAGGCAATTGTGCCATTTTGGGAAGCGGGCGCATCAAAGACGCTAAGGTTCGAGTCCGGGAAATGCAGCAACGCATCCTTCATCTCTGACGGCGTTCGAGTTGCAACAACAGCGGCCACAATGCTTCCAGCACTGCAGCCTGAGATGATATCAGGGAGCAACTTAGCCTCAGACAGTCCTTTGGCGACGCGATATGCTTCATCCCCAACAATGCACCCCCAGAGAAGCTCAATGCTGTGCGGCCGTAGTTATCCAGGGCTTTTTGCATGGTATTCCTACAGATGACAATGTCTGCCTTGGTAACACTTGGCAGCGACATCCGTTCGACAAGTTCCTCAATAGTGAGCTTCACGGTTGAGTTGTACACGTCGATCAAACTTTTGGTGCCGAACCAAGAATGTTTGTACAGTCTAATGTTGTCCATTCCACCTAGGTGCCGGTCCAAGGCTGATTGTAGCGCTGAGTATATCTGCTGTACATTTTGCGATCGGACGGCATCTTGGAGCGCCGAAATGTGTTTCCGGATGACATCTGGTTGGTAGTCCGGTTCGATGCTTTCGTGGGTCGCCTTCCAGTCGTCATGACCCTGATACAGGTCCAGTTTCTTGGAGGTTTCGACATCTTCTTTGAGTGTCTCCGCCTTAGCTTTGTTCTCAAGCAATTGTCTCTCTATCTCTTTCAGGCGTCGCCTGCTTCCCTTGCCGTATTTGGCTTCGTAGTACGCCTGCTCGAGAAGCGTCTGGCATTTTTCATCCAGACGACGTGCAGCTGCGCTCACGCAGTCCACAGGCGATGACAGAATCGAAAGACCGAGAAGGTTTATGCGAGCGGCTAGGAGCGCAATCCGTACCGAGTAGTTGTCGTACTCCAGGAGATCGTCGGCGCAGAAATTCCATCTTCTCATAAGCGGCATGTTGAGGCGTCGCTAGTGAGTGCCATCGAAACGGCGTTGGAAAGCGTGTCTGTCTCGGACACCAAGTTGTTGGTCAATAGTCAGGGAGGGCAAGGCCGCCGTCGCCAGGCTACCAAGCGAAAAGGAAGTCGCACAAGCTGAGCCGCGCAAGCGCATGCATGAATCACTGAAATGACAGACAAAAGTTGAAGGGTGAAAGTGTTCAAGGCCCGACCTGTCAGGTGGACATCAAATGGCACAGACCTTGCTTGGTAGTGGCTCGGGGTACCTCCAGTCTCACATTACCTGAGTAGGCAGTTTCGGGGGCAGAATCCGGGGGAACTGACTCGCCACACGACTTAAGAAGAGGGCAACAAAGGAAACGCGCATCGAGTTATTTGCCATCCGGTGATGTACTGGCTGAAGAAAGTCGGCTGATGTCGCAAGGTACCTGAATTCATGTGGGAAAAGAAGTATGTCAGTCATCTGCCCGGCTAAATTTGATGCATTCAAATTTGGGGTTTGCACATGTCAGTTTTGCTCGCTTCATCGCTCCTTCAGCGATGGTCATGCGAGCAGAGGCGCACCTTCCTCGCTTCGATGCCGAACTCGTCAGGTAGGCAGCAGCGGGCTTGCTCGTCGCTGCCATTCGACTTTTGTTTACCCGGGATGGGAAAGCAGGAATCAGCTGGCCTCAACTGCGCCGCGTCTGTGCATGATCGAGATGATATCACATGCTTGGAGAAACTGCCGTGTTACCTCAAGCTTCGCTTCGCTTCTGCTGCAAAGTCCCCCCAACATGCAGTCTCGAGATCTATAAGCCGCTCTCGTGATCACAATTCGATTTTACCCTTCTCGCAATTGGCCATTGCCTCTCAGTATCGTAAATCAAATTCCGCTATTGCTCCAACCTCCCTTCAGCCGTGCCAGAAGGAGTTATTTGTTTGTACTTTGTTTCCAGCCAAGTTCAGCACCACGGAACTGATTCCCGTCCATTGACAGTGGCGTCAGTCAGATATGTACACTCCTCGATGATGCGTGCAACCGCGACAACTCTATCGTTTCCAGCTGGTGAGGCATCTAGGAGCGCACTGGAGCCATTATGCTGCAGAGAGAGGTGCGCTGATCATCACAACATCTGAGAGCTGGACAGGTCCCTGAGGAAGAAGTAGATCTCTTGCAACAGGGAGTATTGGACTGACGTGAACCTGAACGGCATTCGGCAGATAATATGTTTTGCTGTGTCCGTAGTGGCTGGTGAGGTCGCTAGTGGGACACCCGCCGCATGTACTAACATTGAAAGCGTTCAATGGTCGAGAACGCAGTCACGAACCATCAGCTATGCTCGGCAGCCAGGCTTGCACGACCCGAAGAAGGCCATCCATTGCCCCCTTTTCGATCCAGAAGTGTCCCGCACCTTCAATCTGAGACCAAGACACCTGGCGATTCCTGGCACTCAACCCCTCAGCCCACTTCCGTGCTTTCCTTTCCGCCACGAAGACATCCTTGGTACCAAAGACGATACACGTCTTGCGATCAACCAACTTGTCTTCCTGCCGCAGCGTGTCTTTGATTCGCACCCGCCCTGTCTTCCGATCTCTCAGCTCGAATGTCGGCCTCGAGAACATTGTCGTCGCCAAAGACACAGATCCAAGAAGAGGAGAGATCAGCAGGTAGACTGTCTGTACCTTCACCAGCTCCTCTCCCGCAGGAGAATGAAGTTCACGCGGACTCTCAACAGTGGGCGTATGTAACTCAGCCGGCGAGTCACGCTCACTAGAAGACACCTGCGCTCTGATCCTCTGCCCCACTCTATCCAGACTCCTTCTGACCTTCTCACCATCAAAGCTGACTCTGCTAGAATCACGACTGATCCTTCTGCTTGCAACTTCAGATGAGTCATAACCGCCCATCGCAACGTTGCGCTTGGGCGAAGAATCAATGTCTGACACTCTGAGACTGGGGCGGCCTCTACCGATCGAGCCACTTCTGGACATGGCGAAGTAAGCTGATAGATCACGTCCTGCCTTGTCCGCTCGACTGCGTATCTCGGCTTCGGTGGAACCCGGTCCTGCTTGCGCGAAGATGCTATTGACGATCTCGTAGCTTGGGAGGCAGGAAGCGATCAGTGAGCCGTATGAGTAGCCGCCGAGTATCAGTGTTGGTGCCCTAGCAGGTGGCTGCTGTGCTGGTGCTGAAGTAGGCGTGGCACTGTCGGCTGCATACGTTGCTGACACCACAGCATTGGCCAGACAGAGCATGAAGCCGTAGAGACTGACATAGTCCGCTAGCTCTGCACGGCCAGTCCACGACACTCGTCCGGGAGAGTCGCCAGCACCCCTGCAGGGAGATCAGTACATGATCGTCTGCCTTAGCCAGCCAACGTGAACGTACCGAAAGTTAAACGTGCCTAGCACAATCCCTTGCTGTAGAAGCATTGATCCAACCGAAGCAACCACGCCATCGTCGAAGCTGCCGCCAAGAGAAGCGTATGGATGCGCTACGATAGCGAAGGTCCAGCCGAAGAACTGTTTGCCCTGCTGGTCATTCTCGCCGTGTCGGTAGCGAGGATAGTAGATTCGACAGTCGAGCTCAAGATCATCGTGGAGACTCGGGACTGTGAACGTTGAGGTCGGTTGCGGCAGCGTCATGGCGTCGCGCTTTCAGATGCTATGTTGGCCATGATGACCATGCAGCGAACCAGATTGTAACGACAGCAACTGATCGAGAAATACACTGAGCCGGTCTGTAGCACACACAAGGTCAAAAGGGTGCTGCCTGAGGTTTGTTTACTGTTGGCGTCTCGAGTTCAAGACGAGGTCGAGTCAGAATTTCAAGAAGGGTAGCTCTCCTGCCTAATCGGGACTTCTATCAGTCGCGCGGCTAAGTTTGTAACGGGACGGGGGGAATTGCCTCTTCTGGATAGCTTTCGAGGCCGGAGTGACGGCGGCGTCATGACAATACCATGCCCGATTAGACTGTACGCATGGGTTGCGCCTGCCGCCCACCTTCGTAAGAATAGCTTTGAAAGCTGAGTACTGAGCATCTGATCACTTGGGCATCATCATCAGAAGAGCCCAAGGAGGCAGCACCTCTTCGTTTCTGCCTTCTGTTGGCCAAAGGGAAGAGTACTTTTTCAAGACTATAACTACACAGCCTGATGTGTCCTTCGCCATCATTACGCCCATTTACCCAACACGCTCATGACAACCATCCCACTGACCAAACTAAACATACCCACTCCGGTCTTCCCCAGCCCAGCATCAACCATATCACCGCCTTCCACCACCCAGTCTCTCGCCCACATGTCCACCAATCCCACCCAAATCAAGATCCCAGCACTTACGGCATCCAACACACCTATCACCCACAGCGTCGTAGGATCATTACCATTGAACTGATTCAGCACACCAATCCCAATCGCCATTCCCAACGGCGTGATAAGCGCGAACGCAAGGCCCATTACAAAATTCGTCGGCCAGAGAGAGGTGTTTCGAATGAGCGCGATACGAGCACCGAGTGCGAGACCTTCGAACATCTGGTGGAAGATGATGACTACCAGTAGCGTGCGGTAAAAGCTGTCGCCCGCCACAACGAGGGTGACGCCGATTAGGATGCTGTGGAAGAGCACGCCGGCTTCCATGACCATGACAGACAGTTTTGAATTTGGGTTTGTTGGGGAGAAGGGGTTGCCATGATGGTGGCCGAGGGCAGCTAGACCTCCATTGCTGGCAGGCGATCCCTCTTTGGGAACTCGTGATGCGTGGGTGGCCAGTTCCCCGGATCCGTCACTTGTTGATGACGGCAGGTCAGGAGTGTCTTTGCTAGCCCTGGCCACAACGATGCGATGACCTGCGTACTCGATGAGGAATGAGACGAAAATGCCTGACATGACGAAGGCCGAAGTTGTAGCCTCGTACTCGACGGTGCCGATGCAGGGGTTTGTGAACATTAGATAGGCGTGTGTATAGAGCTGGAAAAGTATCAGCTTTGTCAATGTGCAGAGGATGAGGCAGTCTCACATGAACGAAGGCTGTCGATATGATCACACCAGTACCAAACTGCTTAATTGAGGTAAAGACAACGCTGTTGATGGCTCTGAAAGGCAGCTTATCCAATACCATCGGCAGAAAGACCGCGATGGAGCTCGTCGCCAGCATCGCAAATAGCGTCCCAATTCGCAAGGGTATGTCGTAGTCCCTTTGTCGCACCGCACAATTAGCACTGGCGGCCAGTGACTCGCTCTCTGACTCTCCAGCGCCTACACAGTGTCTGGAAATAGTCAGCTTTGGGGACCAGGCGCGCTGCATGAACGTACTCTACACCTGCATGGAAATGACAGTCCAGACCCTCGCTCTGTCCCTCTTCCTCATGTTCGTGGCCATCATCATGAGCTTCCTCTGCCACCACAAGGACGTCATTGCCATCAGGATCTACACAGAACTGCTCACTGTCGTGCGAATGGCAATCAGTATATTGTGCCGGCGTCTCGCCTGTCGCAGTGGCCTCCAGAGAAATCTGCACCTCATGACCTTCCCCATTAATGCAGAATGTATCGCTCCCATGTGCATGACAGGAGGTCACTGCTGTCGTTTGGGCTGCAATGGTAGTTGAAGCTGAAGCTGGCGCCGGTGCTGAAGTTATGGACGCCGTGTTGACAGCTAACGCAGTCTCCTCGCCATCTGGTCCGTAGCAGTACGCAGTGGTCCCATGATCGTGGCAGTCGCTGTAGGTCGTTCCGGAGACGGTAGTTTGCTGTGAGAAGACAAGCGGGGCGAGGGCAGTCACTACGACTATCCGTGTTTGTAGCATGATGTGAGTTGATGGACGTTGCTTCCTGTATTGCTAGACAGACAGCAACTGGTGATGACCGGCAATCAAGTAAATTTGATCGGATTGTGCCTTCCCAATGATCGAGCGTCAAGTCATCTTGAGAAGCGGCTCGAATTCATAAGCACAATGGATGGAATACAACGTTGAGGGTCTGTTCTGTCAAACTCTGGTCGGCCAAGACATCCGCTCAAGGTGCTCATTGTGTATGTGGGAGGAGACGGCACATCATCAATCGACTCGGTGCATTGATTGAGCGGAAAGTGGGAGCAAGTCCAGAGCGTGGAAGGCGCGGTTGACCATATTGGAGCGCGCCAAGGTGAGGAAGTGAGGACCTTGATGCCAAGCCTCGCTCACCCATGAGCCGATCCATGCAAGTGGACGCTAGCAAGTGCTTGTACTACAACGGACAAGCCATTGTCGTGCCAGATTATGCACTCACAAAGAAGGCCTGAATTCATACCTCCAAGTATGTGTGGGCATTGCGTGTGGGCGTCGGGTCTTGTTACTGATATTCCATCATGATGAATCGCTTATTCCAGACGTGTTGTCAGGTCCTGGCGGTTGGTGCCAACGTGGGTATCGGCAGCCCATGTTCAATGTGGGTGATCCACTCGGGAACGAAGGCTGCCAAGTGTGGTGTCGTCGAAGGTGCTTCAAGCAAGGCAAGAACGTACACCGCACGGTGATCCCATCGGGGAGTGGTGAGCAGAATTTTCTTCTCGTTCTTGGGGAACCGACGAGGTCAATGATGCCATGGCCCAATGCCCAGACATCGATTGAGGACCATGAGTTGATGCTGCTGAGGGCCGTGCTTGTGACGTCTGTGCGGTTGCACTCACGAGGCTCTGGGCCAGGTCCGATGCAGATTTCGACTGTAGGTCAGGTCGGCAGCGTCCGGTCAGCCCCAGAGGTATAAGAAGCCCAAACGGAAGTTATTCACTCGTGAGTCCCTGATCGTAGACGTGATCTAGCTTTCATAAGCACATCAAACGGACCTCACCAAAATGGCGAGCTTCATCAGCAAGACCCTGGTCCTAGCAGCCACCGCCGCGCTCGCTGCACCTGCCGCTTACCTGGATACCCGCCAAGCATATGAAGCTGGCGACGAGCAAGCTCCCTGGAATGCCGGAGCTGTGACCGAATACACAATCCATGAGTCATGTAACGCCACTCAAGCCAGCCAGATTGCCGATGGCCTGCGCGAGGCCGTCGAGTTGGCCGAGCACGCAAAGGCGCATATCCTTCGATGGGGCAACGAGAGCGAGATCTATCGCAAGTATTTTGGCAACGACCCACCGTACA
Source organism: Cyphellophora attinorum (assembly GCF_001299255.1). Classification (NCBI taxonomy): domain Eukaryota; kingdom Fungi; phylum Ascomycota; class Eurotiomycetes; order Chaetothyriales; family Cyphellophoraceae; genus Cyphellophora; species Cyphellophora attinorum. The sequence continues at coordinate 61,511 of NW_017253242.1, read as the reverse complement.
CGGCCATCGGCAGCTTTGACATCATCGGCAATGGCGACAAGGCTGGCGTGATTTTCCGCTGTGACAATCCTGATGGGAACTGCGAGCAGGAAGGTCAGCAATCTCATCCCATATTAACAGTGCACTCATACTGACGTCTGTGAAAGGCTGGGCCGGACATTGGCGCGGCTCCAACGCGACCCAAGAGACCGTCATCTGCGACCTGTCCTACATCAACCGTCGCTGGCTGAGCTCCATGTGCGGTTTGGGCTACAACGTCGCCAACAGCCCCACAAACACATTCTGGGCATCGGATCTGCTGCACAGATTATACCACATTGTAAGCACCCACCAGTACTCACAAGTTCGAAACTAACCACGCTCACAGCCCTCAATCGGCAACGGCTACATTGAGCACTTCCTCGAAACCTACCAAGAGATCCTCGACAACGCCGGGCAGCCGGGCTCAAACGCCACTCACGATAGCGACGTCCTGCAGTACTTCGCCCTCGAAGCGTATGCATACGACGTCGCTGTCCCCGGAGAAGGGTGCTCTGGTGAAGTCGAGGAGGCCTCGACGACGGCCGAAGCCGTTGCAGCTTCTACTACCGTTTCGGCAAGCTCAACGTTGCCGCAGACCGTGACTGGTACAATGAGTGATTCGGATACGCATGAGGGCGGTGAGCTGCATTGCGATGATTAGATGGCGGTTCAGTCCCGATCAATGGACATGCATCTCGTAGTGCATCAGGAGTCCAAGAGGGCGATGAAACTCACCTGTAGGTCGATAAATCCAAGTTGGAGAGCAATTGAAACTCGAATCCGACTCCGTGCACGTGACCAGCTGGGGGCGAGTCCGCTGTCGGCAGTCGTGCTCACAATGAAACAGTTGTGCTCAACAGTGATTTCTCGGTCTTGATCCTACATCTATCGCAAATGCCTTGATCTTGAGAATGTTGCCCGACGGAAATATCCCTTGACAATCGCAATAACACCGTGCTTGCAAATGCCTCCCTTGAATGAATGCGCCAATAATGTCAACACTTTTCGCAGGACTCTAGAGCCTGGCTCAAACCTCCCCACAAACAGCCAAACCCATCAACTCCCCCTAGCCTCCGCCAGAATCTTGTAACTACTCGTCTTGATGCTTTTCGGCTTTAACCTCGGATACAGACTCGTCACACTCCTTTCCACTCCTCCGCCATGCGGATGAGGTTGGGGAGGGTTCAGGAGACCGTGGATAGTATAGCCATGGCCGGCGTGATGGCCCGCTGGACCGATCAAACCCCCCGCGCCAGGTGCATTCACTGCGGCATTGATCATTGGTCCATACTGGGACCCAGGCTCGCCTTCTTCATCCGCTGTCGTGGAGGACTCCTCGGTGACTTTGCCATTCGAGCCGCCGCCCATCTGGATGCCGTCTCCTAGCTCCACGAACTGTGCGCTTGGCCGACACTCGCCCAGGCGCTCGACGATCTCCTCTGACCAGATGCCCCAGACATAGTCGCCGTCGAGGATCCAGTACGGATTCAGATGTGTGCACTCGGAGTCTAGGTCAATGTAGCGAATGCGGACGTATTTCAGGTTTACTGCCCATTTGAGGGCTTCAACCGTGCCGAGAACAAGGCGCTCGAACGCTTTGATGAAGACCAGATTCGAGATGCCTGCGGTGTCGGCCATGAACCCGCCAATCTCTTCCTCGAGCTCTTCGCCAGTGACCGTATCGACTGTGGTAACGCGCCGGCGGCAGCAGGACTTCACAACGATCTCGAGGCTTTGTAAGCGGCAATCCGTGCGTGACTTGTTGAGGCGCTTGAGAGCATGCATCCACAGGCATTCGCAGACTTTACCAGTGAAGCTAAGAGATTCGAGCTGTGGGATCAGGTCGCCAAGACGCTCGCATAGGTGCAGCTGCTTAGCGTCGCCGATTTTAGAGGACGAGCTGAGCGTGCTTGTGTCTTTACTGTACATACCGTCGAGGCAGATATTGACACTGCGCCATTGGTGCGGCGGGCTGAGAAGGATGTAATTGATCACGAGTTCGGCCTCAAGACGAGGTTTGGCGTAGCTGCAATGCCACTCTTCGACATTGGGAAGCGCTTCCTGAAGGTGCGGCCAATGGTTGTAGTCGCGCATGACGTTCCAGGCACCACGTATCGCGAAGGTGCGGATCGAGGGGAGTTTTGTCAGGGTCTTTGCTGGCACAAGAGTGTTTTTGAAATGCCGTATCATATTCGACTTCTTACAGTGACCGCCTTCGAGTGTAAACACCTTTGCGAACGCGAAGAATACAGCGATGTGGTCAAAAATCTCCTCGAGTGTGGCCGTGGTTGACGAGACTGGTCTGACGAATAGACCGAAGCGATCCACGGCCATTTCCTCTGGTTGGTGGGCCAAAGGGTAGTTGAAATGCCGTGGCGCTCCTGTGCGCAGTACAGCGAAAGACTCGTCATTTGCTAGGCTACCTTTGTCGCCCCATACTGGCACCCAGACCTCGATGTGACGGACGTACTTCCTGAGATCCCAATTGTCTGAAAAGAAGTCCTCGCATTCCTTGAGCCCGCCTCGGGTCCCTTTGATCTTGATGTGGCGGTAGATGCGCTCCTGCACAAGCGTACGAAACTCCCGGGAGACTAATGCCAGGTCTGACACCGCTTTGCGACGTGGATGACGCATGAGACTGGACACGTTCTTGCCACGTAGCGAGTGGGTGTTGCGAGACACCGAATGCATATCGCCGAAGATGTAGTCGATGACTTTGCCCTGTACTTCCGTCGGCAAGTCTTCTAGCGATAGTCTCTGGGTGCTTTCTGAAGAGCTACTTTCTTCCACATCCTGCGTCGGCTCGTCTTGCAACGGCGCAGGCATTTTACCTGCTCGTATCGTCAGGTGACCCATACTGCGCCCTTCGCTTTGTCGCACATCAGATAGCGACGTCGATGAGGGCATCTTCGACGAGGTGTTGTGAGGGTGATTGGGAATGCGACATCGCTTCGTGCGGCCTTAGATATCGGCGTACACAGAGTCGGCTGGTCTAAGTAGCCGGACTGGTCGTGATCGACCAGTGTTTCCTGGATCTGCATCTTTGCCGCGTGTTGGGGTTACTTGGTGTGCTTGAAGGACGTCCTCATCTGTCGAACGAAGCTCTTGCTTGTCAAACTGGAATGAATGAGGATGTGTAGCTAAGTCTAAGAGCTGACAGTGCACTGGTCAGGCCAGGCTAGCGGCCGGTGAGTACTCTGATGGTCGGGTTGGACAGGGCGCGGCTGAGAGAGTCTGTTTGCTCCGGCGCAAATGCCGAACGTCAATGCCTAATAAGATAGAAGAAGGTACGGAAGCGAGTGAAGGCTTAAGACAATGCTGCAGCGTAAAGAAAGGAAGCCTCTAATCAGCAAACCAGGCAGTCGTGTGATTGAAGAGGTGAGGTAACGGAAGCACATTGGGCAGTGCCTCCTTCAGCTGCCAGTCATGAAAAGAGGAGTTCGTTCTCTATCGCGCGCTTCCGGAATGCCAAGCAAGAATGCCAATTTACAGAGTTGAGACACTTAATCTGTGCTGGTCCTGTTTCATCACCCTGCGGCCTATGGCTGCGCTCTGGGCTCTAGATATATCTGTGTCTGGTCACTCTAGAGGTCACAGTTCTACAACTTTCGACAAGTCACGTCCAACGCCTATCATTCTTTTTCAAAAGCACGATAGGCATGGGCCAAGTCGGCAAGTCTATCTCATCGTTACCAGCGCATAGAGACAAGGACCGCCATATTCTAATGGCTACTTGCTTCATCCATCAGATGGTCTCAAGTCTATTCATTAGTCAAAGTGCCCAACACTGGGTTGGCCAGACTTGAGGGCATCAAGGTGATGGAGCCAGAGGCAAATGCCTCTTGAGCCGAGCAAGTAAATCTTAGCGTCGAGTGAGCCATCTCAAACATTGAGTCGAGGAGCTGCCCGTCAAGAAGAGCCACGCGGAGAATCTGTGCTGTCTTGATTGTCCGACGTGAGGGCTCAAGCAGCTTCGACTGAGCCGAAGGTGGCGCAGAAATCTGGCACCAGCGTTTGGGTCAGATTGAACTTCATCTTTCGACTGTATGAGATCAACCAGACTGACGAGGCCAGAGAGTGCACAGGTATGAAGAGGAAGATCATGGCTAACAGAACAGTCAACGTACATCGCGTCAGCCCAACGCTGCGGAATGATCGCCGTTGTGGCGTCTATGTAGGAGCCGGATCATCTCGATAGAAGATCCCAGATCATCAAGGCCTCACCTCTGACAACATCATGTTGTGTGATCCTCACTTTGATCATGGCCAAGTTTGATGTGTTGAGACAGACACGATGGTGGTGCACACACTTGTTACGTCTCGACTTGAGCAAACAATGCCATTGCTGCATCTCAAATCTCAAGCGACCTGCCAGCAATGGCATATAACTCAGGCGCAGAAGCGAGGCGAAAACCTACCTCTGCCTGCCGGAACCTGTTTCGAGATCACTCCGATCAGCACGACTTCTTCGCAAATGGCCCTTCCCGAGCGTGCCTGTTGATGTATTGTTTGATCTCACAGCGTACTCCGTAGGAAACGAAGTGGTCTCACCAGGTGTATTTACAACCTGGCCCGCCCTCGAGTCGTTTCCATCCTCGACAATTGCAATCTGAACTGCCGACACGGATGATGAGCTGTCAACAGTGAGACCCGCCCCATTCGTGACAGCGGGCACCTGCATCTCAATGTGGCACGATCGGAGGTCTAACAACCCAACTCAGACACCATCGCGGCGGAAGTCTCCTGGATTGCCGTAGGGCAGTGCCCACTTCTCCATTGATGTCGTGAGGTGATGCAGCGATTGTTTGTTGATCTGCAAGAAGACCGCGTTGGGCGCTGTGCAGCCTTCTGCAGGTGATCAACGTTGATCTCAGGCTGCGGTCAGGTATCGTTGAGAACATCGCTTTCAAGTCCGGCTGAGACCAGAAGTACGAAAGCTGGAGGAGGAGCGCTAAGTCTCTTTGGCAGAGCTCTAGAATCAATTTCAATGTTTTGCGGCGCATGCGGTCAACACAGCTGTTTCTCGTTAGGGAAACGGTGGAAGGCTCCTGCCCATTTGGGCTCGTATTCTGCGTGTTGGGCGCGAGGCTTGCACCGTGCAGGGATTGGCTGTGCCCTGCAGCATCGCTTAGGACCTGGCTGTATGTCAAACGCCAGAAGTGAGTTCGCATAGCGGAGTTACCTCGCAGTCCTCTTACCTGTGATCCAAGTTCACTTGCAGAAGACGTGCCAGCCATGGCTAGCAAGAAGGCAGACCTACCGTAGAAATCGTACATGTGGGCGACGGCGCACTGCATGGATGTAGCAATGACCGAGAAGCTGAAGTACTCTTCGAGAGGTATCCTGATGTCGAAGGGCAGTATGAAATACAGAAAGCCATACCCACTGATTAGCGACTTCCATCGAAGTACATATACCCGCTATTTCCAGTCGATACTCTGATAGACTGGGATCCCGCGCAGCATCATCACAGAATCGGGGATGTCGTATATGATTATGCAAGACCGTTGAAAAACAATCGGCCCTTCTGCGCTGCGGAAGGCGAGTTCTCCTATTGCTGCAAGTATACGGCAGTGGTCATGGCGTCCGCAGAGATTTGGATGACATGAAGGCCTGAAGACCGTCCCCAGTTGGATCAAGGATTGCCCTGGCGAGGTCAGAAATACAATGTATCTTGTTTTTTTAGGGCTGACCAGCAAGATCTTGGACTCCTGGAACCTGACGTACGAAGCAGTCTGCTGGTGTGACCATGGACAACTCCAGCGGCCACAGATAATACTCAGTAAATGAGCATTGTCAACAGTCCGGGAGGGCAAGCGGCTCGTTTCGATGCAAGAAATCGGCCCAGACTCAATTCTCGATGAAGACGACGTTGTGTCGCACCACGTGGGTTAGATCTGGCTCGACGTCGTGGCGCCTGCAGCCACCGGACGACGCCATAAATCAAGTTACACCCTGCAGAAGTCGCCTCTCCCTCTCATGTAGTTCTGTGCTGATGAGAGCCCTACCGGCATATCGGCTTGTTAATCGAGATGAAACCTTAGCATGTCTTGGATATCGATCGCGAGGTAGCCTGTGGACAGCGAATCTCGGTACCAGAGTTTGTATACACCTATTTTTGAGCACAAAGGCATCAGAGCCGTTCGGTAAGGAGGCATGCGAGTCAGTGCTTTGCCGGGGGTCCGCACATGAAGCCGTTACACAATCGTGTACTGCAGTTGTGCAAAAATCATGTAAAGTGCATCAGCTTTGTGTGGATTTGGTTCTGCTTAGCGATATTGAGGGTAATACAAAGTCTTGGGCAAGCGAGGTGGGTAGCAGCAGGAAGTACGCCCATATGCAAGATACCTGACAGCTGTCAATCGACGAGCGGCTGTACTCCGTACGAGTGGGTTCATGCTGCACAGAGCCGGGGGAGGATTCAGTGATATTGGTGCGACGCCTGCTGGCACAACAGCTCGACCAGCCCTGGTCGTCGCCTATTCCTTACGTGGGTTTGCGATGGCGTCGCTGTCTCGCCAAGTCTGGACATTGTAGATGGAAGCACTGACGATGGGGGACGCGATCGACCGTCAAAACGGTGCTTAGGTAACCTTCAGGCACTGTTCTAGCTCACGGAGTATACCACAGGAGATTTCCGCTGCTAACTTATGGAAGGACAAGCAAAGCCGAAGACAACGAATCTATGCTCTTTACTGGATGGACCAGAGAGGGAGCAGGTCGATTGAGTTCACAAATTTGGTTGGAGGTAACTCCATCTGCAAGCCTCAAATCGGTGCCACATCTGGCGAGTGGCAACACGGTCCATCTCGCTGCTGATCCACAGTCCACGTGTAGCAACGATCTTCGAAATATTAGACCTGGCTTCGAACACTTGACAGCTCGTGTTTGAGCAACGTCTCGATCTTGGTTGATTACTGTGTGATGGCGCTGCTTGAGAAGCCGACGATGCGCCACAAGAAAGTCCCGACTCGCTCTGGTTTCTTCTCTTAAGGACACCCCGTGATGACCGGAGAAGTCGGGGCAGGTAGGAGCTATACCTGGTAATCGACAGGAGGTTGGTGGCTTGGAGACGAGTCGTTGTTGGAGGTGCCCACCCGCCAACGGCTTGCCGGGCCTTGCTTATCTGGGCATAAATCTGTTGCCTTCAGGGTCCTATTGGGCATTGTTTCATCGACGATCAAATCTGCTCGGGATTATCGTAGATCTTACTCGAGGCATATCGTCGTGATGAGCCGAAATGCGAGCCGTCTGGCTGGCTGGAGTACGTTTGGGCAGCATTCGATTCACAACTCTGGTACCGAATAATGTGAGATGTGGCAATATACTGCGCATCATCTATGTAGCGAGATACTCGTATGAGCAGTGATTCGCAAAGGTGGGCTTGACGAGGGTCTCTCACGAGGGGGTTTTGCTACTGGAAATGTCGCTATACATTGTTACTTCGTCGGTCGGTCATCACGTACCGCGACCATCCGCACATGGATACCGTGCTTGAAGAGATCTCCTCGCCGACCTTGATAGGACCCTCAAAGCGACATTTATTCATAAAAATGGCAGCAGTTCCAGTTGTCGTTGATGAGCGTTACATCAAATCTGGCTTACGGTTATCTCACAGTCGCATCACGATCCCTCATCCTTACCTGCTTTAGCGCCGTCGAGGAATCAGCCCCCTCCCCGGCCCAGGCATGACGATCGCTCTGTGCCAGCCCTGACTTGGACGTCGCTTAGAGACAATTGTGGGCGTGTGCGCACCTCTGACCACCCCCGTCCAGTGCCTGAAAGGAACGCCTGCAACGGTCGCTTGGTCCCCCGTGAGTGGTCGTAAAGGGCATGGAGCGTACACTAGCAGTAAAAATACCAAATGGCAGCGATTTGGGTACCAAACTAGAAGCCGCCCAGCTCAGAATAAGCTCGCAGAACTGCAGCATCGCCTTTAGCGCGATCGAGATCAATCGTTCTCGCTTTCATAGTTCCCTCCCATTCCACTTTGGCTGCGTGCTGTTTCCTTTCTGCTGGGTTGCTCCCGTTAACACTTTCCCTTCCTTCTCCTTCTCAGATCTGCCGTGCATACCATCATACTTACCTATTCTCTTGCTCGTGCCTTTGGACCTCATCAGTATTGTCGTAATCTCGTGAGCTGTTATATCACCAGCAGCGCCGCGGGATCGATCAGTCAACTTAGGGATCACTGTCGTCGCGGGCGCCGGTCGTACCTTGCCAAAATACACGATCAGTCCCCCCTCCACACGGACCCCCCGTCAATGACAACCTGCGCCACCAATACTTACACCCTTCTCGAACACTGGTCGACTCGACAACAGACACTTGCTCATATTGACAAATAGACTGCGATTGCTATCGCACGTCCATTGTTACTCGACGTTACAACTGGCCTTGCTATAAATTCGGATATCCGCCGCCGCCTTGTGACAGGCCTGCCTCAAATCGGCTCGGTAACCTACAGCCACCACGAACTCGAATAGATCTATCCACATGGTTGACAGCTCGATCTGTGGAGTCAAAGCAACAGTATAGCGGGAGTTCGCTCAACAACCATGGCTACTGTCGACAGCGTAGACAGGCAAAGGTAGTCTTCACCACTTGGTACCAACAGCCCATTGTTCTAACCGGTAATAGGCCTGCGCTACCTTCTATCAGTCACCTTGATCTAGACAAGATGAAAGTAGAACGTCCAGAGGGTCGGTTCCCTTCCATCAACGCCATCAATACATCTGCACCGCCCTTGGGCAGCCCTAATGCCCCGTATACGGGACCGCCGCCACCTTACTCATACCACAATGGTTCCAATGGCCCGAGTCAACCAGGTTATATATCGCCACCCGAGTCAACAACTAGAAATCCCAGAGACGAAGTCGACAAGGTCTCGCCTCGAAAGTCGTTACCCTCAATCCACGAGGCATTACGTGAGAACAAAGATCTTCCACCACTAAGCACTGCCACAAATTCTGGGATGCCGTCGACACCGTCCACAACTATCTCACAGCACTTTCCAGAAGGAGCAAGAGGACCATCTAACCCGTTCTCTGCCCCGTCGTTCCGAGATACTTCTTTTTCAAGTCAGCTGCCACCATCGACGTTGCCTGCCGAAAGTCGTCCCAAGGACGTGTATTCAACGCAACCTCCGCCACAGTCACCCCGAAGCAACCTCCTGCCGTCGTTCCACTCAGGTCCTACCATTGGAGCCAGCTCGACGTTCTCGTCTCGAACAGACTTGCCTCAAGCACCACCTCGATCTCCTGACATGGGACAGTCACGTCATAGTTTCCAAAGTCTTCCTAGGCCACCACCATCAGCGTACAGAGACGAGCCGTACCAATTCTCTGGCTCGCCTGCTACCCACGAAACACGTGTACTTTTTGATAGGGCGCCCGACGCCACATACGAGAACACCATCAAGAGACATATCGGTGTGCATGAGGCAGCCAAAGAGTTGAGCGAGGTGAGACAATCTCTGGATCACGCCGTTGGCATCATAACTAACAGTCGATAGATACGAGAAATTTCTGCGCGAAATGCAGACATTGCTCATAACTGGACGCAGCGATACCATCAAGGCAATCGTTCTGGCTTCTTTCAGGATTCTCTACCTGACCTCAGCGAGATCGACGATATGATACGTCACTCGCAAATGATGACAGAGAACCTGGCCCGAATGCGAGAAGTGGTGATACAGCAGCAGAATGCGTTGTCCGATCACCGTGCTCGTTTTGCGCGACCGCCTGGTGAAGAGGAATATCACAACAGGCAAGAAAGCTACGATCCTAATGGTTATGGATTGGACGCGAAGAAACGGAGAGGCGTAAGTCTACTTTCGGAGCATGATATGATCAAATGCTAATGAAGTACAGAAAGCTGCACCTCCTGGCCGTTGCCATAGCTGCAATCGTGCTGAAACCCCGGAATGGCGACGTGGTCCGGACGGTGCTCGGACGCTATGCAATGCTTGCGGCTTGCATTATGCCAAATTGACCCGGAAAGTGGGCGCCGGGAATGCTTCGAAGATACGCGGCAGTGATATTCGACCGAAAAATCATGATCTGGGACATCCCTAGATCTGTTACCAAAATCTTTACGAACGATTGGCCCTACGACGACTGGCTGTTATGCCACGCACATGTACATAACTACCTATCATGGTAGATTCGACGACATCTAAAGCGATCTCATCAATTCAACCTCAGCATTTACTGCGCATTTCTGGTGTACTGGTTTGGAGAACGGACATCTGTACAAAGTTCGACATGGAACGGCCTCCAAAAGCAATCGTTTTCTCCCGTGTTGGAATCTGAGGGCATCACAATGGACGGGAAAAGCCTTGTCAGAGGCACGTCACTAAGGCCTTCAGCAGCGGCCTTCTCAGAGGCGCTGTTTTCGATGATGGGGATGCCATATCAGTGGCGAGAGGCATGGCGTTTTGTTACTGGGTCACGATGATACCCGGCCGGGACCGCGGCCTTATTAGAGGTTTTGCTGCCCCATACTCGATTTCGGGCATTTTGATGAGTGGGTTGGGATCGATGAGCATATTGAGATGGATACGATGAGGATTTTCACGGAGTATCGCTATACTGCGCAATGTGAGGAGGATGGTTTCTACACACGTGGATCTGAACGCAGCTGCCTGAGAGCATTCCAACATAGGCATGGGCATCGGCAGTCTACGATCGCTAACTAGCTACACACGTCTGTAGGATCACCATTCATCACTTTCCATGCGATTTTCGCATCGTCACTGACTCACTGTTCTTTCGTACTTGAGGCGAGCTGGTTCCGAACCTGCAATGCTCCCCGTTATGGGCTTTGAGTAGATTCTGACAGTGGCACCACCGTGATCGCTTCCGCCCCCCTGTCACGTAACTTTGCTGCCCAAATGCACGATCGATGTATCGCTGATCGGATGTGGCCAAAGTTAAACTTTCTACCTCGTGCATTGGTCCGGAGATCGAGCCAAAAAGTATCCGAACGATATCCGAGTCCGATGCGTAACCTTGTTTGTGAATGGTGCCTTTTTGCCGCGGCGGGAGAACTGCGGTTGGGCAGCAAGGGTCTGGATTCTAGACCTGCTTGGTGGTCACTTCAATGTCGATAATGTGCGGCAAGAGATTGTGGAAGCTCAAGGAGTACAGGTGCTTCTTCAGGTGGGTCAAGAGCACTAATAGCAGTACGTGTCCGTTATGTCGGAACGCGTTTACTTAATGCATAGGTAGAGGTAGACATGACGCGCCTTTGAGGCGGAGGGTCATGAGTTGATCGTCAGAACAAGACCTCGGGATGCTTTGACCGTCAAAAGTGAATGCGCTGAGCGTCTCATCTACATGACTTGATCGTGAGATGAGTCTTCCTTGCATTTTGAGGGTGTCAAATTTTCGATGGTACAGCGCTCTCCCTGGCTGGAAAATTTACGAAGTTTTGAAACGTTCTTTGTGTCTTCTGGCTGTAAAGTCTTAAAGTCAGCGAGATGATTTTGTGTCTTCAGCGCGCTCCCTGGCGACAAATGCACGCTGAGGTTTGTGAGAACTGCTTGGAGACAATGACCGACCGGCATGTTACAGCAGTCATAGTACCTGCTGAGCTGCCACAGGTCTGGTCACAGGCATGCCGATAATACTGCCCGTATTTCGACTATCTACAGCTCGCTTACACCAGATGCTCCACACATATCCTAGAGAAGCTCGTACACCTTCCTCGTTTCACTGCACCATAGATCCTGCACAAGCCTCTCTTGCGACCAAAGTCCATGGGCAGATCGCGGACCGCCTAGTCAGCAGTAGAGTGACACCCTCTCAAAAGCGCCCAGCGAAATTATCAGCCCACTCGAAGCCTGCCCACGCCCAATCTTCCCATTTGATCATGTCAACCCACACGTCTTGACTAACTTTCAGCTCCGGAGTCACTGCATGTCCAACGACCTGGTCCGCGAACAGGCGCATCTGGAGAGGCATCTGGACGTCGTTGTAGGTGCTCTCGACAATTTCCGTGTCGATCATGTCGGTCTTCATGCTCTTCGCGCGCGTGACGAGGAGCATCTGCTCTTCCTCGTTGAAATCTTGCGAGAGTAGAGACACTGTCTCAGCGCGGGTAAGGAAGCTCTGAAGCGAGCTTGCCTTCACGCCATGTTGTCTCTCGAGCCATCGACGGTACCGGTAGGAGTCGATGAGCAACTGATCTACATCGCGTTTGGACCGGTTAAGTAGGCAAGTGACCATCGCGCAGGCGGCGGAAGGGGTCCGCGACCATGACTTCGAGTGCGACGGCGTTGTTGTTGTCGAGAATTGATGGCTTGCGCCTCTTGATGGGGTTCTTGGGGACTGTCGTGGGGCCGTCCCAAGGGGGGAAATCGTTTTGCTCTTTGTTGTTGATCGGCGCTGCTTCATCAAAGTCGTCGTCTCGATTCGCTCCAGCCGGCTTCCTGGGGACGGGCTGGGCCCACACGGGAATCTTGTCGGTTTCTTTGTCGCCAGTATCTTCTTCGTTGTCGTTGGGAAGATTACCACGCCGAGCTCCATTGATTATTGCAAGCGCATTCGTGGCATTGGCATTCCTTCGCACAAGCCTTGGGTCTTGAGTCTTGGCTTCTTGCTGTTGTTCCGGCACTCGCAGATCTGGTCCTTCTGGACGAATCTCCTTCTGGACGACAGCTGGACCAGGGAGCGCTTCGTGCTGCATTCTTGTGTCCCCAAGGCTCATCGAGCGCAGCGGCAAGCATTCCCGCAGATGGCGGTCACGGTCAGCCTGCCTGCATGCCTTGGTACAATATCCGACTGCTTTGCATCGCCAGCAATACTGTAACATTGCACGCCTGCTACAGCGTTCACAGCCGCCATACACCTCTTCTTCTGGCTCAGGCCGCCATCGATCTGGGATTGGGCCTCGTGGCCGGCTCGGAGGCATGGGCGGCACTTGACCAGTCTGTTGTGGTGGTGATCTGCGACGAACGTCATCATTGTCGTTGTCTGCTCGGAGACGCTTGTTGCCTGTGATTGCGTCGTATTCTCGGGGATGCTTATTGCCAGCCACTGGATGGGCTGGTCGGGGATCAGCCTCGGGTCGCAAGAAGTTCTGATCTGCTCGTGCCGTGTCGTCCCCATGAGCATTCCAACACTTGTCTGATTTCTCGTGAGCTTATACGCCGATATAATCTGGCCAGGGGCTACTTACCTCCCCACTTACACGAACCATGTGTCTGGAAGAACCTGCAAATGCTTCGCTTACCCATGATGGAAAATCAGCAACCGCTTTCGTGCGTGACCCGGACGTCAGGTGTTAGCAGGCATGCTGGCGCGTGGTCTGACGTGGTTGAAGTCTTGCGTAGCAGGGACAAATGATAGCAGCTTTGCAAAAACATTTCTAGATGTTTAGGTAAGTACCCCACAAGGGGAACTTCATGTGAAAGGGAGAAAATGCCAGCTCCTTCTTACCGTTACCTCCATATTTGCGCATGGCATTGTCGCTGAGATTATTGTCGGTTGGAGATTTCTTTCTCTGCAAAGCTGCAGCGGCAATATAACGGCAGCACATCACGCTAGCAGCAAACCAGGGGTACCAGTTGAAATCCAGACCTTGTGTAACCTGTTCCTTTGATATTAATAGTCTCCTTAAGCCGATCTTCTCCTCGCTGCAAGAATTCGACACATGTGTCTCTGCGAACCACGAGTTCCCCACTCTTCGCAGCCCTGCTGTTCTCCAGACTTCGGATGACTGGAATGTCGGACGGTATACGAGCAGAGTTGAGGGGAAGGCGACCCACAAAAGGTCGATGCGCAGCAGGACTGGTTGCGTTGAGCTGAACGAGATCGAGGAATGCTCGTCCTGTCGATGGACATCGCTCGTCGATCGTTGAGGTCCATTCTCGTGGACAGGGGACGCAATGGTAGCCTGGAACGGCATCGTTTCGGCATAGCAGGGCCAATGATCTAACGATACAAGCTACGGGATAGCGATGAGTCACACGCCCTTCGCTTTTAATGCAGCCGCATGGCCCCAATACGAGTACTTGTTGTCTCGATACCTATCCCCATATCACATCTGCAGGTTGCCTCGTTTCGCCTGACGCCTGGTGTTGACGTCAGTGTCCCAAGGTTGGAGTTGGGGAAAGCGCGATCTCTAGCGTCCTACTCCCACATTTCCGTTGACTCCACGATCAACCTGAACACGGCGAGCAGTCGTCGTTGCTACTGGATCTTATCATCGCTGTGACCTGACGGACCTTGACGCGAGTTCCGTTAGCAGCAGTCTGACCTACGTATTCGGGCTATTTTCTCGATTGGTGGCACTGCTCCCATCGATCGTTATCGCTGCTCGGCTCCCATCCCCGCACAGACGGACAGGGCCGGTATCGCGCTCGCATATTGTGACATATCGCGCTTGCGTTTCTGTGAGCATTTAGTCTCTTCTGATCATACAAAACTCGCCGAAGTTCATGCTTCGATCAATTTTCCAGACCACTCCAATCTCAGCCAGCCGTGCTCGCCTTACATCTATCTCGAAGCAACTCTCACAGGGAAGCAGGATGCTTCTCACGACAGCAACAAGTACCAAACCACGGGTCATTCTTGGTTTGATGACCTTCGGCCCACCCGGTACAGAGTCTAAAGGAGCCCGTGTCACGTCTATCGATGATTACAACTCCTGCCTCGACTATCTGCAGAAGAGTGGGTACAACGAAGTCGACACCGCTCGCGTCTACGTTTCCGGCGACCAGGAAGCCTTCACCAGAGAGGCGAAATGGAAGGAACGTGGCCTTCAGATCGCAACGAAATGTATGCCACACAAGCCCGGCATGCACAAGGCCGATGCTCTCAAGGCTACACTGAATAAGTCACTGAGGGAGCTGGGAACTGATTCAGTTGATATCTTCTACCTCCACGCTCCGGATCGAAGCGTGCCATTCGAGGAGACCTTGGAGGCATGCAATGATCTCTTCAAGGAAGGCAAGTTCCAGTATCTCGGACTATCGAACTATGCTGCGTGGGAAGTCGCCGAGATATGGAATATCGCGAAAGAGCGTGGTTGGGTTAAGCCGACCATCTACCAAGCCATGGTAAGTATTCGGTTGCGAAACTCAGATGAGCGAGTCCTGTCGAGCCACGTTTTGGGAAGATGACTGAATTCAGTTCCGATCCCCAATCTGTACATATGCTGACTCTCTCACACAGTATAATGCAATCACGCGTGACATTGAAACAGAGTTGGTACCATGTTGTCGGAAGTACGGCCTCGACATTGTCGTCTACAATCCTGTAAGTTTGCTAGCAAGACTTTTTCACTCTACTGACAGATTGAGCTTGCGGGTGGCATCTTCAGCGGCAAGTACAAGTCTGCCGAGTTACCAAAAGAGGGTCGATACTCCGCGACCAACGAAAGCCAGGGCAAAATGTATCGAGACCGGTATTTCAAGGACGCTACTTTTGATGCCCTCCGCCTGATCGAGCCCGTTGTGCAGAAGCATAACCTCACACTCCTGGAAACGGCGCTTCGGTGGGTCAAGCATCATTCTAAGCTCAAGATCAATGGAGTCCGCGAGGGCGGTAACGACGGCATCATTATTGGTGTGAGCAGTCTAAAGCAGCTCGAAGGCAACATCACGGATCTGGAGAAAGGCCCACTACCTGACGAGGTGGTTGAAGTTCTGGACAACGCCTGGAACAATATCACGAAAGCATCTACGCCATTGTACTGGCGCTAACCTTGCTCCAGCTCCACAATGAGTTCCGCAGCAGGCCAGAATCTGTCAACTCCCTCTTTGCTCCACTACAGGATCGCGACACAGTACAGCACAGAGTAAAGAATATTTGTTGGAATTGTTCGTCGCTGCCTCTTTGCATATAAGCCTTGTGTTCCTTTACCATGATTTTCATTCTGTATTTGCTTTCTATCTCATCCTAGCCAGCCCAAGGTTCGATCCTGCTTCAATTTCACAACAGTCTACTTCGGACTCACCACATTATGAGACAAAGCTTCCAATGAGCGGGACTCACAGACTGCTGACTCAGAATTGGAGGAACTGGGTTCCTTTTCGTACGGACAGCTCAGTCTTCACCATGCTGGACGTATTGGTACACTTGGCTGGCAGTATTAATTGTCATTGCGGATACTCGACTTACTTCTTTGCCACTTTGACTTGGTCTGTGGAGCCTTTGAAACCCTTTGCGCTGCTGGAAAACTGCTCCGGGAAGATCTCTGGGTTTTCCGGTATGTCCTTACCGTCTGGCTTTGACATCTCACCAGTTGCGATCCCTTCGACCAGGTTGTTACCAATTTTCCATGTTTGGGTTTCTGCATAGACATGAGCAGTGAACCACTTCTGGTTTTCCATCTGGCGGAACTCGAGCGTCGCATGCCACGGAGCTGGCTCATACGTCTGGACCATGATAGTTCTCTTACCTAGAGAAGGGCCGGCTTGGGTTCCTGCAGCGCGCTTGTTCTGGACCAGGGGTACATTGGCGTTGGGGGAACGTTTGCTCTGGAGGAGGGGTGCAATGGTGTTGCCGGAGCGTTTGTTCTGGATCAGAGCTGGAGATGGTGCTGCCGCCGCTAGTGGTTTCCTTACAGACCTCGTGTTATGAATGTCAGCACGAACACGGACAACATCGCAGTCGTATTCATAGGCAATCTCTTGGATGGTCTTCTTGAGAAATGCTTGGTTCTGGTCACGGACTGCGCAATGGTACTCAGTCTTGACAGTCCGCTCGTTGTCGGAGATGTCGAGCTTGACGGCTTTCTTCCAGGGAGAGGGCATTGTGTCGGTTGATACTATTAGAGGAGAGTTTGTGGTGTCAGTTGGTAATGGTAGAGATGTGGCTGTGAAACTTGACGTGTCGCGCGGGGTTTCGAGGAACGTTGACTGACGGGACACAACACAGAGGCACGAACCTCACCGTGTACTTAAAGACCTTCCCTAGGGCATGCATCCTGCCCTGCTGCCTACAAACAATGAATCACGGCACTGGAAATGGCACAGCCAAAGAAAGCAATAAGGCAACTGACAAGGACTGAGGCTCAGCACGGCACATAGAGGCACGGAGCCGATGCTGCCCCGTGCTTTTGTGTCACTTGCTAAAGGTCACTTTCTGTCACATACCAAGAAGGCAAACAAGGGCAGACTGCCTTCTTGCCTTGTTCAACAAACAAAGACGGTTGCCCTTTCTGCAAACATTTAAGCTCATTTCACCTACAAAGACAATCAACACCTAGATAAATCCGGGACCATCTGTCAGAAGCCTGGTTTGTGTCAGCACTTCAAAATTGGCAGGAGCTGGTATTTGAACTCGTCCAATACCGCATCGCACCATACTACTAAATCTTTAAGGCTGCAATCAACAATGTCGGCAGACTCAAATTCCGCTGCTGCTGCGGCACCTCCAAGTGCGCCGGACTGTGCTGCTGAGGATGAGCCTGAGATCGCAAACAATGACGGCACAATCGAAGAGTACTACTCGAAATATGTCCCTGCTCCTGACGGCATCGAGGACATGGAGGTGTACACTCCAGGAGGTTTTCATCCCATCCATCTCAATGACACATTTCAGAATCGCTACACAGTCATTCACAAATTGGGCGCTGGAGGCTCTGCAACAGTGTGGCTAGCGAGAGATAGTCAGGATGAACGCTACGTGGCTCTCAAGGTCGTATCTGCGTCAATGTCCGGGTTCGCTGAAACTGAAGTCGCCACTCACAAGAGACTGCGAGCCAGCATTGGCGAATCTGCTCTTGGCGGATTCGTAGTCCCCCTTCTGGACGATTTCTGGATCGAGGGTCCCAACGGTCGACATATGTGTCTGGTGCAGAGCGTGTGCGGTCCAAGTCTGAATACTTTCCGACAGTTTCGGCTCATGAAGATTCGGCCGGACCTAATCAGCGGACTATGTATGCAGCTTGTTCAGAGTCTCGCACAGCTACATGAGGCCGGCTTGGTCTATGGCGACCTCAGCGGAGGCAATGTCGCTTTTGCTCTGAAGAACCTGGATCACCTCTCGGTTGAAGAAGTCCTCGAAACTCTCGGGCAGCCAGAAAGCTATCCTGTAAGGGTCGCACGGAAGTCGGATACCGACTGGGCGGCAAAGCATGGCCCTCACACAGTATATGACAGCATCGAGTTCACCGTGGGTGCCAGCCTGGATCTGCTCATACCTGAGGTAAAGTTGATCGACCTAGGAGGCTCCTACTTCCTACCACGAGAATTCGAGGAGGATGGAGCAGCATTCACTGAGAGCTACGCAGATCCATCTAGCCTTGGTTTCAACGATGCCGCCGACCAAGCCAGCGATATTTGGGCCCTGGCTTGCATTCTCTTCGAGATGCGATCTGCCACGATTTTTGTCGAGAACATTGGTGCTGGCGTTTTCTCGCAAGTGCTCGATCGGATAGGCCCCCTTCCCAAAGAATGGCAAGACGATGCTGAGAATGCTGAGGTTGCCGCACATGTCGAGGAGTCCAACCCAGTAAACGCGAGCAGGGAAGCCTCAGCACAACCCCAGTCAAAACGCCAATCATTCATGCTCGCAGTCAACAAAATCACAGGTTTCACCAAGCTCAAGCAGCTCTGCAACGCTGTCTTGTCATGGGTCGTGAGGAAACCCTCCGCGAAAACAAAAGAACAGACTCGGTCCGACATGGTCTACATGTGGGACAGTCGAGGTGACGACAAAACCCTCCATGGCCAAATCAGGAACATCGGAAACTGGCATCCGTGGCATAAACTCACCATCGAGCAGCGTCGCGCACGTCTCGAGGACTACAATGCCGTCCTGGAGGACAAGGAAGACACCAGTGACAAGGCGCTCGATCGCGGTCCCCCGGGACATGCGGCTTTGTCAGATGAAGAAGCGGCTGATTTCGAGGATCTTTTGCGGAAGATGTTCACTTGGGAACGCTCGGAGAGAATCACCATCGGAAACGTCCTCAAGCACCCCTGGTTCAACAAGAAGTATCTTGTTGAGGAGAGTGGTCCTTGGCTACAGTATTACTACTATGGTTGCGGTTATAGTGCCTTTGGTGTGAGATACATCTAGGCGGCACGACAGGATCAGCGTGCTGTCCACAGAGGTCACATCCACGCTTTGTGAAGAGGGCATCAGTACATCGCGCTTGGCTATATAGCAGACTCGACTGATGCACTACCCACATATATTACCTAGCAATGACAACAAGTCCTAAAAGTAATTTCGTTCCTTTTCCACCGCCTCATTTCTCGTTGAATGCTGACCCTCCTTTTCGAGTCTTATTGCATAGACGTGTCGCAAGAAGTCCTGGAGGCCGAGGACGTCGGCAATCTCCCACTCCGGGCGTGTATCACCACTAGCCACAGGCAGGAGAGTAGTCGTCCGTTAGCTAGATGATGCTATGTCAGCTTCCTCAGGAAAGCACCTTCCTCGGATGGACATGAACTTGCGCAACCTAGTATAAGGTCGTTCTGAAGTGCCCGATCTTTGTTACAACCAGCTGCAGGCGGTCGCTGGCTTTTCATCAGCAGAATGTCCATGCCAGAGAGGGTCAAAGGGAGAGCTCGAGTCGCGATCACACATGGGGCAAGCGGTGGGGCTTGGAGCTTCTTACATTGACTTCAATTCCATTCGCATTGATGCCGCGAGTTTGTTCTGTCATTCATATCTTTGAAAGAGCAATCTTTCTTGTTGGCCGGGATCACAGAGACTCCTCAACCGCTGCGGCCAGATAGAGAAGCAATGTCTGAGCATTGGCGGCGAGCTGCAAAGTCACACGACGCCGAGTCAGGTTTGTTTGCTCTTTCCAACTTCAAGTTCTTTCCTCCGGTCGCATCAGGTCTTCGTTGCCATGATCTCTGCGCTTCATATTGCCGGAGGCATGTAAGAACGGCGGACAGAACCTCAGCTTGCACAGGCTCAGGTAGGACTGCGATCCGCAACCCCACACTTTCCGATCGTACCCTGCAGATCCCCTGCCTGCGAGACGGTATCTCTTGTGTACACAATCATTATGCTGCCAGCATTCCTCAAGGACTCTTACAAGCAGTACAAGAACGATACGACACGCTTCACGACATGGCTCGTCAATGCTGCCGTGCCCTATGCTTCAAGCCAGCAGGTCTGGCATCTGCGCCTCCAGCAAAGAAGAAATCCCGTAAGCCGTTCTCGTGGGAGTCCTTCGTATCAATACTTGACTAGCACCTGACTGTCCTAGGAACACAAGAAGTATCGGTCTCGAACAGTGAGCTGATCAAAGCTGCCCTCCCGCTCGCAGATTCACAGCACAAAGCGCCGTCGGCCTTACTCACCGTCCTCCGCAGGGCCATCTCCTTGAGAAAGAATGTAACAGCCTGGTGCCTGGGTCGACGGGACAAGATCTCCAATAGTCGACATGCACATTTTGTCGAAGTACTCGAGCAAATTGTCGAGACTTTAGCATGGGAGACTGCAAATGTGGTCAGCAAGAAGATCAGCAATGAATCGCAAGACAAAGTTCGTGAGCAGAACAAGGAGGACGATGCACAGAGCTGGATCAACCGATTCGCCGCACTCGAAGTTGAAGATTTGGAAGACGTTGAATCCAGATCAGACAGCCTTCAGATCATCAAAGCTGTGCCAGTGGAAGAAGAGGACTCTGACGATGATGGAGGTGCCCTGTCTGATATGTTCTTCAGACTCTACTGCTTGTTCTCTGATCTCCACAACTGGAGATTGTTCCTCCAGGAAGTGGTATGTCCAAACTCCTGTTTGATATTGAGCACACATACTGACATATTCTGCAGTGGAGAGAGTACGCTGATAGGTCTCTGGACCTGATGACTGCTTCGGTTGTAACGGACACCGCACTGCAGCTGTCGCGAGACTTGATTGATAGTGCCCTCAAAGATCTGCCAGACGAGCTTCGGCTCCGCTTGGTAGATGGCGAAGCGATGTCGGTCCTAATGTTCAACACTGCTTGCATGTTCCGTGACGGCGACATGACACCCTCCACTCATTTGGGCCTTACATACAACGTCGCCATGGATGATGTCGCAGAAAAATGCTACATCAAGCCTTTGATTCTGCTGCAGTCTATGATCCCGGTCTTGCAGGCTGGTAACGTCCCAGTGTACAAGCCAGGATACTTTGGCACATATGACCCAAAGACAGATCGCGAGAAGAAATCTGTCCCCGAAAAATTCCAGGAAGACAAGATAATCCTGTTGGAGATCTTCCCTGAGTTCTGCCAGCTCGAAGCGCGAGTTGGCTTGGACTTACCAGTACGAGATGAGATCACGGCGGGCTTCATCGACTTTCTCAAAAAGAAGAAGGTCAGTTTGTGGCTAAGCTTTGCCGTTCAGATACTTCTCGATGCTCACCACGCCTGCCGCCGCAGCCGAACCGGAGCCTTTGGCGACTTGCGGATGTGCAGCTTGCGGATCACTCGAACAATAGACGACTACTTCAAACTCGCACAGACACACCCTCAGCCTGGATTCTGGCCAAAGACTGCCGATGAGGGAATTAAGGACATACGCACCTGCATTGAAACCATGATCGAGAAAGACATTCTCCGAGAAATCACGAAAAGTGCTCACATCACAGTTGGACGATCATCATATTCACCTCCGTCGCACCTCTTGTTCTCCCGCCACCCAGTATTTTGTGGTCTGTTCATGTTGCAGCTCAATCTGAGAATGCAGACATGTGGACAAGCACTGATCAATCAATGGTACGATGTCCAGCAGTTGGCTTTTCTGGCCAATCTCGTCCAGCAACAGGCCCCAGGACCGAAACTACACTGGCCAGATATTGACGTTTTCGTGCGCATCCATGGAGAGAAGCAGATCTTCATTGGTGATCGACCGAAGGACGCAGCTCAGTCCCTGAATCGTTTGGAGCTTGCAACGGGCATTTCATCCGCTACTCGCTTGGCAAAAGACACAAGAGGTGGCCGGAAGGAGTGGCATCGTCCATATGGCAAGGATGCTAGACTGCTGAAGCCCACCAACAAAGCGGTCAATCTGTTCAGAGCACGCTACGAAACTTACCAACACTCCAATGCGGAACTTCGTGTGGTACAGCACTCCGACATCAGCAAGTACTTGGACCTACTGTCTCAGGAGTCCACCGAGTCTGGAAAAGCCGTGGCCATAAATGGAAGTGGCCCGCTACCGGTAGACAAACTTACCAACAGTCGGTGGCGAAAAGAACAGCATATCAGTGGGTTGCAATTGCTGTCATTGATGAAACGCCAGCTGTACGAAGAGGAGCCGATTCTCACCTTCGACTACTTTGGCATGCACAAGCGATGTATCGAAGTATTGCGCCTGATCAAAGCCAAAGAACACCACAAATTTGTCCAGTATTTCACAGACAGATACATGCCCAACGATTCCTTCATAGCCAATCTGGTGCTACTGATCCTGCACGTGGCGCGCGGCTCCGGGAACACTGCTAAGAGCATGAATTTCGCCACAGACGAAAAAGCCGTAAGTCGGATGGTGGTGAGCTGCGGCGAAGTCATGGCTGAGTACCTGAAAACAAACGGAGAGACCGCGTGCAAGCAGCTGAAGACTTTTTGTGTCAATAAGAGGGCTGTCGAAAGATTGATCGCGGACGACAAGGCAGCTGTTGACAGCCAAGTATCAGAGAAGGGTGTCTATACCATGCTCAGCTTGGAAGATGTCATTGGGCCGTTGGCTATTGAATCGATCAGGACGGGGATTCCGATCGGATAAGAAGGAGCTGCAGCCATTTCGTGAACGTCGGCGTTCGGAGGCTAATGGCAGGACTACAGTGATGATTGATCGCCTACGAGTCTTGCATAGACGATCACTTCGTCACTGCCTGGACCTTTCACAGATCTGACGACCTCATCAAACCCCCCTGACGATTACCCTCATGCATGAGATGTCCAGCACCCTCAATCGCCACCATTACTTTCCTCGCGGCGCCGCATACCCTGGACAACTCGGCAGCCGTCCATCTAGCATTCGCACTACTTTGCCCTCCATCCATCACCATCGTCAGCACCTGGATCGCCCGCGCGTCCCCCTGTATGTACTCCGGTAACGTGCTGTACCGGAAGAAATGGCTCAACACTTCAGTTGTCCTCGATCTGCCTCCTTCTCTCTGGATCGACGTCCATCTTTGGCCAAAACTTTGGTCTGACTACGCCGCTGCTGAAGTGTTCTGAGGCGTGGTCATAGTCATCTGCTTTGGCATATATTCATAGGAAAGATTACCGCCACAACACCCGCGATCACGTCGTGTATCATAATCTTTGGCTCTGATTCTCTTTAGTCAGAGGAGAGGCATGCTTGAACAAATCCTGCAGACTTCTCGGAATTCACGATCGTGGAAATGCTATGACTGAACTAGAAATGCTCATCGTCACCATGAAGCCCTTCGACAAGCTCAAGGGGTTGTGGATGCCGGCCGCAAGCGCCAGGGTCAATATGTCGAGCCAATGCTGATCCAGGTAGTTGGGAACATGGCACGATCGACACAACAGTGAGAGTGGCAGACGACGGTAGCACAAAGAAGAATGAAACGCGTAGCTTTTGAGCAAGGTCTCAGCGCGCCGAAAGAGTGGTGAAGGATTCCTCGCGGAGTTCTCGGAGGTTGGGGAACGTTTGGAGAAGCAATGAAGCACCTCGGCTTTCCTTCGACCAAGCATAGAACCAATATTAAGTACAATCGGATACAACCTCTTTGTTGAAACATTCGCGTGAGATGAAGGTGAGGATATAGCGCTGGCCAGTGACATTCACTTCAGCTGGCGATGGACGAATCGGATTCAGAGCTAGAGGCTGTATGGCAGCCGGTAGCGGGCGTGAAGCCACCACTACAAGCCTACCGGGAACACGTCAACGCCAAGTTCAAGCAGAATTTCGAAACAACTCAGCAACTATATCGATGGACTGTTGACAGACCGCATGACTTCTGGATCGACCTGTACCAGTACATAGGGTTGATGCCGGCTTTGCCACCAAGCATCACCAAAGCTTACGATGACACCCTGCCAATGAGCCAGAATCCTCAATTCTTTCCGAAGCAAGAAATCAACTATGCTGAAAATATTCTGTTCGCCAACCCGAACCCACAGGCTCCGGCACTGATCGAGGTGAGGGAGGATCAGGATGTCTACAATGACAAGCCCGTTACGCTTTCCTGGGCAGAATTTCGCGAAGCGGTCAGGAAGACCGCGAGTGCTCTCAGACGAAGCGGAATTAAACAGGGCGATCGTGTCGCAGCGCTGGTGGCAACATCGAACTGGGCGGTGACTCTATTCCAGGCAACTGCCTCGATTGGCGCGATCTTCACCATCATCTCGCCCGAGATAGGGACTTCGGGCTGTGTGTCACGGCTAGCGCAAGTCTCGCCAAGCATCCTATTTGTCGATAGTCATCTTCTGTATAAGGGTAAGCTGACATCGATAGCTCGCAAGGTCGAAGATGTAGTCGGCCAGTTAGACGAACGGCCGCAGGTGTTCACCGTGCCGGTTGCGCCTGCACCCTCGAAGTACGACACGATTGATGCGTTTCTCTCACGATCGGACCTGGGTGATGGCCTGACATTCAAACGGGTACCTTTCAACTTCCCTCTGCTTATATGCTACTCTTCCGGAACTACTGGACAGCCGAAGTGCATTGTGCACCATCATGGATGCATACTGAATTACAAGAAAATTTCTGCCGTCCAAAGCGGGCTTAGAGTTGGTGATGTTGTCGCCCAGTCGGTGAATACCTCTTGGGTCGTCTTCTATGTCATGTGCAGCCATCTGGCTGTGGGCGCCACTTTACTCCTATACAACGGAAGCCCGCTCTATCCTGATGCAAAGCAATTCCTGCGGATTGCGGACAAGTATCGCGCAACGTACATGGGTCTTTCGCCCCGGCTCCTGCTCGAGATGGAGATTACAGGCAGTAACCCCAAGAGAGAGTTCGATCTGTCTCAACTCCGCCTGGTGTATACGACCGGCTCACCATTATCGGTGGAGCAGTACCGGTGGTTCAAGCGCTCTTTCCACAATACGACACAGATCTGCAATGCTGCAGGCGGTACAGACACAGCGACATCTATTTTGGCGCTTGATCCTTGCGCGCCTGTCTATGCTGGACAGATTCAGGTACCAGCTTTGGGAATGGCAGTGGATATACTGGATGACAACGGCCAATCGATAGCTCACACAGGGGAGCCAGGTGAGATGGTCATTCGAAAACCGTTTCCAAGCATGCCGTGTTTCTTCTGGGGCGATAAGGACAATAGTGTGTATCGCGCAGCCTACTTCGAGCGTTTCGACGAAGTGGATGTATGGGCACAGCACGATTGGGTCAGCAGGCATCCCAAAACAGGAGGCTACGTGATGCACGGCCGGAGCGATAGCGTGTTGAACCCATCAGGCGTGCGATTTGGTTCAGGTGAGATATATGCCATCGTCGAGACGTCGCCATTTACGGATTATATCCACAACACTCTCTGTGTCGGTCGACGTCGACCACGTGACGTCGATGAGCAGGTCTTCCTTTTACTGCAAATGCGACCTGGTGTGCAGCTCACAGCAGAACTCAAGACGCAAATCAAAGATTCCATTCGAGCAGGACTGAGCCGCGGCATGTGCCTGCATTCGTCGTGGCAGTCCCGGACATACCAGTGACAATCAATGGCAAGAAAGTCGAGACAGCGGTCAAGAAGATCATCAGTGGTAAAGACGTTGAACCGAGTGCGACCATACAAAACCCTGACAGTCTCGTCTGGTTCAGAAAGCTGAGGCATCTTGAAAGAGAGCCTCGGGAGACGAAGCTCTAGTCGCAACCAAATCACTAGGGTTTTGCCACCACAGGAGCTGCACTACTAGCACCGACGACCGCCATGCTCCTCGACCAGAGTCTTCCAATCAAAGTCGGTGGGCCGCCATCCCAGCTCCTTGAGGCGATCGGCCCTGACTCTCGAGCTACTTCCCAGGATATAGCCGAAGAGTGGTCCATGCTCCTTGACAACATCCTCCTCGCTTAGGAATCGGACGTCGGCGCTTTCGATCTTGCCTTCCTTGACCAGTCTCTCCCCGACAGCTTTCGCCCGATCCATGAGGCTAAGCTCAAAGGCCTCCACAAAGTAATAGCCCCGATCGCCAAACTCCAATCTGTCACTTCCGTCAAGTACAAGGTCGACGACGAATAAGATTGCTTTACCGAGATCCCTAACTGACACGGTACTCCAGACGTTCTCTCCTTTGCCTAGCAGGAAAGGCGCGCCTTTGTCAATGATAGCATTGTACCAGAGCTCTTGCACCGTCTCCTGCGCTCCCGGTCCCGTCCCGCGACCTAGAATCGTTGGTGGGGACAGGAGGAGTGTTTTGACGTTCAGCTCCTTGCCGACCCGACGGACGACATTGTCGGTCTTGACCTGAGTGTGGCTTTCGTCGATGCGCATAAGCTCATCGTAATCGCTCGAATCGTTCCACACACGTGGACTGGCTACACCTAGGACATCATGGGTGACATTGCCTGTGCCAGAGATGTGCAGGAAGACAGGCTTTTCGCTTTCCTTGGTCATGCTGTTGAGCGGATTCTTGGCAAGTCCCTCGATCAAGGCTTGAACGGCTTCGCCATTTTGACCCGTACCATTGATCACAATGGAGGCTCTGCTGGCTTCATTCTGAAGGAAAGCAGTATCGTCGAGAGAGCCTATGACAGGAGTGACGCTGGAAGAGTAGCGATTGGTGATCAGCTCGGCCCGCTTAGCATCACGAACTATGCAGCGAACGGGAATGGATGGATGAGACTCGTGGAAGTAGGTCAAGAAGGTCCCAGTGATATATCCGGTCGCGCCAGCATGAGCAGAGAAGGAGAGGCCATGTTGTGCGTTGGCAGGTGTTCTGTCCTACAAGACAACTGATACCGTTGCTGAAGTCCTCATTTTATAGATATGGAGAGCTAGCTGCTTTGCTGTGCATTGGAACAATGGTCGTCGTCCGCACGACCATGAAATTTTCTTCCTTTCCATTGCTAATGCTGGACCATGGACCTTTGTTCAGGTCAGCAACGGCTGTTGAGTACATGAGCCGCCGACGAAGGTGGCCGTTGACACGGTGTCTCCCTCATCGTCTGGTCTGGCGTTGTGCGGATTATTGCGAATCCGCCGTCACTGAACAACGATGCAGGAACTATTGGCTGCGGAATGGCTTATTCCGCAACGTTTCAGCCTTGGGGCCCACTGGCACCTGGGCAGAGTCCGTCCGTATACCCGCGGTTAACTTTACCGTAAAGCCGGCCATGGCGGTGGTGCTCGGGGATATCGCAAGCAAGGTAGTCTCGAAGGGCTGATTGCTACATAAGCCAGGCGTACATGCTCCGCCATGTGACGACCGCAAACGTCGAGTCACGATCATTGTACAACTCCTTCTCACGGCTCGCCAAGTCTTTCCGACTAATGAATTTGTCAGGTGCCCTTGGCGTTTCTCCTCGAAGCCAAAGATCCAGGACGTCACTCTTCATTTTGTTAAGCTCAATGTGGATACAACGAGAGATTTCGTTCTTTAGTGATTTGGGGCTGTCTCGAATGCCTGTGCAATACCCACCTGCATGTTCCGTTGCAACGGCGCCTTCCTACGCGTTGTTCTTCGTGCAGTCCGTTCCACTGAAAGAGCTAAGCTATAACTAAGCCGATCAGTGGGGCTCAATAGGGCTTGAGGTGCTCTGTTCGAGTAGCTGGAGCCTTCGACAGGGCCAGAAGGACTTCGAGCTACCCTAAGCTGACTCTGACCATCATTGATGTCTGATCATCATGTATATGGAATACTGAAGCGGTCAGGTGAGACAATAACAGCATTTGGTTTAACTGACAGACCAGAGACAACCCCCGGAGTTCAGTCGTCCGTCGGATCCGCCTGGTAACGGCTTGTCATGTGCTATTAATAATCGCCTAGTACGGTGTGCTGTTCATTCTATTGTCGAGGTATCATTGCACAAGTATACCTACTGATGGGTAGCGCATTCCACCAATGGCGGGATCAAACCATGATCGCAACTGCCATTCTCATCGTGCGAGTGTAGGCATTACGTGACAGACCATCAGCAACAACTTCCATCGCGACCTTTCACATCATCAGGCATACATCTCAAGATGCCGTCCACGGCGAACATATCGATGAAGGCTGCTCTGCAGACGCGCGCTTCACTCGCGTGCCAGAATTGCCGACGCCGCAAGATCAGGGTAAGCATTTGAGGAACTTGCACAACAGTGGCATGAGCACGAACTAATGCGATTCAGTGCGATGTTGCGTCGATGGTGGAGGGCCTACAATGCACCCCATGTCGACAAGTTGATTTATCCTGTGCTGTTGATCGCGGTGGTGATCGACGGAAGACTGGATCCCGGAAACACGTCGAGACTCTGGAACAGCGCATTCTGGATCTTGAACGTGTACTCCAAGGGCATGCAAAGGCTCTGCCACAAGGCGAGCGCATCGGAACCACCGTCGCAGACACTACGTTGGATGATACAACTGCTCCGACTGTGTCAACTCGGTCAAGCCCGTCTGTGGCGCTACCTGACAGCGCGGAGTCACTCGTCGTCCCTCGCTCAGAGCCTGCAAGGAGGCTGACTGCTTCGAACAAAAGCGGCACCCGTTCGCAGTCGAGCAACAGCATTCGCGATTTGTATGGCAACACGGCCCGTGATACAGCCTATGGCGAACACGAGTTGACTACACCCTTCAGCACTTCAGCGCCCATGAGAAGCCAACCTCAACTTGTGCAAGCCTACACAGAGCCGCACAATCACATCAATCTAGGGCCCGCCGTGGACAGCAATACGCCTCAATTAAAGATCTGGCTTCTCAAGTCGTTCTTTAGGTATCAACCGTTGGGTGTCAATATTGTGGACGAAGAGCTCTTCTGGGAGCATCGCCAGAGTCGCGCAATGTCTATGTGGTATTCAGACTTTCTCGAAAACGTTATGCTTGCTTGCGCTACCCGATTGAGCAATTCTAGCGCCGTCCGCGTTCTAGGAGAACATTTCTCAAGTCAAGCGAAAGTCAATATCTGTCAGGCATTGGATTATCCTTCTCCAGCATCTATGCAAGGTTTCCTGCTACTGAGCGAATATGAAGTGACTCAAGGCAGGGAGCGCACCGGATGGCAGCTCTGCGGTAAGTGCTCTGCAAATATTGCGTCTAATTGTCCACTGATCTGCCTTGACTGACTCGTGTAACCCTAGGGATGGCTTGTCGATTACTGCCTTGTGTTGGTCTATATCGAGGCACATCAGAGTACCCCGAGTCGGAGCACATGAGACAGCAACGCTTTCGACTACAGGGTGCCTGCATAGCTTTGGAGGGTATATGGTGCTTGTACGTTGGGTGCTCAACCTCGATACAAAGATCCGTCATACAGACAGTGGCCACCTCGTGTCAAAGGCAGCAGGGCCGCGACCCAGCGACACTGTCTATTTGGCTTGGTCTCTGTGGACCAATGGCTGACATCTGCGACTTGCTGAATAGCGAGCGTCCGTTGACTGAGAATGCAAAGACCCGCCTCTCGCGACTAAATCTCAGTATGAGCAGCTGGCTCGAGACACTGCCAGACAGTTTCACCTACAATGATGTATGCATTGCAGACCTCCACCCGACAGCGTACGAGATACAGATGCAGTACAACAAACTCCAGATCCTCATACACAAGGCATTCGGGGACGGCGATGGACCGCACACCACATACAATGCCGTGGTCTATGATGCAGCCATTCGAATTATTCGATTGCTTCTGATCTACCGACAATTCCACGAAAGCGGAAAGGTCCGAGTTCGCTCATACATGCTTGACGCGGTCAATATCGCTCTAGAAACTCTGGTCGAGCAATACCTTCGATACCCCAATCTTATTCAATCGCATGAAGGCGACCTTCAGTGGTTGCGTACGGCCATTGCTAGTATGATCGAGATTCAGCCGCACTTCCCTGTCATTGGACGCACTTTGAACTTGCTCATGGTCACCGTCGAGGGCACCCTGCTGGCACCACTCTTCCGTACGCCGGAGTCCTTTCAGGCCTCAAATTGGCCACCACTCGAATCTTTTGCAGCGACCACCGACCAACAGTCCGGCGTTCTTGAGACGTTTGACAACCATGTATTGACGACTGTGGACCAATTCGAACCGGACGATCAACTTGCATTGGACGCCTCGCTACTATCGTGGCCGCAGCCTCAATTTGGAATGGAATGGAGCCTCCCGACCGAGCAGTTATCAGCAGTCTGATCACAGGTCTCTGAAATGTGATGGGCTCTTCTGCCTGAAAACATATTCTCTTGCTGGGAACGGCTGAATCCATTGTAACACCAAATTGGACTGTTGGTTCTCGGAACTGGTCGTTGTCCTTTGAGTACAACACTCTCGCAAGGGACAGCGTTCAAAGTCGGATTTCGATCTACTCATGAGCTTGTCTCTTTCATGCGTCAGAAGTGGCGGATGGCGGTTCCTGCTCATCTGCCTCCCATCCATCCCGCTGGTCCTTCGGAATACGAACAAACAGTACCGCTAGAGCCATCGCAGCTGCACCCAGACCAATGCCGACGTACAGGGCACCACGATAGCCGTGGACTTGTCTCCGGCCCTGTTCATTGGTATATGCCTCTACGGTGCCTGCGAAGCCAAGACCAGTGCTCAAGCCGTAGGACAACAAAGTCCCAATCAGCGACCCAGCAACACCTTGCTGATGGCGCTTCACTGTGTTGCTGGCAATAATTTGCGCAGCAGTGAACAAGAGATCCGGCCCCAAGGCTGTCAGAATCAGTGCAGGGAATACTTGAGCCCAATAGGTCTGCTGCTCTGGCATCGTGGATAGCAAGACTGAAGCCACACATGAGGCAAGGGACCCCAGTGCCATGACATGTTCGGCAGCCACATATCGTATGATCTTGGCGCTCACAATGGCAGCAATTGTACCGCCGACTCCAAGTGGTGTGAATGCCGCGGCGGTAGACAACAGCGTATAGTGGCGAACTTCCAGGTTCCAGAGAGCAGAATACCAGATGGAGATCCCGACGCTCATAAAGGCGAAAAAGGATGCAAGGGTCATCATGCTGAAAGATGGAGCACTCCAGATGTCCAGAGGTAAGATGGGGTTGGCGGTGAATTTAGCTTCCCAGATGGCGAAAGCCACGAAGTGCAGGACAGACACAATGAGGAGGATGTACTCATATGGGGTGTCCCAGCCAACAGCCGGTGCTTGGCTATCAAGAACGGTTAGCGATATCTTCGGATATGAGATGTCGGCATGCTCTGACGGATGTTCTGCGCAAAAGAACTTACTTCCAGACGAAATTGAACAGCACTAGACCGCCCACGCCCAGGTATGAGCCGATCCAGTCGACACTCCCTCCCTTGTCGAACGGCTCCGCTTCTCCGGGTACAACTATAGTAAACATTGTGAATACAACCGTACCGAGCATTGCCCTTGAAGAAGACCGTATCAGCAGGCGTCCATGACTGGCCAATTATCTGCGTCTCCAATAGCTCGATGGGTTACCACACCAAGGAACCTGACCAAGGAGTTCGAAGCGAGGGACAACTCACAAGAAGAAGAAGATCCACTTCCACTGCACCAACTGCACGATCAAAGCGGCCAACACACTTCCTAAGAAGGCTCCGATAGGCGCCGTGGCACCGAAGAAGCCCACTGCTATGTTGCGCATCTTTCCCGGTGGATAGGTGATGGTCAAAAGCGCCACAGCGTTGGGGACGATCATGGCGCCCCCTATGCCGCTGATGCCACGAAGGATCGACAGGGAGACAACACTCTTCATGAAGCCAGAGATCAGATGGCCAACGGTCCAGATTACTCCGGCGACAGTCACGGTGTTCTTGTGGCCGTATATAGCGCCTAAGCGGCCGCCCATGAGGACGAACGCGCCCTGGGTCATTGAGTATGATGCGATGATCCAGACTGATTCTGTTGGTTCTGCGCCGAGGCGTTTTCCGATCTCTATACCAGTGCTGATTCCTGCGCCGTAGGGCATCATCTAGATCGGTGTCAGCGGGTCGGAACGGCGCAAGAGAGGGCGCAGGCAGTCAAGAAGCCTTGGGACGTCAGCGTACCTGCACGAGTTGAGTCAGAACGATTGCGACAGCTATCAGGATGTCTCGAGCAGGCAACGCTTCGACTCTCTTTTCACCTCCACCATCGTCGGCTGCTGTCGTCGCTGCCGGGGTTGATGCGCGGCTAGCATGACGGTGTTCTTCGGCTTTGGTCATGGTCACTGGCAACTTCACTCGAACAGGATGTAACCGTCGAAAGCGACCGGGGGTATATGCTGCTGTTCATGTTGACGACGAAGATGTGGACGTGAACTGGTGGTAATGCTTCGAATGCAGTGCGGTTGCTTCTCCTAAAGAGGCAAGCAGCGGAAAGATCCCCTGCTCTTACAAATCTTTTGTGAACAAAAGACAGTACGAGGCCGCTAGCTTGAAATACGAGTTATACTAAATGGTGATGGGTACTGTAGCCGTGGCGCGGGTAATGGCTTACTGCCAGTAGATACTCCGAGATTGATAGTGACTTGTTCGCTTCGGATAAGTAACGCCTTTCGTCTCCATGCTGATAGCCGAGCAGATTGCCGATCAAGCACGGTATCGACCCTGGATTTGGATGGTAGAAGCTGGACCCAATCGAGGCCAAGGATGCCAACAAAGGGTGGCAGGAAGGGAAGGTTTGGTTACTTTCGGGCTACATGAACCATTCTTGTGACAGTGTCTCACCGCGCCTGCACGCCAAACACTCGAGACCTTATCCGCCGGTAGCATATGATCGATGTAAACTTCTACATGTCTATGCCCTTGACATCACTAGACTCCCTGTGGTCAAGGCAGTGCGTCAAACCCTTTCTTCACAGATCGTGCGTATCCAAAGCCACAGGCTACATGTCTAGACTAGAAATGCAACTGTCCAGGGAGTCCTTCAAGCTTGTCCACTCCTCCTGGCCGAAGAAGGAACGAAGTAGCTCCTTTGACCTCTCAGTCGGCACAATCTCAACATTACCTGTGCGCGCGGGCGGAAAATCTGTCACTAGCTTCTTGCTCGATGGCCGAAGTTCACGAAGATTGTCAATTACATCCTTCCATTCGAACCTGCCTGCCAAACCAAAGAGACGCTCTGATGTCACGGTCTGGTTTAGCAAGGCGATGACGTGCAGGCGTGCAAGGTCTTTGGCGTCGACGAAGTATTCTAGATTTTGATTGTCAGAAATCTTGGGTCTAGAAGGGTCCTAGGACTGGATAGATAGGTACGTTGGAAGAGCTTACGGCTGAGTATGATCTTGATTATGGTGTCGTTTCCTTCGAGCAGTAGGGCCGTCAAGACACCGCTAGAGCCGATATTTGGGTGGAGGACTTCTCCAATCTGGTCAAGCATCAGAAAGAAGCTATGAGAATAAGCAAAAAGGGAGGCGTACTGTGTAGTCTGGCAGGACAGAGTTCAAGACATATCCTGGCTTGTGCTTCTTCACCCAGTCGAAGGCAGCACGTTCGCCTGCGGTCTTGGATGCCGCGTAGACCATAAGGCCTTTGATTTCGGCAGGTGTGTTGGGATCCCATGCCGCTGCGATTGAGGCGTCATTCCATGTATCTGAAAACACTGTCAGACCAGTTAACATTGCGAGTCGCGACCTTGCGGGCGGGAGACGCAGCATTGGGCAAGAAAATTGAAGACTGACCTTGGGTCAGTTCAAGACGACCATGGCCTGCTTCTGGGATCACGGCCGCGACCGATGACGAGGTCAAGACTACTCTTTTGACAGATGCGATTTCAGAGGCAGCTTGCATGACAGTTTCCGTAGCGTTTACCACATAAGGGACCAACTTTCCAGCATCGGAGTCAAAGCTCACGTCAGAAGCCTTCGGTTCGATTCATATCAGCAAACGCCCACACCACATCAATTCGACTAAGGAAAAGAGATGCTTACCACGTGAATGACACCGCTGATGCCGGCCAAAACATCGAGCAGACGTTTCTTGTCATCAAGACTGGGAACGACGACTGTCTCAAATTTCCCTGCCCCATACTTGTTGTCGAATAGCTCGTTTAGCCATGGCCTTTCCGACCGTACTGTACCTCTTACTGTGTAGCCGAGTGACAAGAGTACGTCGATAACGTTCGAGCCGACGAAACTGTTTGCGCCAGTCACGAGGATTCGCTGGCCAATCTTGATGGCATAGGACTCCGGAGCCGCCATCATCGCAGCATACACACTGCTGCAAGGAGTAGGTAGATGTGTGAACTGCTGTGGGCGACAGTACTAGCTGTCGCGACTTGGTCTGTGCTCCTCTTTCCAGTATTTGGTATCGAATGTTCTACGGACTCACCGATCTTGTAGCTGCCGCCTCACCACAAGTACTTGAACACATCGTCGCACGCAGCCTTGCTCATACGCTCACAAATGCTGCCACAGTAGCCTTGCGCGTATTGCATTTTGTGTCTCTCCTTCGATCGAGAATTGCTCAGCAGCCCTTCGGAAAATGTAGCCGCGGAGCCAGCGTTTGCGGACAAGCACAGAGTCACTGCTCAATGACGCCGCAGCCATGACAGCTGGCGTTGAACCTACATTGCGATCTGTTGAGTGGAACGTTACCTCATGGGGACGCTCTCGAATCGCTGATTGATGATGAAGCAGGAGAATGAGCAAAGGACGAAGCTCCCTTTCCGACCATCATGCTGCGCGTCATTTTTCCTTGGCGCGTTTGGCTTTTTCTCGCTTTGAGGTTCGACGTCGTGCTGGATCCTTTCCTATCAAAATTTGGCGAAATGTGATGTTTCCCGCGTGCCGTACGTCCGCAAGGCCCGCAGCAAGGCACCTACGTCTCTGCATGTAAAATCATTGTAAGCACGACAAAAGTTTTGCAACGTAAATTCCAGCCGACAGCGTCGTCGCGCAATGCCAAAGGCTCATTGAAGCTCATACCGAGCTATGGACAATTTGGGCCTGTCTCCATCGTTATGGATGAGCCATAGTCAGCCTGGACGAATATATGGTGAGCACTTTCGGTCACCAAGGGAGTGCTGGTCTTTCTGTGCATTCCATCCAGTTAGTACATGTTGAGACGACATCATGGGTGATCCGAGCAGCCGTTTCATTGCAGCACAGTCAAAGAAGTCATCGCTTCCATCTCATGAGTCAACACAACATGCCGCGAAGGACCAGGGCCTTCGAACATCTAATCCGAGCAAGTGGTACTTCGCGACAGGATACCTCCTGATAGCAGTCTTCTGCTACTGGGGAATGTGGATCAAGCCAGCCCAATATGGGCTTTTCAAGCACTTGGACACAGTCTTGACAACCGGCGAGTTCCCATACGATTCTGCTGGCGGCGTCCCACTCAAGCGCAACTACATTGGGGTAAAGGCTGTAGATGACATTTTCGTCTTCTTGTCGGCGGTATACACGTCTGCTCTGGTGAAGGACTGGGAGCCGTCGCTTCGATTCATGCTCTTGTATTTCTTGGGCATACTGATCCAGCCTTTCGCAGTATGGATGGTGGAAGGGTTCCGGAGGTCTAATCGGAGAACTCTGCTGTCATTGTGAGTCCTACGTCTCACTCGCCACTCCGTGGTCATCTAGCAAGTGTTCTTACCGCTAACACGTAGCGCTACAGCGTCACCGTCTGGTTCGGTGCATTGCAATTCATCGGCACCGGGATCATCATACCACTGTACTACGTTGCCTACTGCTTCGTGTCGGATCGCAAGAACTACTGGGTGCCTCTGCACCGAGAGGTGCCTGTGAAGTACTCCGACACCCTAATCTGGGCTGTCACGGTTGGCTATACGGTCCCAACGATGGTCCTGTTCATGGACCATCCTGATCCGTTCACCTTGCAGAATATCGAGTCCTTCTGGCAGATCTCCCCATGTCTCGTACCACCTCTCTGCAGTTTGCTTGCCTCGTTTCATGGCTTCATAAAACCGACAACTGCGGAAGATTCGAAGCAGGAACAAAAGCAAAAGTCGCCAAAGCCCTCCCAAAACATGAACTCTCTTAAGCATCTCTACCTAGTTACGGGCGTCATGGGAGTACTGTTCCACTGGTACTGCATCACGAAGGTTGTCTTCGACCCGGAACTGACGTTGTCCTCTGTGTTCTGGCCAGACTTCACCACGCAAGACAAGACCCTAGGCGAAGGCGTCAAGTTCATGCTCTTGATTGACGTCTGGACATTCGAGGTTGCCACATACATCTGGTCATGTCAGGCAGTCTGGGAGCTGAAGAGGATCGGTCACACCGACGCCGATGCTACAAGAGCTGCAGCGCTTATTGCTCTGGCTACCGTGGTCGTCGGACCTGGGGCTACGTTGTGTGCGGTTTGGAGTTGGAGGGAAGAAAAGCTTGCGACGACCAAGAGCGCTGCTGCACATCGCGAACTGTAGGTGGTCGAGGGATCATCGATTCTGTCCCCGGGCTGGGCTCGTGGCATTAGGT
Source organism: Cyphellophora attinorum (assembly GCF_001299255.1). Taxonomy (NCBI): domain Eukaryota; kingdom Fungi; phylum Ascomycota; class Eurotiomycetes; order Chaetothyriales; family Cyphellophoraceae; genus Cyphellophora; species Cyphellophora attinorum. The sequence continues at coordinate 25,070 of NW_017253242.1, read as the reverse complement.
GTCTAGTAATGTCATATATGTATAGCTATTCAACTACAACTTGATTTGTGACTGCCAATGATACCCTCTGCACTTTCCCGATCTACGGAGTTATTCCACTCCACACGTTGACTCGGACATATGCTCCTTAGCTCCTGCCCGGCTAAACCTTTGCTGCCCCGATTGCGACTCCTCACGACCGACCGGAGTAAAGTTCATAGGATACTCACAAACCACAACGGTCGCGCCTGCTCAAGCCGGGCCAACTCATATTCCGCCGTCGACGCCGACAAGTGAGCAGGGTTTTTTCGAGCTCTTTCCCAGTCCCAGCCAGCTCTGCGACCTCCGATCGAGCTCCGCCGGCGCCGTTCCAACCAGTGCTGCCGCTACCGCTCAACCGATTGATCAGCCGACCGCTCACGATGGCTGCCGCAATCAAGGCGATCAATGCGAAGATTCGCTCGAATCCGACGCTGGACTACTTCTGCTCAACACGTACGTCCCCATGCTATGGTCGTGTGCGCCCGACAGCGCACGCCCGACCGGCTGCATTCCATAGGAGCTTGTTGGGCAGATCAGATGCCGATCGCAGTTGCGCGTATGGCGTCTGAGTCGACTACAAGCTTCTGCAAGAGCTAGCACTGACATTTCGTCGCACAGATTTCTGGGGCCCAGCATCAAATTTCGGTATTCCGATGGCTGCGATTGCGGACATGAAGAAGGATCCTGAAATGTACGTTCTCTACTCCACTGGCCCATGGTCGGGGCACATCCAGAAGAATCAGTCCGTCAGTGCGAAGAGCTGCCTGTCGAACACAGGCGAGAACCAGAAAGAGGCTCGCTGGATTAGCTTATAACTATCTCATACTCTGGCAAGTGACGGACAATGCAGCTGACAGTCCCTCTTTCCACGATCACAGCATCTCCGGACCATTCACAGCCGCGCTGTCCCTCTACTCTGGAACCTTCATGCGCTACTCGATGGCCGTGACTCCCAAAAACTACCTTCTGTTCGCCTGCCACTTCATCAATTTTGGGTCCCAGACGGTACAAGGTTATCGGTGGTATGATTACTGGTAGTAAGTGCTGTCCAATCTTCTCAATCAGGCGACTTGCGGAATGGAGGAAGTGTCACTGACTGGGGTATAACAGCATGGGTGGTCGCGCAAAAGCACAGAGTTTGAAGGCGGAGACAGAGGGCAAGGCAAGCGAACTGGCGAGCAAAGCGGAGGGCGTGTTCGAGAGTGCAAAGGGCAGCGTCAAGGAGGGCGTTAAAGAGGTACAGAAGAAAGTCGGCTCGTGAGCTTGTCGTCTGCTGCAAAGTCTGACTGTGTTGATCAACATTCTGAGCTCTCGAGCAACGGGAGTCCCCTTCATACCGGCTTTTGCGATCCAAGCGACAAGTTCTCTGTTCGTCGCTTAGCCTCGACACAGGTGGCAACCGTTTTGCAAGCCACAACATGCCCTGATATGAACCAAGCCATCTGGAGCTTCCGCGCCAACTCTCTCAAGCGCCTTCTGGATCTTCTCCGGTGACCACGACATCGTCCTGAAGCTCTTCCCCTGCGGCGGGCCGTCCTTATGTTGTCGCACGGTCATTTTATAGTCGCCATCCGCTTGTCTGAAGTCGACCTCCTCGATCACAGCTTTTCTCTCCTTGTCAAAGAACCTGCCATTGCCTAGATCGACCAGATCACCTTCCCCGTCCTCGACCGACTCTGTCTCCACGTACTCATAGATGCCGCCAGGGTCCTCCTTAGGTAAGATCGTGCTGGTTGCTAGGAGCTCCTCGTCATTCATGTCCTTGAACTCAAGCCCACCAGCCATGGCTCGGCATAGACGAACATCACCAAAGACCCAGTGCAATGTGTGTGCGATCCGCTTGTGAACGACCACTGGAGAAATGTCGGAGCTGGGGCCACCGATCCAATCTACTGTAGCCTCATAGTCCGAGATATCGTCATCCGACTTCGAGTCGCGTCCGCCATGTCCTCGCCATCATTCCCGCTGTCGACCTCATTGAGAGTCCCAGTGGAGACGTTTTCCTCGTCAGGGATATCTGCGGAGCTGGTGTCTGCAACGGGAGTCTCGTTACTGTCATCACAGATGCTCTTCTCGGACTTGTCGTCTGCTTCCGGCGCGGTGTTCTGACGAGAATTGAGCAGGGCGGCCTCACGATCCCATCTGGCACACGAGCCCTGCTAAGAGACGGTCAGTGGCATTCGGTGCTGCGGTAGGTGAGCTCACAATGAATCCCTCAATTGGACCGGCAACCAATTGCCACCAGGTCATCAGTCTCTTCGGCTTCTTGCCGCCCTTGAACGAGGAACCTCGCTTCTGAACCCCAACGGGTCTCTCGTTGTCGGGCGGCGGACGTCGTATGCTCTTCTCCTTTGACGGAGCCATGGCTGTCAACTTAAGAAAGTACTCAGGAAGGTATCGTGGTCACGGATCTGGGTCGAAGATAGTAAGAGTGTTGAGAGGATGATCAAACGAAATGAAGATTGATCTGGTCTGTTATAGCCCGGTCCATTCACTTTCGAGGCCCTAATCGATGGTGAGTCACTGCTTCATTCACTGTATCATGGGATCTCACAGCTTCTCAGAGCATCAAAGTCCTCTGAACACGGCTTCCAGTCTCAAGTGAGGCTCATCTGACACAAGACAAGACGTAAGTATTGCGAGGCGAATACACATTACATTATGCTACTGATAGCGAGGCTACTTCTGATACACCAGCCATCCACCGGCCCATGCCCTGCTCACAATGTCCGCATTTCTGCCCCACACCCATTCTATCACCCTATCGGACCAAGAGTGCGAAGGGCAGTGTGAAGGAGGGCGTCAAAGAGCTGAGGTACAGGAGAAGGCCGGCTCGTGAGGTCATTGCGTGCTAGAAGATCGAGTGGTGTTGACCAACGCTTAGGTCTTCTGGGCCATGCCAGACATTCTTTTGGTATGTACACCTTCATACGTACGCAATGCTCGAAGCGAAGCCGGTCATTCGACCGCAGTCCTTGATCATCCCCATTGATCACGGTCGCAAGCTGTGAGAGCAAAACCCTGGCCTGGCATTCAAGTTGTCTCCCACCTGGCATGACTTCCGGTTGTCAAAATTTTCTACAGCGTCCTTCCTGGCCACGATTTCTGGACTCGTCTTTTCAAAAATAAAATTCGAGACTTCTTTTTAACTAATCTCACCGCTGGCCCTCTTGAGCGTCGGACTGGATTCCGACATAGCTCAAGTGATTGTTACCACCTGCTCTGATGAGCGTCAAACTGGGTTCTGACGAGGCTTGACTCTGATGAGCGCCGGAGTCGGCTCCCGCGGAGCTCAAGTGGTGGTCACTGCTGGCTCTGCTGAGTGTCCGGCGGGGTTCTGACGAAGCTTGCGTGATAGTCGCTGCTGGCTCTGTCAAGTGTTGAACTAAATTCCGACGAAGCTTGAGTGATGGTCACACGCTGGTTGCCTAGTGCGAAGCATGCGCAATACATTGTCCTAGTCATGACTAGACTACTTTTGATGAAACCAGTCTACCACCCACCCATACTCTGCTAACATTATCCGCATTTCCTCCCCACACCCACTTCATCACCCTGTCCGACCAGTTCTCCCAGCCAAAGATATCCACATCGCCAACCTCATCAGCATCACTCCCCAGCGTGATCTCCTGTGCATCAAACAGCATCCCCTTCTGGAACCCACCAAGGCGCCCCTCCATACCAACGACCTTGGCACCGCCCATCGTGCCCAGGTATAACGCCTCTGCCACAGGTATGATCAAGCTGCTATTCTGACCCTCTTGGAAAGACAACAACTGACTGACAAGGAACGCTTGTCGGACATTATCGAGCAGACTCGGGCTGAAACCACCAGCTGCGTCTGTGCCGAGACCAACTGCGATTCCAGCGTCCCGCATCTTTCGTACTGGTGCAATGCCGGAACCAAGTGCACTATTGCTATCCGGACAGTGACTGACGCCTGAGCCCCTCGCAGCAATGAGTGCTATCTCGGCATCCGTGACGTGCACGGCGTGCGCGAGGATCGTGCGGTTGGTGAGCAGGCCATGAGCGTCGTATGTCGCGGCGTAGGAGTCTTGCTCAGGATACATCTGCGCGACCAGGGCAACCTCGCGGACGTTTTCATCAATATGCATCTGGGTGGGAAGGTTCTTCTCGGCCGCGATCTTGCCTAGTGCGCTCATGGATTCGTTGGTGCAAGCAGGTGCAAAGCGAGGAGTGATAATTGGTGCTACCAGGTCGCCGCTTGGATCAAGCGCCTGAACATGATTGATTACTGCCCACGTTGCGTTGATAGCTGCTTCGGTCGATTCGTCGCGGTAGTAGTCTGGGTTGTACTGTTGGTTGTCCATGCAAGTGCGGCCAATCAGTGCACGCTGGCCCTTCTGATACGCCAGATCAGCGAGCAGGTTCGTTGCGGGGACGTCAATTGTGGCGTAGTAGGCGCAAGTAGTTGTGCCGAAGCTCAGAGTTGAGTCGATGACACGGTTGTACACGCGCCGAGCGCGTTCGTACGGATTTGGTGGGCTTGATCCGGTCCAGTTGGCATATTGTGGCGATTTGAGAGTGCTGAGCGATGACTCCATGGGAAAGGTGTATTTCTGGAGCCAGTCGAGCAGAGTTCCAGCGAAGAGACCGAGATTGGGATACTGAGGCGCGTGGATGTGGGTGTCGATGAAGCCAGGGAAGAAGAAGCTGTTATCGGTGGTCGGAGTGATGATCTGAGTGGATGTGGAGACACCGAGGGCTGCTGCTGCGTCCTCAGGTCGACTGACATTCTGAGCTGTCGCGGCGATGACTCCACGTCCATCGTTCGTCGTAACGAGGATGGCCATGTTGGGTTGTATCGACAAGGTCGATGGGTCGGGAGTGGAAATGAAGCGGCCATAGAAGATAAGCGGATTGGAGGACCCGTTGGTAGCTGCAACGGCAAGGGAGCCTCTGGCCTCGTGGGCATGCTGTGGACTATAGTCACGGCCTTGAGGATGGCCGTACACAGTGCTACCCATGAGTAGCAGGAGTGCTGGTAAACGAGTGACTGCTTTCATCTTTGATGCTATAGAAGACCGGAAACGAGTGACAAGCGATGCGTTCCAATGCAAAGGGCCGTGGGAGTGACAACTTTGGAAGCCGCTGAAGTGAAGTGGCCGACTGGCAACGCAATTCTCCTACCTATACATCTTGCCGTCGACCCGTCCAGCTCTCTTCCTTCGCGGGCTCAAGAGCACGCGGTGGCAACAGTCTCCAGCCTCACTGGGGCTGTGAGCGTGGTACATACTTCGTACATGGCCTAGAGCCAAGAAGCACGAGGGAGTGGAGAACTGAGGCTCTTTCCGTACCTAGGTAGCAAACGTTTCAGGAGGTCCGCAAAGGTCTATTGTGTTAGCTGAACCACCTGTTCGTGGTAAGCCGTGCCAATGCAACAAGTCGAGAATGGCCGGCGGTGAGGAGGGTTGCCAAAAGGAGGGACCTCGAACTACCTTCGCACAAGCGTCCGGTCCACATCCTTATACAGCCTGAAGTTTGTGTGCCCTGAATACTATCGCCTGCTATCAAGGCTGGATGTGTCTCGCTTAACACTCTGAGGCTAGCAAGCTCACGATGGTATCCCGTCGCCTGCTTTACGGCCCTACGATACAGATGCGGGTCCGGGGTAGATGTGCACGGGAGGGACGCCATGTCGGTACACCACCATTGCGGCTGGGTGGGCAAAGACTTCAGCTCCAGACTCTGGTCCAAAGTCGCCGTCGACACGCTTTGAAAAGCTATGCGCGTTCCAACACTAAGCTGTCGAAGTCACATTTTGCACACGCGATATCGTTAGAGCGATAGCCTAGAGGATAATGAAATTCGGCAATATTGCAGGGAGGAGTTGTGTCTCCCAGAAATCTGCGGTTCTGACCTGTCATCCGGTCGCTTGGCCGCACAAGGAAAGTCATGCGCTGCTCGCCAAAGCTTCCTAGTGAGATGCCTGGAGAAAGTTTCCGAGTTTTGCAGCGCTCTTGCTCTCATGTTGCACACTTCTTCTCGTTCTGAGTACACGTGCGATCAGAGACGAGAAGCCTGATGGCTCATGGCTCTCAATTGAAAGCCCAGACCATACGATTGCCCACCCCGAGGGATCGACAGACCTTCCACATGGCCTTTTCAACCTTTTGCCGCACACCCTCCCATCACGGCTTGGCAACGCTCAGCCGCTCAGGTTTGCTGACTTTGACATTATTGACTTACTTTAGGGTTCTTGATCAGCTTCAACTCCCAGGGACGCATCCGGCCTTTGGAGGACCTATGCCCTTCCAGGTCCACGCGCATTTTCTTGTATCGCATGCAGCTTCCGAGCGTTCCAAAGGCGATGCTCGCCATCCGGAAGGCTTCCACACTCCACCACAGAACCCATGTTTTTGAGACGTTCCTTCACCATGGCTTTGGGAACGGTCCACACCAAGGACCCTTCCCCAGATGTGATAAGCCTGTCTGCTGTCTGTCGTCTGTTGTCTGTCATGTGATCGGATTTAAAGTAGGTACGGTTCTGTTCATTGTGAAGTGGATGCTGTTCCTCCTCGCCAACTTCTGGGACCGCTTGCATTCCCAAGCGCCTCAAGTCTGAAGTAACAATACTGTCAGACCCGTCGCGATGGTTCATTCACAGATGAGCCCAATCGGCGAGCAAGACGAAACAGACCCCAAGTCGCCCATGATTGCGCTCAATCCCATCTTCTCCCGCGATCAACCCAACACAGATCCCAAATCCCCCATTGTAGAGCTCGCCACCATTCCCCTGAACCAGCTCGGCATTCTATATCGCCCAACCTCAGCACTGGCAGTTACCTACAGAACCTACAAACGCCGCTTCTTCGGCTACGCTCTTCTCTTGCTCCTCTCCCTCCTAGTGAGCTGGTCCTTCACCGCCTTCGCGGTCGTCATCGACATCACAGCCGACTACTTCGACACCACTACCAGCACAATCAACTGGTTCGCCACCATCTGGCTGTTCTGCAACACCATCGCCTGCCCGCCTGCAGCATGGGCCATGCGCGTCAGCGCAAAGCGCTCGCTTGTGTGCGGCGCTGCGCTGATGCTTGCCTCCTCCTGGCTGAAGTATGGCGGCACCAAGATCCACAACATGGGTCTAGCAATGTTCGGCCAGATCCTATCCGGCTTCGCGTCTGCATTCATCTGCAACGTCCCGCCGCTGTACTCCAATGAATGGTTCAGTCCAGAGACCCGCGCCACAGCGACGGCTGTAGGCTGCATGTCCAACGTCGCTGGCGGCGTCATGAGCGCGCTGGTCATGCCAGTCTGGGTGAACGATCTCAGCGACGTTCCCATCACTGTGCTCTGGACGAGTGTAATCACCACCGTGGTTGCGATCCCAGTGTAAGATGCTCTCCCATGGTCAAACTTGTGTCCGGAATCGAGCGTTGCATTGAAGACTGCCCGAGCATATGTCTCGGGTTGACAGAGAAGCTGCTCTCGTTGACCTTACAATCCTGCTTTCTATCATACGCCCTTTTCCCGAGACAAGGCTAATCAGATACGCAGTTTCTTCATCCCCGCTGCACCACCAACGCCTCCCAGCGCAGCCGTTGACGATGAGCAGAAAGAAGTGAGCACTGTCAAAGAAGAGCTCAAGTGGATCGGACGGTCGCCGGAAGCAATGCTGATCATTGTCGCGTTCATGACCGCCTCCGGGCTGTGGAACTCTGGCTCGGCACTATTGTATGAGATCGTGCTACCTTGTGAGCTTTCCTCTTCTTCCCCTTCCCGCACTGAGAACAGCAATTGAACAAACTCCCACAGACGGCTTTACAGCCAGAAAGCAGGGGTAGCAAACGCACTCCTCAACTCCATCGGTCCGCTCACCTCCCTCCTCCTCGGCCCCCTCGCCGACCGCACCCGCCTGCACCTCTGGATCGCCCGGTGTTGCGCTGTCCTCCTCGCCATCTCCGTCATCGTGTTTATCTGGGTCCCGCAATCCCACAACTTGGCATTCCTCTACACCATGACTTCCTTGCTGAGTGTCGCGGTGCTGGGCGTGTGGCCGATCATGCTGGAATTGATGGCCGAGATCGTGTATCCGCGGGGGTGTGAGGTCGCGGTGTGCTGTATGTTTGCTGGGGTTAGTTTTATGGGTGGGGTGTTTACTATCGCTGTGAGTACAACATAATCCGTGCTCTGTTCATCGAAGCAGGCTGACATGTGAATGACAGATGGGCTACATGAAAGATGCAGAAGGCACCCTCCAACACGCGCTCTACCTACAGGCTGCCCTGGGCGTCACCGCAGCCATTCTATACCTCAGTCTCGGTCAATTCGGCCGCAAGGAATTTGTGCGGATGAAAAGGTATGCTGCGGAGAAGGTCCTCGAGCCGGTTGCGGAGGACTCTGAAGCAGACGTGCGTGGTGTGTCTGAGGTCGTAGCTTGATTCAAAAGGGAGGTGGCATGGAAGCCAGATTACGGGTTCTCCGGTGTTCTTTGGAATCTGCGCGTTCAGACTATGGTTCGAATGTAACTTGCTTTCACTGTTCAGTTCAGTGCGGAATCTATACCTCAATTCTGGGGTACCCCGACGACAGCAAAGAAAAAAAATATTCATATGGCAATGAGTCTGTGCTCGCCTCTACTCCACCATCGTAGCTCTACAGGAGGCCCAGAGCGTTACGTACTCTCAGGCCTCTCCTTCCGTTCTGTGCGCCCACTGAAATCGAACGAGAATGGCAATGCTGTTCAAGTCATCCGGCGTGCCCAACGTCATCCAGTCAACCGGTCTCACTCCGCTCTTGCTAAAGCCGGTAGACCACGGGTCGCGCCTGCCGGAATGGCTTCAAGCAGGGGAAGCAGTAGTCGCGATCGAGACCGCGACCGCCCTCGACGCGAAATGGAAGGGGTGAGAGGCATCGTGCCTGCTCCAACAAATCTACCTGAGGATGTATGGAAGGTGGCACGTGCCGGGTCGGGTTGCACCTTCTCGGTGGGGATGCCAGTCAACCGGTTTTCGCACAGCCTTAGCGAAGCCGGCTGATGTTGACTTGTACTTGTTGTAATTGACTTCACCTCGGACGAAAGACCTTAAGAATTCTCTTGTGATAGCAGAGGATTTCTCAGAGACTAAATCAGGTTCAACCCTGCTTAGTCCGGTTCCAGCTCGGTGCAGCTCAGGCCTACATTTTTGAATCCAGATCGTTCAACGACATTCAAGTCGACTGACCTCCATAGCCATAACGACGAGAACATGGTCGCTTGAGTGCTCGCATAGATAGTGAATATATTCGTTTCGTTAAAGAGAAGATGGCAGTGCACTGAATCAGAAATATTCCCTCTCCTGTACAATGCTGCTGGTTGCCAAAGATGAGCCTCAATCTCGTTTCCAGGCGCGAGTCTCGGTGTTCTGGTTTCTTCAGCCAACCGCGTCCGACAACATATCCGTCCACGCAGGCCAAGGAACTAGCCAACCCCTCGCACCCAAAGGTTGGACCGTTATGTAAAGCCCTCTCCTTTCTCCCTAAACAACTCAAAGCCCAAGCAACGCGGTCTTCAAGTTGTGGTTCGTGATATCACCATAACTCACGCACCTCACTTCTTCGTAAAGTCATGCCACATGCCACCCAAGATTCCGCCACCTCCAACCTTCTGCTCATGATATCCTGCTCTCTTCTCGTCCTGACTATTGCGCTTGTAGGCGTTTAAGCCTGCAAATTTCTCTGCGCCGGCTGCCGATGACTATGATTGGTCCGGTCAATATGCTGTCATTTCTGTCTGTACGCTCGTAGAGCAGGCTCGCATGACACGAAAGAGACGATAGCAGGAAACGAAGAGGGTAGGAAGCACTCACACGTCTCCGCCCGGCAATCCCAGCGCTGACGGCACCAGCAGCCTCGGACACACTAGCAGGCTTCTGGGTGGCGGGCTTGGATTCCTCCTTGGGTGGGGAACCTGACTGGGAGCCCTGGGACGAGGTGCTGTTTGAGCGGGGCTTGTAGTTGTACTGTTTCATGAACATTTTGGTGGTTGTCTTAGGTAATCTGGTGGGAGGTGCTTGAAATTGGTTTCAGTGGTGGGTTGGTGGCTGTATGGTGGTAGATCGGAGTCAGATGGTTGGTCGAGTACTTTGTCACTGGTCTGGTAGGTGCGTCGTGAGGATTCCTGTATGCTTAGGACGTCGAGGGCGTTTGGTGCGATGGTGCGATGGTGTGATGGTGTTAGAGATAACAAAGAGTATTCGACAGTCGCAGGCTGTGTTATAACAAACGAACACAACTATTGCACGTGCTTGTTTGTCGGTGGTCGTGCTGTGTGATAGGTGTATGCAGTGATCGCCCACCAAACTCGATGACGTCTGTGGTGTCCAAGCGCGGTACAATGACAGATCGGAGACAAGATTTGAAGATCGACGGGCCAACTCTGGGTGGTCTGACTGATTGAGTTTCTGTCAGTTCAACGGTCGAATGATAGATTGTCTTTGATCTGGATCTGATCAAGGGCTGATAGTGTTAGAGATAGTGGAAAGGACGACAGTGATGAAGGTAGGGCGAAGCGAGGCGAAGCAATTGTCTCGATGCGAAGGCCACTGTATATGCGTGTACGCTCTTTACAAAGCACGGTCGAGACTGCCCCACCATTCGATCGAGCAATCGACCAGACCTACCCATGTCTGAGTACGCAGTGCTTCCTGCACTTCCGGATGGGTAGCAAGTTCCTGCCATGTTGCTTACAATGCCTACCTCAGTTGCTCTGCTGAACCTGACCCTCCAATCCGATGCAGTAAGCAACAGCTCCTGCCGCTGGAGGCCACCCAGTGCTGCCTGCAACCCAGTAGAATTTCGTCACTTTGCAGGAGCTGCCACAAGGAAAGCTCGAGGGAAGCTGCCGAGCAAAAGGCGCTGCAAGCACGCATCACCACTCGCGCAAGAGACGTCGTCGAGAAAAGTGGACCACATGCCTAGTCCACTGCACCCCGCGCTCAGCTTTTAGTGCTTCGAAACGACGATCAGCAGGCATGCCATTGGTGGTCCTGTTAGCCTGGAGTCCTCCAAGACCGTCAAGCATCACATGCTTTTTCTCAGATCCAGGAACATAATGTAATGAGAATGCCATACCAACTAATGACCTGCTTTGGCCTTGTGAAAGGCGTCCTATGGATAGCTAACCTGATAGCAATGACCAATACAGTACCACCCCAGGATCATTGTTTTCCCAGTCCTTGCTCGTTTTCGGGGTATAATTTTAGGAGCGCGTGTTGCAGGAGCCTCAGGACTTCGCAATCTTGCAGATCAGATCCGATCCAGCCACTGAATCGCCCTCCTTGACCTTCAGGTCGCTCACCTTGCCTGAGTGAGAAGCACTGACGACCATCTCCATCTTCATGGCGCTCAGGACCGCAATTGGGTCTCCCTTTTTGACTTCAGAACCCTAATTTCACCTGTTAGCAAGAACATGCATCGGGAAGAACTAGGTATACGTACCTCCTTCGCCCTCACTTCAACCACAACACCGGCCATGGGCGCTCCAATTTGACTGCTGTCGCCAGGATCAGCCTTTGGCCGGCTAGTGCTCTCGACTGACGCATTCTTGTCGTCGACCGAGACCACTCGGACTTCGCCGTTAAGTTCGTAGAAGACCTCTCGTTGACCTGTCTCATCTGATAGAGGGCCAACAGCCAGCATCTTCAGGATGAGGACCTTGCCCTGCTCGAGCTCGATGTGGAACTCTTCACCGATCTCAGGCTTGTTGAGGAAGAATTTCGTGGGAAGCACTGAGAGGTCGCCGTACGTGGCGATGAACTTCTGGTAGTCCTCGAAGACCTTCTGGAACATGATATACGAAGCAACGTCGGTCTCGCTAGTCGACTTGTATTTTTCCTTGATCTCCTTGCGGACCTTCTCGAAGTCGATGGGATCGAGGTAGAGGCCGGGTCGCTTGTCGAATTTCCGGCGGTCACGGAGAGCCTTTGATCGAAGCGGCTCGGGGTAACCAAACGATGGCTGTCCAATTTCACCAGCAAGGAACTCGTAGACACTGTAATCAAGTTAGCTTTGTTAATAAAGCTCGTTCGAAGGACTTACGATCCGGGGAAATCAAGCTCGCCGGCCTTGTCCACGACTTGTTCAGGACTCAACTTGTTGGAGACCATGAATTGAGCAAGATCACCAACGACCTTGCTGGTCGGCGTGACTTTGACGATGTCTCCGAGGAGCATGTTTGCTTGTTCGTACGCTTTCTTGGTCTCAAGCCATTGTGCGCCAAGTCCTAGCGTGGTAGCTTGGAAGATGAGGTTCGTAAGTTGACCTCCGGGAATCTCGTGCTCGTAGACAGTTGGGTCGGGTCCAAGCAGATGGGCCTCGAAGGGCGAGTAGACCAGACGAAGCTGGCTCCAGTAGGTGTCTAAACTGCGAACATTGGCAGAGTTCAAGCCAGTGTCGAGTTCACCGCCGTTCAGAGATGCGATGATTGCATTGATCGACGGCTGACTTGTCATTCCAGACATGCTGTCGGAGGCAGCATCGACAACATCCGCACCTGCTTCGGCGCAAGCGACCATAGAGGCCACACCTGTTCCAGCCGAGTCGTGTGTATGAACGTGGATAGCAGATCAGGATACTTTTTCCGGATAGCCCCGATCAGGATCTTCGCGGCAGGAGCTTCAGAACACCAGCCATATCCTTGACACCGAGAATGTGAATACCAAGATTCACGATCTTCTCAATGAGATCCATGTAGTACTCGAGGTTGTACTTCTTGCCTGGAATAAGCATGTCACCGGAATAGCAAACGGTGCCCTCCACAACACCGCCAGCCTCCTTCACAGCCTTGATACCGACCTCAAGCTGATCGATGTCGTTCAGAGCATCAAAGATTCTGAAGATATCCATACCGCACTTCTTCGCCTGCTTGCAGAAGTGGTAGATGGCATTGTCGGGCAATGACTTGTACGCCACACCATTGGCACCTCGAAGCAGCATCTGGAAGGGGATGTTTGGCACAAGCTTCCGCATCTTCTTAAGACGGTCCCACGGATCCTCGTACAAGAAGCGCATGGCGACGTCAAAGGTGGCACCGCCCCAACACTCGAGAGCGAATGCATTGCTGAGAGCGTAGCTGGTTTCCTTAGCAATGTTGCATAGGTCGACTGTGCGGACACGAGTGGCCAGTAGCGACTGGTGAGCGTCTCTCCAAGTTGTGTCCATGATCAGACAGCCCTTGTTGGCACGAACAGCCTTTGCGAGTCCCTCTGGGCCGTCCTTGTCGAGAACCTGCTTCCACCCGACCTGGCATGGCTTCGAGAGATCGACCTCGGTCTTGCCATCCTCCTGCATGATCTTAGGATAGATGATGTCACCCTTGAACTTCGACTCGCCAATTTGGCCAGCAATGCTGGATCCATTGACTGCAACGTCGCCAAGGTACTGAAGCAGCTTCTGAGCTCTGTTCTGCGATCCGATCAGCTTGAACAGCTCAGGAGTATCGTCGATGAAGGTCGTCCAGCAACTGCCCTCGATGAAGGTCGGATGGGTAAGGAGCGATGTCAAGAACGGGATGTTTGTCTTGACGCCTCGGATGCGGAATTCGACCAGCGCTCGGAGCATTTTCCTCCGAACGATCTCGTAGGTGGAGCCATGGCATGAGCATTTGACCAACATGGAATCGTAGTGGGGAGTGATGATCGCGCCAGAGAAGCCATTGCCACCATCAAGACGAACACCGTTACCACCTGCAGATCGGTACACCTCAATCTTGCCAGTATCAGGCTGGAAGCCCTGCGCAGGATCTTCTGTGGTGATGCGGCACTGAATGGCGAAGCCGCGAGTAGAAATGCGGTCCTGCGTCAAACCAAGCTGCGCGAGCGTAGCACCTGCAGCGATCTGGATCTGAGCAGCGACAATGTCAATACCAGTGATCTCCTCAGTGATCGTGTGCTCGACCTGAATACGTGGGTTGATCTCGATGAAGTAATGTCGGTTCTGTTGGTCGACCAAGAACTCAGCAGTGCCTGCGTTGCGATAGTTGGCGGTCTTCGCGAGCCTGACAGCGTCGTTGAGAATGGCATCGCGGGTTTCGACCGGTAGATCCTTCGCTGGCGCAAGCTCGACAACCTTCTGGTGACGTCTCTGAACAGAGCAGTCACGCTCGTACAGGTGAACGATGTTGCCATGGTTGTCACCCAGAAGCTGCACCTCGATATGTTTGGGCTTGTCGAGGAAGCGCTCCACGAAGACAGTGCCGTTGCCGAAAGCCGACTTGGCCTCGGAGGTGGCACGCTCGAAGGAGTCCTTCAAACTTTCTTGCTCGCGGACCACACGCATACCACGGCCACCACCACCGAACGCAGCTTGATGATGATTGGAAAGCCATACTTGTCTGTGAAGCTCTTCACGTCCTCGTACTTCTCAACAGGGCCGTCAGTACCGGGAACGCAGGGCACGTCGGCTTTTGCGGCAAGGTTCCTGGCGGACACCTTGTCACCGAGCTCCTCGATAGTCTTCCAGCTGGGCCCGACGAAGATGATGCCAGCCTCTTCGACCTTGCGAGCGAACTCAGAGTTCTCAGACAGAAACCCATAGCCAGGATGGATCAACTCCACCCCATGGGCCACTGCAATCTTGATAATCTCGTCGCCGGCAAGGTATGCTCCGATAGGAGTGTATTGACCTCTCGTACCGATCATGTATGCTTCGTCCGCCTTTTGCCTGTGCATACCAAGCCTATCCTCATAGCTGTAAACAGCAACAGTCTGGAGGGATAGTTCGTGGGCGGTACGGAAGATACGAATGGGGATCTCGCCTCGATTGGCAACGAGAATCTTGTTCAACTGCATTATAGTTGAATTGGCCCTCAGCCGGTTGTGAATGGAGTCCTCGAGACGTCCGCCCTTCTCGAGCGGCGTGATCGTGCCATCTTGTGCAGCCATGTTGGCGTTGTTTACGTTGGAGAGTGCTGCAATGCTTCCAAGGGAGGGCCGGCAAGCTCGACAGAGCTCTAAGGACGTTCCTTCTTGCACTGAGTGGTGAAGCAGACTGGCTAAAGTTGTTGTGAAAGAGTGAAAGGGCCAACGGAGCACTGTCCGCAAGCTTCAAATAGCAGTGCAGATAAGTTTACCCAAAATATGATGTTGAGGCTGCAGATGCGGGACTGCGGGACCTCGAGACTCGTTCGGGTGAGCGACCTCGGGGATCCGAGGTAAGGCGTGGGGTTTTTGTGCTACCAACAGCGGCAGCTCTGAGCTGGTGGGGGTTAAGAGAAAGAAAGATAGATACTGCACGTGAAAACTGTGATGCTTTCGTTATACGACGTTGCTCGTGAGTAAGAAGGGAGGAGCTGAAGGTGCTCGAAAACAGCTCAACACTGCTGTACCTGCCAATACTGATGACGCAGTAAGAGCTTCATCTGAGGAAGGTGAAGCTCTGGTACATGCCCAGAGCTGTGGTCGGCGGGGCAGCCACGCCGCTTATCTGTTTCGTGGTGATCATCCTCTACTGATAAGTCACTCGAATCGATACCATGTTGACCTACGTGCAGCTGCAGACCATCGCGTACTTTGCATTTCTGGTCTGCTTGACTAATGAGTCAGCCGCTGACTATTGCGACAACGTAATTCGAGCTATTCAGAACAGACAAGCTCCAAGGAGCACTCTGTTATGAAATCTGAGTACATGGATATTTTGAAGACGAGGCTCGTGCCTGGCGCCCCACGCCCCGAGTGATCTGCATGATTTATCGGGCTCCCGGAGAAAGCTCATCCATGCTCAAATAGCTCCCTGTCAAGCATCAAAACCTTCGATTGTGCATCCCATCTTGCCGTCGTACTTATCTCCCCTGAAAGTGCTTGAAAGAATCTCTTTCATATTACTGGTATCATCGACTTTTACATCCGGATACCTGTGCGTCGTGCACAAAGTCCGGGTCTGCTATCCAGCAGGCAGACCATTTCCGAATCTGCCCGCAATCGCAGCTCGGGAGAGGATGTCAACCCCGGCTTTCGGACATTCCCCGACATTTCACCATGATGCCTTCTCCATCGCATCAGAACGCTCGGGGGAATCCGGTCGGCTGAGGAGTGATGCCATTAGTCTGACCATACGGAGCAGGCGACGGTGATGGGTTGACGGGTCCTTGGGTCAGCATTAGCCGACCACCGAGGATGGGAGTGTTGTCATCGTCCTTCTTCTGGCTGGCTTCCCGGGCCTTGCGCTCCTCGTTGTCTTTGCGTAGCTGTTCGATTGTGGCCGATTGTTGACTCATGTAGCTAATCATGAATGGCATGGTGTAGTCATTGAGACCATGTCGCCAAGAGATTTCCATGACGGTGTGCATTGGGATGAGATCGTAGCAGGCGTAGAGCATGCCAACGTAGCATTCCCGGCTGCCAATATCGACGAACTGTAGCCTAGTTAGTGATTGATGAGCAGATAGAGGTAAGAAAACTCACGTAGCGCAGAAGCTCCTCGACGACATCGGTCTTGCCTGAAATAGCAGCGGTCTCGATGGCGTCCTTGAACAGCTTGTCTTGCTTCGACAGAGCAATTGACTTTTCCCATCGCTTGTTCTTGCGGTAGATTTGTGCAGCAATCTGGCGGAAGAAGACGAGTTCGTGCTTCTCCAGCCGCTGAGCAAGTCTCATCGCATCGTAATTGTCGTAATTCTCAACTGAGTCGCGCAACGTCTTGTAGTCTTCCTCCTCAATAAGCAGCTCATGGATGGCGTCATTCACGGAGCGCTTGTTCTGGTTCTGCACGTTCAGGAGGAACGGCTTGATGAAGGGAATGTTGTCGCTCTGGGTGAAGATCTTGACAACACGATTGACATCTATCCGCGGAGTCAGAGCTTGAAGGAGGTCGGTCAGCAGAAGTGGTTGCTCCTGCAGGTAGTGGTTGATGGCACGATAGTAGATCTCCAGGTTGGCGACCTTGACGATGATGTCCTTGAAGGAGTGGTGCTCCCATGCATCAGCAGCACGCTCCATCATAGCCAGAGCAGCGTTGTCCCATTCGTCGTAGTGGCAGTAGAGGAAGATAAGCTCTGGCCATAGGTGAGCTTCTTCACAAGCCCGGATCATGCGGGGGATCGCAATGCGAGACCAGAATAGCTTGAGGTGCTCCATCACTCGATCAGGGTGGTGCTTGCTGAGCTCGATGCCCAGCTGAGTGAACATGCCCATGTGTGCACGCTCGAGGCCAAGACCTGCTTCAAGGAGAGAGATGAGCTCCTCGAAGTAGCCGTTGTTCTCATATTGCTTGACCAGGTCTGCAAGCTCCTCTGCATGAACGATGAGATTCAGACCGCAGATCTGGGCCAGGCGGAACTCCTTCTTGTCAACGCACACATTGTTGACTTCTCGCCAGACCTTGACACTGTTAGCGCGACGGGCGCAATCCACAGCTGATTGATATTCCTCCAGGTGGACAAGGGTAGTGGCGAGCTTGGCCCAGTTGGAAATGCTGGAGAAGAAGATCTTAGCGGCTTGGTGATAACCCTCCTCAAAAGCTTTGTCGCCAGATGCCTCCACATCAGCAACATTGGCTGCGCGCAAGAAGTCTTCCAATTCGGGTAGCTGGTCGAGACGAGCGTAGCTGAACGCCAATGCTGTATCAATGGCAGGTTCGCGTTGGGTCTTCCGGGCCATCTTAAGGTATTTGATGAGGTCTTCATCCTTCCCTGCACTTGAGGCGGTCTCGATCACCTCGTTGTAGTTGCTCGGATCCTGGGCTTTGATGTATGACTCAATCGAGTCGCTGACCCGTAGACCGTCAAGCTGAGCTTTGGCGACCTTGCTCCAGACTTCGGGAACGTCCACTTCCTCGGCATAATCATAGGCCCTATCCAGGCTGACAATGTGATCAACGAGTACGCCAGCGGCCTCCACGTGATTGCCGGTCTTTTTCCGAATGGCGAGGGCTTCCTCAAAGAGACCTTGAGAAATGCAGAGATCTGTGATTTCGTCGACCGAAAATTGGTCAAGTCTGTTGATGTAGTCCATCAGACGAGCCTTGTCACTCTTAGCAGCAGTCAGCATAAGAAGGTTCTGCAAGCTGCCATTCTCGCTGAATGGTGACGGCTCAAGGATGATCTTCTCGAGCAGCTCAATGAGCTCGGCAGGAAGATCGGCATCGACGAAGGCCTTGACAGCGATTGACACCTTGTCTGGCTCAGTGGACTCTGGAACTGCAGTCGAGATGATTTGATCGACGACCGAGCGACGATAGTCATTCTTGTCGTCGAGAACAAAGGCATAGACTTCGGGATCGGCTCGCTCGAGAAGGTAGCGAGCAAGAGCTCTGAACATGCCATTCTCCTGCGTCAGCGTGATCAACTCCACGTCGTGCTGGCCTTTGCGGTATGCGATGTATGCCAAGTTAGGGTCTCGCTTCTCGCAGTACTAGTGCACCTGTTAGAATCATTGTGCATAGGGGGAGAACTAGGACCGAGCGACTGATGTCTCGCTCGGCTCAAGTGTTGCGGAATACGTACCTTGCCAATGGCAAGAGTGTCAAACAGATCACTGTAGATGGCGTTAGTCATGATATATATCACAGGGAACCTGGACCAGGAGAACAGAGTCCTCCTGGCAAGGGTGGTTTGGAGATACGTACTCCTTCTTGAGAAATGACTCCGGATCGTTGTTGGTGTCAATGTAGACCTTCGCGACTCCGTTGTGCACCGCTGGATCTTGACTGCCAGACTGCAGGGCGCCCTCCAGGAAAGGCAGCAGGACCTTCAAACGGTTCTGAGTCTCTACCTCACTGACGAGCTCGTCCATAGGCACAGCTGCAGGATCGACAGACCGCAGTAAGTTCTGAATGACACTTTCTTCGCAGTCGAGTGCCAAAAGGGCGCCGATGACCTGAGGCGCTCTTGACGGGTTGACCTGCTGAACGTACACTTCGATACTCTTAAACTGCTGATTTCGGTAGAGGTAATTGACCAAGTCCTTCACGAATCCAAATCGGTCGCAGACGATGATCAGAGCTGCTTCTTGTTAGCCGGCATCATTGAAAGGGGAGGCATTTGCTTACGAAGCTGTTCACTGAGCCTAGCTTCTATGAGGTAGTTCTTGACTCGCTCAGGGTTATAGTGGCTGTTGTCGCGGCAAATTCTCTCGACCTCCTGCATCTGTTGCATAGTAACGGCGGCCTCGATGTATTTGAAGACGACATCGGGATCCTCGCTGAGGTTGACAATGCTGCCAAGGAAGTAGTAGAGGCCTTCAGCAGTGCGGTGCTTCTCCAGGAGTGCAACAATGCGGTCGGCTCCTAAGAGCTCTGAGTACTTCGTGGCGACCTGAAGGACTGCCTGGAGATTCTGGCGGATGTTGACCTTGAGCATCTCGTCCATCGAGTCAAGTGACTGATCGACCGACAGTCTGCTGAAGTATTGTTGGAGAAACTCGGGAGTCAGCTTGTCGGTCTGCACGATGATCCGCTTGATGATCGTAGGGTCGTCAGTGTTCTCCAAAGCTCTCTGTAATAGACCCGCTTGCTCGCAGAGTTGTGCAATGCGTGCCTTGTCGTAATGTGTGAACATCTGGTTGCCAAGGATGGCATCGGCCACTTGAGGAGCGTTGAGGAGGTTCATCTCCAGTAGGCGAGTCTGAAGTTGTCCTTGATCTTCACGATTGTCCTTGAGAGCGTCGAGAAGGAAAGCAGTAGCTTGTTGAACCATGTTCTGCGACATGAAGATGTCGACGACGCGACCGACATCAACAATGGGACCGCCCTCAGTGTTTGCCAGCTGTGTAGCGAACTCGGCACCCTTGTCGGGATTAGTGCGGACGATGTGCTGCAGGAGCTGCACAAAGTCAGGCTGATACCCGGACTGAGCTGAGTATGGCAGGATCTCCTCGAAGCGTCCAGTCTCGGCAAGGGCAGCGACAGTCTTAGCCGGTGCATTAGCTCCGCGATAGATTTCCAGAGCAGCATTGATGTCATGTAGACGAACGATGTCACCAAGCTCTTCTGAGTATTCGAGCTTTCCTTCGCCCATCCATTTGGTGAGGAGTTGCCCACGGTTCTGCGCCAGTACAGGCTTGACGAGTTCCACAGTCTCATATCGGTTCAGCTTGCCCTTGTCAAGCAACATGCCGAAGTATTGAAGGATGACTGACATCTGGCCGCCCTGGACTTGGACATTCTTGAAGCGATTGATGGTCTCGGGCGTCCGCAGGAAGCCACGGGGAGAATTGGCAGCGAACTTCGCAGCATCTTGATAGTTGCCACTGTTGAAGGCATTCTCGAATTGTTGTTGGTACAGGTTATCCGCACCCGCAAGCCCAGCTCTTGCTGCCAATTTAACGGCGAGTTCGGTGTGCGCAGGATCTTGGAGGAGGAATGGGATGACTGAGTTCTCGTCGAGGCTGACTGACAGGACAGCGCCTTTGCGGTTGATGGCGACAAGACCGGTCGAATCGGCGTCTGGCGCGGTGACGAAGACGGTCTCGCTCGAGATGCGGTTCACGAAGATGCAGGTACCAGTCTCGAGGTCGTACAGGTGGATGAAACCGTACTTGGTGACCATATAGATGATGGAATATTTTGACGAGACCTGCATGGCGACAGGGAAGTCGTTGCCGGCTTCCTCGGGGAAGTAGACATCGACCGCTCTCTTGGTGAATCTAGGACCGGTCTGGCTGGCGTCGATCTCGACGATATGCAGCTTCGCGCTTGTTGGACCATTTCGGACGGAGAAGGTGAACAGCTTGTATGGCTCTGAGTTACCTTCGGCTTGGAAGGTAGCGAAGGCAGCAGCATGCGCTTCGATGTTCTGAGAGACTCCGCGTGCTTGCGAATGAAGCTGCAGAGCACCTGCGACGCGACCCTCTCTCTGCGAAATACCAATAATAGCCATCCACTGCTCATCAGCGCTAACACGATAGTTGATGATCTGGTTGCCAGCCAAATTGGCATTCCGCTTGAACATCTCCTTGGGTGCATCTTGTGTTGGATCGAAGATGTTCCAGTGATAGACGGTGCTGTCGGTGACTAGACCAAGACTCGTCTCGCTGAACCACTTCCAGAAGACAACATCCTCGTTCATCGTTGTGGATTTCAGCTTGGCTTTGCTAGCCAGATCGTAGACCTGGATGGTTCTGCCTTGAGCCTTGAGAGCGAGGATGTCGCGCTTCCAGTGCATGATGGCACTGTCGGCGGTGATTGATCTCTTGACGATCTCATTGTTCTTGAGGTTGACTATTATTACTTGCGGCTTCTCATCGTCGCTCAACTTTTGCCGTACGCAAACAAAGGAATCGGATTCTAATGTACAGGTGTTGAAGCCGATAGACTGTGGCTAGAAATAAATGTTAGAGGCCTAGTAAACAGTAGCGGATGCGCAGGCTGCGCTCCAGAGGCCGCAATACTTACAGAGATGCCCTTGTCGCCCAGCTATGAACATGTCAGTCGGTCCTCTCGATGATGGAAGCGGTGCGATACATACCTGAGCCAGTTCCGAGAACTGGATAGGCAGCTGTCTAGCCATGTTGTGTTGCGCGCGCTCCCTCCCCTTGCGCTAACATGCACGAGTCTCAGACCGCAGCAATCAAAAGTACAAGACGGGTCTGCTCCAAATGAGGGTCGAAGGGTCCTGGCAACGAAGGAATGAAGAAGAATTCAAACGCAGCAGGATGGATGGTGTGAAGTAAGGCAGTAGGAATTGCAGATGGGATGGGATGCGCAGCTCCTGAAGCGAAGCATCTCGACGAACTCCAAATCATCAGCAGCCAACAATATTGCCAAGCCCGGAGAGCCGCATTGAGTAGGTCAACCGGTCGGTCCCAGGCTATGACTATCCATACTAAGCGTCTTTACTGTCTAAAGCTGTTCGCTCCTAGGCTAGGGAGGGCGCTGAAAGTCTGGTATACATTGACTGGCCGAGTAGGTGAACTTGAATGAGCCTCACTTCAGAGTCACTTCGTAGAAAAGATCTGTTGTAGACCTTCTGCCCAGGGAGGGCGCTGTAGTATAGTTGCTGTCAAGCACTAAGTCCAAAGACGTCACTCTGCATCAGCTTCATTCTATTTCCTGAATGTGCAAGTGCTTTATCTAGAAAACAGTCCAGGGAGGCCTCTGTTCATAAAATCACAAAATTGCAAGTAATGCTGCATCGCCCACTGCTAGCCCAAGTCCGCCACTATTCGGCTAAGCCAGCTAAACGCACCGACGAGATCAAGTTCTTCCCGCTGCTCGCCATCTTCTGTCTCGGCACCGGCGTATACGTGTACATGGTCAAGCAGCGCGCCGCCCTACCCCAGCAAGAGATCTCCGGCGAGACAAGGAAGAACGGTCGCTACCAGCGCAACGCTTAAGTCCCGGACGTCTAGTAACTAGCTATCGAGAATCACTCCTCGGGCGGGCACTGTAGGACAAAAAGGACGAAAGCAAACTGATATCATGCCGCCCGTCGACCCAACAGCCGGCACAAACCCAACCCTCCAACCCGACCTTCCCCTCGGCTCAACCAACCTCACGCCCACCTTTGACCCCAAAGAAGTCACCGTCGTCTACATCCTCGGCGGCCCCGGCTCCGGCAAAGGCACACAATCAGTCCACCTGGTCCAGGACTACGGCTTCACCCACCTTTCCGCCGGCGACCTCCTCAGAGAAGAGCAAGACCGAGAGGGAAGCGAATATGGCGACCTGATCAAGAAATACATCAAAGACGGCGCCATTGTGCCCATGGAGGTCACCGTAAAGCTACTTGAGAACGCCATGAAGGCCAAGATCGACGAGAATAAATCTGGCAAGCCGCGTTTCCTGATCGACGGCTTCCCGCGCAAAATGGACCAGGCGATGTATTTCGAGCAAGCGGTGTGTCCATCGACTTGCACGCTGTTCCTCGACTGTCCGGAGGACGTCATGCGAAAGCGGCTGCTCAATCGGGGCAAGACCAGCGGGAGAGCAGACGATAACGAGGAGAGCATCGTGAAGCGCTTCCGGACGTTCGTCGAGACCAGTATGCCTGTTGTGGAGCACTTCAAGGAAGAGAATCGGGTTGTCTACGCGAACGCTGACGGCGAAGAGGGCCAGGTCTACGAGGAGGTCGTCAAGGGCCTAGGCGAGAAGGGCATCCATCCGACACGACACTAGGAGCGGACCAAGGTCAAGAAGATGGCCAGAGGCCGCCTGACAGGAATCGTGCGAATCGCAAAGTTCTTACGCGCGGTCGCCAAGGGAGCCGTGGCTATACCTGAGGTACCTAAGGTACCTGTGGTGGGCAGCGTCGCGAAGAATGTCCCGGTGGCAGGTGGTGTGCTGTGATCAGGTACAGGGAGGACTCTGTTCGTACATAGTGCAGGGACGATTGCATTGGTAAATATTCATCCTCAGACAAACCACGCTCCATCCTCACTGCCACAGCGCCCTCCCTGGCACGGTTTCCATGATGGATTTGTTGCTACGAAGTGACGCTCAAGTGACGCTCGTCTCAAAACGGTGAATTGATCTGCGAAACATTTCTGGACGTTCAGCGCCCTCCCTGGCCAGATTGTCATTATCGATCTGTTGCTACAAAGTGACGCTCGATTGACGCCCTTGTGACGCACGTCTCAAGCCTGCCGCTTTGATCGGCGAGACAGGTTCGTACCTACAGCACCTTCCCTGGCGTACCTTTCGAAAGTGAACGATCACTATTGACTAATGCTCAAGTGAGGCTGATTCCAAAGATCTGCCAGTCTAATAAGACCGCTCATTTCGACAGCGCCCTCCCTGGTCCAGAGTTCCATGATGGATCTATCCTACCAAGTCCCGCTCAACTGACGCTTGAGGTAGGCTCGTTTGAAGCGTGATGATCTGGTCTGCAAGATTTCTGGACTTTCAGCCGCCCTCCCTGGCTAGTAAAATCATGGAAACAGCGAAACACAACACTGTGTCAAAATTTCACACAGCGGCCTACTTGGCCAATTTCTTGATGTTGATTTCCAGACATCAGTATCCTACCTCTGAAGATAACCCTATCAATTCACATGCAGTCCAGGTCGAGTCCATTGGTACATACATCCTTAGACAACTACGTCTCATCCTCACTGCCACTCAAACTACTATCCTCTTCTCCATTGAATCCACCAAATTCGTCGACCTCGTTGTCCTGAAAATCATCGTCCTCCTGCGGCGGCAGCATCACAAAGGCCCTTAAACACGTGATCCGATCGCCTGTGTCGTGGGTGCCCACCAATGTGCCAATCTGTTTGACATCCGCCTTGCTTGAGCCCTGAGCCAGCTGCTCGGCATCTACGTACCATACGCGTACCGCACCATCGCTGCTTGCTGTGACCACCACCGCTGAGACCGAACCATCTTCTGTATCGAGGGCAAGGACTTCGAAATCTTTGACTCTGCCGCTGACGCCTGCGGCGCGTCCGCCGATCTGCCATACTGCTCGCGCAAGTGGGAGGTTGTTGTCGTCGGGTGCGTCCTGTGTGGTGGTCGGATCGAAGAACACCACTCGTCCGTCTTCCGTGCTGATTGCTATGACTTCTTTCGTGCCGAACAGGCCCCACCAGAGTTGATGGATCTTGCTTGGGGGTGTGGCTATGATCCTACACCTCGCTTTGCTGTCTTCTCCGAAGACCACCGCACCCCTCTCAAACGCCACCACAAAGTCGCTACCGCTCGGAGACCATCTCACCCTCCTTCCCTCCCCGGTACTATGCTTCGTTTCTTTCACCCCCTCCAGCATCTTCCGCTCAAACTGCAGCACCCCCGCCTTTCTTCCCGTAACCAGATTCCACAATCTCAAACACCTCTCCCCCCGTCCCACACTCAACATCACCTTCCCACTCCCATGCACCCCAAAATCATTGACCCCAGCACTTACCACTCCCACCGCATTCGTGTCCCCGCTCGGCTGTCCCACCGCTTTCGGCCTCGGCACTTGATACTGCTCACAGTCGCGGATCCCGCACCCTCGACACACTTATCGCATTGTCCTCCCCTGCACTCAACAACTTGCCGCGGCTAGGGAAGTGGACGGCGGTGATATTGGAGGCGTGCGAGAGGAGGGCAGCCGAGTTCGCGGTTGGCGCGGGTTCTCGACTACCTTAGAGCCGCCGAGAGCAGGGAGGGCTGGGCCAGGTGGGGGTGGGCGG